>NC_133657.1:34942613-36142613 GCF_009905375.1 Apium graveolens | reverse complement strand
CCGGGTCGGGATGAACTTGCCGGAATCAACCCAGAATCCGGCGAGTACCCGGACTCTGGCGATGCTCCGATATCGACTAAACATGTATCGTTTGACAGGGTTTTTGATGCCAAATCATTCCTTATCACTTCACCGTTCTAATTCTGGCAACCACAACTCCTAATCATCCCGGAATCAAATTCTCCGGCCAAACTTCCAGGTTTTCCGATCAAAAGTCGAAATCACGGATTTGTACATCAAAAATTATAATCTATAGCTTAAAATAAAGCTTGAAACATGCACAATCAAACCCCCATATCATTATATACCTCAACTATCTGTCTAATAAAAAACGATCAATTAAAAAAACACATAAACCCTAGATATCGTTCTATCGATTCAAGCAATCGTCAGAAAAATTAATTAGCAGGAATCGATCATAAACCATCAAATAAAGCTATTTACAACATCAGTTTCAACAAATAACCCCAGAATCAAAAAGTACCAAATCGGGTATAAACCCTATAAATCGAAATTGAAAATTAACACATCAAAACATGATTTTGATACCAGAAACCGAAAAAACAAATCGAGAGGATCGATTTGGATACTCACATCGATCGATTTGATGCTCAGAAACGTTCAAAATCACCGATTGATTTCTGACCCCAATTCCGACCCGAATTGTTCTTCAGAGAATTTCTAGAAAATTTGCAGAATTTTAATAATTAATTAATTATAATTAACTGATAATTAGGCTATTTATAGTGTGAAAAATAATACCCCTAAATAAAATTAAGGGGCTAGTTATACATCTAATAAAAATATTTGGCCCTAATTTTTATAATTTTTTAGTATTAAAATTTAATTTATAAATATTTTATATATACAATATATATGCCAAAATTTCCAAAAAATTGTTAATAATGCAAAAATACAAAGAAATGGTATAAATAAAAGTCCTATAATTTTATAAAAATAAAAATGTGATTTTCGTGGGGTTTTTAACACCCAATGGAGCCCGGAAAAGTCATTTTTCGCAAAACGAAAATTTTTATTAAATGTCTAGATGTTCAGAATAATGCGATGGTAAAAGCTGTTTGATGAAAAATAAGGCCCATTATTTTATTTGAAATACTGACTTTAAAATCATGATTTGGGTCGTAAAACGTATGAAATGAAACTTATGAATGCAAAATAAAATATCTGAAAAATATCTTAAAAATACCGGAATGACACGGAATACACGTAACACGTAGCAATTAGGGTTTGACAGATAATTACACATAATAACACATTAATACACATAATTTATTATAAATATGATATAATACAGACATAAATTTCCCAGACGTTACAGGTTGCTTCTCTTTTTGTCTTAGCAATTGATTTAGCTTTTTACCATGGTTAATTTTCCATGGTCCAAAATCAAGCAACAAAACAACATCCCTTTGTCATGCTTATGTCATCAAGCTTGTGTCATTATTTTACACTTGTCTTCCCTTTATGGTGTGATGACATCATCATCTACTAACCTTTTTGATTAACCCTTAATTACTTGGCTAATGACCGCTTATCTGTTATACGGTTCGCTTAACTTTCGTTCTCGTTTGTCGTATGAGGGATCATATCCGGGATCTTATTACTTGGGTTCCCCTAAACCTTTCTCAATTTTTATTTTCCTTTTTATGATCCTTTCTTATAATCCTTGAATTGAAATCCTTTTAATCATGTTACCTTATACTCAATTTTTCGGTATCTGGTGGATTTTCGGGAAAAATTCAAAGTGTTCGAATTTGCTCATTTAATTTATGGAATACTATTATGATCTTAGAATTTCCATAATAGTACTCGTATATAACGTGGTCTGATAATTTTCTTAATCAGCATCATCAGCAAAAGTTAATATTCATCCGTGTTTCAAAAAATCCAAAAATTGGGGCTATTACAAATAAATTGGTATCAGAGTGTGCTAAAACGAGGCTAAACTGGATGTTCATGATGTTAACATGTTAATTGTACCAATCTACATTGGCAAGTGACTCTTAAAGGGTGGATAGTGACTCTAATATGGTGGTAAGTCACTTACATGGTTGATTAGAGCCAAAATGTGGCCCAAAATTGACTTGTAGGAAAGGGGGTACCAAGAAGTGGTTAATGGATGTCAAATTGCATGTACATGATGTTAACATGTTAATTGTACCAATATATGGTGGCAAGTGACTCTTGTAGGGTGCAAAATGACTCTAATATGGTGAAAAGTGACTTACATAGTTGATTAGAGCCAAAACATGGAACAAAATTGACTCGTATGAAAGTGGTACCAAAAGATGGTAAAAAGATGTCAAATTTGATGTATATGATGCAAATATGTTAATTGTTCAAATATATGGTGACAAGTGACTCTTATAGGTTAGAAAATGACTTTAATATTGTGCAGAGTGACTTACATGGTTGATTATAGTGAAAATATAGACCAAAGTTGAGTCATATACATTGGTATCAAAGTGTGGTAACACGATGCTAAACTAGATGTTAATGATATTAACATGTTACTTTTACCGATATACATAGGCAAATGACTCTTATAGGGTGGATAGTAACTCTAATATGGTGAGAAGTCACTTACATGGTTGATTAGAGCCAAAATATGGCCCAAAATTGACTCGTAGGAAAGGGGATACCAAGAGGTGTTTAAAGGAAGTAAATTTGCATATACATGATGTTAACATGTTAATTGTACCAATATATGGTGGCAAGTGACTCTTTTAGGGTGCAAACTGACTCTAATATGGTGAAATGTGACTTACATGGTTCATTATAGACAAAACGTTGAACAAAATTGACTCGTATGAAAGTGGCACCAAGAGGTGGTAAAACGATGTCAAATTTGATGTATATGATGTTAAATTGTTAATTTTTCAAAAATATGGTGACAAGTGACTCTAATAGGGTGGAAAATGACTTCAATATGGTACAAAGTGACTTAAATGGTTGATTATAGCCAAAATATGGCCCAAAATTGACTCGTAGAAAAGGGAGTATCAAGAGGTGGTTAAAGGATGTCATATTGCATGTACATGATGTTAACTTGTTAATTGTCCCAATATATGGTGGAAAGTGACTCTTATAGGGTGCAAAGTGACTCTAATATGGTGAAAAGTGACTTATATGGTTGATTAGAGCCAATACGTGGAACAAAATTGACTCGTATGAAAGTGGCACGAAGAGGTGGTAAAAGGATATCAAATTTGATGTATATGATGTTAACATGTTAATTGTTCAAATATATGGTGACAAGTGACTCTTATAGGGTGGAAAATGACTTTAGTATGGCGCAAAGTGACTTACATGGTTGATTAGAGCAAAAATATAGCCCAAAATGAGTCCTATAAATTGGTATCAGAGTGTGCTAAACCGAGGCTAAACTTGATGTACATGATGTTAACATGTTAATTGTACCAATATACATTGGAAAGTGACTCTAATAGGGTGGATATTGACTCTAATATAGTGGTAAGTCACTTACATGGTTATTAGAGCCAAAATATGGCCCAATATTGACTCGTAATAAAGGGGGGTACCAAGAGGCGGTTAGTGGATGTCAAATTGCGTGTACATGATGTTATCATGTTAATTGTACCAATATATGGTGGCAAGTGACTCTTGTAGGGTGCAAAATGACTTTAATATGGTGAAAAGTGACTTACATGGTTGATTATAGCCAAAATATGAAACAAAATTGACTCGTATGAAATGGTACCAAAAGGTGGTAAAAGGATGTCAAATTTGATGTTTATGATGTTAACATGTTAATTGTTCAAATATATGGTGACAAGTGACTCTTATAGGGTGGAAAATGACTTTAATATTGTGCAAAGTGACTTACATGGTTGATTATAGTCAAAATATAGCCCAAAGTTGAGTCCTATAAATTGGTATCAAAGTATGCTAAAACGATGCTAAACTAGATGTTCATGATATTAACATGTTAATTGTACCAATACACATTGGCAAATGACTGTTATAAGGTGGATAGTAACTCTAATATGGTGAGATGTCACTTACATGGTTGATTATAGCCAAAATTTGGCCCAAAATTGAATCGTAGGAAAGGGGATACCATGAGGTGGTTAAAGGAAATCAATTTGCATGTACATGATGTTAACATGTTAATTGTACCAATATATGGTGGCAAGCGACTTTTTTAGGGTGCAAACTGACTCTAATATGGTGAAAAGTGACTTAAATGGTTCATGATAGCCAAAATGTTGAACAAAATTTACTCATATCAAAGTGGCACCAAGAGGTGGTAAAACGATGTTAAATTTGATGTATATGATGTTAACTTCTGTTTTCGAGTATTTTTGCATTTCAGGGTATAACTTGCTTAGATTGATGGATTTCATCAAAATAAGCTTAAGGAAGTGCTTGGAGTCAGTCCCGGGTTGATATGCGAAGAATTCAGCAAAAACAAAAGCAAAATAATAATTTTTCCGGAAGGGTTGCAGGCACCCGCCTGATGAGAGCAGGAGACTGCCTGGTAGCAGGCGCCCGCCTGAAAGGAGGAGGCGGCCGCCTGGGTGCGTAATTTTAGAATTTGATTTTTAGAATTTGAGTTCGATTGGGCTTCTATTAGTGCTGGTTCTTTTGGGATATTATATAAATAATCTTGGAAGACGATTTCGACAACAAGTAACAAGGAGCGAAGGCAAGAAGATCAAGAAGACCGTTTTAGCATGCAACAACGAAGAAGAGGAAGCATACATTTATGTTGTGATTCTTTTAATTCGTTGTAACAGTGGATGCTAGTTTTCTTTATTCTTTAAACCTTAATACTCTTGTGATGTACTTCATTATTTATTATGTATTTCTATTAGTTTATATCATTGAGTTTTTACCATGTTTTCATATGAACCCATGGTAATGATGAGTTCTATTATGGGCTAATCGTGATCATGGGATCATAGCGGATTTACTATGGATTTCTTTAGTTAATTGTTTAATACCTTGGTATATGGTGATTGTATAATATCTAACATATGTTGTGCTTATTCGTCTTATGTGTGTCGCGAACATGTAAGATAGCCTGTTAATCTCTTGTGAAGCGACAGTGAATCTTGAGATTTAGAACCTGCCATGCTAGCATAGGTTCATGTATTGTATGCATGATTAGTGGGTAACTCTAACCGTTTTACTTGCCCTGTTTAATCATAATAAATAACTTGCGCTTAAATCGTTATGTTATTAAATTCTGTAGACATATAGGGCCTCAACATAATTAATGCCTATTTAACTTCTATCTTAATTGTGGATGCTTGGTAGAATGGTATTCGTACAATAAAAGTTGGCATTTATCAGTTTCGTGTTGTTTGATTAATATCATCACCATTACATGTTAAGGGTAATAACAATAACTATTGAATGAAGTAGTAATGAAGTTATGATCTCATGTATGTTTAATATTGTTAATTTAAGTGTTTAATTATCGTAGTTAATATTAGTTAATCAACCTTAATTGTTATTGTCTTGACATTGAAGAATAATCATACATTGGTGAGTAAGTGTTAATAAAATATAATTAATCAAAGTCTCTGTGGGAACGAACTAGAAATCATTCTATATAACTTGCAAACGCGTATACTTGCATGATTTATTTAGCGCATGCTTTTTGCCTAACAAGTTTTTGGCGCCGCTGCCGGGGACTCGGTGTTAATTTGTTTAGTTTATGTACTTGCCATCAGTGGTCATTAGGATTTATTGATTAAGACTTGTTACTTACTGCTTCCGGTTGTGTTTCAGGTACTCTAGCGAGCATTTATTCAAACACATTCTCGCACCCGCAAGAGAAACCTAGATACGGCTGAGGAGACAAATACAGCTCGTGACTTTCCGGAGAAGATAGTTTTTGAAGATTCGGATAAAGAGAGTGAAAATAAAGAACCTGTAGCAATGGGTGATCGTATAGTTCAAGATGATCCAGCTCTTATGGACTTTTCTCGGCCTAAAATTGATGACATTCAGTCAAACATCATTCATCCGGCTATTCAGGCTAATACTTTTGAAATCAAGTCGGGCACTATTCAAATGGTGCAGAATTCTATTTCTTTTGGAGGTGCTACGACTGAAGATCCCAACATGCATATCAGGAATTTTGTCAAGATCTGTAGTACTTTCAAATATAATGGTGTTACTAAAGAGGCTATCAAGCTGAGGCTTTTCCCATTCTCTCTGAGGGACAAAGCTAAAAATTGATTGTATTCTTTACCAGCTGGGTCCATCACTACTTGGGAAGATCTTGCGCAAAAGTTTCCGGTGAAGTTCTATCCAATGGCCAAGACTGCAGCTATGAGGAGTGCTCTTACCCAGTTTGCATAGCAATAAGGATAATCTGTGTGCGAAGCTTGGGAGCGCTACAAGGAGATGTTGAGAAAGTGTCTGCATCATGGTATGCCTGACTGAATGGTGATCACTGGTTTCTACAATGGTTTGGGGACCCAATCTAGGCCCATGCTCGATGCAGCTTCTGGAGGCGCTTTGTGGGCCAAAAGCTATACTGAGGCCTATAATCTCATTGAGACTATGGCTGCAAATGAGTATCAAAACCCAACTCAAAGGATGATGCCTGGGAAGGTAGCAGGAATTCTGGAAGTTAATGCTGCTACAGCTATTGCTGCGCAGCTATAGGTGCTGTCTATGAAGGTCGATTCTTTAGCCAACTATGGAGTAAATTAAATAGCTAGTGTCTGTGAGCTTTGTGCAGGCTCTCATGCTATGGATCAGTGTTCTCCTGTTAATGAATCTGTTCAGTTAGTGAACAATTTTCAGAGATCGCAGCAGCCTGTGCCCGCTACTTATCATCCTAATAACAGAAATCATCCCAATTTTAGCTGGAGAAATAATTAGAATGTTGTTCAGCAACCATATCAACAAGCTGTAAGTAAACAGTTTAATCCATATGGATTCCAGCAACCTTAGCAATATGCTCAAAGGCAATCATATCCTCAACAAGGAGGTGCTGCTAAACCTTCTAGTGCTGATTTTAAGGAGTTAAAGCTATTGTGCAAAAGTCAGGTTGTTTCTATCAAGACCTTGGAAAATCAAATTTGACAGATAGCCAATGCCTTGCTCAATCGTCAACCTGGCACACTTCCCAGTAATACTGAAGTGCCAGGCAGGAAGGAAGCTAAAGAGCAAGTCAAAGCTGTCACCTTAAGGTCTAGAAAAGTTGCTGATGCTGAAAAAGCAAAAGAAGTTGAAGTTGAAGTTGTTGATGAAGAAGAAAAGCAAAAGGAGGAAGAGGGGGAACCAAGGAAGACTACTGTTGAACACACTCTGCCTGAGGGTAATACAGGGGAGAAACAGCTCTATCCTCCACAACCTTTTCCTAAGTGATTGTAAAAATAAAACTGGACAAGCAATTTGGTAAGTTTCTGGAGGTGTTTAAGAAACTTCACATCAACATACCTTTCGCTGAGGCTCTGGAGCAAATGCCTAGTTATGCTAAATTCGTGAAAGGTATTCTTTCAAGGAAGGTGAAACTGGATAATCTTGATACCGTTGCTCTGACGGAAGAGTGCAGTGCCATGCTACAACAAAAGTTACCTCCAAAGCTTAAGGATCCAGGTAGCTTCACCATTCCTTGTACCATTGGTAAGTTGTCATTCGACAAGTGCCTTTGCGATTTGGGAGCAAGCATAAATCTGATGTCGTTGTCTATCTTCAAAAAGCTGAATTTGCCTGATCCAAAGCCCACCTACATGTCTCTACAATTGGATGATCATTTGATTACATACCCACGAGGCATCGTGAAGGACGTGCTGGTAAAGGTGGACAAGCTCATCTTTCCTGCAGATTTTGTCATTCTGGATTTCGAGGAAGATAAAAATATTCACATAATCTTGGGAAGACCATTCTTGGCTACAGGCCATACCTTGATAGATGTGCAAAAAGGTGAACTCACTACGACCTCATAAGCAAAAGTACGGAACGAGCTGCAAGATCAAGATGTGACATTCAATATGTTCAATGTGATGAAATTCCCTATGGAAAGGAGTGCTTCAAGGTGGATTTGATTGATTCTGCAGTTACTGTAACGCCCTCCAGACCCGGGGTATAAGTCTGGGGGTTACTAGCTAATCAACAAACCTGTATAATCTGATTAACAAATAATAAAGAAATGACACAAAACCCCTTTAACACTAATCAGGATCTTTTTAGGTTGAAGTATGAAAACAAGAACTGCTAACTACTTTTATTACAAACCAACATTCAAAATCTCACAAACTCTTTTTATTACAAACCATTGTCTAATTCATTTTTAAACTAAGTTTATCTTTTATTCAAACACATGCACTATTTATCAACACTCCACCTACTCGGGCAACTCAAAGCTTTCTTCCTGAATTGGGATCAACACATTGGGTATGAGAGGATCCTGAGGCTTGACCCGCTTCTTTACCACTCGAGTCCTGATGGGTTTCATATTCCTTCTTAACTAAAAACAATAAGGTGAATAACAACAAAAGGGTGAGCCAAAAATTGCTCAACAAGTCCACAAAATATAAATAGTGTTAAAGCAATGTAATTGAATCTGTAACCCGGGTATATATGCAAAGATATAACCCCACGAGAATAGAAAGAAGGCCATTACTGGAAAATACAAATAAACTAAACTGGACTCAAGTTCGCAGCTATACCCTGCTGATTAGCCAGGATACAGTGCATATCTATATCTCACTATATAGATCATGTCGGGCACCCAGGCACTACGGCCCATCTCAAGGATCCGGTTATGTCCCGGTCCTTAGGATTAAGTAGACTTAATCCCAAAAGTAGTATTATCCAGTCCCTGGAATAGCAACCGGAACAATCGGTATGCTTTGATATATTCTAATCACCAGAATATATCAATAATTATGAGTAACAATTGAAATATGAATAATGAATTCAAATGAAGAGAATAATTCAAGAATCAAACTGAAATATGAACAAAAGAATTAAAGGAGGACAAGCGTAATAAGAATTTGAAATGAATATTACTATTCAGAAAGTAGAATAGGGGAGAAACTTGATTTATGCGCGACTCACTGCAATTAAATCACTTTCGTCTATCACCTACTCGACCTGCCTTGCTGGCTTAGCTTCTGTTAGCAAAATAGACTGGTTAATTCATTTTGTACTTCAATTGCATCTTGAATCGACTTCATTTCATTCCTATTATCTACCCATACGCTTATGTCTGACTCTTATATTACATATAAGCAAGTAAGACTCGATTAACCACATAATACACATAAGCACATAATCATTTTTATAGTTAAAATAATTTTTAGAATCAAAATCGACTCGCTGATTGCTCCGCTGATCACCTTCTGCCTTATTTCCCATTTTCCCAGAATTTTTCGGACTTGTCTCTGCATGCACTTCGACTGATAATCAAGCAATTAATAAGGTCAACTAATTTCTAGAAGAAATTAGGACTTCTTATTATTTTTAATGAAAAGAATTCATTTTTCTGAGTAAAATGGCTTTCGTTTCACTCGAATCGTAACGGTTGAATTATTATCAATTAAACACTGTTAATTCAATTTATTATTCAATATAAATAATCCTTACAATTTTTTAAATCCTAAAATTTTTATTTACGAAAAATCAAAGTCAAAAATAATTTTCCTATAATTTTTGGAGTTAAAATGAATAAGTTATGATTTATTGAAAGTTATTTGATTAATATCGGAATAATTAATCACTTTTAATGATTTAATAAATAAATAACTAATAAATAATTAATAAGTAATTATTTAATAATTTAAAATAATTAATCCCTAATTATTAGGATTAATCAAAATTTATTGCCAATATTTATAATTTATTATAATTTATTTGATTAGATCGATTATTTACAAATAAATAATCGATACAATCAACTGATACGATAACTATCGAATAAATAAACTATTATCAGCATCAGAATTCAACTCAACGATCCACTACTCGTATTTCTACGAGTTATCCGCATTTCTCGCATAATCATTGAAATATTACAGTTATTATTACAATTTATGCGACTTAAATTAACTATCTGTATTTAATTACCTGCTACGAGTAATTATTACGATATTTTACGAATAATAAACTATCGTCTGAATAATAATAATAATAATAATAATAATAATAATAATAATAATAATAATAATAATAATAATAATAATCGAACTTATCGTTCAATCATCCGTATAATTACGAGTTATTAATTTTATTCCCCTAATTATCGAATCTTTAATCATAATATTTGATTAATTTATTTAATCCTTATTTATTAAGTAATTACTTAATTACTAAATAATAAATAGATAAATGATTAAATAAATAATTAAATACTTAATTAAATCACTAAATTCGAATTTATAAATTAAGAAAATAATTTAGGAATTATTAATAATATATTACAGAATTTAAAACTAATTTTTAATTGATTTTCAGAATTAATAAAACTAATTTTATTTTATAAAAATATAATTAAATAATTAAAAATCCAGAAACATTTGTCAGAAACCAACCATCTGACAAAATAGATCAAAATCGGGTTAACCAAACGGGTCAACCGGGTTGGAATTCGGGTCAGTAAAGAACACCACTGGAATCTGGGTTTAAACCCAGAATTCGGCGACTTCACCGGACTCCGGCGAGTCTGATTCGGGGTCAAAAACACATTGTCTGAAATCGTTTTTAATCCCAAATCACTGCAAATCACTTCCCCAACCTAATTCAGGCCAAAGTCAATCAGAAACATCCCTAGATATCATTCTCCGATCAAAACCGACTTCAACTCCGGCCAAAAACCTATCTTTTGATTCTGTAAACCAAACTCAACGTTCTTTAGTGCAAATCAAAGCTAAGAACATATACAATCAAAGCCCTAACCTTTCAAGAACCAAAGATTCACTGAAAACATCGAGTTGTAATTTGAAAATTCAGTATAAACCCTAGAAAATCGTGAATCACTATACAGACATCGTTTAATCAATTAAACACCATGAATCGACTTTAAATCATCTAAAAAAGCTATATCAATCATCAAAACATCAAAATAACCCTGAAATCAAAAAGGCCCAATTCGAACATAAACCCTAGAAATCGAAAATCAAAAGTTACGAATTAAAACGTGAAATTGATGCTAAAAATGGAAAGAACTGATTAAAACCTTTGATTTGGTTACTGGAATCACACGATTTGATGAAGAAATCAGCTGGAAATCACGGTTTGATTCTCGACCCGATTCAAGTTCTTCCCGACCCGAATTTCAGAGAAAATTCTGATTTTTAATGAATTATTAATTATAATTAATTAATAATTAGGCTATTTATAGTTGTAAAATTAATAATCCTAAATAAAATAAGGGGCTAATTATACATCTAATAAAAATATTTGGCCCTAATTTTTATAATTTTTGAGTATTAAAATTTAATTTATAAATATTTTATATATGCAATATATATGCCAAAATTTCCCAAAAATTGTGAATAATGCAAAAATACAAAGAAATGGTATAAATAAAAGTCCTATAATTTTATAAAAATAAAAATATGATTTTTGTGGGGTTTTTAACACCCAATGGGGCCCGGAAAAGTCATTTTTCGCAAAACGAGAAAATTTATAATATATCTAGATGTTCAGAATAAGGCGATGGTAAAAGCCGTTTGATGAAAAATAAGGCCCATTATTTTATTTGAAATACTGGCTTTAAAATCATGGTTTGGGTCATAAAACATTTGAAATGAAACCTATGAATGCGAAATAAAACATCTGGAAACTACCTTAAAAATACAAAAATGATACAGAATGCACGTAACACATAACAATCAGGGTTTAACCGATAACCACACATAAATGACATATTAATACACATAATTTATTATAACTATGATATAATACAACGTAAATTTCCCAGTCGTTACATCCTTCACCCCTTAATAGGATTCTGTCCCCAGAATCTTCTACGAAAATAAATGAGGGTATTTCTCTAACATTTCACTTTCAAGTTCCCAGGTTGATTCTTCAACCATAGGATTTCTCCACAACACTCGCACTAAATATACAGACTTATTTCTCAATACTTTCTCTCGCCGATCTAAAATCCTTATCGGCTGTTCTATAAAAGATAAATCAGGTTGGATATCTATCGGTTCATACTCTATTACATGCCTAGAATCAGGATTATATCGCTTAAGTATCGACACGTGAAACACATTGTGAATATGTTGCATATGAGGCGGTAAAGCTAATTCGTATGCAACTTTTCCCACTTTCTTCAAAATTTCAAATGGTCTGACGTATCGTGGCTTCAATTTACCCTTGTTGCCAAATCTGGTCAATCCTTTCCATGGCGATATTTTGAGTAATACGTGTTCTCCTTCCTGGTAGTCCATATCCTTCCTTGCTTGGTCTGCATATTTGCGTTGCCTGTTTTGTGCTGCATCGAGTCGTGTCCGAATGAGTTCAATCTTTTCTTTTATTTGTTGGATTAATTCTGAACTCAAAATCTTCCGTTTTCCAACTTCATCCCAATGTACTGGTGATCTGCATTTTCTCCCGTATAATGCTTCGTACGGTGGCATTCCAATGCTTGCGTGATAGCTGTTATTATAAGAAAATTCCACCAAAGGTAAATGCTCATCCCAACTGCCTTCGAAATCAATCGCACAAACTCGTAGCATGTCTTCAATTGTTTGAATAGTTCTTTCACTTTGCCCATCGGTTTGCGAATGATAAGCGGTACTCATGTTTAATTTTGTTCCAAGGCATTCTTGAAATTGTATCCAAAATCTTGAGTTGAAATGAGGATCTCGATCAGACACGATAGATATTGGACCTCCATGTCGCATCACAATTTCCTTGAGATACAAATTCACTAGCTTGTCAAGCAAAAATCTTTCGTTAATTGGTAGAAAATGTGCCGACTTCATGAGTCTGTCAATGATTACCCATATCGCATCATGATTTGCCCTAGTCCTCGGTAGTCCTACTACAAAATCCATCGCTAGATGTTCCCATTTCCATTCTGGAATGTCTAACGGTTGTAATAATCCGCTCGGACGTTGATGTTCCGCTTTAAATCGCTGGCATGTGTAGCATTTACTTACCCATTATGCTATTTCCTTTTTCATATTTGGCCACCAAAAGTTTTCCTTCCGATCGCGATACATCTTTGTGCTTCCCGGATGAATGGAATACTTCAAACTGTGGACATCTCGCAATATTTCTTTTTTTAATTCTGCCATGTTAGGAATCCAGATTCTCGATGCAAAGCATAAAATTCCTTCATTATCCTTCTGAGTTGTGATCTCTTCTCCCGTTAAGTCATCATCTTGACTCATCACTTCTTCTTGACAACGACGAATCTTCTCTAGCAACTCTGGTTGGAAAGTCGTAGCGTAGATAACTTCTACAGATTCATTGGGAATACGAATCTCGATTTCCAATTTGTCGAATTCCCTGGCTAATTCTTCACATGAAGTTAACAGATTCAATCTTTTTTTCCTGCTCAGCGCATCTGCTACAACATTTGCTTTCCCTGGATGATAACTGATTGTGACATCATAATCCTTTATCAATTCCAGCCATCGACGTTGACGCATGTTTAATTCTTTTTGCGTAAAGATATACTTCAGACTTTTATGATCCGTGTAAATTTCGCACTTTTCACCATAGAGATAGTGCCTCCAAAGCTTCAACGTAAATACGATCGCTGCCAATTCCAGGTCATGCGTAGGATCTTTCTGCTCATGAGGTTTAAGTTGTCTCGAAGCGTATGCGATGATGTTACCGTGCTGCATCAATACACATCCTAGTCCGCGATATGAAGCGTCGCTGTAAATGACGAAATTTCCATGTTCGTCTGGTAATACAAGTACCGATGCGGTTACTAACCGATTCTTCAGCTCCTGAAAACTTTCTTCACATTTATCATTCCATACGAACTTTTCACTTTTTCGAGTTAACTTGGTCAACGGCGTTGCTATTTTCGCAAAATCTTTAACAAATCTTCTATAATATCCTTCCAATCCCAAGAAACTTCGAACTTCTGTCGGTGTCTTTGGTCTTTCCCAATTTAACACAGCTTCAATCTTTGCTGGATCGACTTGGATGCCTTCTCTACTGATGATATGCCCTAGAAATTGTACTTCTTTCAACCAGAATTCACATTTGGAGAATTTTGCGTATAGTTGCTCTTTCCTCAGAATTTCCAAAGCTATCCTCAAGTGTTCTGCATACTCTTCTTCCGTCTTGGAATAATTCAAGATGTCATCAATGAATACAATCACGAATTTGTCCAAGTATTTCTTGAATACCCTGTTCATCAAATCTATGAATGCAGCTGGCACGTTTGTCAAACCGAATGCCATTACCAAAAACTTGTAATGCCCATATCTCGTACGAAACGCAGTCTTTGGAATATCTTTGGCTTTAATTTTCAATTGATGATAGCCTGATCGCAAATCTATCTTCGAAAACCATGCAGCTCCTTTTAGCTGATCGAACAAATCGTCGATTCTCGGTAGCAGATACTTGTTCTTGATGGTGAGTTTATTCAACTCCCGATAGTCGATGCATAATCGCATGCTGCCGTCCTTTTTCTTCACGAATAACACCGGTGCACCCCATGGGGATACACTAGGTCGTATGATGCCTCAGTCTAGCAGATCTTGTAGTTGCATTGATAATTCTTTCATCTCGACTGTAGCCATTCGATATGGAGCTTTCGACACTGGTTCTGTGCTTGGTGCTAGATTAATCATGAACTCGATTTCTCGGTCTGGCGGTAACCTTGGAAGCTCGTCTGGAAAGACGTCCGGAAACTCACACACAACTGGAATGTCTTCTATTGTAGGACTTCCCTTTTCAGTATCTAACACGTAAGCTATGTATACCTCATATCCTTGTCGAAGCAATCGTTTGGTCTGCATTCCTGTAAGAAATTTCTTTCACTGTTTTTCGCCCTTGAATATTACCGTTGCATTTTCCGTAGTTCGCAATTTGACTTTCTTATTCGTGCAGTCTATCTGAGCATTATGACATGCTAACCAATCCATTCCCAAAATAATATCGAATTCTCCTAGCTTAAAAGGAATCTAGTCTACAGAAAAATGATGTCCAACTATTTCTATATCACACATAGGACATATCCGATCCACTGGAACTTGGTCATCATTCGCTAATTTTATAATTAACATCTCGCCCAACCATTCGATTTCACAATGTAATTTATCAAGAAATTCTTCAGAAATAAATGAACGGGTAGCTCCAGAATCAATTAATACTTTTGAACTTACTGAATTTACCAAAAGCGTACCTGCAATAACACTCGGACTCTGCACTGCTTCTTTCATTGTCATGTTGAAAATTCTTGCTTTGAGTTGATTAGGCGGCGGCGGCGGAGGTAATGCCAATACTCTTAGAATACTGGTTGCCATGGCTGGTCCTTTATAATTTCTAGCAATATGTCCTGTCTTTCCGCATTGATCGCAAGTGATTTCTTCTGTTTTTTCCTGTTGGACATTCGTTAGAATAGTGCCCTTTCTGCTTGCATTTGAAACATGTCACTTTTGCTTTAATGCATACGTCGGTATGCTTGCGTCCACAAGTTTTGCAATACGGCACTGGAACCTTGACAATTCCCTGCTGTTTGGAGGCTTGGAAATGATTACCTGGTTTTTGTGTACCTTGTCCTTTCCTTTTGAAATTCAAATTTGCCCGGGCTTGAAATCCCGGCTTCCTGTTCGAACGGTCTTGGAAACTTCCTTGTCCTCTATCTCATTGAGATCTTTCACTTTCTCCTACGATGATCAAGGCTTTCTAGACTATAGCGGTATATGTTGTTAATTCAAAAACTGCAATCTGTCTACGAATCCAGGGTCGTAATCCCTCTTGAAACCTCTGAACTCGTTTCTCTTCAGTGTCCAGCTGTTCCAGAACAAACCTAGCCAATTCATTAAATTTGGCTTCATACTCTGTCACAGACATATTTCCCTGCTTCAGTTCCAAAAACTTTATCTACATCTGATTTCTCACGTAGCGAGGAAAATGCTTCTCTAAAAACAACTCTTTAAACCTATCCCAAGCAATAACATCTTCACCCTCTAAAGCCTTTTTAGATTCCCACCAATAATTTGCCTCTCCTTTCAACAAGTAACTAGCAAAATCAGTCTTCTGGTCCTCACCTATCTTCACTAGTGCAAACGTTTTCTCTATTTCTTTTAACCAGGTGGTGGATTTAATAGGATCAGTAGACCCATCAAATTCTGGAGGTTTAACTGCCTGAAACTGCTTAAAAGTAACAACTGGTAATGTTGGTGGTAATTGAGGCTCAGGACGAGGTGGCTGATATAACATTTGTTGTTGTATCTGCTGTTGTTGATGCTGCATCTGCTGCTGCATCATAACCATCTGTTGTTGCATCAGATGGAACATTTGGTTCATGGTCTCGTTAGTCTGATCTTCGGAATTGATGTTAGAGGTCTCAGCCCTAGTCTTTCTTTTTGGTGCCATCTTTTTCTGATAATAAAACAGGTGATATTTCTTTAACAATTTAATAAACAATTGACAGTAGGTAAGAAAACAATTTATTATGTATTAACAACATGCTTTAAATAAAGAAAACAGTTGTTAAATATAAAAACTGGAAATGTAAGCAGTTAATTAAAATGGTTATTCTTTGCTCTCTCTGCCTTTTTTTCAACAGGATTATAATATGGAAAGCTGTAAAACAATAAAGTGAAAGTAAATGATGTAAAATTGTAAAGACTGAAATTTAAATAAAAGAAATATGAAAAGTTCAGTTTATATATATGTGACACCAGCCTCAGGTGTAAATGCTTGATACAAAAAGTCCCGTGCTACTGGTAATCACTACGGCTACAAGTCATACTACCACTACAGGTAAAATCCTACTACAGGTTAATCTACTAATACACGCATACACACTACTCACTAGGTTATACTATGCTGCCTCTATATACATCTGTACTCTGAACTCACTGTCTCAAAACCCAGGCGGAATACGCCTAAGCTCCTCTCTAAGTGCCTGGACCAAAATCTGTGCCAAGCGGAATATCCGGTAGAACTCTGCGAAAGAAGATGGTCCCTCATGGGTGAAATCATCAAGCTCCCAAGTGGCGCTCATCAACACCGACTGCAATCTCTGTCTCATATAGTAATCCGGCTGTAGGGCCGCTAACGGTCCTCTGTCCCTCTAATCAAACAGATGCATGATCTCTCGACACTGTGCCCGCCAATACTCCACATCATCCCTCATAACTCTATACTCATGGTATAGTACCATATACGGCTGAGCAGCCTGACCTACTGACTTCTGTGAAGGATCCCTCGATATACCTACACCCTGCTGTGGTAAACTTAACTGTAGATCCACATTATGCTCTCCCATCCCCTCGACTGGAATCATCTGAACTATGTCCGGCTATGGGGCATGCACTGGTATAGGAGGTAACAATGGTGGTGGTGGTAACTCCTGCTCAATACCCGGTATAAACTGATGCTCAACAGGTAAAGGAACCATCGGCTCAAAGAACTCATATGGATCAAACATCTCTATGTGGTCATGAACTATCCCCTGTACTGGTGGTACCGGCTCCTGTGGAAATGGTGGTGGAGGTGGTAGAGGAGGAAACATATACTCAGATACTGGAGGTATAACTGGTGCTGGTGGCCCGGTGACTATCCTCTCGGAAGATGCAGAATAACCAGAAGATGCCATCTGATAATATACCAAAGAAAAGAAAAGGTCACTAAACAATCCTAAGATTTATACTTCCTAATCTAATCTGACCTAAATCCTAACAGTGATCTCCCCATTTACTATTCCTATCCTATGTGATCTCCCTATCTTATCTTAACCCTAATTTTCTTGTTTTCAGGGATGAAACCTACAGCTCTGATGCCAAACCTGTAACGCCCTCCAGACCCGGGGTATAAGTCTGGGGTTTACTACCTAATCACCAAACCTGTATAATCTGATTAACAAATAATAAAGAAATGACACTAAACCCCTTTAACACTAACCAGGATCTTTTTAGGCTGAAGTATGAAACAAGAACTGCTAACTACTTTTATTACAAACCAACATCCAAAATCTCACAAACTCTTTTTATTACAAACCATTGTCTAATTCATTTTTAAACTAAGTTCATCTTTTATTCAAACACACACACTATTTATCAACACTCCACCTACTCAGGAAACTCAAAGCTCTCTTTCTGAATTGGGATCAACACCTTGGGTATGAGAGGATCCCGAGGCTTGACCCGCTTCTTTACCACTCGAGTCCTGATGGTTTCATATTCCTTCTTAACATAAAATAATAAGGTGAATAACAACAAAAGGGTGAGCCAAAAATTGCTCAACAAGTCCACAAAATATAAATAGTGTTAAAACAATGTAATTGAATCCGTAACCCGGGTATATTTGCAAAGATATAACCCCACGAGAATAGAAAGAAGACCATTACTGGCAAATACAAACGAACTAAACTGGACTCAAGTTCGCAGCTATACCCTGCTGATCAGCCAGGATACAGTGCAGATCTATATCTCACTATATAGATCTTGTCGGGCACCCAGGCACTACGGCCCATCTCAAGAATCCGGTTATATCCCGGTCCTTAGGATTAAGTAGACTTAATCCCAAAAGTAATATTATCCAGTCCCTGGAATAGCAACCGGAACAATCGGTATGCTTTGATATATTCTAATCACCAAAATATATCAATAATTGTGAGTAACAATTGGAATATGAATAATGAATTCAAATGAAGAGAATAATTCAAGAATCGAACTGAAATATGAATAAAAGAATTAAAGGAGTACAAGCGTAATAAGAATTTGAAATGAATATTACTTTTCTGAAAGTAGAATAGGGGAGAAACATGCCTTTTGCGTGACTCAATGCAATTAAATCACTTTCGTCTATCACCTACTCGACCTGCCTTGCTGGCTTAGCTTCTTTTAGCAAAATAGACTGGTTAAGTCATTTTGTACTTCAATTGCATTTTGAATCGACTTCATTTCGTTCCTATTATCTACCCATACGCTTATGACTGACTCTTATATTACATATAAGCAAGTAAGACTCGATTAACCACATAATACACATAAGCACATAAGCACATAATCATTTTTATAGTTAAAATAATTTTTAGAATCAAAATCGACTCGCTGATTGCTACGCTGATCACCTTCTGCCTTATTTCCCATTTTCCCAGAATTTTTCGGACTCATCTCGGCACGCACTTCGACTGATAATCAAGCAATTAATAAGGTCAACTAATTTCTTGAAGAAATTAGGTCTTTTTATTATTTTTAATGAAAATAATTCATTTTTCTGAGTAAAACGACTTTCGTTTCACGCGAATCGTAACGGTTGAATTATTATCAATTAAACACTGTTAATTCAATTTATTATTCAATATAAATAATTATTACAAATTTTTAAATACTAAAATAATTATTTAAGAAAAATCAAAGTCAAAAATAATTTTTCTATAATTTTTGGAGTTAAAATGAATAAGTTATGATTTATTGAAAGTTATTTGATTAATTATCGGAATAATTAATCACTTTTAAAAATTTAATAAATAAATAACTAATAAATAATGAATAAGTAATTATTTAATAATTTAAAATAATTAATCCCTAATTATTAGGATTAATCACAATTTATTGCCAATATTTATAATTTATTATAATTAATTTGATTAGATCGATTATTTACGAATAAATAATCGATACAATCAACTGATACGATAACTATCGAATAAATAAACTATTATCAGCATCATAATTCAACTCAACGATCCACTACTCGTATTTCTACGAGTTATCCGCATTTCTCGCATAATCATCGAAACATTACAGTTATTATTACAATTTATGCGACTTAAATTAACTATCTGTATTTAATTACCTGCTAGGATTAATTATTACGATATTTTACGAATAATTAACTATCGCCTGAATAATAATAATAATAATAATAATAATAATAATAATAATAATAATAATAATAATAATAATAATCGAACTTATCGTTCAATCATCCGTATAATTACGAGTTATTCGTTTTATTTCCCTAATTATCGAATCTTTAATCATAATATTCGATTAATTTCTTTAATCCTTATTTATTAAGCAATTACTTAATTACTAAATAATAAATAGATAAATGATTAAATAAATAATAAAATACTTAATTAAATCACTAAATTCGAATTTATAAATTAAGAAAATAATTTAGGAATTATTAATAATATTTCAAAGAATTTAAAACTAATTTTTAATTGATTTTCAGAATTAATAAAACTAATTTTATTTTATAAAAATATAATTAAATAATTAAAAATCCAGAAACATTTGTCAGAAACCAACCATCTGACAAAACAGATCAAAATCGGGTTAACCAAACGGGTCAACCGGGTTGGAATTCGGGTCAGTGAAGAACACCACCGGAATCAGGGTTTAAATCCAGAATCCGGCGACTTCACCGGACTCTGGCGAGTCTGATTCGGAGTCAAAAACACATCGTCTGAAATCATTTTTAATCCCAAATCACTGCAAATCACTTCCCCAACCTAATTCAGGCCAAAGTCAATCAGAAACATCCCTGGATATCATTCTCCGATCAAAACCGACTTCAACTCCGGCCAAAAACCTATCTTTTGATTCTGTAAACCAAACTCAACGTTCTATAGTGCAAATCAAAGCTAAGAACATATACAATCAAAGCCCTAACCTTTCAAGAACCAAAGATTCACAGAAAACATCGAGTTGTAATTTGAAAATTCAGTATAAACCCTAGAAATCGTGAATCACTATACAAACATCGTTTAATCAATTAAACACCATGAATCGACTGTAAATCATCTAACAAAGCTATATCAATCATCAAAACATCAAAATAACCCTGAAATCAAAAAGACCCAATTCGAGCATAAACCCTAGAAATCGAAAATCCAAAACTACGAATTAAAACGTGAAATTGATGCTAGAAATGGAAAGAACAGATCAAAACCTTTGATTTGGTTACTGGAATCACACGATTTGATGAAGAAATCAGCTTGAAATCACGGTTTGATTCTCGACCCGATTCAAGTTCTTCCCGACCCGAATTTCAGAGAAAATTCTAATTTTTAATAATTTATTAATTATAATTAATTAATAATTAGGCTATTTATAGTAGTAAAATTAATAATCCTAAATAAAATTATGGGGCTAATTATACATCTAATAAAAATATTTGGCCCTAATTTTTATAATTTTTTAGTATTAAAATTTAATTTATAAATATTTTATATATGCAATATATATGCCAAAATTTCCCAAAAATTGTGAATAATGCAAAAATACAAAGAAATGGTATAAATAAAAGTTCTATAATTTTATAAAAATAAAAATGTGATTTTTGTGGGGTTTTTAACACCCAATGGGTCCCGGAAAAGTCATTTTTCGCAAAACGAGAAAATTTATAAAATATCTAGATGTTCAGAATAAGGCGATGGTAAAAGCCGTTTGATAAAAAATAAGGCCCATTATTTTATTTGAAATACTGGCTTTAAAATCATGGTTTGGGTCATAAAACGTTTGAAATGAAACCTATGAATGCGAAATAAAACATCTGAAAACTACCTTAAAAATACAGAAATGACACAGAATGCATGTAACACATAACAATCAGGGTTTAACCGATAACCACACATAAATGACATATTAATACACATAATTTATTATAACTATGATATAATACAACGTAAATTTCCCAGTCGTTACGGTTACTTCAGAACTTGATCATGTGCTAAGGTCTGATGCCTTAGAAAGAGCCTTATTGGGGGAATTTGACAGTGATGATGAGGAAGGCAATGAGCAGTTACAATATATAAATGCTTCTCCTTGGAAACGAAATATAGACATGCCATTTGAATCTCTTGGTAATACTGATCTCAAAAATGCTGAGGGAAAGCTCAAACCATCTATTGAGGAAACACCTACTTTGGAGCTTAAACCACTGCCTGAACACTTGAGGTATGCTTTTTTAGGTGATGCATCTACTTTACCTGTTATTATTGCATCTGACCTTTCAGGTAGTGATGAGGACAAGCTCTTGAGGATTTTGAGAGAATTCAAATCAGCCATCGGATGGACTATAGCAGATATAAAAGGGATCAGCCCTTCGTACTGCATGCATAAAATTCTGCTAGAGAAAGGTAGCAAGCCAACTGTTGAGCAACAGCGAAGGCTTAGTCCTATCATGAAAGAAGTGGTGAAGAAAGAAATTCGAATGTGGTTGGATGCAGGAATCATATATCCTATTTCTGACAGTTCTTGGGTGAGCCCCGTGCAATGTGTACCTAAGAAATGAGGTATTACTGTGGTAGCAAATGAGAAGAACGAGCTCATCCCCACTCGAACAGTCACAGGATGGAGGGTATGCATGGACTACGGAAAGTTGAATAAAGCCACAAGGAAGGATCACTTCCCTCTTCCATTTATTAATCAGATGCTTAACAGGTTGGTTGGTCATGAGTATTATTGTCTTCTGGATGGCTATTCGGGCTACAATCAGATTTGCATTTCACCAGAAGATCAAGAGAAGACTACTTTCACTTGTCCAATCAGCACATTTGCTTTTCGCAAAGTTTCTTTAAGCTTATATGGTGCACCTGCCACTTTTTCAGAGATGCATGATGGCTATATTCTTTGATATGATTGGAAATAATATCGAAGTGTTCATGGAAGACTTCTCCGTCTTTGGACATTTGTATGATGAATGCTTGAATTATCTCCGTTTGGTGCTTAAAAGGTGTGTGGAAACCAATCTAGTGCTCAATTGGGAAAAATATTATTTCATGGTGCAGCAAGGCATCATTCTTGGGCACAAGGTCTCTAGTAAAGGTCTTGAGGTGGATAAAACCAAGGTGGGCGTCACTGAAAATCTTCTGCCACCTATTTCAGTGAAAGGAATCTGTAGCTTTCTTGGTCATGCGGGTTTTTATCGGTGTTTCATCAAGGACTTCTCTAAGATATCTAAGTCGTTGTGCAACTTGCTCGAGAAAGATGTGCCTTTCAAATTTGATGATGAATGCTTGGCAGCATTCGAGACTCTCAAGAAGAGCTTGATCACTGCACCAGTTATTACGACACCTGATTGGAAAGAACCTTTTAAAATGATGTGTGATGCAAGTGATTATGCAGTGGGAGCAGTTCTTGGGCAGCGAAAGTCTAATATCTTTCATGTGGTCTACTATTCTAGTAAGACGCTAAATGGAGCCCAAATGAACTACACCACTACTGAGAAGGAGCTCTTGGTTATAGTTTTTGGTTTCAAAAAATTTCAATCTTATCTACTTGGGACAAAGGTGACAGTGTTCACTAATCACGTTGCCATCCGATATCTAGTCTCTAGGAAGGATTCGAAGCCTAGACTTATTCATTGGGTTCTCTTGCTATAAGAATTCGAGTTGGAGATCAAGGATTGAAAAGGTACTGAAAATCAAGTAGTTGACCATCTCTCTAGATTGGAGAATCCCGATTCTACTTCACATGATAAGACATTGATCAACGAATCTTTTACAGATGAGCAGTTGTTCGCAATTCAAGAGGAAAAGCCATGGTTCGCAGACATTGTGAACTATCTTGTTAGCAATATAATGCCTCCTAATATGAATGCGGCTCAGAAGAAGAAGTTTCTGCATGAGGTGAAGTGGTACATGTGGGATGAACCATATTTGTCTAAACAAGGAGCTGACCAGATCATAATTAAGGAGATGTATCCCATTCTGTGAGACAGATGGGATATTACGAGACTGTCATTCCACAGTTTATGGTGGACATAATGGTGGTGAAAAGACAGCAGCTCATATTCTTCAAGCAGGTTTTTTCTGGCCTACAATGTTTAAGGATGCACATCAATTCATTTTAAGATGTGATCATTTCCAAAGAGTTGGGAATCTTACCAGAAAGGATGAGATGCCTTTAAATGTGATGCTTGAAGTTGAGGTCCTCGATGTTTGGGGATTTGATTTTATGGGACCATTTATCTCATCCTGCAATAATCTGTACATCTTGCTGGCAGTCGATTATGTCTCGAAATGGGTAGAAGTCAAGGCTCTACCGACTAATGATGCAAAGGTAGTGTTGAGTTTTCTTCATAAGGAGATATTCACAAGGTTTGGAACGCCACGAGTTATCATAAGTGATGAAGGGTCACATTTCTGCAATCGTAAGTTCACTTCTATGATGCAACGCTACAATGTGAATCATCGCATCGCTACTGCTTATCATCCACAGACTAATGGTCAAGCTGAAGTATCTAATAGAGAGATCAAGCGCATTTATCAACTTCTATGATTCTAAGATGAACTTGATGAATTTCAACGTCAAGCGTACGAGAACAACAAAATGTACAAGGAAAAGGTAAAAAGGTGGCATGACAGGAAGCTATCGCCTAAGTCATTCGTGCCGGGGCAACAAGTTCTTTTATTCAACTCTCGTCTCCGACTTTTTCCTGGAAAGTTGAAATCAAGGTGGTCTGGACCATTTATCGTCAAAACTCTGTTTCCACATGGAGCGGTGGAGATTTTTGAGAACGATCCGGGCCAAGCATTCAAAGTAAATGGTCAGAGATTGAAGCACTATTATGGGGATACGACAAACCGTGAAGTGGTTAGTGCCATTTTATTGTCAACTTGATCGCATTACTCTACGTCAAGCTAATGACGTAAAAGAAGCGCTTCTTGGGAGGCAACCCAAGATATGAGACCATAGGAACCCTTAGAATTTAGTACTTTATCCAAAAACCCAAAAAAATCAGAAAAATGTTGGCAGAATTTTTTTTTCCAGAGACCTTGCAGGCGCCCGCCTACTAGGACCAGGCGGCCGCGCGCTAGCAGGCGCCCGTCTCCTGGTGCTAGGCGACCACTTGCGGACCTGATTTTTGAATAAACAATTTTCAGCCTATAAAAAAACAAAAAAACAAAAAAAAAACAAAAACCACAGCCCACAATCCCCATTAACCCACGATTTCTTCCCCATAATTAACCACAATCCCCACTCCTAATCAAATTCTAACCCTAATTTGCCCTATATATACATACAACCTCTACATATACATCCCACACACTTTCAACTCTCAAAATCTCTCCTACACACCAAACACAACTCTCTAACCCTTATTCTCGGATTCCATGGCCCCAAAGAGATCACGAACTATAGGGAGCAGCAACACCATTCTGACTGCTGATTCTTTGAGGAACACTGCTGTGAGGCCCCGATTGTTGGATCGGGCTGCTGAAGAAGAGTACACCAAGCTTCTAACTAAGCCTATTATGAGGGAGAGGGGATTCTTTCCATCAGGGAGGGATGGTGATTTGTTACCGATGATTGCTGAGAAGGGATGGATTACATTATGTGAGTTACCTGAGGCGGTTCCGATGAGTATTGTTCGCGAGTTCTATGCGAATGCCAAGGCCGACAAGAATGGGTTTTCTGTTATTTGTGGGCTTACTGTTGATTATCAGCTCGAGGCGATTCGCCGGGTAATTGGACAGTAACAAAGGAGACCATAGGAGGAGAATTGGAATGAAAAGGCCCCTAAGGATTTTGATATGGACTTGATTATTGCTACTCTCTAGAGGTCGGGCACAGTGTGTAAGTTCAAAAGGGGAACCAACGAGTATTGTAATTTCCCTGCTGTCTCGATGAAAAGGTATGCTCGTGCTTGGAATGCATTTATGTGTGCTAATATTCTTCCTTCTGTACATACACATGAGGTTACAGTGGAGAGGGCGAGGTTGTTGTGGGGATTTTGAATGATGAGTATTATGTGGACTTTGGTGAGTACAACTACCAAGGGATTTTGAAGTTTTTGAGGGGAAAGTTGCAGTACTCTATCCCGTATGCCTCTATTGTCATGAAGCTTTGCATGACATATGGAGTCCAGTGGCCTTCTCATGAGCAGCTGCAGATGCCGGCCGCTCCTATTGATTCATCGATGTTGAATACGATGCAGGAGTGGACGGGTAGAGAGCCCGAGTCACATGGTTTGGGTTATCACCTCCCAGGAGGAGTTCTAGCAGCTGGTGCTACCATGGCTAGGCCCAGTCAGGCTCGGGGAGAGCCAGGTCCTTCGAGAGCCCAGGGAGGAGATGGTTCAGGATTGGATGATGTCCAGTACAGGAGGCTTTCCAGGAGGATGGATGCGATGTATGAGTCGTAGAGTCGGTTTGCGCAGGAGCTTACCCAAGCACTTGGGACTGTATTTAGAGGCCTTGGAGCTGACATCCAGTGGCCCGTTTATGGTGAGAATTCTGCTTATCCACCTCCTGACACTCCACCCTCTGAGGGTGATGATGATGATTCTTCTGAGTAGGTGTACCCTGTGTTCCTTTCTATTACCTTCACTGGGGACAGTGAAGATTTTAAGTTTGGGGGTGGTAGTTAAGGAATATATTTGTGTGTGTATCATGTAGTTACATTTTCATGTTTGTTTAGTTCATATAGTTGCATATTTTTTCCATATAGTATTTTTTATAGTTTTTTTAGTTTATAGCTTTATTTATCATGACATATAGCTCATTCATATACCATGATCCCTTTTGTATTGCTTTACCGATTAAAATGTGATAAAGATGCGAGTGTAGTGATAGCGCTAGAGTGATGTTGAATCTTGTTAGGTTGGCATGCATGCTAGAAACACTTGTAATTTCACTAAGTTTTAGAGTATGCTTAAGGACTAGATTGTTGTCATGGTTTGATGATTTTTGAGGTTAATCTATTGCTTATGCTTAGAATGTATGATAGGCTCTTAATGATAAAAGACATGAAAAGATAAAAATTGGAAAAAAAATTGGAATTCATTGCTAGTTGTGGCTAGGCGTCAAATGGCTAGTAGCCGGCTCGTATTGTATACGAGTAGTCTAGGGTTGAGCAAGATGGGGCGAAACGCACTTGCTCATAAATTGAAAAAAAAGAAAAAAAAAGAAAAAGAAAAAAAAGAGAGAAAAGAAAAAAATATAGTTTAATGCACAATTGATCACGAGTGAGCTCTTTGGTATTCGAGTTTATTAAGTTCTTAGGGGACTTTGTGCCTAGTGACCTAAGGTTTTTATAGTCCGGGATCCGCTAACCTAACGCTCGCTAAATGGATACCATTGCATAAATCTTTTGTGGACCTCACTCATTGCACGATCAAATAAGCATTTTTTTATGTGTTGAATAAAAGCATGATCCGTAATAAACTCCAATGATCTTGAAGTGTTATAAGTCATTTTGTTTCTAGAATATATTCTTCGTATAATCTTGTGATTTCCTTGAGGATAATTAAGTTATGGTGATTGATCTAGTTTCAAAGCATATCTGTTAAGCATTTGCACACACCACATTTCTAGTTGTAAGTTAGCTTGCGTGATTTGATTGATCTCTAGTCGCCTAATTGCATTTATTAATATGTCATGTCTTAGTTGGTTTAGTCATCGCGATGGGGATCGCTGCATTCATATAGTTTGCATTCATTCATGTTTTATTCTGAGTTTGAGTCTGTGACACTTGAGGACAAGCATCAATTCAAGTTTGGGGGTGTGATAAGTGGCATTTTATACCACTTAGAGTGTTTTATAACGGCTTGAATTGGTGTCTTGAACTCGAGTATTTTGTGTATTTAACGCATTTTCGAGTGTTTTTGCATTTCATGGTATAACTTGCTTAGATCTGTGGATTTCATCAAAATAAGCTTAAGGAAGTGCTTGGAGTCGGTCCCGTGTTGATGTGCGAAGAATTCAGCAATAACAGAAGCAAAATAATAATTTTTCCAGAAGGGTTGCAGGTGCCCTCCTAATGAGAGCAGGCGACCGCCTGGTAGCAGGCGCCCGCCTGGAAGGAGGAGGCGGCCGCCTGGGTGTGTAATTTCAGAATCTCATTTTTAGAATTTGAGTTGTATTGGGCTTCTGTTAGTGCTGGCTCTTTTGGGCTATTATATAAACAATCTTGGAAGACGTTTTCGACAACAAGTAACAAGGAGCAAAGGCAAGAAGATCATGAAGACCGTTTTAGCACACAACAATGAAGAAGAGGAAGCATACGTTTATCTTCTGATTCTTTTAATTTGTTGTAACAGTGGATGCTAGATTTCTTTATTCTTTGAACCTTAATACTCTTGTGACGTACTTCATTATTTATTAAGTATTTTTATTAGTTTATATCGTTGAGTTTTTATCATGTTTTCATATGAACCCATGGTAACAATGAGTTCTATTATGGGCTAATCGTTATCATGGGATCATAGTGGATTTACTATGGATTTCTTTAGTTAATTGTTTAATACCTTGGTATGTGCTGATTGTATGATATCTAGCATATGTTATGCTTATTCGTCTTATGTGCGTCGCGAACATCTAAGATAGTCTGTTAATCTCTAGTGAAGGACAGTGAATCTTGAGATTTAGAACTTACCATGCTAGCATAGGTTCATGCATTGTATGCATGATTAGTGGGTAACTCTAACCGTTTTACTTGCCCTGCGTAATCATAATGAATAACTTGCGCTTAAATCGTTATGTTGTCAAATTTTGTAGACATATAGGGTCTCAACATAATTGATACCTATTCAACTTATATCTTAATTGTGGATGCTTGGTACAATGGTATTCGTACAATAAAAGTTAGCGTTTATCATTTTCGTGTTGTTTGATTAATATCATCACCATTACATGCTAAGGGTAATAACAATAACTATTGAATGAAGTAGTAATGAAGTTATGATCTCGTGTGTATTTAATATTGTTAATTTAAGTGTTTAATTATCGTAGTTAATATTAGTTAATCAACCTTAATTGTTATTGTCTTGACATTGTAGAATAATCATACATTTGTGAGTAAGTGTTAATTAAATATAATTAATCAGAGTCTCTGTGGGAACGAACTAGAAATTATTCTATATTACTTGCGAATGCGTATACTTGCGTGATTTATTTAGCGCATGCTTTGTGCCTAACAGTATATGATGTTAACTTGTTAATTTTTCAAATATATTGTGACAAGTGACTCTAATAGGGTGCAAAATGACTTCAATATGGTGCAAAGTGACTTAAATGGTTGATTATAGCCAAAATATGGCCCAAAATTAACTCGTAGAAAAGGGAGTACCAAGAGGTGTTTAAAGGATGTCAAATTGCATGTACATGATGTTAACATGTTAATTGTCCCAATATATGGTGGAAAGTGACTCTTATAAGGTGCAAAGTGACTTTAATATGGTGAAAAGTGACTTATATGGTTGATTAGAGCCAAAACATGGAACAAAATTGACTCGTATGAAAGTGGCACCAAGAGGTGGTAAAAGGATGTCAAATTTGATGTATATGATGTTAGCATGTTAATTGTTCAAATATATGGTGACAAGTGACTCTTATAGGGTGGAAAATGACTTTAATTTTGTCCGAAGTGACTTACATGGTTGATTAGAGTCAAAATATAGCCCAAAGTTGAGTCCTATAAATATGTATCAAAGTGTGTTAAAATGATGCTAAACTGGATGTTCATGATATTAACAAGTTAATTGTACCAATATACATTGGCAAATGACTCTTATAGGGCGGATAGTAACTCTAATATTGTGAGAAGTCACTTACATGGTTGATTAGAGCCAAAATGTGGCCCAAAATTGACTCGTAGGAAAGGGATACCAAGAGGTGGTTAAAGGAAGTCAATTTGCATGTACATGATGTTCACATGTTAATTGTACCAATATATGGTGGAAAGTGAATATTTTAGGGTGCAAACTGACTCTAATATGGTGAAGAGTGACTTACATGGTTAATTATAGCCAAAACGTTGAACAAAATTGACTTCTATGAAAGTGGCACTAAGAGGTGGTAAAAGGATGTCAAATTTGATGTATATGATGTTAACTTGTTAATTTTTCAAATATATGGTGACAAGTGACTCTAATAGGGTGGAAAATGACTTCAATATGGTGCAAAGTGACTTAAATGGTTGATTATAGCCAAAATATGGTCCAAAATTGACTCGTAGAAAAGGGAGTACCAAGACGTGGTTAAAGGATGTCAAATTGCATGTACATGATGTTAACATGTTAATTTTCCCAATATATGGTGGAAAGTGACTCTTATAGGGTGCAAAGTGACTCTAATATGGTGAAAAGTGACTTATATGGTTTATTAGAGCCAAAATGTGGAATGAAATTGACTCAAATGAAAGTGGCACCAAGAGGTGGTAAAAGGATGTCAAATTGGATGTATATGATATTAACATGTTAATTATACTAATATATAGTGGAAAGTGACTTTTATAGGGGGAAAATGAGTTTAATATGGTGTAAAGTGACTTCAAGCTTGATTAGAGTTAAAATGTGGTCCAAAGTTTAGTCCAATAAATTGGTATCAAAGTGTACTAAAATGATGCTAAACGTGATGCTCATGACGTTAACATGTTAATTGTACCAATATACAAAGTGACTCTTATAGGGTGGAAAGTGACTCTAATATGGTAGGAAGTCACTTACATGGGTGATTAGAGCCAAAAATGTAGCGCAAAATTAACTCGTAGGAAAGGGGGTACCAAGTGGTGGTTAATGGATGTCAATTGCATGTACATGATGTTAACATATTAATTGTACCAATATATGGTGGCAAGTGACTCTTATAGGGTGCAAAATGACTCTAATATGGTGAAAAATGACTTACATGGTTGATTAGAGCCAAAACATGGAACAAAATTGACTCGTATGAAAGTGGCACCAAGAGGTGGTAAAAGGAAGTCAAATTTGATGTATATGATGTTAACATTGTAATTATTCAAATATATGGTGACAAGTGAATCTTATAGGGTGGAAAATGACTTTAGTATGGTGCAAAGTGACTTACATGGTTGATTAGAGCAAAAATATAGCCCAAATTGAGTCCTATAAATTGGTATCAGAGTGTGCTAAAATGAGGCTAAACTGGATGTTCATGATGTTAACATGTTAATTGTACCAATATACATTGGCAAGTGACTCTATAGGGTGGATAGTGATTCTAATATGGTGGTAAGTCACTTACATGGTTGATTAGAGCCAAAATGTGGCCCAAAATTGACTCGTAGGAAAAGGGGTAGCAAGAGGGGGTTAAAGGATGTCAAATTACATGTACATGATGTTAACATGTTAATTGTACCAATATATGGTGGCAAGTGACTCTTATAGGGTGCAAAGTAACTCGAATATAGTGAAGAGTGACGGTGGAAAGTGACTATTATTGTGGCGCCCTCCAAACCCGGGTCAGAAGTTTGGGGTCCATACACACACCTTATTTATAACCTGCTTATAACAATAATAAAGATAATAATAATATGCAGTGACCCTACTTACCAAATACCACGGACCGCAACAGGTTAAAGTATGCACACAAGCCAAACACACCTACTTATATTACAGACGTTCAAATCCCAACTATTCAAACTCAGAACTGAGTATTAAACATTATTACAAATTTTGCAAACTCAAATTATCCTAAAAAAAAGCCTACTAGCTTAACTCGATCAACCTGAACCCCTAGCTCTCGCGCTGGACTGGGGATCTTCGTTACCAACTGGTTCCTTCTTAATTGGAAAAGAACATAAACAACATCGCACAAATGAGCTAACTAGCTCAACAAGTCACAATGACAAAACTGAGAATAATGATCATCAAATAAAAAGGGTAATGATATCGAGTGCACAATGAATTATGATTTAGAATTGGATATTATATTTTCATTTTAAAAACCAAGGTTAGGTTGCTGATCAGTCACACACTAACCCCGAGCAAAGCACACATCACTGCTCTAACTACTGGATCCAAGGCACACATTGGCCTAACTTGACCATTATATGGTCTGACCACGAATCTGTTCCACAATTTTATTAAAACAATCCAATTCTAACATAATAACAGAATAAACAGTAATAAGCAATAAACCGAATCATTAACAATATTGGACGTTCAATAATGAAATGGTTTCAATGTGCATAAGGATCAATATGGCATTTTCAAATCTTGGATGTTAGGTAATGAAAGAATTGGATAATAAAGGAATCAATGTTTCAGGGTTACCAGGAATTGGTCTTTCAAATCATAAGGTACAATGGTTTGAGTATATAAGTAATTCGGTTCAGTGTTTGGTATTTAGTTTGTATGTATTTGTGGAGTAGTATCGTATATCTGTGGTTCGTATTTGGGTATACAATAACCAATGGTTTAGAACGAATAAAGTTTACGGCTCAAGATGAATAACTGGAATCAAGGTTTTGGGTTCAGTGCTTCAAAGCACTTGCAATATAGAACAGGATTATCAATCCACTACAATATATCTTGAGAATGTTCAGAACACTTGCCTGGTATTAGCTTGCTATACTTCTCTAACTTTCAATCACAACCGTCTACTCCTCGACTATCTGTTTCCCTTTCCTACGCCTTGCCTCTTCTGCTCACATATCATCAGCATCTATCAATATTCAACTCATACGATTCTATTCGACATATACTTCTATCTACCTTTCGTTTCACCCAAATCCGATTAACGGATTGAAAGTTATACTATAAATAAGTAAACATCGAATATATAGGCCGACAGCTAATCAACAAGTCACAGATAGCACATAACACGTCAAATAATCAGTGATATATCATTTATAAAGAAGACGCATGTCATAAACAGGCTTTCGGGTATTTAAAATGATTTTTAAAACATTTTTCGAAATTAAAACGGGTCGTTGGATCAATTTCAGAGTAATAAACAAGGTTCGGTTGGCCAATTCTGGCTTTAAAACAATTTTATAATAATTATCGAGCCTTGAAAACAATTTAAAATAATATTTTAAAGCTCGAAACTATTTTTCAGAATTTTTAAATCATTTTTAAATAATTAAATCTAATTAAATAATTAATTAAAATTAATTAATAATTAATTAAATCAATTAATGTTAGGTCACACACACACTGTAGAGGGGGTGAATACAGTGTATAGTACACTCAAATCGAACTTTAAGAACTTAAGTAACAGAAAACAAACTTTATTGAAACAATAAACTCTGTTATAGTATAGAACTGTTACCTCTCAGTGATGAACAAATATCACGAGAGCTGCTAGAGTTACAATGAATAATCTTTTCTAATAATGATAACACTTATAGTGTAAACCCTATGTCTGTGTTTATATACTACACAGTTACAAGATAATCGCTAATTGATATGGAATATAATTCTGCTTCCTAAAATATATCAATCAGATATCTTTTCTTCCAAGTATTCCATTCTTCACGGAATTCCTTCTTCATGCATATCTCTTCTTATGTTTATCTCGATCTTCTTTCCTTTAATCAGCTACTGTCCTTATCTGATTGTCCTTCAGCACTTAAGTTCTGATATCTATCTTCTGATGATTATCTCCTGATAATATAAGTACTGATATCCTTAAGTCCTGACTTCCAGTATAAGTACTGATCAACAGTTAAGTACTGATTTATCCTGTTCACGTAAGATCTGAAGCTAAACATAAAACATATTAGCCATGACATTATCAAATATATCTAACAATCTCCCCCAACTTGTAAATTAACAAAATATACAAGTTTAACAGATATTTGATGATGTCAAAAACATTAAGTACAAATGCATGAGAAATAGACTAGATAACTACAACTTACAGTCCTTAAAGTTTTTTTTACCAATTTCAACTTCTGATAACAACTTCAATCTGTATAAATGTCAGAATTTAAGCAGTTATAGATATTCGACTTGGCTTCTTCATTTTCTGATCTCTCTGATGTCAGGAGATGTTCTGAGATAGTTCTTCAACAAACATTTCTCAGCATATCTTAGTTCATCAATCATTCTCCTTTTAACACCTTTAAGTTCTACAGTATCTTCACCAGTTTGAAAGATTGCAGCTCTGAGATCATTAATCTTTGCTTTTCTCAACTCCTGATCTAGTCTTATGACATAAGCTTTGTCAGACTCAAGATTGAATTCAAGTCCCTTAATACCAAGATACGTTCTGATCTGTGCAGTATTAGGCTTCATATCAACAATATCACCATTGTGATCTCTGTACTTTGGAACATATATGCTGTCAGACTTAACAGAATAAAGCCTTTTCTGTCTCTGAATCTGTTCTTTTAAGTAGTTTGTAGCAGTCTCTGTTATTCTGTCATCCACTTGAAGTAAGAAAAGTACATGCTCCAATTCTTCAAAATACTTCAAAGGAATGGCATTTTGTCTTATATGATAAACCCTACCATCTGTCATGAAATACAACATGATGTATTCTTTCAAGTAGGTATGGTAAACCATCTGTACAGATTCCAGTTGATTCAATCTCTCAGGAGTTGCTCCAATACCTGGTTCACTCAAGGAAGTTGGATCATTGGTAGTGTTGTGTACTCTTCTTTCATCAGCACTTCCCAATCCAGTTTTATCTCTATCTTCCTTTCCAGTAACTACTCTTGCTTCAAAACCACTTGCAGTAGTCTTCAAAGATTGAGTCTGTTTTGCTTTAGTGAATCCTGGTAGAAGTGTCTTTGATCTATTTTCTGATATTAAGTTAACTTGAGCTCTGTCAGAGGTTACTTGCTTCTTCTGAATATCAGAACTTACAATTTCTTGACTCTGAACAACTTGAGCCATGTCAGAGGTTGTTTTAAGAACTTTTCTTGAAGTCAGAGCAAGATCATCTTTTCCATCAGTAATTTCTTCTTCCTCAGGAGGTACATAAGCCTTGATAGGTTCACCAACCTTTTCTTTACCCTTGGATCTTGGATCTATCTGTGGTTGTGATCTAGCCAATGTTACTTCAGTATGTGTCCTTTCTTTGATCACAATGCCTTTAAGTTTTTGAAGTGACTTTTTACCAGAAGCTTCAGATTTAGATGTGACTTTCTCTGATTTAAGTCTGGCTTCTTCTTCCTTTAAACTTTCCAAGTCCATCCCTGGATTTTCTTAAAGAAATAACTGTCTTGACATTTCCTCATCAAGATCTAGAAGTTCATCAGAACTTATCCTTTTACTAGCAGAACTTGTTCTGTGACTAGCTTGTCTTGATGTAAACCTTCTACCTTGACTATGACCACTACCCATTCCAGAGTTTCCTTGGTCATCTTTTCCATCATCCTTTCCTTGCAGTGTCTTGTTTGTTTTGCATTTGGACTTAATTACCTTCTCCCCCTTTTTGGCATCAGCATGTAATAAAAGAGAGATAAGTAGTTCCACTGAGGTCTGGATTTCAGTAAGTTGCGATTGCTGAGAAGCTTGATTTGTCAGAATTTGATCAATCTGAGCTTGTTGTTTCTCTTGAGTTTTCTCAATATAAGCAACCCTGTCAATGGTAGGTTGGAAGAACTTTTTCTTATCAAGTTTCCAAACTTGTTCCTGTTTGATAAAGTTCTCATGAATCTTGTGTAGCTCTGCATGAGTATCAGAATGAAGACCTTGTAGATGTTTAGTACTCAATGCAGTGACTCTAAGCTGGGTTTTAAAATCATCAGAATTTAACATTTCATCAGCTTTAGTCAAGTGCTCAGCAAGATGTAAAGCATTTGGAACACATGAAACTGAGTTCTATTCTTTAGTCCACTCCTGACCTGCAGGAGTTTCACTCCAAGGCACTGGTGCATCCCTGATAACAAACTCCTTTAACAATTCAGACTTAGGAAGAGTCGGTGGAGGAGTATGTCCTGAAAGACCTGCTTCATCAGCATCTACAGTTGTAGCAGCTTCACCAGTATCTCCAACATTTGCAGCATCAGAACTTAAAGAATCAGTATCTTCTGATAAGACAACAGTGTGAGTAGCAATGGAGGCTTCAGCATCCTCTAATTGCTGATCTGATACTAAGTTCTGATCAACAGCCATATCCTGATGCTCACCTAAAATCTGATCATCAGCATCTTGATGCAGAGAAGGTGTTGTTGATAACTTTGGAGTTTGAACAGCATCAGTAACAGGTGTTGTGGAAGGATTATTTGCTGTTGGAGCTTCTAAGAAAAGTATTGCAGGCACAACCAGGTTCTGAATATCAATTTCAGCACTTGTGCCTGGATCAACAAGAGACACAGATGGTGAGTTAGCCTTGTCAGATACAGCTTCCTGAGATGGAGCTGATGGAGAAGAAGTGACTGGAGCAAATTCCTTGTCTTGTGAGATCAGAGATTCCTGATCCCCTTCCTTAGCTGCTTCCTCCTCATCATCTGAAACTGGCCTTTGTGCCCTCTGTTTCTTGTACTTCCTTGTTGATTTAGATTCCTTGGGAGTTTCAGGAACTGTCATACGTCTAAGCCTCTTGAGAAGCCTAGAACCCCCAATTTCAGAATCCTTCTGAGAAGTTGCTTTCTCAGCTTCAACCACCACAGGTTCTGAAGAAGGAATCTGTTTCTCAGAATCTGATTCATCTCGCAAAGTAATTCTCCTCCTCTTTTGAAGTGTTTGAGGAACAGTCTTTGTTCTCTTTGGCTTAGAGGATGTAGGCTTCACAGTAGGTGCTGAAGAAGAAGGTTGAGCAGTCTGTGAAGTGGAGAGATAGGATTTGAGATAAGTTCTGAGGGTAGGTTGAGTAGAATGAGAGGTAGGTACTGAAGTTGATGGATTTTGGTTATGGTGAGTTGGTTGAACATTTGAGTAAACAGATTTGTAAGTAGCAGGATCAGCATTTACCAGAATCTGTTTCACAGACTGAGGAATCTGTAATGGTCTCACCATTGATTTCTTTGTGTCAGCATTTATCAGGTCGTTAAAGTACCTTTTTGCAACCTTAAAAGGTGGGGTTTGAGTGCTGACTAACTGGGGTTCATCAGTACAGTAAGTGTAAATAAGTTGACAGAATCTAGCAAAATAAACAACATCTCGATCCTCTGTCATCTTATCCCCAATAAAACCAATTATTCCAGTTTTAAAATCAAAATGAGTTGATGGATAATAGCATACCCTATGTGCTGACTCAGAATTGGGATAGCATCAAAATTTGAACATTTGTTCCCAAAAGCTTTGGTGATGCAATCAAAGAAGAAACTCCATTCTCTTCTGATATTAGCCCGTTTCAACTGTCCAAGTTTCGTCAGACTCTTTTCATATCCCAATTCAGCCATTAACTCCCGAAGGGCTGAGTCCTCTGGAACTGAGAAAATACAATCCTCTGGAAGATGTAAAGCCCTGCGTACTGTACCAGGAGTGACTACAAAGGATGAATCACCCACTTGGAAGATAATACTGGGAGTTCCACGGTTACCACCATCATCAAAAACTCCAGTCCTCCAGAACCTCAGAACTTGTTGACTTGAAAATAATTCAGGCTGAGTTAAGGCGTACCCAACCTCACTATGTGCAAGAAGATCTTGCACAAAGTGCAATTCAGATGGAGCGTCAGCATGATCAAGAATTACAGCATAGTTGTTTGGAACAAACTTTGCTCCATCAATGATTAAATCCTTTGGTGCCATGTGAAAAAAAATATTGAGTTTCAAGGATGCCTGTTAGGTGTTTGAGATAATGTCTGTATGAAAAATAACGGAAAAAGTAAAGTGAAGGAGAGTAAAAGTAAGAAGAGAGATAAAAGATGAAGAAATTAAAAAGATTAAAGAAATCTTCTCTCTGCTGTACTTATACAAAAAAAATATTACCGTTGGACACCTGTCAGACATGCAGTAATAACGGATAGTTACCGGGCTCGAGAAAACAGGAATCATTACTTACCCAGTTGCCTAGTTTCAAGGAAAAACCGTTCCATTTATCAAGAGAATCAGTTTTAATTCAAAATTTAAACCGTTAGCACTGATTGAATTATTTTTCATTGCATCATTGAAATTCTGAAAATACATCACATGAAAATGACCAAGATAAATTAGATATATAAGTGCTGAAAATGAGTCAGAACTTAATATAAAACAAAGGTTATATGGTCATCAGAATATCAATCAGGATTTATCAACACAAGATAAAATAACTCAGAGACAAATCTTGAAGTAAAAACAATTTTCATTAATATATCAAGTCAATACATTTATGAAATGGAAATTTACATTAGTACTTATACAAGATTTTCCCTAAGCTCCTAATCCTAACGTCAACAGCTTTAGTCCTAGCTAAGAAGCCTGACAAAGCTGAGGATGAAGAAGAACAGGAAGAAGACAAGATTAAGTCATCTTCCTCTTCCTATCTTCGATGAACAAGATGGCGAGTCGTATGATTCGCTCTTGCTGATGGATAGCTTCCCGCCTTTCCTCCTCCAATCGCTCCAGATGGCGATGGTAGTCCATATAGAAGAACAGGAGGCGTGTCAGTACCTCCTGTGGGACAGAGTCCCATATCTCCTCAGGAATGGCTGTGACATGCCATTCCTGCTGCCACTCGGCACAACTTAGCTCCATATTGAAGGTTTGGTAGTTCAAAAACATGTTGTATCTGACCATTGTGTTTTTGAAAGAAAAAGTATGAAGATAACTGTGTGAGAAGAATGTGATGGAAAGACTGATGTGAAGAGGTTGCTTATATAGGCAAGAGAATGCCAAGAGACGCAAAGATATTTAATGCTGACAGGTAGAATTAATTCTACCTCGTCTCCCTAGACTTTGAAAAAGAATAACAGTCATTGGAAAGAGGAGTCATGGTCTAGACCGCACAAGACACAAGAAATAGTGGACTGTTCAAGGACAAATACCATTAATCCTAATCATAGTGACTATTACTCTTCCACTTCAACATATTCTAGTTCGAACTGAGACTGTTATCAAATTTTATTCACAGATAAGCCAAGTAAAGGATTAGACTGAGAAATCAGAACTTAGACCTATACCAGAACTTAACAGTCATCAGAACATAATTTCTTAACTCGAAAAAGGAATGCCTATCTTAGTAAATACTCATACAAGTTCTGAGTTATGGACGTCAGAACTTAATCATCAGAACGTGTAACTTAGAACTTGTCCTCAGAATTTGTGCAATAATGACACAATGACTGTTTATCTAAAATAACTTAGACCACAACAGAAATTTTTATCATTCAGATGGAGTGATTAGTGTGTGCATTAAGCTAAAAACAGACAAAGAGTAAAGTCTGATTCACTTCAGTACATCTTAGAAATAAGGCATAACTAAAATTTTGCTAAAGATCTGTCATTGTCCTGAAACCTACTGAAGAATGAGTTTATGCTTGAGTCCACCTCAACTATTTTGTGCTAATTTTATGCATCTTTTAAAATTCTATTTTACAGTGGCTTCTCAGTGTAAGTGAGTCACGACTGTTTATCAGAATTTATGCTATTATCAGAGTATTTCTCCAGTAATCATAGAGTGTAAAAAGTCACCAAGAAAATATTTTGCTTTTCTAATGCATATTTACTTAATACCAGCAATGCACTTGGGTCGTCCCTTCCACATTTTTACTCTAGATCTCAAAGGAGTACCTGATTTTAATCTTTGATCTTTTTGCTGTTTCTTTTGATAAGAGAGGTTTATCAGCACTTAGTACATTCAGCAGTTTTACTAGTATCAGAACTTAATAGATGAGTAGCACTATTCTAATTTGTGACTCAGTAATAAGATATACAAAGTAAACTTAACTAAGCTCAGTTATCAGAATTTGCTAGTGTCATAAGATTTCCACTAAAATAATTACTTCTTCCATGGAATCATTTGTTTATTGAAGACTACTAGGTCAGTATCTAGCACAGTTATCCTCATAGGATTGAATAGGTACTAGAACAGACATATCACTTATCAGAGTTTAGAAACATATATCAGACAACAGTCAGTACTTAAAGACATTTATCAATTTAGCACAGAATATACAATGAGATTAATTCTGTAAATACTGAGCATAAAGTCTGATAATACAGAATAAGTCTAAGCAGATTTTGAGAAAGAACCTGAAACTATTCCAAGTTCATTTACCAATCTTGTAAAAGTAGCTTCACATAATGGTTTTGTGAAGATATCTGCCAACTGTTGATCTGTGGGAACAAAATGCAATTCCACTGTACCTTCATCCACTTGTTCCCTGATGAAGTGGTACCTGATGCTGATGTGCTTTGTCATTGAGTGTTGAACTGGATTACCTGTCATAGCAATAGCACTTTGATTATCACAGTAAATAGGGATTTTGAAATATGTTAACCCATAATCCAGTAACTGATTCTTCATCCAAAGAATCTGTGCACAACAGCTTCCTGCAGCAATATACTCTGCTTCTGCAGTTGATGTGGAAATTGACTTTTGTTTCTTGCTGTACCAAGAAACCAATCTGCCTCCAAGAAATTGGCAGCTTCCACTTGTGCTTTTCCTGTCAATTTTGCAACCTGCAAAATCTGCATCTGAGTAACCTATTAGTTTAAAATCTGATTCTCTAGGATACCATAATCCCAGAGCAGCTGTTCCTTTAAGATACTTAAAGATTCTTTTTACAGCTGTTAAGTGAGGTTCTCTTGGATCTGCTTGAAATCTTGCACAAAGACAGGTAGCATACATGATATCAGGTCTACTAGCAGTTAGATAGAGTAGAGAGCCAATCATACCTCTGTAGTCAGTAATATCTACTGATTTACCGGTATCCTTATCCAGTTTTGTTGCAGTGGCCATTGGAGTGGATGCACTTGAACAATCTTGCATTCCAAATTTCTTTAGCAAGTTTCTGGTGTACTTGGTTTGACAAATAAAAGTGCCTTCCTCATTCTGCTTGACTTGAAGGCCCAGAAAATAGCTAAGTTCCCCCATCATACTCATCTAATATCTTGACTGCATTAGTTTGGCAAACTTCTTGCAAAGTTTGTCATTTGTAGATCCAAAAATGATATCATCAACATAAATCTAGACCAGAAGTAAGTCATTTCCATGGTTGAGGTAAAACAGTGTTTTGTCTATTGTCCCTCTGTTGAATCCACTTTCCAGAAGGAACTGAGCTAAAGTCTCATACCATGCTCTAGGAGCTTGCTTAAGTCCATAAAGTGCTTTGTCAAGTCTGTAGACATAGTCTGGATGTTTGGTATCTACAAAACCTGGAGGTTGTTCAACATATACCTCTTCCTCCAATTCTCCATTGAGAAAAGCACTTTTCACATCCATTTGAAAGATAGTAAACTTTTTGTGAGCAGCATAAGCCAAAAATATCCTTATGGCTTCTAACCTAGCAACTGGTGCAAATGTTTCATCATAATCAATTCCCTCCTGTTGAGAATATCCTTTTGCAACCAGCCTTGCCTTATTCCTTGTAATTATACCATCACTGTCAGTTTTGTTTCTGAATACCCACTTTGTACCAACAACAGATCTATTCTTTGGTCTTGGTACTAGGGTCCAGACTTTGTTTCTTTCAAATTCATTCAACTCTTCCTGCATTGCTTGCACCCAATCAGCATCTTGAAGAGCTTCTTCCACTTTCTTTGGCTCAGTCTGAGAGAGAAAAGAATTGTAAAGACACTCATTTGAAGTACATGTTCTAGTTCTGACACCTGCATCAGGATTTCTAATTATCAAATCAGGTGTATGTGATTTTGTCCACTTCCTTGCAGATGGAAGGTTTTCTCTAGAACTGGATGCTCCCCCATGATCCATGTTATCTTCATTTTCATTTTCTGATGCTCCCCCTGAAACTATGCTCTCTGAGTTGGATTCTTCAGTATTTAGATTTTCAGCACTATCAGAACTTGGCTTATCAGAACTTGACGAATCAGAACTTGAGGAGCCAGATGCATTTTTGGATGTTTCTTGAGATGTGGTAGGATCTTGAGTATGCTCCCCCTGCATAGGTGCATCTTCCTTTAACGTAGTCACCACAGTTTCAATAACATCAGAGTTTGCAGTATCAGGACTTAGACTGTCAGGATTTTTAGTATCAGAATATGAGTCTTCATTTGCAAATCTCAGCTGATCATGGTCAATGAAATCTTTAAGACCAGTGATCTTCTTGTCATCAAAAGAGACATTGATAGATTCCATGACCACTTTTGTTCTCAAATTATAGACTCTGAAGGCTTTTGTGGAAATTGGATATCCAACAAAGATTCCTTCATCAGCTTTTAGATCAAACTTTGATAGCTGTTCAGGATGAGTCTTGAGAACAAAAAACACTTGCATCTAAATACATGAAAATATTTCAGATTTGGCTTCTTTTTCTTCACCATCTCATATGGTGTTTTTCCATGCTTGTTAATGAGTGTTGCATTTTGAGTAAAACAAGCAGTCTGCACAGCTTCAGCCCAGAAATAGGTTGGAAGCTTTGCTTCTTCAAGCATTGTACATGCAGCTTCAATGAGAGTTCTATTCTTCCTTTTAATAACTCCATTTTGCTGTGGAGTTCCAGGAGCAGAAAATTCCTTCTTTATTCCATGGCTTTTGCAGAACTCTTCCATTATCAAATTCTTGAACTCAGTGCCATTATCACTCCTTAAAATTTTCACAGAATCTTTGACCATTTTATCCAGCTGTTTGACATGATCAATCAAGATAGATGCAGTTTCACTTTTTGTGTGCAAGAAATACACCCATGTGTATCTGGTGAACTCATCTACTATGACCAACGCATACTTCTTCTTTGCAATAGACATGACATTTACTGGACCAAATAGATCAACATGTATAAGATGATAAGGCTCAAGAATTGATGAATCAGCCTTGCTCTTGAATGAAGATTTTCTTTGTTTGGCTTTCTGACATGAATCACAAAGACCATCAGGAGCAAATACTGTGTTTGGCAATCCTCTCACAAGATCTTTCTTGACCAGTTCATTTATATTGTTGAAATTTAAATGAGAGAGTTTCTTATTCCAATTCCAGCTTTCTTCAATTGATGCTCTACTTAACAGACAGATTGCAGAGCCATCAGTACTTGTTGAAAGCTTAGCTTCATAAATGTTACCACGTCTGTATCCTTTCAGAACAACTTTGCCTTTAGATTTACTCACAACTTCACAGTGTTCTTCAAAGAAATCAACATGATAACCTCTGTCACAGATTTGACTTATACTCAGTAGGTTGTGTTTAAGTCCTGAGACCAGAGCTACTTGTTTAATTATGACATTTCCAAGATTGATATTGCCATATCCCAATGTTTTTCCAATGTTGCCATCTCCATAAGAAACATTTGGGCCAGCTTTCTCCACAAAGTCTGATAGCAGGGCCTTATTTCCAGTCATATGTCCTGAACATCCACTGTCCAGAACTAGAATATTTTTCCTGTTGCCCTGCAATCACAAAGACCACTAATTATTAGTTTTAAGGACCCAGACTTGCTTGGATCCTTTGGCCTTATTAAGTTTGTTAACATTTGCAGCGGATTTAGCATCAGAGTTTATGTTAACATTTTTCTTATCAGAATTTACACTATCAGACTTTGAATCAGAATTTACACTAGAAGGAACAATGGAAACTTTCTTCAAAGAAGGTTTTATTTGATAATAATCATAGTACAAACTATGATATTCCTTACAAGTATAAATGGAATGCCATAAACTACCACAATGAAAACAAGGATTTTGTGGTTTGTATCTAACAGACTGACTCTTAACTCCTGATTTTGTAGGTAAGGAGTTAATATTCTTATTTTTCCTACAAAAAGAAGCAAGATGGTTAGAACTTCCACAGTTATGACACGTTTTCCTAGGAGCATCAGGAACAGGTTTATAATCATTGCTTTTATTCACACCTTCCTTTCCATTCCTATTTTTCCTAGGTGATTTTACCTTTTTTGCATTCTTGACATCTTTCAGCTTATGCTTAAGCTGCTTCTTTGTCATTAAGCCTATGTTCACTTCAGCTGTCTTTTCCTGTTTTAGTTTGTCAGAAGTTAATTCCTCTTTAACTTCTGATTTCTCATTTTCAGACTTTACAGTTACAAACTTAATAGGTTTAAACTTTGGCTTTTGCTTAACAACAGGCTTAATTTCTTCAGTTCCTTTATCATTCTTATCTTCTCCATAACCTAAGCCCTCTTTCCAGTTTCCACTACTTAGCAAATTTTGAGTTGTTTTGCCAGAATTAGTCCAAGTCCTGATAATCTCTCTTTCCTTTTCTAACTCAGTTTTTAGAGATTCATTTAATTTTAGCACTTCATTCCTAACATAAAAAGCATCATCTCTATCCTTCTGAGTTTGATGGAACATGACTAACTCTTTTTCTAAGAAATCATTCCTTTTCTTAAATGCAAGATTTTCAGAAGTTAATCTTTCACATGTTAAAGTTTGGTCTCTATAGCTAACAAACATGGTTTTAAGATATCTTCTCAACTCATTAATATCATCAGTATGAAAAGCATAAGTAGTCTGAGGTACCTTTGTTTCAGCTGCTTCAGAACTGCTCTCAGCACTTTCTTTATCAGCATTTGCCATCAATGCATAGTTCTCCTCACTTTCAGAGTCTGAGGTGTCTGTCCAGCTTTTTTGCTTTGTGACAAGAGCCTTGCCTCTGCCACCCTTTACCTTCTTGCAGTCAGGAGATATGTGGCATTTCTCACCACAGTTATAGCATTTAACATTGGTGTAATCTCCTCTGTCAGACTTTCCTCCTCTGCCTTCAGATCTTCTGAAATTCTTCTTATCAGAACTTATGTTTTTCCTGGAAAACTTCTTTCCCTTCCTGAACTTCCTGTATGCAATCTTTGTGATTCCTTTCACCATAAGAGCACACAGCTTCATCATCTCCTCATCAGTATCAGTCTCAGGCAAGCTTTCAGAATCTGAGTCATCATCACTCTCAGAACTTGATGACTCAGTATCAGACTTTATGAAAAGAGCTTTACCCTTGTCTTTCTTTGAGGAAGCTGCTTTGGGGAATTCTTCTTCAGCCTTAAGAGCAACTGTCCTTGACTTTCCTCCTTTCTTCTTGCTTCTTTGTTCCATCTCCAGCTCATGAGTCTTGAGCATTCCATAGATTTTGTCAAGAGTTGTTTCATCAAGATTGTAGTTGTCTCTTATTGTCGTTGCTTTCAAATCCCAGCATTCAGGAAGAGCTAACAGGAACTTAAGGTTTGAATCTTCAAGATCATACTCTTTATCAACCAATGACAAATCATTCAAAAGTTTGACAAATCTATCATATAAATCATTCAATGACTCATTAGTCTTTGAGTCAAAGTGTTCATACTCTTGAGTGAGTATTGTCTTCCTGTTCTTCTTAATTGTGTCAGTTCCCTGACATCTTGTTTCCAGAGCATCCCATATATCCTTAGCAGTCTTGCAGTTGATTACCCTGTTTGACATTACATTATCAATGGCACTATGCAGTAAGTGTCGTACCTTAGCATCCTTAGCAATTGATGCTATGTCCTCAGCAGTATAATCACTCTTCTCCTTTGGTACGGTCATTGCTGCTTCACCTGCAACTGCAACAGCGAGTTTGGTTGGTTTGTGAGGACCTTCCTTGATTCTATCCAGGTATTCTGGATCTGTTGCTTCCAGGAACATGGTCATCCTTACCTTCCATATGGGATATTCAGATGGTCTCAGTATGGGGACTCTGATGGTCTCATACCGACTCTGAATTTGTGTCTTTGGTGGTTCCTCAGTTGTGGTAGGCTTAGTTGGTGTTTCTGTGTCCGACATGATTGTGTTTGGATCTTTAACTGTATGTAAGTTAACAGATAGGCTCTGATACCAATTATTAGGTCACACACACACTGTAGAGGGGGTGAATACAGTGTATAGTACACTCAAATCGAACTTTAAGAACTTAAGTAACAGAAAACAAACTTTATTGAAACAATAAACTCTGTTACAGTATAGAACTGTTACCTCTCAGTGATGAACAAATATCACGAGAGCTGCTAGGGTTACAATGAATAATCTTTTCTAATAATGATAACACTTATAGTGTAAACCCTATGTCTGTGTTTATATACTACACAGTTACAAGATAATCGCTAATTGATATGGAATATAATTCTGCTTCCTAAAATATATCAATCAGATATCTTTTCTTCCAAGTATTCCATTTTTCACGGAATTCCTTCTTCATGCATATCTCTTCTTATGTTTATCTCGATCTTCTTTCCTTTAATCAGCTACTGTCCTTATCTGATTGTCCTTCAGCACTTAAGTTCTGATATCTATCTTCTGATGATTATCTCCTGATAATATAAGTACTGATATCCTTAAGTCCTGACTTCCAGTATAAGTACTGATCAACAGTTAAGTACTGATTTATCCTGTTCACGTAAGATCTGAAAGCTAAACATAAAACATATTAGCCATGACATTATCAAATATATCTAACAATTAATCAATTAATTTTTGAATTAATTGACCAATTAATCAATTAAATATTAACTGAAATTAATTAACTAATTAATTCAGATTTATTTTTGATTTAAAATTAATTTTTTGAATTAAAATAATAATTTTTAGAATTTTCAGAAATTAAAAACGAATTTTCATAATTAAAATAAATAGAAAATATGATTTTTGAATATTTTTAAAACAGGAATCCTAAATTTGCAAACTCTGGAAAGTTCAGGGACTGAACTTCATCGTCCCCAATAATTGAGGTACTACACTATAATTTTACAGTTCCAGTCGCCGAAAAATACAGGGGTGGCCGGAGAACACGATTCCGGCACCCTCACCTTACCATCTGCTCCAGATATACTCTACACAACACCAGGAACCTATTCTTGCAATCAAAACACATCAATCATCCCTGTCCTGGCCGGAAAATGGCCAAGAACATCGCCGGTTTCTGGCGAAACATCGAAAACTTCAAAACACAACTCCCTTTGATTCAGACATCCTCTGTTAACGAGCTATATAGCAATCGATTGCAAATTTCATAAGGAACACAACCCACTATAAATCAACAGCTAATAACCCCTAAATCAAAAAGCCCCAAATTTCAATTGAAAATATTCATACGGGTTATAAACCTTAATTTTAAAATTCGAAGATTAAACTCAATTTTGAACATGTTATTGAACTCCAAATCAGACATATGACATATGTAAATCATCAGGAAAACAAGCTCCACAACATGCAATCATCAAATCATTCAAACAATCATCCGTACAAAAAATTCATATTTTTAATAAAAATAATTCGAAAATAAACAAATTTCAAGAAAATAAACATTGATTTCTGCAGGTATATGGTTCACAGAATCTTATAGTACACCTCAAGACCTTCGTTTTGAGTACTCGAGCTTTCCAAACGGACTCTGGTAACACCTCCGATTGTTGGTTTGATTTTCAGAAAGGTGTATGAATATATGAATTTTCTCTAGAAATTTATATAATTACTGACTGCAAATGATTTTTGATACGGAATAATATACAGTAAAGGCTATTTATAATTACGGAAAATTAGTATCCCGTTGGATCATTCCGGATATAAAAAAGTACGTTTATTTATAAAAACTTATCCAAACGGTACCGGTTTTCGGGATAATTATCCAAATCAGTACAATTTGTACTGCGGTCTTGGTCTCAGCGCCTGGTTACACGTAGTACGAGGTGATAATTGTGATAGTTTAACAAAAAGATCTCGTTTATCGAAAATACGAGTTTTATTGATTTACCGAGACGAATAATGTATCGAAAATGTTGCGCCGGGACCCGCGCAGGACAAACCGTACGTCGGATCGAAAAAGCCAAAAGATGAAAAATATTCGGAATATTGCAATTAGGTTAGGAAGGAGTTCTCGGAAGAGTTTCGGGTTATAAAAACGTAACAACGGATGACGTCGGTTGGTTCCCGTTTGTATAAAATATTTTTTAAATACTCGGAAAAAGATTTTATAAAATCCATATAATTCCTATAAAATCATAAATCATCATAAAAATAATTAGGAAGATATGACAATTATCTATATTTTGTTTTGGACATATAAAAATTAAAATACTCAATTAAAATTATTTTTAAACATCCAAACGCATTTAACACTTAACAAATAATTCACAGAATAGATACTGTACACATATAATAATTATTTATTAGCAAAAATAATTACACGATATATCCCGGATATTACATCCTTCCCCCCTTAAAAAGATTATGTCCTCAGAATCTCCTAAGATAATAAATGAGGGTACTTTTCTTTCATATCATTCTCTAACTCCCAGGTTGACTCTTCAACCTTTGGGTTTCTCCACAATACTCTTACTAACTTTACCACTTTATTTCTTAATACTTTTTCTCTTTCTTCTAGAATCTCTATCGGATTCTCTACATATGACAAATCTGCCTGAAGCTCTATTGGCTCATATTCTATTACATGCCTGGAGTCTGGATTATACTTCTTAAGCATCTATACGTGAAAAACATTGTGAATGTGCTCCATGTGCGGAGGTAACGCCAACTCGTAAGCTACTTTGCCAACGCGCCTTAGAATCTCAAAAGGTCCGACATATCTTGGGCTCAACTTTCCTTTCTTTCCAAACCTCGTTAGTCCCTTCCACGGTGATACTTTCAGTAATACCAAATTCCCTTCTTCGAATTCCATGTTTTTCCTTGACTGATCTGCATATTTCCTTTGACGATCTTGTGCTACTATCAATCTCTTCTGGATAACTTCAACATCTTTCTTTGTCTGCTGTACTAATTCAGGTCCAAGTATTTTGCGTTCTCCTACTTCGTCCCAATACACTGGAGATCTACATTTGCGTCCATAAAGGGCTTCATAGGGTGGCATCCCAATACTGGCGTGATAACTGTTGTTGTAAGCAAATTCTAGCAGAGGTAAATGCTCGTCCCAACTCCCTTTGTAGTCAATAGCACAAACACGTAACATATCTTCAATTGTCTGGATTGTTCTTTCACTCTAGTCGTCCGTCTGTGGATGGTAAGCCGTACTCATATTTAGTCTCATTCCCAAACATTCTTGAAAACTTTTCCAAAATATTGAATCTCGATAAGATACGATAGACACCAGAACTCCATGATGAACTACAATTTCCTTCAGGTACATATGGACCAACTTGTCGAGTGAAAATCTTTCATTTATAGGGAGAAAATGAGTTGACTTGGTAAGTCTATCCACTATTACCCAAATGGCATCATGATTAGCCCTTGTCCTTGGTAATCCAACTATGAAATCCATGGCAATATGTTCCCACTTCCACTCCGGAATCTCCAATGGTTGTAGTAATCCACTTGGTCTCTAATGCTCTGCTTTAACTCTCTGACATGTATAACATCTGCTAACCCATTCCACAATTTCCCTCTTCATATCTGGCCACCAATAATTTTCTTTTAAATCTTTATACATCTTGGTACTCCCTGGATGGATTGAATACCTTGAATTATGAGCTTCTTGTAAAATTTCATTCTTCAGCTCCGTCACCGGTGGAATCCAAATTCTAGAAGAAAACCTAAGAATACCTTGATCGTCCTTTTGCGTACACAATTCTTCACCTACCAAACGATTTATATCTTGATCCATTACATCTTCCTGACACTTCTTTAACTTCTCTAACAAATCTGGCTAGAAAGTCATACTAACACTTTTGCTTCATCAGGCTTGCAAACTCTAATCTCCAATTCCAGTTTCTGAAATTCTTTATATATTTCTTCGGGTACTGATAACATATTTAACTTTTCTTTCCGACTCAACGCGTCTGCTACAATGTTCGCTTTACCGGGATGATAATTAATCGTGCAGTCGTAATCCTTGATCAATTCTAACCATCTCATTTGCCTCATATTAAGCTCCTTCTGTGTGAATATGTACTTCAAGCTTTTGTGATCCGTGTAAATCTCGCATTTTTCTCCATATAGATAATGTCTCCAAATTTTCAAAGCGAAAACTATGGCTGCTAGCTCCAAATCATTAGTAAGATATTTCTGTTCGTGTGGTTTCAATTGCCTTGACGCATACGTAATCACCTTATCGTGTTGCATCAGAACACATCCTAGTCCTTTATGAGAAGCATCGCTATAAATTACGAAATTCCCTTGATCGTCTGGAAGTGACAAAACAGGTGCCGGGATTAATCTTCGCTTCAATTCCTGAAAACTTTCTTCGCATTTATCGTTCCATATAAACTTTTCATTCTTTCGTGTAAGCTTTGTCAATGGTGTTGCAATCCTTGAGAAATTTTGAACGAATCGACGATAATATCCCGCTAATCCCAAGAAACTTCTTACCTCGGTGGGTGTTCTCGGTCTTTCCCAATTTGTAATTGCCTCAATCTTTGCTGGGTCCACTTTGATCCCTTCATTACTGACTATGTGTCCTAAGAACTGAACTTCCTGTAGCCAAAACTCACACTTCGAGAATTTAGTATATAACTTCTTTTTCCTTAAAATCTCCAAAGCTGTTCTCAAATGTGCTGCATGATCCTCTTCCGTCTTTGAATAAATCAAAATGTCGTCTATAAACACAATAACGAACTTATCCAAATATTCCTTAAAAATTCTATTCATCAGGTCCATGAACGCTGCCGGGGCATTTGTCAATCCAAAAGACATTACTAAAAATTTGTAATTTCCATACCTTGTTCTGAAAGCTGTCTTCGGTATATCCTCTGGCTTAATCTTTAGCTGATGATATCCCGATCTTAAGTCAATCTTGGAGAAGTACTTGGCTCCCTTCAATTGGTCAAACAGATCGTCAATTCTGGGTAACAGATACTTGTTCTTGATTGTAAGCTTGTTGAGCTCCCTATAGTCGATGCACAGTCTCATTTTTCCATCCTTCTTTTTGACAAATAGTACCGGTGCACCCCACGGGGATACACTTGGTCTGATTACTCCTTTCTCTAACAACTCTTGCAATTGCTTCGCTAGCTCTTTCATCTCAATGGGCGCCATTCTGTACGGGGCCTTGGATACTGGTTCTGTTCCAGGTGCTAAGTCGATTGCAAACTCAATTTCTCTATCTGGAGGAAGTCCTGGTAACTCATCGGGAAACACGTCTGGAAATTCATTGACTACTGGAATATCTTCAAGTTTTGCTGGCTCCTGACTTCTGTCAATCACATATGCCACGAAATGCTCGCATCCTTGCCGTAGTAACTTCTTGGCTTGAATCATCGTTAAGAACTTCTTTACTTGCTTCTGGCCCTTGAACGTTACTATCCTTTCGTCTGGCGTCTTCACCATTACCTTCTTATTTTGATAATCTATCTGGGCATCGTGCTTTGATAACCAATCCATTCCTAAGATAACGTCAAATTCTCCTAGCTTAAATGGTTTTAAATCTACACAAAACTTACTACCAGAAATCTCAATCTCACAATTCCCGCAAACTTGATTAACAGATACTCGTTCTTGATTTGCTAATTCCACAATCATTATTTCATTTAAATACTCAACTGGAAAATTTAGCTTACTAACAAAATCTTGTGAAATAAACGATCGAGTTGCTCCCGAATCTATTAACACTTTGGCACATAAAGAATTCACATTAAGCGTACCTGCCCCGATGTCCGTATCCTGGATAGCATCCTTCACAGACATGTCAAAAACTCTAGCCCTTGGAGTCTCATTCACTACTGGGGTAGATCCCATAATTCTCAATGCATTACTGACTGGGGATGGTGTCTTGCAATCCCTGGCTATATGTCCTGGCTTCCCACATTTAAAGCACGTAAATCTAATGGCTGGAACCTTCACTGCTGGATTCCGGATAGGCTGATCCTTATTTGCTGGCTGATTTCGGCACTCCCTTGAATAGTGCCCTTTCTGATTACACTTGAAACAAACTACATTCAACTTATTACAAACTCCTCCATGCTTCTTCCCACATACCTGGAAATCTGGAAAAGTTAATCTCAACTGATTCGGCTGATTCACATTAACTGGACGGTTTCCCTGGCCTCCGTCGTATGCATTTTGTCTCCTGAAATTAGAATTTCTCCCTGGCTGAAACTTGCCCTTCTTAAAATTTGGAAACTTCCCTGGTTGTGACTGACCTTCATTTCCCTCAAATTTCCTTTTCTTGCTTTCTTTCTCCTTCCGTGACATCTCGCTCTCTGTCTCTGCGATCATGGCCTTCTGTACAACTCCTGCATAGGTATCCAACTTAAAAATGGCTAACTTCCCTCTAATCCATGGTTTTAGACCTTGATGGAATCTTTTAGCCTTCTTCTTGTCAGTATCCACATATGACGGCACATACCTTGACAATTTTTTAAACTTGCTTTCATAATCTTCCACCGACATATTTCCTTGCTTTAACTCTAAAAACTTCAACTCCATCTGATCCTGGAAAAACTGGGGAAAATACTTTTCTAAAAACAATTCCTTAAACCTTTCCCAAGTAATAACATTCGTACCTTCCAATGACTTCACCATTTACCACCAATAGGTGGCCTCATTCTTCAAATAGTAGCTTGCAAACTCAACCTTCTGTTCTTCCTTTACTTTCACTAAGGAAAATGCCTTCTCTATCTCCTTTAACCAAACATTTGCTTCAATCGGCTCTAAGGAACCCTTGAATTCTGGTGGGTTTACTGCCTGAAAAGTTTTAAAAGTTACCTGGGGACTGGTCTGTCTTTGTTGTTGTTGTGCTAGGTGAACTGTTTGTTGGGCTAAGATTTGAAGGATCTGGGCTATTGCTGGGTCTATGGATTCTGGGTTTATATTCTGGTTTGTACCTTCTTGGTTGTTATTGTTGTTGTTGTTGTTGGTTTCTTTATTCTGGGTGTTGGTGCGGGTATTTCTTCTGGGAGGCATTTTTCTGTAAAGAATCAAACAACTTATTTAGCTTTTAAATCAAATCCTTTGCATAAAAGAAAAGTTTTGTAAAACAGAAATATCTCTTTTTTGAAAATAGTTTAACAGTTGAACTAAGTAAATTGCATGCTTCTTTACAGAATATAAACAGTTAAGGGAACAGGGTACATGGTATCACATGGGTATAACTGTTGCAATAAATAAGGTAAAGTAAAACAGGTGTAGTAAAGTAAATGGAAATCCTGGAATGGAAAAGGTACTGATATATATAGATCAAAAGTTTTAGGTAGTACAAGCGTAAAGACGCTTCAGAAGTAAAAGAAAAAGGGTACAACAACCTACTCACTAGTTAGCAGCTCTAATCTATAAGTACAACTCAAAAGTCTACTGATACATACTACACACTACTATACATACTACACAACCATAATAACACTGATCGGCATCTCCATCTCTGGATCTCTGACTCAACTCCAAGGAAACTCTGGTCCTCCCAGCCTCTCAAAGCCCTCCATTACCTCAGTAGCCCATCCCATAAGTGCATCAGGGCCTCGGCCAGGTAGTGTAGCTCCATGTAGCCTAGCCTCAAGAATCTTGCGTGTCACATGAATCTCCTCCCGAAGCTCCCTCACACCACGATCAACATCTGTAGTCCTGATGATATGCTGCAGCTCTCGGATCTGGGCCAATAAGGAATCACGCTCCAATAAAAGAGCTGTTAGTGTATATTGAAAATATTTATTTGAAGTATGTACATTTATTTCTGGCCAGTTTATTTGAGAATCATTTGAATGTTTACATGTTGTCTAATATTATATATTGTGAACAATCTAGTATCAAATGGGATACAGAATATTAGATTGTTAAATACGGTTATATAATATAATAAGGTTCACAGCACAGGTGGTGTTGGACAATCCACTGGTATGGCTGTAGTATTATTTAGATTAGTTTATATTGACTAATAAATAAAACTAGTATACTTTGTGTATACTGAACAGGATCAAATTTAGAATTATTCCCTTAATATTGATTAAGAAGGAGAACTAAGATTCTATGTTATTATTAATGCTTAGGTTCTTAATCCGGAAATAGTAATTGACACGTGTATATTATTTACATGCTTTGATTTATATATGAAATAATTCTTTTGAATTATATCATTATATTTTGGGTGATGGAATTATATACATGGTGGATATTATTTATTGAAGGAATCCATGTCCTGATAATATTCGGGTTAATGATGTCCCCTTGAAAGCTCAAAAAGATTTAATTATGTGAAACCCTGCAGGTGGAATTTATTCTGGCATAATTAAATAAAGGTTAAGTGGATGATCAAGGATAAAAGATATTAATTAAATAAATTATCAGTAATTTATTTAATTAATGGACATATGATATTTTAAACATGGGGAATTTAATAAGCAAATAATATTGGAACCAAATTAATTAAATTACAGTATTAGGAAAGGTAGTGCAAATATTAATTATTTAGTGGATTGAATTAATATTTAATTACATTGGGCTAGGCTCAAGATGTAATTAGAAGGCCCAACCTAATTATCCATGGTCCCTATTGTAGCCTATATATATTCTTATTCTCTTCTTGCTTGGAATTGTGTGAAAATATATTGTAGCCATCAAGGAGCAAGAAGAGAGGATAACTTGAGAAGACGGAGGTCACACTTCGCTCAAGGGAATTTGGGAATACAATAGAAGAGCGTGGAATCAACCATTAACAAGGTAATCCTCTTTTCGTAATCTTTATCGTAAAACGTAGTAACACCCTAAGTCCGTGGTTCCCAACAATTGGTATCAAGAGCCTGGTAATGGGTTCTACATCTTATGATATAATGCCCATGTCGTAATTATATATGCGTGTATATAGTGTTTTGCTTGTATTGGTTTTGATGCAGGTTGTTAATCCACTATTATGGCCATGTATATTTTAATTATGTGTTTGGATCCCACGTGGTTTAATCGTGGTTAATTTTTGTTTTGGTTTCCATGTGGTTTAATCGTGGTTGTAATTTACACGAGGGTTGATCGTGTTAGAATAGATTTTACAAAATTAGTTTTGTATTAGATCTATTTTTTTTGTAATTGTTCCGGGTATTTTGTAATAGTTATGTGCGATCGGAAATTAATTCTGGTAGTTTTTTGTTCCGCTGTGCGATTACAAGGGGCTCCTGTTGATGTTTGGATCGAACAAAATCAAAACAAAACTCACAGAAAAGCAACAGGCGCGCGCGCTGCGGCCGCTGCGACAGCTGGGACTGCTGGGGCTGCTGCGGCAGCTGGGGCTGCTGCGGCAGCTGGGACTGCTGGGGCTGCTGAGGCTGCGGCGGTAGCTGGGACTGCTGGGGCTGCTGGGGCGTCGGGGCGCGCTTGGGGCAGATTTTTTTTTAGAGCTGGATTTTTTTTTCAAGGGCCATAATAGTGGAAAATTTATTTTAATTTTTTCCATTAAATTTTAATTATTGCTTTAATTTATTGATTATGTGTGTCGTTAATTATGTGTGTAATTCTTTTAAAATTGCATGTTTAACTTAATTAGGATGACATGGACATAAAATTTATTTATTGCTTTAATTAAATGTTATATGTTGCTAAAATTATGTGTGTATTTTGAATGCATGATTAGGCATAATTATAACAACATAGGGCCCCATTTAATTTTAAAATTCCTCAATTTTAATAAAAAAAATTCTAAGTGGGAGAGGGAATTAATATGAAATTAAATCCCATGGTCTCCATTATTGGTTGTAGGTAATTTAACATAAAGACGAATATAAATTATATATACGTCACCCATCGTGGCATGTAATTTGTGGTGTCTAGAATGTTATAGAAATTACTAGAACAAACTTCTTAAATTAATAAATTTTGAAAGGAATAAATACGGATTTTCTTTATTTCTGATTTGGGGCGATTTTGTCAAAAACGAGTTCATCGAACTTGTAAGGCTGTGGGTTTTAAGCGAGACCGATGTGACTCCTCCACTACCTGGAAATCAAACCATTGATGAATATTGAATTGAAGTATTCTATTCAAGGAAAAATTACGAATATTGGAAGGTATACACGCCACCCATCGTGGCGTACCAAGTTCCATAGATTTCGAATAATTTAAGATTTGATGATGGTATACACTTAGCTATGAAAAATAATATAGTCCACCCCAACGTGGCATATTGTTTAGTAATAGGACCGAAGTAACATTTAAACAAAATTAGGTGGTATACATGTCACACATCGTGGCGTACCAGAAGCTTATGGTGTTTAGATGTTAGTGCATTAAATTTTAATAATTTAGATCTTAATAATTAATGCACCCTTATTTATGTGATATTTTTATGCATGATTCTCAAGATAAAATGGGCTTTAATCCACTATTCACCATACTTAAGGATAACAAACTTACCGGACCTAACTATATTGAATGGAAACGAAATTTGGACATTGTGTTGACTGCTAAGGAGTACAAGTTTTGCACTTATGAACCCAAGCCTGAATAGCCTGCTGCTGATGCTCCTGAATATGAGAAAGAGTATTATAAACGGTGGATTAAGACTGATGAGATGTCGCGATGTTACATTCTGGCAGCAATGTCGGGTGTTTTGCAGCATCAGCATCAGTCTATGGTCACTGCTTCGGATATGCTCTTTAATCTCAAGGAACATTTTGGAGATCAGAATAGGGCTGCTAGGCAAGTAGCCATGAAGGCTTTAATGAACACTCAGATGGCTGAAGGCACACCTGTAAGGGATCATGTTCTCAAGATGATATCGCATCTGAATGAGATAGAGATCCTTGGTGCTGAACTTGACGGGGAAACCCAGATTGACATTATCCTTATGAGCTTGTCCAAGAGTTTTGAGCAGTTCCGCTTGAATTACAACATGAACAAGAGGCAGTATAGTCTCGCGGAACTGCTGACAGAACTTCAGGCAGCTGAAGGATTATTTCGGCAGAGTGTTTAAGTGAATGTGGCTGAGAAAGGTTCTTTCTCTAAGCCGAAAGGTATTAAGAAGAAGAAAAAGGCTCAGACACAGAAAGCTGTGAAGGCAGTGGGAGTTCAGGGTGGTGTGAAAAAGCCTAAGGGAAAGTGCTTCAGATGCAAACAGTCAGGTCACTGAAAACAGGATTGTCCTCTTCCTAAGAAGACAAACAATACTGGTATGTCTCTTTCTCTAGTTACAGAAACATTTATAGCGGCTATATATACGAGCACTTGGTGTGTAGATACAAGAGCCACTGATCATGTTTGTAATTCTATGCAGGGGTTCCAACTATCCAGAATGCTTAGAGATGGTGAGATATACGTGTTCATGGGAGATGCTACGAAAGTAGCAGTAGTTGCAGTAGGAGTTATTCATTTATCTTTTGGTTCTGATAGGATTTTGGTTTTGAACAATTGTCTTTATGTACCTTCTTTTAGAAGGAATTTAATTTCGGTTTCTAAACTTGCTTTGGATGGTTATAATGTTTGTTTGGATCGTAATGTTTCTATTATGATGAATAAACGAATTATATGTTCTGGTACATTGCAAGACAATTTGTATATAATTAATCCTAGTCAACCTGCACTGCAACTGCAATTTAGGGAATTGAACAACACATCTTCTAACTCTACTAAAAGAAAGGAACCTTCTAGTTTGAACCAAACATATCTTTGGCACTTGAGATTAGGTCATATTAACTTGAGGAGGATTCAAAGACTGGTAGTAGACGAGCCTTTAAGCTCATTGGCAGTGGAGCCATTTCCAGTTTGTGAATCCTGCTTGGAAGGTAAAATGACTAATAGGCCTTTCAAGGCAAAGGGGAATAGAGCCAAACAAGTATTAGAATTGGTTCACTCTGATTTATGTGGACCCATGAATATCCAAGCAAGAGGTGGTTATAAATATTTCGTCACTTTCATTGATGATTATTCTAGATATGGGTACGTTTATTTTTTGCGCCGTAAGTCTGAGTGCTTTGATAAGTTCAAAGAGTACAAAGCTAAAACGAAGATGCGACTTAATAAAAGTATCAAGTCACTACGATCAGATCGTGGTGGCGAATACTTGCTTGGAGAATTTAGGAAATATTTATCAGAAAATGGGATAGAATCCCAGTTAACTACACCAGGCACACCCCAGCAGAACGGTGTAGCAGAAAGAAGGAACCGGACACTTTTAGAGAGTGTTAGATCGATGATGAGTTATTCGGATTTACCCAAGTCGTTTTGGGGACATGCCTTAGAGACAACAGTTTATCTTCTGAACTTAGTACCTTCTAAGTTGGTTCCTAAAACCCCCTTAGAATTGTGGACCGGGGATAAACCGAGTCTAAGACATATTCGAATATGGGGTTGTCCAGCACATATACTGAACAAGAACGCGACTAAGTTAGAATCTCGTACAGAAGTAAAGTTGTTTGTAGGCTACCCCATGGGAACGAAAGGATATTTATTTTATAGTCCGAAGAATCAGGATGTCATTGTTAGCACCAATGCAAGATTCTTGGAGGAGGACTATATAATGAATCACAAACCCATGAGTAGTGTCGTTTTAGAGGAACTAGTGGGAGGGACAAATAATACCCATGAAGCTGTAATATAAGTAGAACAACCACAACATAACGTACAACCTGTCACTAATACCGCACCAGTGCCTCGTCGTAGTGGGAGGGTTGTTCAACAGCCTGATAGATTCATGTTTTTGGGAGAGTCTTCAGACTTGGTCCCTGGTGAACATGATGATGATCCCCGTACATACGAAGAGGTAGTACAAGACAAAAATGCAGATCTTTGGCAAAAGGCGATGGAATCTGAGATAGAATCAATGTATTCTAATCAGGTCTGGGAGCTCGTGGAACCACCCAAAGGTATAAAACCTATTGGATGTAAGTGGATCTACAAGAAAAATAGGGGATTAGATAAAAAGGTGAAAGCCTGGAAAGCAAGACTTGTTGTGAAAGGGTATACTCAGAAAGAAGGTATCGATTATGAGGAAACCTTTTCACCGGTAGTCATGCTTAAGTCAATCCGTATTCTTTTATCTATAGCAGCTCATCTCGATTATGAGATTTGGCAAATGGATGTCAAGACAGCTTTTCTTAATGGAAGTCTTGAAGAAACCATCTATATGCAGCAACCAAAAGGATTCATTAAGGAAGGCCAAGAGCATCTGGTATGTAAGCTTAAGAGGTCTATTTATGGACTTAAACAAGCTTCTAGAGACTGGAATATTCCTTTTGATCAGGCAGTCCAGTCATATAGATTTGATCAAAGTCCAAGCGAATCGTGCGTGTATAAGAGAAGTGAAGGTAATGCAGTGGTTTTTCTAGTACTATATGTAGATGATATTTTACTCATTGGAAACAATGTTGAGATGTTGTCATCAGTAAAGGCATGGTTGTTCAAACAATTTGACATGAAGGACTTAGGTGAAGCGGCATACATCATTGGGATCAAAGTTATAAGGGATCGCAAGAAAAAGATGTTGGCTTTATCTCAAGAGCCCTACATTGATGAAGTATTAGCTCGTTTTAACATACAGAACTCCAAGAAAGGTTTTTTACCTTTTAAGCATGGAGTTGCTCTATCTAAGAAGCAGTGTCCTTCGACACCTAAGGATATAGAGAGTATGAAAGCAGTTCCTTATGCTTCAGCATGTGGAAGCTTAATGTATGCTATGTTATGTACGAGGCCTGACATCTGCTTTGTTGTAGGCATGGTTAGTAGATATCAGTCGAACCCAGGTCAGGAACATTGGAGTGCAGTAAAAACTATACTCAAGTACCTGAGAAGGACTAAGGAGTATATGTTAATTTACAAGGCCTCAGATCTATTTCCTTTGGGATATACTGATTCAGATTTCCAATCAGATAGGGATAAGAGGAAATCAACCTCGGGATATGTTTTTACTTTGGGAGGTGGAGCCGTTATATGGAGGAGTGTAAAGCAGAAATGCATTGCAGACTCCACCATGGAGGCCGAGTATGTGGCGGCCTCTGAGGCTGCCAAGGAGGCTGTATGGTTCAGGAACTTCCTTTTGGACTTAGATGTGGTACCTAATTTGCCTAGGAGCTTGACGGTGTATTGTGATAACACTGGTGCTGTGGCTAATTCAAAGGAACCGCGAGACCACAAAGCAGCTAACCATATTGAACGTAAGTATCATCTCATACGAGGAATCGTAAAGCGAGGGGATATAGTTGTGGCTCACATATCATCAGAAGACAACCGAGCAGATCCTTTCACAAAGAGCTTGCCAACCAAGGTTTTTGACAAGCATGTGGAAGCGATAGGAGTCAGATGGATGGACACATAGATTTTTATGTAATAGTGGATTAAATAAACACTGATGTACACATAGAATATTTTGAGTATAAGTGGGAGATTGTTAGTGTATACTGAAAATATTTATTTGAAGTATGTACATTTATTTCTGGCCAGTTTATTTGAGAATCATTTGAATGTTTACATGTTATCTAATATTATATATTGTGAACAATCTAGTATCAAATGGGATACAGAATATTAGATTGTTAAATACGGTTATATAATATAATAAGGTTCACAGCACAGGTGGTGTTGGACAATCCACTGGTATGGCTGTAGTATTATTTAGATTAGTTTATATTGACTAATAAATAATACTAGTATACTTTGTGTATAATGAACATGACCAAATTTAGAATTGTTCCCTTAATACTGATTAAGAAGGAGAACTAAGATTCTATGTTATTATTAATGTTTAGGTTCTTAATCCGGAAATAGTAATTGACACGTGTATATTATTTACATGTTTTGATTTTTATATGAAATAATTCTTTTGAATTATATCATTATATTTTGGGTGATGGAATTATATACATGGTGGATATTATTTATTGAAGGAATCCATGTCCTGATAATATTCGGGTTAATGATGTCCCCTTGAAAGCTCAAAAAAATTTAATTATGTGAAACCCTGCAGGTCGAATTTAATCTGGCATAATTAAATAAAGGTTGAGTGGATGATCAAGGATAAAAGATATTAATTAAATAAATTATCAGTAATTTATTTAATTAATGGACATATGATATTTTAAACATGGGGAATTTAATAAGCAAATAATATTGGAACCGAATTAATTAAATTACGTTATTAGGAAAGGTAGTGCAAATATTAATTCTTTAGTGGATTGAATTAATATTTAATTACATTGGGCTAGGCTCAAAATGTAATTAGAAGGCTCAACCTAATTATCCATGGTCCCTACTGTAGCCTATATATATTCTTATTCTCTTCTTGCTTGGAATTGTGTGAAAACATATTGTAGCCACCAAGGAGCAAGAAGAGAGGATAACTTGAGAAGACGGAGGCCACACTTCGCTCAAGGGAATTTGGGAATACAATAGAAGAGCGCGGAATCAACCATTAACAAGGTAATCTTCTTTTCGTAATCTTTATCGTAAAACGTAATAACACCCTAAGTCCGTGGTTCCCAACAAGAGCCTCATACCGGTAATAAGGAACTGGGTGCAATGTAGACTAGAATGGGGCACCTGTAACTGAATGCCCAGTGGAATCTGAATCAGCTGGTGGAGGTCCTCTGATAGGTGGCCTCATACCTGGAGGTGGAATAGCCTGCAGTGGTACGGGTTGCAACACAGGTGGAGGTAAAATAGTCAATGCTGGTGGAACAACAGGACGTGGATCTGAAGATGGTCCTCCAACTGAGGGCTCTGAGTGATCAGCTGGTACGGGGATTAAAGAGTCGGCCATCGCTGCTATCTGAAATCATATCGCAATATAAGAATCTCGAGCCAAGACGTGAATCATACTAATACCCTAATATACCTAGCACTCAACCTCTCGACGTTCTATCTTTCTATTCCTTACTTCTAATCCTAGCCCTCTACCCATTCCCGTCAATCTAGGCTTGTGTCAGTGACTTATAACCTGTAGCTCTGATACCAAACCTGTGGCGCCCTCCAAATCCGGGTCAGAAGTTTGGGGTCCACACACACACACCTTATTTATAACCTGCTTATAACAATAATAAAGATAATAATATGCAGTGACCCTACTTACCAAATACCACGGACCGCAACAGGTTAAAGTATGCACACAAGCCAAACACACCTACCTATATTACAAACGTTCAAATCCCAAATATTCAAACTCAGAACTGAGTATTAAACATTATTACAAACTTTTACAAACTCAAATTATCCAAAAAAAGCCTACTAGCTTAACTCGATCAACCTGAACCCCTAGCTCTCGCGCTGGACTAGGGAACTTCGTTACCAACTGGTACCTTCTTAACTGGAAAAAAACATAAACAACATCGCACAAATGAGCTAACTAGCTCAGCAAGTCACAATGACAAAACTGAGAATAATGATCATCAAATAAAAAGGGTTATGATATCGAGTGTACAATGAATTATGATTTAGAATTGGATATTATATTTTCATTTTAAAAACCAAGGTTAGGCTGCTGATCAGTCACGCACTAACCCCGAGCAAAGCACACAGCACTGCTCTAACTACTGGATCCGAGGCACACATTGGCCTAACTTGACCATTATCTGGTCTGACCACGAATCTGGTCCATAATTTTATAAAAATAATCCAATTCTAACATAATAACAGAATAAACAGTAATAAGCAATAAACCGAATCAATAACAATATTGGACGTTCAATAATGAAATGGTTTTAATCTGTATAAGGATCAATATGACATTTTCAAAGCTTGGATGTTAGGTAATAAAAGAATTGGATAATAAAGGAATCAATGTTTCAGGGTTACCAGGAATTGGTCTTTCAAATCATAAGGTACAATGGTTTGAGTATATAAGTAATTCGGTTCAGTGTTTGGTATTTAGTTTGTATGTATTTGTGGAGTAGTATCGTATATCTGTGGTTCGTATTTGGGTATACAACAATCAATGGTTTAGAACGAATAAAGTTTACGGCTCAAGATCAATAACTGGAATCAGGGTTCTGGGTTCAGTGCTTCAAAGCACTTGCAATATAGAACAGGACTATCAATCCACTACAATATATCTTGAGAAAGTTCAGAACACTTGCCTGGTATTAGCTTGTTATACTTCTCTAACTTTCAATCACAACTGTCTACTCCTTGACTCTCTGTTTCCCTTTCCTACGCCTTGCCTCTTCTGCTCACATATCATAAGCATCTATCAATATTCAACTCATACGATTCTATTCGACATATACTTCTATCTACCCTTCGTTTCACCCAAATCCGATTAACGGATTGAAAGTTATACTATAAACAAGTAAACCTCGAATATATAGACCGACAATTAACCAACAAGTCACATATAGCACATAACACGTCAAATAATCAATGATATATTATTTATAAAGAAGTCTCGGGTCATAAACAGGCTTTCGGGTATTTAAAATGATTTTTAAAACATTTTTTGGAATTAAAACGGGTCGTTGGATCAATTTCGGAGTAATAAACAGGGTTCGGTTGGCCAATTCTGGCTTTAAAACAATTTTATAATAATTATTGAGCCTTGAAAACAATTTAAAATAATATTTTAAAGCTCGAAACTATTTTTCGAAATTTTAAATCATTTTTAAATAATTAAATCTAATTAAATAATTAATTAAAATCAATTTATAATTAATTAAATCAATTAATCAATTAATTTTCGAATTAATTGACCAATTAATCAATTAAATATTAACTGAAATTAATTAACTAATTAATTCAGATTTATTTTTGATTTAAAAATAATTTTTGGAATTAAAATAATAATTTTTAAAATTTTCAGAAATTAAAAACGAATTTTCATAATTAAAATAAATAGAAAATATGATTTTTGAATATTTTTAAAACAGGAATCCTAAATTTGCAAACTCTGGAAAGTTCAGGGACTGAACTTCATCGTCCCCAATAATTGAGGTACTAAACTGTAATTTTACAGTTTCAGTCGCCGGAAAACACAGGGGTGGCCGGAGAACACGATTCCGGCACCCTCACCTTACCATCTGCTCCAGATATACTCTACACAACACCAGGAACCTATTCATGCAATCAAAACACATCAATCATCCCTGTCTTGGCCGGAAAATGGCCAAGAACGGCGAAACATCGAAAACTTCAAAACACAACTCCCTTCGATTCAGACATCCTCTGTTAACGAGCTATATACCAATAGATTGAAAATTTCATAAGGAACATAACCCAGTATAAATCAACAGCTAATAACCTCTAAATCAAAAAGCCCCAAATTTCAATTGAAAACATTCATACGGGTTATAAACCCTAATTTGAAAATTCGAAGATTAAACTCAATTTTGAACATGTTATTGAACTCCAAATCAGACATATGACATACGAAAATTATCAGGAAAATAAGCTCTACAACATGCAATCATCAAATCATTCAAACAATCATCCGTACAAAAATTCATATTTTTAATAAAATAATTCGAAAATAAACAAATTTACAGAAAATAAACCTTGATTTCTGCAGGTATATGGTTCACAGAATCTGATAGTACACCTCAAGACCTTCGTTTTGAGTACTCGAGCTTTCCAAACGGACTCCGGTAACACCTCCGATTGTTGGTTTGATTTTCAGAAAGGTTAATGAATATATGAATTTTCTCTGGAAATTTATATAATTACTGACTGCAAATGATTTTTGATACGGAATAATATACGTTAAATGCTATTTATAATTACGGAAAATTAGTATCCCGTTGGATCATTTCGGATATAAAATAGTACGTTCATTTATAAAAACTAATCCAAACGGTACCGGTTTTCGGGATAATTATCCAAATCAGTACAATTTGTACTGCGATCTTGGTCTCAGCTCCTGGTTACACGTATTACGAGGTGAAAATTGTGACAGTTTAATAAAAAGATCCCGTTTATCGAAAATATGAGTTTTATTGATTTACCGAAATAAATAATGTATCGAAAATGTTGCGCCGGGACCCGCGCAGGACAAATTGTACGCCGGATCGAAAAAGTCGAAACATGGAAAATGTTCGGAATATTGTAATTAGGTTAGGAAGGAGTTCTCGAAAGTGTTTCGGGTTATAAAAACGTAACAACGGATGACGTCGGTTGGTTCCCGTTTGTATAAAATAGTTTTTAAATACTCGGAAAAAGATTTTATAAAATCCATATAATTCCTATAAATCATAAATCATCATAAAAATAATTAGGAAGATATGACAATTATCTATATTTTATTTTGGACATTTAAAAATTAAAATACTCAATTAACATTATTTTTAAACATCCAAACACATATAACACTGAACAAATAATTCACAGAATAGATATTGAACACATATAATATTTATTTATTAACAAAAATAATTACACGATATATCCCGAATATTACAATTATAGGGTGCAAAGTGATTTTTGATTAGAGCAAAAATGTGGCCCAAAGTTTAGTCATATAAATTGGTATCAGAGTGTGCTAAAACGATGCTAAACTGGATGTTCATGATGTTAACATGTTAAGTGTACCACTATACATTGGAAAGTAACTCTTATAGGATGGATAGTGACTCTAATATGGTGGGAAGTCACTTACATGGTTGATTAGACCCAAAATTTGGCTCAAAATTGACTTGTAGGAAAACGGGTACCAAAAGGTGGTTAAAGGAAGGAGAATTGAATGTACATGATGTTAACTTCTTAATTATACCAATATATGGTGTGTGGCGCCCCAAAACCTGGGGTCAGGAGTCTCGGAAGCCACGCTATCTAAACTTACACAACTCACACTATAATATGTAAATACTCACGCTTCACGACCCCACACTTAACACACACACACTACAGGTTATTGTCTTGGAAACGAACCATCATTGCTAGAGAAATTTTATTATAACCCAAATGTAATTAGTCTTACCGGGGGTGACCTTTAAGTAAGGTTAATCCGCCGGCCGAATATACGTTTCTTATTTCTTATTTTACATAAACTGTACTTATAAATAAGCCGAACTATAAACAACTGAAAACTAATCCAGCTTATTCCGACTACCTGAGGTATCGCACCAAACAATCTACGAAACAGCTGGCCATTTCCTATCCGTTTCCTGGCTGTGGTTCTCATGGCAGGCATCTTGATTCACTGTTGTGTTGTGTCAATTTAAGAAAACAAGTGTGAGCTAAGATGCTCAGCATAATAATGCTCAGTATGAAAATGACTGTATAATAACATCATATATTATATATATGTTTTATTTAAAAGTAGATTTCTTGGTGTCCCACACCTTCTTATGAAAACAATTCTTTTAAGGGGGTTTTATAACCTGCGAATACATTAATAGTAATCCCAGCACCTAGGCTTGGGTTACGGTATTGCATATCAATTCCAATTGGAAGATTTTTGGACATCTCACAGGAGCCACCGCATACGATGATCAGTCATCCTACGGAAAGTAACCTTCTTTACTAGTAAAACGACGAATACCGTCATCTCTCGGGTATCAACCTGGCCGCATTCGGGCTACGTATCCCATTTTCGGGTATACACATACTTCACAAGTTCCTGAGTACACAAAGTACCTTCGCCTGCGGTACCTTTGGTAGCCCATCCAGCACACGTAGTACCAGAGTCTACCCCTCCATTGTCCTTCAACAGAATTCTATCAATCTCGGGAACTTGAATCACATCGAAGTTCCCCAAGGGTTTTGCTTGTTGATAGAGATAGTTTATCTTTTTAAAATATAAGTGTATATATATGTATATACATATTTCCGAGAATTTCGGAGGAAGTACTAGGGATGTGTGTTGACCGTTGTCAACAGATAATTAATAAGGGGAAAAGTTTCTTCTTGAAACTATATTCAATATAATAATAAGTCGGGATAATATTCGCCGACGATCTGAAATTATTCGAATGATACTTCTAAATCAAAAGGTATATCAGGATCTATGATCTTTAAATCAATAACAATCCTTAAATAAATAATCATTAATTAAATAGTAGTCTATAAATAATTAAATGATAATTGATATTAATCATACCTCAAACGAGTTATTCTTTTAAAAGATTTATTTAAATAGTATTCCTCAACTAGTTTGTGTTTACATAATTAATAATCAATAATGATTAATCGGGTTTGAAATAAATAAACGTTGAAGTATACTACTACTATAATAAAGGAATACGTATATAATATTTAATATCCGAATCAATAAAATATAGTTGAGGGAATATGCTCATTGGGAAATCGTTTTAAAAGTTTGAGGTGTTTTAATGTTTCGTAAGTGGACGATGAGTCCCTTTAAAACGTACCACTATGGACGTATAACCGTCCTATAATATCTTTGGAACGATTCCCGGGTTTTATCTTAATCCCCGACCGACCCTCGGTCTTATACAATACATCACGCTTAAAGCGAAATAATCATTTCACGATATATACTTATCGTACAACATCGCTATATTATGCGAAAATTCAACAACTACATATCATGGCAAACATGGTATTTATGCGATAATAGTAAAACAATCCTTTCACAACACAACACTAAAATGGAGTTGGGTTTGTAAACTTGCCTGGGTATCTCGAGGTGGAGGATGCTCTAGGTTCCGCTTGGAAATCTATAACCATAAACACATTTCATTTCGTTAGGTTCCGTCCTAATTCACGGTAACTCGCACTCATGCGCTACTCATTATACACCCTCTCAACTCATACTACCCTTAAAATTTCTTTTAAGTCATAAACACTTTATGGTCACTTCATTTTCCTAAGTATCTTGAGTTCATTCTCATTATCGTTGTCGGCTCCGCTTAAGGATTCTTACGGTTTCTACTCGCGCGGTCTCGGCTCCGACATTTTTATAAAATTGAGAAATCATTATTTTCTCTTGAAATTTTTATGACAGTTAGGAAACTCCACATGTTACTCTCTGTAAAAATTTCATGATTTATGAATACTTTAAGTCTATCCTTTATATTTTCAAAGTTCGTGATTCGTAGCAGTTTTTGTCGCGTAAAACACTTTTACTAAAACGATCATAACTTTTGATCCGTAAATCGGAATTAAGCGATTCAAGCGCCTAAACGATCCTTATAACATTGTCTATCTTAAAAAAAGGTTATTTCTCAATAATCTATAGTTTAAAACTTCGAGACTTTCTGCAGAAAGTTAAAGTTACGGTTTGTTGGTTTTAACGAAGTCACGTTTACGATCGGGGTTTCGTTTACGCCTTAACTATCAACACAACCACCAACAATCATCATATCATCATCAACACAACAAACTCTTCTTAAGAACATCATGTTCTTGAGGCAACAACAACCAACCTTAAATCTACTCAACTTAATCATCAAGATTTCATCAACAACACTTAGTAAGCTAGGTTTACTAACACCCACTAAATGGATCTTAAACATGAACCTTAAATAAAGTTAGGCCAAAGATTTTTACCTTTCTTGAAAGCTTGAGATATGTTTTTGAGGATGGTGGAGGCTTAGAAGTGCTTGGTATGATTTTTAGAACCTAAAACCACCATTAAAATCAAGAAACCAAAGAGAGGTTACTATTCACACTATTCACTAGTGAGTTTCTTGAATTTATTCCACCCATCAAACCTTGATAAAAAGAGATGAAAGATTTTTCTTACCTTAGTTTAGTTTCTAGGAGGCTTGGAAAATAATTATGTGATTTTACAAGAACTAGAGCTTGGAGTTTTGAATTGCAATTCCCTTTTTTTCTTCAAAATAGCCGAATGGAGCTAAATGCGGGTGGGGGGTATTTATAGTACTTGGTTGCTTCTCTTGGATGATTTCTAGGTTGCTTCTTGGAAGGTGACTTGATATCTTTGCAAGTTGATCTTTATTCTTCCTAGGATAGCTTAGGTTTATTCCTTACTCCAAATCCATGGACAAATCTTTGTAGCTTGCTAGCTTACAAGCTAAACTACAAGGTTAGCTCCTTAGCACACTATTTGCTAGCTCAAGGTTAGCTCCTTAGCACACTATTTGCTAGCTAGCTTGGTCATCCTAGGGTTAGCTTACTATTTGATGAAGTAACCATGGTTACTTCCTTACCATGGTTTAGTTAGTGTATTACGTTTAATTAATCGTTTACGCGTTCGCTCGGTTACTTAAACGTTCTCCGCAATACTTATTCGTAAATTGTTCGCAATGTAATTCTTTTCGTATTTATTCCTTATATTTTTATTTATCCTAATTGAATATAAATCCGTAGGATTTTAATCTCATAATTATATTGTGATTCCCGTAGTCCTTGATAAGTCGTAATTACGGTCGTTTTTCAAAGTTCGTTTCTTCGAAAACTAATAGCGTTTACATACACTCATTTGGTACGTATAGTTGTAATATCGATTCTGAAACTCATTTTCTTATGCACTATATAGTGTGGGCTCAAAAATTTTTCCCGTCTGTCAGGGTTACTATTCATTAAACGTTTTACAGGGTCTAAAAAATTCGAGTTATTACAGTCTTCCCCTCTAACAAGTATTCCGTCCTGGAATCAACTAGAAAATAAGTGGGGATATCTATTCCTCATGGTGTCTTCAAGTTCCCAAGTTGATTCCTCAACATTTTGATTTCACCACAAGATCCTAACTAGCTTCACCGTTTTGTTCCTCAGCACTTGTTCTTTCTGGTCCATTATCCTTATTGGCTGCTCGATGTACGTCAGGTCTGGTTGTAAATCTACCTGCTCGTACTCTATTACATGTCGGGCATCGGCATGGTACTTTCTCAACATGGATACGTGAAACACGTTGTGTACTTGTTGCAAATTAGGAGGCAAGGCGAGCTCATAAGCTAGAGGTCCTATCCTCCTCAAAATTTCAAAGGGTCCTATGAATCTGGGACTCAGCTTCCCTTTCTTTCCAAACCTCATCACTCCTTTCCACGGAGATACCTTCAACAATACTGAATCTCCCACTTCAATTTCTTTATCCTTCCTGGTCTGATCGGCATACTTTTTTTGTCTATCCTGGGCTGCTACCAGTCTCTTCCTGATGAGTTTTACCATTTCTCTGGTCTGCTGGACTAACTCTGGTCCTAATAGCTTGTGTTCTTCAACTTCATCCCAACACAGGGGAGAACGACATCTTCTCCCGTAAAGAGCTTCATACGGGGGCATTCCTATGCTAGCGTGATAGCTATTGTTGTAAGAAAATTCTATCAGGGGTAAGTGATCATCCCAATTTCCTTTGAAGTCGATGGCACATACTCGCAGCATATCTTCTAGGGTCTGTATAGTCCTTTCGCTTTGTCCATCCGTTTGGGGGTGGTAAGCGGTACTCATGTTTTAGTCTGGTGCCTACACATTCCCGGAAGCTTCTCCAAAATCGGGAATTAAACCTCGGGTCTCTATCTGACACTATGGCTACAGGAACGCAGTGTCTTATTACAATTTCCTTCAAGTAAATATCTACCAACTTGTCTACGGTGTACCTTTCGTTGATTGGTAGGAAGTGTGCGGACTTGGTCAGTCTATCAATGATAACCCATATAGTATCGTGATTAGTCTTTGTCCTAGGTAAGCCTGTCACAAAATCCATGGCTATGTGTTCCCATTTCCATTCCGGAATTTCTAGGGGTCGTAACAGTCCACTAGGTCGCTGGTGTTCTACCTTCACTCTTTGGCATGTCAAGCACTTGCTAACCCACTCCGCTACTTCTCTCTTCATGTTAGGCCACCAATAATATTCCTTAAGGTCATGGTACATTTTCGTACTTCCTGGGTGGATTGAATATCTAGAGCTGTGCCCTTCATGCAACAGTTCATCCTTTAATTCTTGCACATTCGGAATCCAAATCCGGGACGCATACCTCATGATCCCTTCCTCATCCTTCTCGCATCTCACTTCTTCACCGGTCAATGTCCCTTTTTCCTCACTCATCTTCTTTTCCCGACATACTCGTATCTTTGCAGTTAGTTCTGGTACTAGCTTAATCTCAAATAATCCTTCTGTTCCCTTACCAGTCATTCTTACGTCAATTTCCATCTTCTCAAATTCCTTAACTAATTCCTCCGATGTCATTATCATCTTGAGTCTTTCCTTCCTACTAAGGACGTCGGCCACCACATTGGCTTTACCCGGGTGATACAAAATTTCACAGTCGTAGTCTTTTATCAACTCTAACCATCTCCTCTGTCTCATGTTTAATTCCTTCTGAGTAAAAATATATTTGAGGATTTTATGGTCAGTGTAGATCTCGTATTTCTCACCGTATAGGTAGTGTCTCCAAATTTTTAGGGCAAATACTATGGCTGCTAATTCTAGGTCATGCGTAGGGTATCGGCTCTCATATTCCATCAATTATCGAGAGGCATACGCTATAACCTTGTCGTGCTGCATTAGTACACATCCTAATCCTTTAAGTGATGCGTCACTGTATATCACAAACTCTCACTTCCATCGGGAAGAGCTAGCACCGGTGCTGACACCAGCCTCTTTTTCAGTTCTTGAAAACTCTCCTCACACTTTTCCGTCCATACGAAATTTTCTGCCTTCCGGGTAAGTCTAGTCAGTGGACCGGCTACCTTAGCGAAGTCTTGCACGAATCTTCGATAATATCCTGCTAAACCTACGAAACTTCTAACCTCTGTTGGGGTTGCTGGTCTTTCCCAATTGGATACCGCCTCTATCTTGGCAGGGTCAACTAAAACTCCTTTGCTACTCACCACATGTCCTAAAAACTGAACTTCTCTCAACCAAAATTCGCACTTCGAAAATTTGGCATACAATTTCTCATTCCTCAAGATTTCTAAGACTATCCTCAAATGTTCTGCATGTTCTTGCTCTATCTTTGAGTAGATCAGAATATCATCTATAAAAACTATCACACATATGTCCAGGTACTTTTTGAACACTCTATTCAACAAATCCATAAAGGCTGCGGGTGCATTGGTTAATCCAAACGACATGACTAAGAACTCATAGTGTCCATACCTAGTACGAAAAGCAGTCTTTGGTATATCCTCCGGTTTGATTTTCAACTGGTGGTATCCTGTTCTTAAATCTATTTTGGAAAAATGTACAGCTCCTTTGAGTTGGTCGAATAGGTCGTCAATTCTGGGAAGAGGGTACCTATTCTTTATAGTCAGCTTATTCAGCTCTCGATAGTCTATACATAATCTCATGCTGCTGTCCTTTTTCTTTATCAATAGTACTGGTCCTCCCCATGGTGACACACTGGGCCTTATCATTCCGTTATCTAATAATTCTTGCATTTGAGAAGCTAGTTCTTTCATCTCAACTGGGGCTAACCTATATGGGGCCTTGGATACTGGTGCCGTCCCTGGTGCTAACTCTATAGCAAACTCTATTTCTCTGTCAGGTGGCAATCCTGGTAAGTTTTCTGGAAATACATCCTCGAATTCGTTTACTATGGGTATGTTCTGTATATTGGGGACCTCCTTCTGGGTATCTATCACATAAGCCAAATAGGCCTCGTTACCTTTCCTCAACAATCTTTTTGCGTGAAGCATGGTCAAAAATTTCTGGTTCTGTCGTTGACCTTTAAACACTACCTCTTTATCATTCTGCACTCTTGTCTTAACTTTCTTTTGTTCACAATCTATTTTGTAACGACCGAGGAATTACGCTTGTATTATATTATAATAATGATAAATTATGTGTATTATTATGTGATTAAATGTGTTAAGTCGTTAAACCCTAACTGCTATGTGTTATGTGTTGGCTGTTTTGATACCAACGTGTTTTGGATATTTATTGAGCGTTTTATCGTCAGTTATATATATTATATTAAAACCTGTACAGCTCAAAATTATGTTTTAAAAGCCCATATTTCAAACAAAATCATTGGCTCTATTTTATTAAAAATGCCTTATACCATATCGCTATTCTGAACCTCTGGACGTTTTACAAACTGACCTTTTTCGCGAAAAAATGACTTTTCCGGACCCCTTCGGATACCAAAAACCCAACAAAAATTACATTTTTATTTTTATATGATCATGAAATTATCATATATCATTTTTCTTTGTATTTTTGTAATATTCACAATTTTTGGGAATTTTTAGCATTTATTTTGTATTTATTGGGTATTTAAAAATTCAATATTAATACCCAAAAATTATAAAAATTGGGGCCAAATATTTTTATTAGGAGTGTAATTAGACCCTTAATTTTACTTAGGGTTATTATTTTCATAAATATAAATACCTGAGTTATTATTAATTAAATCAGTTAATTATACAGAAAAATCAGAAAAATAAAAAGAAAAAGAAAAAGGGAATTAGGGTTAGGGTTTGTGAAGAACAGAGCAGGAGAATCAAGATCGAATTTCATCGTGATTCCAGAGTCCAAATTAGTCGTGTAAGTACTCGTTTTGAAGCTTATGATCTCTAGTTTTCAATTATGTATTTGTTTTTCGTGTTTGATTGATCGAATTGAAAGTTGTTATTTCGGGTTTTGATTTCTAGTTATTGTTTAATGTTATTGTTGTTAGAAACGTGTAGATCGTCGAATAGGGAGTCGTTTGGCATCGGTTTCACTCGATTTGGTGTCCGTTTCGAGCTCGTCGGAAAAACGGCGGTGCCGCCGTTGTTCTTCGTTTCCGGGGACGACGTCGACGACTGGAGAAGAAGGAAGGAAGGAGAGGGTGTCTGTGTTGTTGTGCTTCAGAAACGCAGAAGAAACGAACTGGAATCGAACGTTTTGGCTGCGTTTGGTTCGCCGGAATCAGCCCGCCGGCGTCGGGTTCTGGGCAGCCGACCGGTTGTTCTTCCCAACCCGTTTGGGTTGGGGACGACCCTGTTTGCAACCCGGTTTCGACCCGGGTTCAATCCTAAAAACCCAAAATTCTGTTTCTGTTTTTGTGTTTTTGATTTAATTAATTATTTATTTATATTTTAATAATTAAAAATCAGTTTTAATAATTCTAAAAATTAATTAAAAATTAGTTTTAAATTCTGAAAAATAGTATTAATAATTTCTGAATTATTTTATTAAATTATAAATTCGAATTTATTTATTTAATTAATTATTTAATTATTTATCTAATTATTTATTAATTATCTAATTAATTAATAATTGGGTAATTAATTAATAATTAGGTAATTAATTAGTGAATAAAGATTAGAAATAAGTAAGTAATGTGATTAATAATCTAATAATTAGTTAATAATGCGAATAGTGATTCACTAATTAGAATTATTATTCGAGCGTTAGTTATTCGAATAATATTGCGGTAATTATTCGTATCGTATAATTAGTTATCGGTAATTATATGTTTAGCGAATCGTACGAGTTTCAATAATAATCTAATAGTTCGATAATTATGCGAGAATTGTGAGTAGCTCGTAGTTATATGAGTGATTAATCATTAAGTTAGTTTATAATTCGAGTAATTCGTAGTTATTCGATAAATTGCGTATCGGTTAATTAAATCGATTGATTATTTGTAAATAATCGATCTGAACGAATAAATAATAATAATTTGTAATAAATAGTAATAATTCCTAATAATTAAGGATTAATTATTTTTAATATACAATAATTATTAATTAATTATTTAAAAATATAATTAAGGATTGTTTAATTATAATTAATTATTTATAATTAATTATTAATTAATTAAATCTTGTTTAATTCATAATAATTCATCCGTTAGTCCGATTTGAGCGAAACGAAGACCTCTAGACTCAGAAAAATGAGACGAATCCAATAAAAATAGTTGTAAGTTATAATTTTTTCCGAAAGAGAGTGGTTTGGTGATAATTGATAGTTTGTAGGTCCGAATAGGGGTATAATTGAGCCGAATAAATCCTGAAAAATTATAATAAAATCAGATAAGACTAGTAATGCAGGTATGAGTCTAGAATTGATTCTAAAAATAATTATAAGTCTAAAAAAAATGTATTATGTGTTTTATATGCTATGTGCTTTACGTGATTATGTGAATATATGTGCTGTATAAATGTATGTGTATATATGCGAGTCAAATAGAAACGCATGGGTAGACTGATATGGTTGCGTGATATCAATTCAAGATACACGTATATAGTAAGTTATCTAAACGACTATTTTTCCATGATTGGTTCAGTGTTAGCAAGGCAGAGCAAGCTAGGGTCAGAAGACGGTGAGTTAAACCAGGTTAAGTACGCGCAAGGCAAGTTTTTCCCCTATTCTAAATTCAGAATAGTGATTTATATTTCTTTTCTATCGTATCAATTTTCTTTGATAATCATTGTTCATATACACTGTTACCCATTTATTATTGCTTGTTTCCAATTTCATTTCAATTCTTGATTTACCCAATTTATTGAATTCCCTGTTCATATTTCAATCCTTTTTACCCTTGTTACATATACTCTGGTATATCCTGGTGTTGGGATATATCAATAGCATTCGGATTGTTCCGGATGCTAAGCCTTGGACTGTATGGTTACTATACGGGCTGAGTTTTACCCAGACCATTATTTAATAGGCCATAGTTGCCTGAGTACTCCTTATGTTGGTTGGGTCTATGCAGTTGGGTATAGATCTGCACTATATTCTGACTGATCAGCAGGTTATAGTGCATATGTTGGTTCTTGTTTCCAGTCTTGTTCATTTGGTACTCGCCAGTATTGGCAAATTACTATCCTATACAGATTCAGCTGGTTGATCCAACCAGCAGCTTATTGGTTCACTTATCTCTCTTTCTTTATACTATATATATTGTTGCAGGCTTGTTGAGCAATTTTGGCTCATCCCTTTTTATTGTTACTCCTATTGTTTTACAGTTAAGGTAGAGAATGAAACCCATCAGGACCCGCATAGTCAAGAAGCAAGTCAAGCAGCGGGACCCTCTTATACCAAGAGTGTTCCTTCCTATTCCCGAAGAGAGCTTTGAATTGCCAGATCAGGTGTAGCAGAATAAGTAGCAATGTTGGGTTGAATAAAAGTATTGTGTAGTTTGAATAAAAGTTATGTAGTGAGAGTGTAGATAGAATAAAGTTTTATAACAAAGAGAGTTCTTGAGACAGATTTTATTTAGTTGGGTTTGTAATAAAGTGTAGTATGTGGTTCTTGTTTTCAACTCAGAACTTAAAAGATCCCGAGTAGAGATAGTTCGGGGTAATTATTATATTTATATTCCGCTTGTGCAGGTTTAGTTGGTAATTGTTGTTAATAATGCCCCAAATCTATACCCTGGATTTGGAGGGTGTTATATATTTGCGCTCCGTTACTGGATAACCAATCCATTCCTAAGATCACATCAAATTCTCCTAACGCGAATGGTAGTAAGTCGACCTCGAAGATCTTCTCTTCTAATTTCAGCTTGCACTTAGGGTATATTTGATTTACAGGGATTATTTCTTTGTTTGCTATTTCCACTCGTAATACCTCACGTAAGGGTATGGCATTAAGTTTTAACTTGCTAGCAAAATCTTGAGATATAAAAGACTTGGTTGCTCAAAAATCAAATAGGATATTTGCATGTTCAGAATTTAATAAAAGGGTACCTCATATCATGTCAGTGTTTTGGACAGCATCCTGAACAGTCATGTTGAAGGTCCTAGCGGTTGGAGGTCGGTTAGATGCAGCTCTACTCATTCCTGAGGCCGGGGGCTTCAACGTTGGGCAATCCCGCTTCATGTGTCCTACCTTCCCACACTGGAAACACGTTACTTTGGGCCGGGTGCAACTGTTGGCAAGGTGCCCGATTTGGTCACACAGGTAACATCTCAAAGGGGCTCTTGTCTGGTTACACACTCCAAGGTACCTCTTCTTACAGGTTTGACATTCTGGTATTGGGGCTCGTGGTTGGCTATGAAATGTTGCCCTATATTGTCCGCTGCCCTGGCCAACGCTCTCACTTGGGGCCTTTCTGAATCCGGGGCCTCTTGCAGGTTGGGACACCGCTCCCCTGACAAACCTACTTGGAAGGCTCCTATTTCCGGTTCCTATTCCTTGGCTTCCTATCTTCCTCTTCCTATTCTCCTTTTCTTTCACAGTCTGCTCACAACCAGCTTCAACAATCGAGGCTTTCTGTACTAAGGTGGCATAGTCTGTCAGCTCTAACACTGCTACTCGGTTCTGTATCCATTGTTTCAGACCAAGCTGGAACCTTCGCGCTTTCTTTTCTTCGGTATTCACAAAGTCAGGCACAAATCTAGACAAGTCAGTAAATTTGGCCTCATATTCTGCCACGGTTATCTTATCCTGTTTCAACTCCAGAAACCTAATCTCCATCTGAGTTTCCATAAACCTAGGGAAGTACTTGTCTAAGAACAGTCGGGTAAATCTATCCCATGGGATCACAACATCAGTTTCTAGGTTTCGTTTGGACTCCCACCAATAGTTAGCTTCTCCTTTCAACATGTAAGAAGCAAAAATGGTCTTATGTCGTTCCTCAACTCCTAGTATCTCGAAGGACTTTTCTATCTATTTGAGCCAGGCCCGTGCTTCAACGGGGTCAGCAGATCCTAGAAACTCTGGGGGTTTGAGGGACTTGAAGGATCTAAAGACAGTAGCTGCAGTCTGTTGGGCAGCAGGGGGCTGTGGTGGAATAGGCTGTTGGTTCAGATTTGCTCTCAGCAGTTCCATAAATTCATTTACGGGGTTCCCTCCCTGATGGGTATCCTCAGCCTCTTCTTCTAAATATTCTTCCTCATCATATTCATTATAGTCTATGTCTTCTTCACTTTCCTCATTTACTACTGGGTCACCTCGTTGTTGGTTAACAGACTCTGCGGGCTGTGCCCTGGTTCCTCTTCTACGGGGTGGCATTATTCTGATAAGGAAAATTAGTCACATGATTATAACAGTTAGGCTATTTTATTCATATATAAGCATGTCATTTATTATTTAACAGGTTTTATAAAGTGCATTATTATAGACATCAATTCTTTAATAACTGCTTCGATATATATTCATAAGATCTTCCAGTTATATCCAAGAGATGAAACAACTAGCCGAGTTCATACATGCCTGGTTACAATCTATCACTGCTAGTTCTAAATACTGAAATGAAAATACATAAGCCGTGTACCCTGAAAGGCTAGGAACGCTATCTACTACTAGCAATCCTATCAAAATTGGTGACAAGTATAAAAATGACTGTATAATAACATCATATATTATATATATGTTTTATTTAAAAGTAGATTTCTTGGTGTCCCACACCTTCTTATGAAAACAATTCTTTTAAGGGGGTTTTATAACCTGCGAATACCTTAATAGTAATCCCAGCACGTAGGCTTGGGTTACGGTATTGCATATCAATTCCAATTGGAAGATTTTTGGACATCTCACAGGAGCCACCGCATACGATGATCAGTCGTCCTACGGAAAGTAACCTTCTTTACTAGTAAAAGGACGAATATCGTCATCTCTCGGGTATCACCCTGGCCGCATTCGGGCTACGTGTCCCATTTTCGGGTATACACATACTTCACAAGTTCCTGAGTACATAAAGTACCTTCGCCTGCGGTAGCTTTGGTAGCCCATCCAGCACACGTAGTACCAGAGTCTACCCCTCCATTGTCCTTCAACAAAATTCTATCAATCTCGGGAACTTGAATCACATCGAAGTTCCCCAAGGGTTTTGCTTGTTGATAGAGATAGTTTATCTTTTTAAAATATAAGTGTATATATATGTATATACATACTTCCGAGAATTTCAGAGGAAGTACTAGGGATGTGTGTTGACCGTTGTCAACAGATAATTAATAAGGGAAAAAGTTTCTTCTTGAAACTATATTCAATATAATAATAAGTCGGGATAATATTCGCCGACGATCTGAAATAATTCGAATGATACTTCTAAATCAATGGTATATCAGGGTCTATGATCTTTAAATCAATAAAAATCCTTAAATAAATAATCATTAATTAAATAGTAGTCTATAAATAATTAAATGATAATTGATATTAATTATACCTCGAATGAGTTATTCTTTTAAAAGATTTATTTAAATAGTATTCCTCAACTAGTTTGTGTTTACATAATTAATAATCTATAATGATTAATCGGGTTTGAAATAAATAAATGTTGAAGTATACTACTCCTATAATAAAGGAATACATATATAATATTTAATATCTGAATCAATAAAATATAGTTGAGGGAATATGCTCATTCGGAAATCGTTTTAAAAGTTCGAGGTGTTTTAATGTTTCGTAAGTGGACGATGAGTCCCTTTAAAACGTACCACTATGGACGTATAATCGTCCTATAATATCTTCGGAATGATTCCCGGGTTTTATCTTAATCCCCGACCGACCCTCGGTCTTATACAATACATCACGCTTAAAGCGAAATAATCATTTCACGATATATACTTATCGTACAACATCGCTATATTATGCGAAAATTTAACAACTACATATCATGGCAAACATGGTATTTATGCGATGATAGTAAAACAATCCTTTCACAACACAACAGTAAAATAGAGTTGGGTTTGTAAACTTGTCTGGGTATCTCGAGGTGGAGGATGCTCTAGGTTCCGCTCGGAAATCTATAACCATAAACACATTTCATTTCGTTAGGTTCCGTCCTAATTCACGGTAACTCGCACTCATGCGCTACTCATTATACACCCTCTCAACTCATACTACCCTTAACATTTCTTTTAAGTCATAAACACTTTATGGTCACTTCATTTTCCTAAGTATCTTGAGTTCATTCTCATTATCGTTGTCGGCTCCGCTTAAGGATTCTTACGGTTTCTACTCGCGCGGTCTCGGCTCCGACATTTTTTTAAAATTGAGATATCATTATTTTCTCTTGAATTTTTTATGACAGTTAGGAAACTCCACATGTTACTCTCTGTAAAAATTTCATGATTTATGAATACTTTTAAATCTATCCTTTATATTTTCAAAGTTCGTGATTCGTAGCAGTTTTTGTCGCGTAAAACACTTTTACTAAAAAGATCATAACTTTTGATCCGTAAATCGGAATTAAGCGATTCAAGCACCTAAACGATCCTTATAACATTGTCTATCTTAAACAAAGGTTATTTCTCAAGAATATACAGTTTACAACTTCGTGACTCTCTGCAGAAACTTAAAGTTACGGTTTGTTGGTTTTAACGAAGTTACGTTTGCGCGATCGGGGTTTCGTTTACGCCTTAACTATCAACACAACCACCAACAATCATCATATTATCATCAACACACAAACTCCTCTCAAGAATATCATGTTTTTGAGGCAAAAACAACCAACCTTTAATCTACTCAACTTAATCATCAAGATTTCATCAATAACACTTAGTAAGCTAGGTTTACTAACACCCACTAAATGGATCTTAAACATGAACCTTAAATAAAGCTACGCCATAGATTTTTACCTTTATTGAAAGCTTGAGATGTGTTCTTGAGGATGGTGGAGGCTTGGAAGTGCTTGGTATGATTTTTGGAACCTAAAACCACCATTAAAATCAAGAAACCAAAGAGAGGTTACTATTCACTAGTGAGTTTCTTGAATTTATTCCACCCATCAAACCTTGATAAAAAGAGATGAAATATTTTTTTTACCTTAGTTTAGTTGCTAGGAGGCTTGGGAAATAATTGTGTGATTTTACAAGAACTAGAGCTTGGATTTTTGAATTGCAATTCCCCTTTTCTTCAAAATAGCCGAATGGAGATAAATGGGGGTGGGGGGGGGGGGTATTTATAGCACTTGGTTGCTTCTCTTGGATGATTTCTAGGTTGCTTCTTGGAAGGTGACTTGATATCTTTGCAAGTTGATCTTTATTCTTCCTAGGATAGCTTAGGTTTATTCCTTGTCTCCAAATCCATGGACAAATCTTTGTAGCTTGCTAGCTTACAAGCTAAACTACAAGGTTAGCTCCTTAGCACACTATTTGCTAGCTAGCTTGGTCATCCTAGGGTTAGCTCACTATTTGATGAAGTAACCATGGTTACTTCCTTACCATGGTTTAGTTAGTGCGTTACATTTAATTAATCGTTTACGCGTTCGCTCGGTTACTTAAACGTACTCCACAATACTTATTCGTAAATGGTTCGCAATGTAATTCTTTTCGTATTTATTCCTTATATTTTTATTTATCCTAATTGAATATAAATCCATAGGATTTTAATCTCGTAATTATATTGTGATTCCCGTAGTCCTTGATAAGTCGTAATTACGGTCGTTTTTCAAAGTTCGTTTTCTTCGAAAATTAATAGCGTTAACATACACTCATTTGGTACGTATAGTTGTAATATCAATTCCGAAACTCATTTTCTTATGCACTATATAGTGTGGGCTCAAAAGTTTTTCCCGTCTGTCAGGGTTACTATTCATTAAACGTTTTACAGGGTCTCAAAAATTCGAGTTATTACATGGTGGCAAGTGACTCTTATAGGGTGCAAAGCGACTCGAATATGGTGAAAAGTGACTTACATTGTTAATTAGAGCCAAAACGTGGTCCAAAATTGACTCGTATAAAAGTGGCACCAAGAGCTGGTAAAAGAATGTCAAATTTGATGTATATGATGTTAACATGTTAATTGTTGATATATATGGTGACAAGTGACTCTTTTAGGGTGGAAAATGACTTTAATATGGTGCAAAGTGACTTATATGGTTGATTAGAGCCAAAAAGATGCCCAACTTTGAGTCCTATAAATTGGTATCGAATTATGTTAAAACAGTGCTAGACCGGATGTTCATGATGTTAACATGTTAACTGTACGAATATACATTGGAAAGTGACCCTTATAAGGTGCAAAATGACTCGAATATAGTGCAAAGTCATTTACACGGTTTAACATGTGCCAAAATGTAGCCCAAAATTTACTCCTAGGAAATGGGTATCAGGAGGTGGTTAGACGATGTCAAATTGCATGTACATAATATTAACATGTTAATTGTACCAATATATGATGGCAAGTGACTCTTTTAGCGGAAAAATGACTCTAATATGGTGCAAAGTGACTTACATGGTTGATTATAGCCAAAATATGGAATAAAATTGATCAGTAAGAAAGTGGCACCAAGAGGTGGTAAAAGGATGTCAGATTGGATGTATATGATGTTGACATGTTGATTGTACAAATATATGGTGGCAAGTGACTATTACAGGGTGGAAAAAGACTTTAATATGGTGGAAAGTGACGAACATGGTTGATTAGAGTTAAAATGTGGCCCAAACTTTAGTCCTATAAATCGGTATTAGAGTGTGCTAAAACGATGTTAAACTGGATACTCATGATGTTAACATGTTAATTGTACCAATATACATTGGCAAGTGACTCTTATAGGGTGGAAAGTGACTCTAATATGGTGGGAAGTCACTTACATGATTGATTAGAGCCAAAATGCGGCCCAAAATTGACTCGTAGGAAAGGGGGTATCAGGAGGTGTTTAAAGGATGTCAAATTGCATGTACATGATGTTAACATGTTAATTGTACCAATATATGGTGGCAAGTAACTCTTTTAGGTGCAAAGCGACTCGAATATGGTGAAAAGTGACTTACATGGTTGATTAGAGCCAAAATGTTGAACAAAATTGACTCGTACGAAAGTTGCACCAAGAGGTGGTAAAAGGATGTCAAATTGGAAATATATGATGTTAACATGTTAATTATACAAATATATAGTGGCAAGTGAGTATTATAGGGGGGAAGTAACTTTAATATAGTGCATAGTGTCTTACATGGTTGATTAGAGTCAAAAAATGGTCAAAAGATTAGTCTAATAAATTGGTATCAAAGTGACTCGATTATGGTGAAGAGTGACGGTGGAAAGTGACTATTATAGGGTGGAAAGTGACTTTTAATATGGTGCAAAGTGACGAACATGGTTGATTAGAGCAAAAATGTGGCCCAAAGTTTAGTCCTACAAATTGGTATCAGAGTGTGCTAAAACGATGCTAAACTGGATGTTCATGATGTTAACTTGTTAATTGTACCAATATACATTGGCAAGTAACTCTTATAGGATGGATAATGAATCTAATATGGGGGGAAGTCAGTTATATGGTTGATTAGACCCAAAATGTGGCTCAAAATTGACTCGTAGGAAAAGGGGTTCCAGGAGGTGGTTAAAGAAAGGAAAATTGCATGTACACGATATTAACTTCTTAATTGTACCAATATATGGTGACAAGTGACTCTTATAGGGTGCAAAGTGACTTTAATATGGTGAAAAGTGGCTTACATTGGTGATTAGAGCCTAAAAGTGGAACAAAATTGACTCTAATGAAAGTGGAACAAAATTGACTCTAATGAAAGTGGAACAATATTGGTAAAAGGATGTTAAATTTGATGTATATGATATTAATATGTTAATTTTTTAAATATATGGTGATAAGTGACTCTTATAGGGTAGAAAATGACTTTACTATTGTGTAAAGTGACTTACATGGTTGATTAGAGCCAAAATATAGCCCAAACTTGGGTCTTATAAACTGGTATCAGAGTGTGTTAAAACGATGCTAAACTGGATGTTCATGATATTAACATGTTAATTGTACCAATACACATTGTCAAATGACTCTTATAGGGCGGAAAATGACTCTAATATGGTGTGAAGTCACATACATGATTGATTAGGGCCAAGATGTGGCCAAAAATTGACTCGTAGGAAAGGGGGTACCAAGAGGTGCTTAAAGGATGTCAAATTGCATATACACGATGTTAACATGTTAATTGTACCAATATATTGTGGAAAGTGACTCTTGTAGGGTGCAAAGAGACTCGAATATGGTGAAGAGTGACTTACATGGTAGATTAGGGCCAAAACATGGAACAAAATTGACTCGTACGAAAGTGGCACCAAGAGGTGGTAAAAGGATGTCAAATTTGATGTATATGATGTTAACCTGTAAATTGTTGATATATATGGTGACAAGTGACTCTTATAGGGTGGAAAATGACTTTAATATGGTGCAAAGTGACTTACATGGTTGATTAGAGCCAAAATGATGCCCAACGTTGAGTGCTATAAATTGGTATCAAAGTCTGTTAAAACGGTGGTAAACTGGATGTTCATGATGTTAACATGTTAACTGTATGAATATACATTGGAAAGTGACCCTTATACGGTACAAAATGACTCGAATATAGTGGGAAGTCACTAACATGGTTTAATATGTTACAAAATGTGGTCTACAATTTACTCGTAGGAAAGGGGTACCAAGAGGTAGTTAAACGATGTCAAATTGCATGTACATAATATTAACATGTTAATTGTACCAATATATGGTGGCAAGTGACTCTTTTAGCGGAAAAATGACTCTAATATGGTGCAGAGTGACTTACATGGTTGATTAGAGCCAAAATATGGAATTAAATTGATTCGTAAGAAAATGGCACCAAGAGGTGGTAAAAGGATGTCAGATTGGATGTATATGATCTTGACATGTTGATTGTTCAAATATATGGTGGCAAGTGACTATTATAGGGTGGAAAATGACTTTAATATGGTGGAAAGTGACTTACATGGTTGATTAGAGTTAAAATATGCCCCAAAGTTTAGTCCTATAAATTGGTATCAGAGTGTGCTAAAACGATGCTAAACTGGATACTCATGATGTTAATATGTTAATTGTACCAATATACATTGGCAAGTGACACTTATAGGGTGTAAAGTGACTCTAATATGGTGGGAAGTCACTTATATGATTGATTAGAGCGAAAATGTTGCCCAAAATTGACTCGTAGGAATTGGGGTACCAGGAGGTCGTTAAAGGATATCAAATTGCATGTACATGATGTTAACATGTAAATTGTACCAATATATGGTGGCAAGTGACTCTTGTAGGGTGCAAAGCGACTCGAATATGGTGAAAAGTGAGTTAAATGGTTGATTAGAGCCAAAATGTTGAACAAAATTGACTCGTACGAAAGTTGCACCAAGAGGTGGTAAAAGGATATCAAATTGGATATATACAATGTTAACATGTTAATTATACACATATATAGTGGCAAATGAGTATTATAGGGGGAAAGTGACTTTAATATTGTGCAAAGTGACTTACATGGTTGATTAGAGTCAAAAAATGGTCCAAAGTTTAGTCCAATAAATTGGTATCAAAGTGACTCGAATATGGTGAAGAGTGACGGTGGCAAGTGACTATTATCGGGTGGAAAGTGACTTTTAATATGGTGCAAAGTGACGAACATGGTTGATTAGAGCAAAAATGTGGCCCAAAGTTTAGTCCTATAAATTGGTATCAGAGTGTGTTAAAACGATGCTAAACTGGATGTTCATAATGTTAACATATCAATTGTACCAATATACATTGGCAAGTAACTCCTATAGGATGGATAGTGACTCTAATATGGTGGGAAGTCACTTACATGGTTGATTAGACGCAAAATGTGGCTAAAAATTGACTTGTAGGAAAAGGGGTACCAAGAGGTGGTTAAAAAAAGGAAAATTGCATGTACATGATGTTAACTTTTTAATTGTACCAATATATGGTGGAAAGTGACTCTTATAGGGTACAAAGTGACTTTAATATGTTGAAAAGTGACGTACATTGTTGATTAGAGTCAAACCATGGAACAAAATTGACTCTAATGAAAGTGGCACCAAGAGGTGGTAAAAGGATGTTAAATTTGATGTATATGATATTAACATGTTAAGTTTTTAAATTTATGGTGACAAGTGACTCTTATAGGGTGGAAAATGACTTTACTATTGTGCAAAGTGACTTACATGGTTGATTAGAGCCAAAATATAGCCCAAAGTTGAGTCTTATAAATTGGTATCAGATTGTGTGAAAATGATGCTAAACTGGATGTTCATGATGTTAACATGTTAATTGTACCAATATACATTGTCAAATGACTTATAGGGTGGAAAGTGACTCTAATATGGTGTGAAGTCACATACATGATTGATTATGGCCAAAATGTGGCTCAAAATTGACTCGTAGGAAAGGGGGTACCAAGAGGTGCTTAAAGGATGTCAAATTGCATGTACACGATGTTAACATGTTAATTGTACCAATATATGGTGGCAAGTGACTCTTGTAGGGTGCAAAGAGACTCGAATATGGTGAAGAGTGACTTACATGGTAGATTAGGGCCAAAACATGGAACAAAATTGACTCGTACGAAAGTGGCACCAAGAGGTGGTAAAAGGATGTCAAATTTGATGTATATGATGTTAACGTGTTAATTGTTGATATATATGGTGGCAAGTGACTCTTATAGGGTGGAAAATGACTTTAATATGGTGCAAAGTGACTTACATGGTTGATTAGAGCCAAAATGATGCCCAACGTTGAGTGCTATAAATTGGTATCAAAGTCCGTTAAAACCGTGCTAAACTGGATGCTCATGATGTTAAGATGTTAACTGTACAAATATACATAGAAAAGTAACCCTTATAAGGTGCAAAATGACTCGAATATAGTGGGAAGTCACTTATATGGTTTCACATGTGCCAAAATGTGGTCCAAAATTTACTCGTAGGAAAGGGGTACCAGGAAGTGTTTAATCGATGTCAAATTGTATGTACATAATATTAACATGTTAATTGTACCAATATATGGTGGCAAGTGACTCTTTTAGCGGAAAAGTGACTCTAATATTGTGCAGAGTGACTTACATGGTTGATTAGAGCCAAAATATGGAATAAAATTGATTTGTAAGAAAGTGGCACCAAGAGGTGGTAAAAGGATGTCATATTTGATGTATATGATCTTGACATGTTGATTGTACATATATATGGTGGCAAGTGACTATTATAGGGTGGAAAATTACTTTAATATGGTGGAAAGTGACTTACATGGTTGATTAGAGTTAAAATGTGGCCCAAAGTTTAGTCCTATAAATTGGCATCAGAGTGTGCTAAAACGATGCTAAACTGGATACTCCTGATGTTAACATGTTAATTGTACTTGTAATAACCCCAATTTTTGGAAATTTTTGAAACCCTGATGAATAGTAACTTTTGTTGATGATGCTGATTAAGGAAAATTATCAGACCACGCTTTATAGGAGTCCTTTTATCAAAATTCTGACTTCGTATTGGTATTCTATAATGAGAATGAGTGTATGTAAAAGTCGTCAGAATTCGAAACCGGACACTTTCATTTTTCTCGAGAATCCACCAGACACTGAAGGATTTATGTGGAAGGAATAAGAATTAAGGATTTAAAACCAAGGATTATAAAAGGTAATTAAAGAAGGAATAAAGGATATTAAGAATGATTTATAGAGCCCCTGACAATGAAACCACATATACGTTTCCTCGAACGATTAATGAGAACGAACGATAAATGAATCGTAAAATAATTAAACGGCTAAGTAATGCAAGTGGCAAGAAGAAGAGTTAATTAGTGCAAGATTAAGACACTTAATTAATATCTTAATTCAAGGATTAAGCTTAAAAGATGCTTCCACCATAAGCTCTTGACAAGTGGTAAGGAGGATGAGCTCATTGGTGACCAAACAAGCTTATGTCACCTTCCACTCATATTAATCAACCAATAAATAAACAAATATCTTCTCATCACTTCCTTATCCCCACAAACCAAGTCAAACACTTTCTCTCCCCCATTTTTATCAAAAAACCCGAGAGGAAAGAGAGATGAAAATGGAGGAAGATGAAATGCTTGTATCTTGAGTTTCTCTTGGCCGTTTTTCGCGTTAGACCTATCAAATCGAAGCTCTCGAGAAGCTCTTCACATTTAACGTAACCACTCTCCTCACCTCTTTGATTCTCGATTCCGTTTTTAATGTTTTATAGTTCAGATGAATAGTTAACTCAAGAACTAATGTTGTGTACTTGATTTTGTTTTTAGGTTTTGATCATTATAAGGCTAGTTAAGGATCATCTAAAGTTTGTTAAGCATTATCCACTCTCCAAGGAAGGTATAAACCCTAGAATCTTGATCTAAACTTTCAGTTTTGTTTAAGATTTGTGGTTAAAAGTGATGAGTAGTTTGATTATGTATGTATACTTAGTTAATGGTTGGTTTTTAGTGGTTATTGTTGCTGTTGGTTGAAAACATTGGAGGAGTGGTTTCAAATGATTTGGTTATGAAAGAGTTTTGACTTGGTTAAGTATTATAGTACAAGGTCTTGATTGGTTGATGCTTGGTTGTTTTTTTGGTATAGTTTAGAAGTGGAAAAGCATGTAAATGTAGCCGTCGTAATGCCCGATTTCTTTTAAACCGAACTTGCACTAGACAGTAGGCAGACAAGACTCACTGTACAGACCTGACCCACACAATTACTAGATAGAGAATGTTGTAAACTTCGTTTTGATATGTGGTTCGCCTAAAATGGAATTACGGTTTAGGAGAAACGACCGTTTTAGTAAACGGAATTTCGCGGCGATACTTTTACTAAACGCCGAACTTGTAAAATATTTTTGGAAATCGTAAAAGGCTTCGTTGGTCCCGAAATTTTTTGATAACCTGTACGAGACAGTCAATAAAAGTCTCAAGTTGGAGTCGCCTTAAAAATATTATTTCTCAATTTAATAAAAATAGTGAAGCCGAGGGTGCGTAAGCGACGCCGTTAGTAAACAACCTAGCAGTCGAGCGTTAGCGCTCCTAAGTGTCAAGAATTGAGTAGTTGCATGGTGACCAAAGGTTAACCTTGTACATTGATGACATTGTAGGTTACCAGAGCAATTTCAGACCCCCAACTATCCCCATACTCTCAGGCAAGTTTTCTACCCGTTATACTGTTGCTGTGATGTAAATATATTGATGCATTATCTTTAGGTAAGTGCATGACTTTATTAGCAAATCTTGCGATATATTGGAGCATGTTGATATGGTATATATATATGAATGTTGTGAAATCTTGATATTCTATTATCAATTCAGATGCTTATAAAGTGCATAATACCTATGCTAGAGATAAACAGTAGTTGCGTATACCCTTAGTATAGGGGACCCAAAAGTGAACATTTTTCTAAACTGGGAGTCGATGTTCCCGAGTATAATATATGTATATATATATAATTTTCCATAACTATTAATCCAATAAGGTATATTCGATGGTTTTGAATGATAATCAAACTTATTTTCGATTATTCAAATAAGGATCGTACTTCCTATAAGTATATCTTTTGTTATTTATTATTCGTTTCAAGTATGAGTTTTAAAACTTCTACTTCAATTATTTTTATAAATATTATCCTTTATGGGAATATTATTTAAATAATAATATTCAGATATTTTCTAATATATCGGGACTGATTTATTTTATTAAATCATCATTACTCTAAACATTCTTTAAAATGTTTTCGAGTCTTCAAAATGATTTCAAAATTTAGAGCGGATCCCAAAACTCGTTTTCAAAATATAAGATCTTCCTTTTGAAGGGGACTTGAATACTCGCTCAAAAATCTAAGGTATCCGGCTCTGCGGTGTATTTTATATTCACAACGAGGTTGCTTCTTTGAGAAAATAATTTGATTACTTGCCCAATGTTCGGGAAGTAAATCCATCTTATTGAGTCGGCATAAGCGACAGGCCGGGGTACGGTCTATGAAGATGTAAGAGGCTGGGTGACAGTCCATCCATGCGTGAGTGGCCGGATAATGGTCTAGCGCGAGGTCCTAATGCGGCCAGGGTGATGACCAGTGAGGAATTCATCCATCTACAGTAGAAAAGGTTACTTATTGGTATATTTTCCTGATCAGCAAGATAACAGGTTTATGCTAAAATTTTCTTCTTTCCAAATTCATTGGATATGAAAACTCTGTCTATACTTGTCATGACAGAGGTTTTCAGGGAATGTATGAGATATATATTTATATATATATATAGGTGTATATATATACCGGGACTTAATGAAGTATCTCGTAACTTCATTTCTTTTGAATGATATTTCCAAGATGGAATTTATTCAAGTCTTATCTCGTAGTCTCATCTATGTGATGAACTTTTGAAACTGATTATACCTTTAACGGTGGTAGTTCAAGAAGTATTCGGAAAAGATATAAGTATATTGGAGTATCTTGTAACTTCATCTTTTAACTTATATCTAGTAAATGATTATCTTATGTATGACAAAGATTTTCAGAAAAACGTTGAGATAAGGTTAGATATATGAGATCACCATGCAACGATATCTTTATACAGTTATAGACTGGAACTCTTTGTATATTATGCATGGAAGAGGATTTCCAAAATTTTGAAAAGTATATATACATATATACTGAATATTTTGCGACTTGGTCGTGTTAAGATATCAAACTTGGTTCATATCTGCTTGACCAAGACTTTCATGAGTATTATGATGGGAATGCTCATATATTGTTAATCATTATACATATTATTTTGGTGGGCTGGTTGCTCACCCTTGCTTTCTTCTTTCATCACACAACAACAGATAGACAAAATAAACAGGACTAAGCTCCCAATTCGTAAGCGGATAGGAAATGTTCCGCAATTTCCTGTAGGCGTGGATGACATTGTAGCTGAGGTAGGAACTACCAGTAGGCTAGGTTTTCAACTGTTGATGTATATTTATGAAGTGTAATAATGGCAAGGAAAATGTAAATTTATTTAGAAACCTTTTTTAAGGTGTAATGGTTTATAATTGTGGAATAAAATGACTTGTGTTATTTTTGATATTCATCTCTGAGACTATAACTTGTGGTGTGTGTGTATATTGTGGGGTCACAGTACGTAGTAGTTGGTTGTTTATTAAGATTGAGTGTTACTAAGGGAAATGGAACTCGTGACGACCCGGATTCCTGACCCCGGATTTGGGGGTGTTACAGAAATGGTATCAGAGCCAAGAGTTATAAACCTCAGAGATGATGCGTCGTTAAAATGATAAATTCACTAAGATAATAAGAACTCTTTCCAAGTTCATAGTCGGACTACCTAACGTAGTACTGACAATTAAAACCCTTACAGGAACCCTTATAAATATCATGATAGTAATATTGGTCGTTATCGTATAGGGCAGCGGGGCACTGAACCCTGAGGTTCAGGAGCATCAGCATGAGGATGTTTTATTACATGTTGGAGATCAAATTGTGAATCCGATAGAGTACCCTAATGAGGGAACAGATGAGATTAATATTGAGAATGTTGCGGTTGAGGATGTTTTCCCAGAAGGGATTGTTGCTGAGGAGGATCTCGTGGAGGATCCTGACGAGAATAAAGAGAGGACCGTTGAGGAATTAATGACCGTAGTCAGGGCGACTATCAGAGCTAGAATGGCCGTGAGGGTGGTACTAGAGGATGAAGAATTACCAAGGGCACAGAGGATAATGATGGTAGAAGGAGTGGGGCCTTCCACATCACTAATTATACCAGTATCAGACACTCTCCCAGAGGTTCCTTTAGACATCCATGAGGTTCCACCAATTCCTATTCCTTCCCATGTACAGAGCCCAACAACTACTGAGGAAATGCCACCTTTATCTCCTGCACCATTGTCACCTGATACCGTGCTTGGTTATCCATTTGGATCCCCTAGGTCTGGACCTCCTTCCCCCATGGAATGCTAGATGCTACCGTTCAGGCTTCTCTTATCGTTGATTATTATATGACTTTGGCTGGCCTGTCTGAGGCCCGTAATGTTAGAGGTGATCTGTTGGATCGACTTACTACACTAAGGATTGAAGGCGGGGTACTTCCGGCAGGATTAGCTTATAGCATGGACAGGATTAAGGCTACCACCCGAATTACAGCTAGAGGCCATCTTGAGGGCTAGATTGATCCATCTCTACTTGTGACTATCTTAGGCCTCATCACCGCTTTAATGGAGCACGTTAGGGATGTTGTGTGTGCCCGTATATCTTGATCCACAATAGTGTGCAGAGTCAGAGCGATCAGACAAGGATTTCATGTAGCACTGCTTTTGGAGGATTAGCCAAAGTTATGAATGATTAGTTTTAATGACTAGATGATTATCTGTTGTAGTACTTTTGGGATAGAAGCAATCAGATCAAATGATGTAATTCTCTTTCATGTGTTCAGTTGTTGTACCCTCGAACAAATGGTTATGTATATATTCGTTCCTTTCAGTTCAGATCAATTTGTTTGTGATAAGTTCATATTGTTAATTACACTATTAACACTTAAGAGTGTCATGAAGTTTATAGAACTTGAGAATTCATAATTTACGATCATGTAAGGACTGAACGAGGGAAAGACTTAAGCAAAGTAAGTAAGACAAATATCAAGAGATTCTCAAAAAATTTCCAAGCATTATGCCCCCGCGAGGAATAAGATTTGGGAAAAACCCTGAATGTGATAATCAGGGAGGTTGCAATCAAGATATAAGGAACCCAAAATATAATGAAGTGGAAAATGAGGATTTTAAAATATAAGATGACCCCAATTATAGGGAGTAGGAAGAAATATTTAGACTGAGAAAATAGAACTCGAGCAAGGAAGGAAGCACCAAGTCGGTACTCCTATGAGGCAATTTATGGACCTGCCTAAACAAAACTAATACTTTTACCGCCAAACACCACCCTGAGGAAACAATGTGGTGTAAAATTCTTTCAGGACCTTTAATTCGCTAAGCTCTTAGAATTCCAAGGAACAAGTTGACACAGTTGAGGAATCATTTGAGATCCTAAATGATTGACGAAGTACAAAAGACTATTTTTTTCCCACTTACCTTCCTAAGAGAGAGGCCACTCGCTGGTGGAAGGCTAAGGAAGATAGAGAGAAAGTGTAGAAGTTTTAAAACCAGGGCAAAGGCGGACGGGTATGATGAATTATGAATCTGTTGTAAAAGTTGGCAAGATTCGTCCTGAGGACACGAATCCCAGAACGACGTGATGTTTGAAGTCAATGATTAGTGGGTTCATGATATGATTGTAATAGAAAGGAAAATAAGAAGAAACTGAAGTGGAAAGGAATATAAAGGCAATAGAGTTTGAGGAATGATAAGGGAGTTGGGTATAAGGAAACCCTAAAGACTCGTAGTAATAGAAATAGAAAATTTTGTGATCATCAGGATGAGGGTGATTCACCATGAGTTAAAGTTGATGGTTGAAGGCATAAATGATATATTATATATATATTATCCCCTTTAAGTTGGGAGTATTCGATGAAACTTCGAGATAGATCGATGGATTAATAAGGGAACACGGATGGACTAAGGAGATAGGAAAATAAGAAATTAAGAAATGGGATGAGGGAAGTGACCTTCAAGAATGTTTTAGTAAAAAGAATTTCACGTTGAACACGACTAATATCTTCCAGAACATCCCTGTTATCACTACCAAATCATGAAAGAAAAGCGGATAACCATTGTTATCTTTTGGAGGCCATATGGATTGACCTTATTTTGAATAAGGATGTTATTGTGAAATTAGGCATAGACTATCGAGGTGAGAATGATTGAATAAGATACCCTTATCAGGGATATATGACTTGATTTATCTATGAAATGATGCAAGTACCTTTTAAAAGTGGAATTAAGGACAGAACCTCGATAACTTGAGATGAACCATGGGGGGAATGCATAAAGGTTGGCATTTTACCCTTAATAGGGACATTATGAGTTTGGGTAGTATGGAATGAAGGATTAAGGCAACAACAACCTTTAAGGATCAGTGGAGAAATTTTTCAGAAGTACATAGACAATGGTTCTAGTATTAGTAAATGGTATTATGATATGCCCTGTATCTAGGGAAAACAAGAGGGACGATTCAAGGATAACCTTAGAGGTTTTACAAGGAGAAATGTAATATTCAAAGTTCTGAAGAATAAAATTTTGATAAGGGAAATATGACGTAATTATAATAATTCTAGGTAGGCACGTGTTGAACCATAAAAAGTATAGATCGACCCAATGAGGGTAAATATTAGTGCAAGCAAGAAGGACCCAAGATAAGAGAGATCCTAAGTATGATCGAGAGTCAGTCGTGACATTGTTCACATCTAAAGACCGAGGCAATAACTTATGGAAAAATGGTGATATTGTTTTTCTCACCAAAGCTTAAGGAAGAGCATTTGCACACAAGCAGTGATTGGAAATGAGGTAGAAAATTTAGATGGAGATCGTCCAAAAGACATTGATTATAAGGAACTATTACTATCAGGAAAGGCCAATGATGTGGCCGACACTCTAAGTGTAAGAGGGCAATTATAGGCGCTCGTGCCAGAGGAATACAGGGATGATGGTTAAAGCCGTGAAGGTTGTATTATGGTGTGAAAGATTGACATTCCTTCTGATGATTGTGCGATACTCAACTGTAATAGTAGTTTGGTAAAGATTTAATTCATATAATTGTCGTGAGCAGGCTATCTATCTTAGAAGGTCATATCTAGATAATAAGCTAGGACCATGTTATGAAAGGACTTAATGAACCTTTGAGCTTCATGTTTCCTAATAAAGACATATGGTTAATAATGGTATTAACCTGATATCGTTGCTTTCAATAAAATTCTTCTGCAATTTTATCTGCTTCATGTCATATGTACATCAAGTTCAGGAGTGTTCGTCATGAATCATGAACGGTGATCATGTTGCCTCCTTAGAGAATTGGATACGATAGCTATGGACTTTGTATGGTTAGATATTAAGATTTCATGGGAAACGAATGACTATAATAGGTCCGTGGTGGACTATAGTAATGCATCAACGATTCTATGAATAATGAGCCGATTACAACCGTGGGAGTTGTATTGTAATGGATGTTGAGATTGAGTACCAATAATCGGGTTGTGGTGATGTATAAGTTATCATTGATAGACTAATTAAGTCCATTATCTACCTAATGAATATTTATTCCTTCTTATCAATAAAGAGTAGTATTACTATATGAAGAAGGTTGCGGTATAACAATGGATTCTAGTAACTACGATGTCTAAAATGAAATCTGAGATTCTATTTTCGCTGTCGAGGGAGTTTCAACGGTGATTGTTTTTAAGCTCGAGCAAGAGCATGGGTCCATAGAATGATGGACGGAATAGGTAAAGATTCAGGAACATGAATTGCGATGCTATAATACTTGATGTTGAGATATATACATATCTATGTTTTGTTCTCATGTGATAAACCTCTATAGTTCAGGGGTAGACTCCAAGCCATATGTTTTGTGGTAATATTTTTTATATAATTCTCTTAAATTCTTCCTTTTCTCTTCTTTTCATTTTCGTGTAAACTGAGAAGAACAACCCTTCCAGAAGGGGAGGTAATGCCGAATGACTATCTATCTGTGTGATAGAAGCCTAGTAGGATACCACATGTTGTTAGATTGCTTGTCAAGTACTAAAGGCTGGCCACCTTCTGTACTAAATATGCAATAAAACAAGTGTTCATGATCATAGTAATCTCTTAATAAATTCTTTACTTCTATATGATTGATCAAACTTTGGAAGATGTTAGCAGCTAGAGATGAAGTGGTATTAGTATGCTGGTATTCCGAATCTAACGCGTTCGTGATACTAAGGTTGACGCGGTTATTAAAAGGTTATAGAACGCTAACGAGCAAAAGTGTAACCAGTTTTATATTAGGTACGGAAGGTAGTATCGATTACGAACTAGAAAAGAGTAGGTATTGAGAAGCGAAAGCTATAATGCTAGAAACTATGATGAGAGTCTGTACAATAGACTTGAAAGAATTTTGGAATGATCACTTACCGCGGATTGAGTTTTCTTACGACAATAGATCGTATGTCAGTATCGAGATGTCGCCTTATGAGATCCTTGAGGGAAAACAATGTCGATCTCCCTATGTTTGGATGAAGTTGTAGAGCACAAGATACTCAGACCATCCGTGGTCCAAAGGACCAAGGATATAATAGATCTAATCAGAGGACGGATGGTAGTAGCCCAAGATGGACATAAGAAGTATGTTGATTTGACAACGAAAGGACAACGAGTATGAAATATGGGATCTAGTGTTGTTAAAGGTATCCCCTTGGAAAGCCTTGAAAGGATTGATGAGGTTCGGAAAGAAAGGAAAGTTAAGTCCACGATTTGTTGGACCCTCGGATATATTAAGACGTATTAGGAAGTTATCAAATGAACTAGCCCTAGCCCCGAACTTGCAACAAGATCGCAGTGAGTTCCAAGTATCAATGTTAAGGAAGTATGATCCATAGGCGAGACACATAGGGGAATATGAACACGTAAACCTCCGACCAGACTTAACCTATGTGGAGCAATCGGTGAGGGTTATGAATTAAAAAGGACCAAGTGCTTAGGAAGATGGTTATCAAACTAGTCAGAGTTTGGTGGTAGAACCACCATGTGGGAAAAATTGACTTGAGTTAGAAAGTGCGATGCTAGAAAAGTATCCCCATTCATTTTCAATCTGATTCCGGGACGGAATCCTTTTAAGGAGGGGAGACTGTAATAACCACAATTTTTGGAAATTTTTGAAACCCTGATGAATAGTAACTTTTGCTGATGATGCTGATTAAGGAAAATTATCAGACCACGCTTTATAGGAGTCCATTTATCGAATTCTGAGTTCATATTAGTATTCTATAATGAGAATGAGTGTATGTAAAAGTCGTCAGAATTCGAAACCGGACACTTCCATTTTTCTCGAGAATCCACCGGACACTGAAGGATTTATGTGGAAGGAATATGAATTAAGGATTTAAACCCAAAGATTATAAAAGGTGATTAAAGAAGGAATAAAGGATATTAAGAAGGATTTATAGAGCCCCTGACAATGAAACCACGGATACGTTTCCTCGAACGATTAACGAGAATGAACGATAAACAAATTGTAAAATAATTAAACGACTAAGTAATGCAAGTGGCAAGAAGAAGAGTTAATTAATGCAAGATTAAGACACTTAATTAACATTTTAATTCAAGGATTAAGCTTAAAAGATGCTTCCACCATAAGCTCTTGACAAGTGGTAAGGAGGATGAGCTCATTGGTGACCAAACAAGTTTATGTCACCTTCCACTCACATTAATCAACCAATAACCAAACAAATATCTTCTCATCACTTCCTTATCACCACAAACCAAGTCAAACACTTTCTCTCCCCCATTTTTATCAAAAAACCCGAGAGGAAAGAGAGATGAAAATGGAGGAAGATGAAATGCTTGTATCTTGAGTTGCCCTTGGCCGTTTTTCACGTTAGACCTATCAAATCGAAGCCCTCAAGAAGCTCTACACTATCAAGGTAACCACTCTCCTCACCTCTGTGATTCTCAATTCCGTTTTAATGTTTTATAGTTCAGATGAATAGTTAACTCAAGAACTAATGTTGTGTTCTTGATTTTGTTTTGAGGTTTTGATCATTATAAGGCTAGTTAAGGATCATCTAAGGTTTGCTAAGCATTACCCACTCTCCAAGGAAGGTATAAAATCTAGAATCTTGATCTTAACTTCGAGTTTTGTTTAAAATTTATGGTTAAAAGTGATGAGTAGTTTGATTATGTATGTATAGTTAGTTAATGGTTGGTTTTTAGTGGTTATTCTTGTTGTTGGTTGAAAACATTGGAGGAGTGGTTTGAAATGGTTTGGTTATGAAAGAGTTTTGACTTGGTTAAGTATTATAGTACAAGGTCTTGATTGGTCGATGCTTGGTTGTTGTTTTGGTATAGTCTAAAAGTGGAAAAGCATGTAAACGTAGCCGTCGTAATTCCCGATTCCTTTTAAACCGAACTTGCACTAGACAGTAGGCATGCAAGCCTCACTGTACAGACCCGACCCATACCATGACTAGATAGAGCATGTTGTAAACTTCGTTTTGATATGTGGTTCGCCTAAAATGGAATTACGGTTTAGGAAAAACGACCATTTTAGTAAATGACATTTCACGGCGATACTTGTACTAAACGCCGAACTTGTAAAATGTTTTCGAAAATCGTAAATAAGAGTCTCGAGTTGGAGTCACCTTAAAAATGTTATTTCTCAATTTAATAAAAATAGTGGAGCTGAGGGTGCGTAAGCGACGCCGTTAGTAAACAACCTAGTAGTCGAGCGTTAGCGCTCCTAAGTGTCAAGAATTGAGTAGTCACATGGTAACTGAAGGTTAACCTTGTACATTGATGACATTGTAGGTTACCAGAGCGATTTCAGACCCCCGAATACCCCCGTACTCTCAGGCAAGTTTTTTACCCGTTATACTGTTATTGTGATGTAAATATATTGATGCATTATCTTGAGGTAAGTGCATAACTGTTATTAGCAAATCTTGCGATATATTGAAGTATGTTGATATGGTATATATATGCATGTTGTGAAATCTTGATATTCTATTATCAATTCAGATGCTTATAAACTGCATAATACCTATGCTAGAGATAAGTAATAGTTGCGTATACCCTTAGTATAGGGGACCCAAAGGTGAACACATTTTTCTAAATCGGGAGTCGATGTTCCCGAGTATAATATATGTATATTTATATATATATATATAGTTTTCCATAACTATTAATCGAATAAGGTATATTCGATGGTTTTGAATAATAATCAAACGTATTTTCGATTATTCAAATAAGGATCGTACTTTCCTATAAGTATATCTTTTGTTATTTATTATTCGTTTCAAGTATGAGTTTTAAAAACTTCTACTTCAATTATTTTTATAAATATTATCCTTTATGGGAATATTATTTAAATAATAATATTAAGATATTTTCTAATATATCGGGACTGATTTATTTTATTAAATCATCATTACTCTAAACATTCTTTAAAATGTTTTCGAGTCTTCAAAATGATTTTAAAATTTAGAGCGGATCCCAAAAATCATTTTCAAAATATAAGATCTTCTTTTTGAAGGGGACTTGAATACTCGCTCAAAAATCTAAGGTATCCGACTCTGTGGTGTATTTTATATTCACAACAAGGTTGCTGTTTTGAGAAAACAATTTGATTACTTACCCAATGTTCGGGAAGTAAGTCCGTCTAATTGAGTCGGCATTAGCGACAGGCCGGGGTACGGTCTATGAAGGTGTAAGAGGCTGGGTGACAGTCCATCCATGCGTGAGTGGCCGGGTAACGGTCTAGCGCGAGGTCCTAATACGACCAGGGAGATGACCGACGAAGAATTCATCCATCTACAGTAGAAAAGGTTACTTATTGGTATCTTTGCCTGATCAGCAAGATATCAGGTTTATGCCAAAATTCTCTTCTTTCCAAATTCATTGGATATGACAACTCTGTCTACACTTGTCATGACAGAGGTTTTCAGGGAATGTATGAGATATATATATATATAGGTGTATATACATACTGGGACTTAATGAAGTATCTCGTAACTTCATTTCTTTTTAATGATATTTCCAAGATTGAATTTATTCAAGTCTTATCTCGTAGTCTCATCTATTTGATGAACTTTTGAAACTGATTATACCTTGGACGGTGGTAGTTCAAGAAGTATTTGTAAAAGATATAAGTATATTGAAGTATCTTGTAACTTCATCTTTTAACTTATATCTAGTAAATGATTATCTTATGTATGACAAAGATTTTCAGAAAAAATTGAGACAAGGTTAGATATATGAGATCACCTTACAACGATATCTTTATACAGTTATAGACTGGAACTCTGTGTATATTATGCATGGAAGAGAATTTCCAAAATTTCGAAAAGTATATATACATATATACTGAATATTTTGTGACTTGATCGCGTTAAGATATCAAACTTGGTTCATATCTGCTTGACCAAGTCTTTCATGAGTATTATGATGGGAATGCTCATATATTGTTAATCATTATATATATTATTTTGGTGGGCTTGTTGCTCACCCTTGCTTTCTTCTTTCATCACACAACAACAGATAGACAAAATGAACAGGACTAAGCCCCAAATTCGCAAGCGGATAGGAAACGTTCAGCAGTTTCCTATAGGCGTGGATGACGCTGTAGCTGAGGTAGGAACTTCCAGTAAGCTAGGTTTTCAACTGTTGATGTATATTTATGATTTGTAATAATGGAAAGGAAAATGTAAATTTATTCAGAAATCTTTTTTAAGGTGTAATGGTTTATAATTGTGGAATAAAATTACTTGTGTTATTTTTGGTATTCATCTCTTAGACTATAACTTGTGGTGTGTGTGTATATTGTGGGGTCATAGTACGCAGTAGTTGGGGGTGTTACAGTACCAATATACATTGGCAAATGACTCTTATAGGGTGGAAAGTGACTCTAATATGGTGGGAAGTCACTTACATGATTGATTAGAGCCAAAATGTTGCCCAAAATTGACTCGTAGGAAAGGAGGCACCAGGAGGTGGTTAAAGGATATCAAATTGCATGTACATGATGTTAACATGTTAATTGTACCAATATATTGTGGCAAGTGACTCTTTTAGGGTGCAAAGCGACTCGAATATGGTGAAAAGTAACTTACATGGTTGATTAGAGCCAAAATGTTGAACAAAATTGACTCGTACGAAAGTTGCACCAAGAGGTGCTAAAAGGACGTCAAATTGGATATATATGATGTTAACATGTTAATTATACAAATATATAATGGCAAGTGACTATTATAGGGGGAAAGTGACTTTAATATTGTGCAAAGTGACTTACATGGTTGATTAGGGTCAAAAAATGGTCCAAAGTTTAGTCCAATAAATTGGTATCAAAGTGTGCTAAAACGATGCTAAACGTGATGCTGATGATGTTAACATGTTAATTGTACCAATATACATTGGCAAGTGATTCTTATAGGGTGGAAAGTGACTCTAATATGCTGGGAAATCAGTTACATGGTTGATTAGAGCCAAAATGTGGCCCAAAATTGACTCGTACGAAAGGGGTACCAAGAGGTGGTTAATGGATGTCAAATTGTATGTGCCTGATGTTAACATGTTAATTGTACCAATATATGGTGGCAAGTGACTCTTATAGGGTGCAAAGTCACTCTAATATGGTGAAAGGTGACTTACATGGTTGATTAGAGCCAAAACATGAAATAAAATTGACTCATATGAATGTGGCACCAAGAGGTGGTAAAAGGATGTCAAATTTGATGTATATGATGTTAACATGTTAATTGTTGAAATATATGGTGACAAGTGACTCTTACAGGGTGGAAAATGACTTTAATATGGTGTAAAGTGACTTACATGGTATATTAGAGCCAAAATTTGGCCCAATGTTGAGTCCTACAAATTGGTATCAAAGTTTGTTAAAATGGTGCTGAACAGGATGTTCATGATGTTAACATGTTAATTGTACGAATATACATTGGAAAGTGACCCTTATAAGGTGCAAAATGACTCTAATATAGTGGGAAGGCACTTACATGGTTTAATATGTGCCAAAATGTGGTCCTAAATTTACTCGTAGGAAAGGGGTATTAGGAGGTTGTTAAACGATGTCAAATTGCATGTACATAATATTAACATGTTAATTCTACCAATATATGGTGGCAAGTGACTCTTTTAGCGTTAAAGTGATTCTAATATGGTGCAAAGTGACTTACATGGTCGATTAGAGCCAAAATATGGAATAAAATTGATTCATAAAAAAGTGGCACCAAGAGGTGGTAAAAGGATGTCAGATTAGATGTATATGATGTTGACATGTTAATTGTACAAATATATGGTGGCAAGTGACTATTATAGGGTGGAAAATGACTTTAATATGGTGAAAAGTGACTTACATGGTTGATTAGAGTTGAAATGTGGCCCAAAGTTTAGTCCTATAAATTGGGATCAGGGTGTGCTAAAACGATGCTAAACTGGATGCTCATAATTTTAACATGTTAATTGTACCAATATACATTGGCCAGTGACTCTTATAGGGTGGAAAGTGACTCTAATATGGTGGGAAGTCACTTACATGGTTGATTAGAGCCAAAATATGGCCCAAAATTGACTCGTAGGAAAGGGGGTACCAGGAGGTGGTTAAAGGATGTCAAATTGCATGTACATGATGTTAACATGTTAATTGTACCAATATATGGTGGCAAGTGACTCTTGTAGGGTGCAAAGCAACTCGAATATGGTGAAAAGTAACTTACATGGTTGATTAGAGCCAAAACGTTGAACAAAATTGACTCGTACGAAAGTTGCACCAAGAGCTGCTAAAAGGATGTCAAATTGGATATATACGATTTTAACATGTTAATTGTATAAATATATAGAGGCAATTGAGTATTATAGGGGGAAAGTGACTTTAATATTGTGCAAAATGACTTACATGGTTGATTACAGTCAAAAAATGGTCCAAAGTTTAGTCCAATAAATTGGTATCAAAGTGTGCTAAAACGATGCTAAACGTGATGCTCATGATGTCAACATGTTAATTGTACCAATATACATTGGAAAGTGATTCTTATAGGGTGGAAAATGACTCTAATATGGTGGGAAGTTAGTTACATGGTCGATTAGAGCCAAAATGTGGCCCAAAATTGACTCGTAGAAAAGTGGGTACCAACAGGTGGTTAATGGATGTCAAATTGCATGTACATGATGTTAACATGTTAATTGTACCAATATATGGTGGCAAGTGACTCTTATAGGGTGCAAAGCGACTCTAATATGGTGAAAAGTGACTTAGATGGTTGATTAGAACCAAAACATGGAACAAAATTGACTCGTATGAAAGCAGCACCAAGAGGTGGTAAAAGGATGTCAAATTTGATGTATATGATGTTAACATGTTAATTATTGAAATATATGGTGACAAGTGACTCTTAGAGGGTGGAAAATTGGTAAGTGGCATTTATGACACTTATTTATGCTCTAATAAGCTTTGAATTGGTGTATTTGTTCTCAAGTTATTTATGTTTTAACATGTTTTCAAGTGTTTTTGTATTTCAGGCTTTACTTCGTGAATCAGGTGAATTAGCATGGTTTTAATGCTAATATGGTGTCTAGGATGTGTGCAAGTAAAGGCTTAAAGAATTGGCTCAAAGCTGCAAGGAATAAGGACCAGAAAATATAATTTTTAGCAGAAGGTCGGCACACCCGTGCTGTGATAGCGCGTGGCCGCGCCATGAAGCAGGGAGCCGGCGCGCCCGCGCTGTTGAAGCGCGCGGCCGCGCCGTGTCGGGATATTAAAATCCTGATTCTATTCTAACTCGATTTGCTGGACTCCTGGGATGCATGGACTACTATATAAGCTTGTATTAGGTCATTTTTAATAAGAAGAGGTGAGAGACGGACATGAGCGCAAGAAGAAGAAGGCAAGAGACCTTTTGGAACAATTCAAAAAAGGAGAAGGCGATATAGTTTATTCTTGTGAATCTTTGTTTAAGTTGTAATTTGGAGGCTTGTTTCTTATTTTGCTGAACCTATACTCGTGTTTATCCTTGGGTTTATTTATTCATATAAAGACTACGTTTGTTATATCTTGTTTTCATTGGAACCCACATTGATGATGAGTCTGATCATGGGCTAATCGTTATCGTGGGGTTCTAGCAGATTTATTTATGGATTTCTTTAGTTAAATTATTCATATGCTTTAGTATGTGGTGATTGTTTGATATCCTATTATTGGTGGGTCTTATTCGTCTTATGAGTGTCACGAACTTATAAGTTATCATGTTAATTCTTAATAAAGCGAAAGTGAATTTAAGGGTTTAGAACTTGCCATGCTAGCATAGGTTTATGTCATTATTATGCATGATTCGTAGGTAATTTTAACCATCTTAATTGCCCTATGTAATCAGGATAGATAACTTGTGTTTAAACCGTTATGTTGTCAAATTCTATAGATATATAGGGTTTTAATATAATTGGTGCTTATTCAGCTTCTATCTCTTTTGTGGATGTCTGGTAGAATGGTACTCGTACAACGAAAGTTGGCGTTTATCAGTTTCGTGTTATCTGATTAGTGTCATCACCATTGCATGCTAAGGTTGAGAATAATAAGGCTATTGAATAAAGTATTTAATGAAGTTAGAATCCCATATTTGTCATATATATCAATTCAGTCAATCGTATTCTCATAGTTATAATTGCTAGTATAATTCTTAGTTATAAACAACCTCAATTTGTTATCGTCTTAGCATTAGATAATAACCATACATTGTTTCTTAGGTGCTTAAATTAAATAGTTAACCAATACAGTCTCTGTGGGAACGAACTAGAAAAGATTATGTACTACTTGCGAACTCGTATACTTGCGTGTAATATTAGCGCGTGTTTAGCGACTAACAAGTTTTTGGCGCCGCTGCCGGGGATTACAGTGTTAATTTATTTGTTTATTTACTTTCCATCAGTGGTCATTAAAGTTCATTGACTTGGACATTGTTACTTATTTGTTCCTTGTCTTATTTCAGGTACTCTAGCGAGGGTGTATGCATACGCGTTCGCGTACTCGTAAGAGAACTTTGGATAAAGCCGAGGAAGAACTTGTGGTAGTTCGTAGAGAAGTTTTTGAGGAAGAAGAAGATAAAGTTGAAGAACCAGCATTAGTTGAGAAGGATGATCAACCAGAAAATCCGAAGGATTTGATGGACTATTCTCAGCCTAAGATTAATGACATTCAGTCAAGCATCATCAGACCAGCCATCAGGGCTAACAGGTATGAGATGAAGTCAAGCACAATTCAGATGATACAGAACTCAATTCAGTTTGGGGGTAATCCTACTGAAGACCCAAACATGCATATCAGGGATTTCATCGAGATTTGTGATACTTTCAAATTTAATGATGTGATTGAAGATGCTATTAAGTTGCGATTATTCCCATTCTCTTTGAGGGACAAGGCGAAGTATTGGTTACATTCTCTACCAGCAGGGTCTATCATCACTTGGGAGGATCTTGTGCAAAAGTTTCTCACTAAATTATTCCCGATGGCGAAGACTGCTGCAATCAGGAATACTCTTACTCAGTTTGCTCAGCAAAATGGAGAATCTTTGTGTGAGGCTTGGGATCGATATAAGGAAATGCTAAGGAAGTGCCCACACCACAGCATGCCTGATTGGAGGATCATTAACTGTTTCTACAATGGATTGGGTGCTACTTCTAGACCCATGCTTGATGCAGCATTAGGAGGAGCCTTCTGGGCTAAAAGCTACGATGGAGCTTATCAACTCATTGAACTAATGGCTGCTAATGAGTACCAAAATCCTGCACAGAGACTGACTCAGGGAAAGGTAGCAGGAATTCTGGAGTTGGACGCAGCAACTGCTATCGCTGCCCAACTTAAGGCTTTGATGATGAAGGTGGACACTTTGGCTAATTATGGAGTGAATCAAATCACTGGTGTTTGTGAGCTATGTGCTGGTGCCCATGAGACTGATCAATGTGCAATCTCTAATAAATCAACTCAATATGTGAGCAACTTCCAGCGATCGCAGCAACCAGTGCCAGCTACCTATCATCCCAACAACCGTAATCATCCTAATTTCAGTTGGAACAATGCTCAGAATGCGGTTCAACAGCCGTATACAGCTAAGCAGTACAACCCCCCTGGTTTTTAGCAACCGCAGTATGTGCCAAAGCAACAACTTCAGCTGCAATCAGCTAATGAAAAATCTGAATTAGAGGAGTTGAAGCTTTTGTGCAAAAGTCAAGTTGTTTCTATCAAGACCTTGGAAAATCAAATTGGGAAAATTGCCAATGCCTTGCTAAGTCGTCAGCCTGGTACACTACCTAGTGACACTGAAGTTCCTGGAAAGAAGGAAGCTAAGGAGCAGGTAAAGGCAATCACTTTGAGGTCTGGAATGGTTGCGAATTCTGATCAAACTCAAGAGTTGGCTGACGAAGCTGTGGCTGAGAAAGAAGTAGAGCAACAAGATAAAGAAGTGAAATCAAGGAAGACTACTATTGAGCACACTCCGCCTGAAGGTAATACAGGGGAGAAACAGATCTATCCTCCACCGCCTTTTCCCAAGCGGCTACAGAAGAAAAAGTTGGATAAGCAATTTGAGAAGTTTCTGGAGGTGTTCAAGAAACTTCATATCAACATACCTTTCGCTGAGGCTCTTGAGCAGATGCCTAGTTATGCAAAGTTTATGAAAGGTATTCTATCTCGGAAAGTGAAGCTAGATGATTTAGAGACTGTCGCTCTCACGGAGGAATGCAGTGGTGTGCTGCAACAGAAGTTTCCTCCAAAGCTTAAAGATCCAGGAAGCTTCACTATTCTGTTTACTATTGGAAAAGTGTCTTTCGACAGAAACTTATGTGACTCGGGAGCTAGCATCAATCTTTTGCCTTTGTCTATCTTCAAAAAGTTGAATTTACCTGATCCAAAGCCAACATACATGACCTTGCAGTTGGTCGATCGTTCTATTACATACCCGCGAGGTATTGTGGAGGATGTCTTGGTCAAAGTGGATAAACTCTTCTTCCCTGCTGATTTCGTCATTCTTGATTTCGAGGATGATAAGAAGATTCCCATAATCTTGGGGAGACCTTTCTTGGCGACTGGCCGGACCTTGATAGATGTGCACAAGGGTGAGCTTAAAAGGTGAGTGATGGATCAGGATGTTACTTTTAATGTGTTCAATGCTATGAAATTTCCTACTGATAATGAGGAGTGCTTCAAAGCGGAGTTGGTCGAGTTAGTGGTTACATCGGAACTTGATCAATTGCTAAGGTCTGATGCCTTAGAAAAAGCCTTGTTAGGGAATTCAAATAGTGAAGATGACGAAGGTGAAGAGCAATTGCAGTATTTGAATGCTTCTCCCTGGAAAAGGAAGATTAATATACCTTTTGAATCTCTTGCCAATGAGGAATTGGATAAAGCTCCTAAACGCCTCAAGCCATCTATTGAGGAAGCTCCTACTCTTGAACTTAAGCCTTTACCTGAGCATTTAAGGTCTGCGTTTTTATGTGATGCACATACTCTGCCTGTTATTATTGCATCTAACCTTTGAGGTAGTGAGGAAGACAAGCTTTTGAGAATTCTGAGAGATTTCAAATCAGAAATTGGATGGACTATAGTAGATATTAAGGGAATCAACCCTTCTTACTGTATTCATAAAATTCTGCTTGAGGAAGGTAGCAAGCCTATAGTTGAGTAGCAAAGAAGACTCAATCCTATCATGAAGGAGGTAGTGAAGAAGGAAATTCTGAAGTGGTTAGATGCAGGGATCATCTACCCTATTTCTGATAGTTCTTGGGTAAGCTCGGTTCAATGTGTACCAAAGAAAGGTGGAATTACAGTGGTAGCAAATGAGAAGAATGAGCTTATCCCGACTAGAACAGTCACTAGGTGGAGAGTTTGTATGGACTATCGGAAGCTGAACAAAGCCACGAGGAAGGACCATTTTCCATTTCCTTTTATTGATCAGATGCTCGACAGGTTGGCTAGTCATGAGTATTACTGTCTTCTGGATGGCTATTTGGGTTATAATCAGATTTGTATCGCTCCAGAAGATCAGGAGAAGACTACCTTCACTTGTCCATTTGGTACTTTCACCTTCAGATGAGTTTCTTTTGGTATGTGTGGTGCACCCGCCACATTTTAGAGATGTATGATGGCCATCTTTTCAGACATGATTGGCCAGAATGTGGAGGTGTTCATGGACGACTTCTCAGTCTTTGGCGATTCTTGTGATGAATGATTGCAAAGTTTGGGACACGTTCTCAAGAGGTGTGTTGATACCAGTCTGGTTCTCAATTGGGAGAAATTTCATTTTATGGTGCATCAAGGCATTATTCTCGGGCACAAGGTTTCTATTAAAGGTCTAAAGGTGGACAAGGCTAAGGTGGGGGTCATTGAGAATCTTCCTCCACTAATTCTGGCAAGGGGATCCGCAGTTTTCTTGGTCATGCGGGTTTAAACAGGCGCTTCTCAAGGACTTCTTGAAAATTTCAAAACCTTTGTGTAGTCTGTTAGAGAAAGATGTTCCTTTTAAATTTGATGACGAGTGCCTTGCAATGTTTGAGACATTGAAGAAGAGTCTAATCATGGCACCTGTCATAACTACACCTGATTGGAATGAGCCTTTTAAGATAATGCATGATGCAAGTGACTATGTAGTTGGAGCAGTTCTTGGGCAGAGAAAGAACAATATATTTCATGTAGTCTATTATGCTAGTAAGACTCTAAACGGTGCTCAACTGAATTACACTACTACGGAGAAAGAACTGTTGGCTATCGTCTACGGTTTTGAGAAATTTCGCTCTTATCTACTTGGGACTAAGGTGATAGTTTTCACTAATCATGCTGCCATTCGATATCTAGTCTCCAAGAAGGACTCGAAGCCTAGATTGATTCGATGGGTTCTTTTGCTCCAAGAGTTTGAATTAGAGATCAAGGACATAAAAGGAACTGAAAATCAAGTTGATGATCATCTCTTGCATTTAGAGAATCCTAATGCCACTTCATTAGACAAGACATTGATAAATGAGTCTTTTCCCGACGAGCAGCTGTTTTGAGTGCAAGAAGAAGAACCATGGTTTGTAGACATTGTGAACTATCTGGTGAGTAATATCATGCCTCCCGACTTATCTCCTACTCAAAGGAAGAAGTTTCTTCATGATGTGAAGTGGTACATGTGGGATGAGCCATTTTTTTTTCGCCAAGGAACTGACCAAATCATCAGGAGATGTATCACTTACAGCGAAATGGGGGGGGATCTTGCGAGATTGCCACTCAACGATTTATGGAGGACATTATGGTGGAGAAAAGATAACATCTCGTGTTCTTCAAGCAGGTTTCTTTTGGCCAACAGTGTTTAAAGATGCTCATCAATTTGTTTTGAAATGTGATCGTTGTCAACGAGTGGGTAATATGTCTAAGAAAGATGAAATGCCTCTTAATGTGCTTCTCGAAGTTGAGGTCTTCGATGTTTGGGGAATTGACTTCATGGGGCCATTTGTCTCATCTTGTAACAATCAATATATCTTGTTAGAAGTTGATTATGTGTCGAAGTGGGTTGAAGTGAAGGAGTTGCCAACAAACGATGCGCAAGTGGTGCTTAATTTTCTTCAAGAGCAGATCTTCACATGGTTTGGAACTCCAAGAGTCATAATCAGTGATGAGGAGTCGCATTTTTGCAATCGCAAGTTCACTGCTATGATGAAAAGGTATAATGTTAATCATTATATTGCTACTGCTTATCATCCTCAAACTAATGGTCAAGCTGACGTATCTAACAGGGAGATCAAATGCATTTTGGAGAAAGTGGTATGTCCATCAAGGAAGGATTGGTCTTTAAAGCTTGACGAAGCTGTTTGGGCCTATAGAACAGCATACAAGACTCCATTTGGAATGTCACCGTATCAGCTGGTATATGGTAAGGGGTGTCATTTGCCTTTGGAGCTCGAGCATAAGGCATATTGGGCTTTGAAAAAATTGAATCTGGACTTGGATGTAGCTGGAAAGAAGAGAATGCTTCAGTTGAAAGAACTTGACGAGTTTCGGCTTCAAGCCTATGAGAACAACAAGATGTATAAGGAGAAAGTCAAGAGGTGGCACGATCGGGGTCTAGTGATCAAGAAATTTATGCCAGGGCAACAAGTTCTTTTGTTCAACTCTCATCTCCGTCTTTTTCCTGGGAAATTGAAGTCAAGATGGTCAGGGCCCTTCATAATCAAAACTGTGTTTCCACATGGAGCGGTGGAAATTTTTGAGAATGATCTGGGCCAAGCATTGAAGGTGAATGGTCAAAGATTGAAGCATTACTATGGTGACACGGCAAACCGTGAGGTGGTTAGTGCCGTTTTGTTGTCCATTTGATCTCGAGATTCTACGTCAAGCTAACGACGTAAAAGAAGCGCTTCTTGGGAGGAAACCTAAGTTTGTTGTATATTATTAAGTAAAGGAAGCAAGAAGAAAGAAGAAAATCACAAAAAAAATCAAGAAAATGGAAAAAATTAGGTCTGACTACAGAAGCCTGGCGCGCCCGCGCTGTCCTAGCGCGCGTCCGCGCCATTTTTACAGAGACCCAGCGCGCCCGCGTTGTTCCAGCGCGCGCCCGCGCCGTGTCCTGATCTGGAAAAAAAATAAATAAGGCAGTTTTGGGGGAAAAACGGGAATTTGGTCCTAATATCAATTCCTAACCGATTTTTACTCTCCCACATCCCATAATTCCCTCTCCTAATCAATTCCATTATTCCCATGATCCCCACAATCAATTCCCACTTCTATTCCTTATAGAATTCATACCTCCCATCTATAAATACATACACTTCCATACAATTTCTTCACCACATCACAACTTCTTAAACACAATTCTCTCTAGACACTTAAGCTTTTATTCTCTCTAATCAAAGTTCAATGGCTCCCAAGAGAAAAAGAACCCAAGTTGATAGCAGCACCACCGACCCTTCAACTGCGAGTGGTGTAAGGCCCAGGTTTTCTACTCCCGAAGCTGAGGAGGAGTACACATGGCTTCTCGCGAAGCCTATTGCTAAGGAGAGAGGGTTCTTGCCCTCTGGGACGGATGGTAATCTTTTGGAGATGATCTTTGAGATGGGCTGGGTTTCATTTTGCGAGGCACCAGCCGCTGTACCTATGAGTGTGGTTCGCGAGTTCTTGGATTTGGGAATGGTGATATACCAGGGGATTCTGAAGTTCTTGAGGGGAAGCACTACGGGGTCTATTCCATTTACATCAGTGGTGACGAAGCTTTGTGTGGCAATTGGTGAGCATTGGCCCGCATATGAGCAGTTGCAGATTCCAAGTGCTTCGATCGATAGCATGACTTTGGCTACGATGCAGGAATGGGATGGAGGCAAGCCCGATTTGAGGGGGCTGGGTTATTCTTTTGACCACTTGCCTAGTGGGAGACCAGCTGATGGTCAAGGGAGCAGGACTGCATGGAGATCTCAGATAGGAGACGAAGGGGGGCCATCGCAGCAGCAACAGGAGGATGAAGGAGCATACATGGGAGCTGGTTTGAGTTCGATGCAGTATAGGCATCTTGTTAGGAGGATGGATGCGATGCACGATATTTATAGTCGTTTTACACAGGATCTCACCCAGGCACTTGGGACCGCATTCAGAGCCACCGGAGTTGACATTCAGTGGCCAGAATTTGGTGAGGGCTGTGTGTATCCCCCTCCAGACACTCCTGAAACTCCACCCCTTGTGGGTGAGGATTCTGATTCACAGTAGGTACGCCTGATTCCTTACTATTACCTTCACTGAGGACAGTGAATATTTTAAGTTTGGGGGTAGTAGTTGAAGGAATAGCTTGTGTGAGTCTCATATAGTTTTGCATATTCATATAGTTTAGTTCATATAGGTCGCATATTTTGCCATGTAGTTTTTTTTTTAAATTTTGGTAGTTTTTATGTTAGTTTGTTCATGTAGTTTCATGCATTTACATAATAACATGATCCCATAGATAATTTTTCCGATTGATTTGTGATATTGATTCTAGTGTAGTGATGTCGTATTTAGTGATGTTGAATCATATTAGTTGATTTGCATGCTAGAGACAATTGTATTTAACTAAGTCTTATAGGTTGCTAAAGTGCTAGATCATGATCGTAGTTTGTTGTTTGTTGAGGTTAATCGCTTGATTATATTTAGAATGTAGGATATTCTCTTAATAATAAAAGACATGGATATTTAAAAATTGGAGAATTTGGATTTCATTGCTAGTTATGTGGCTAGGTCTCAAATGGCTAGTAGCCGATTCATATTTATATGAGTAGTCTCGGGTTGAATGAGATGGAGTGAAATGCACTCATTCAGAAAAGAAAAAAGAAAAAAAAAGAAAAAAAAAGAGAAAGAAAAAAAAAAGAGTTATGTATAATTGATCATGAGTGGGCTCTTAAGTACTCGAGTTATTAAGTTCTTAGGGGACTTTGTGCCTAGTGACCTAAGGCTTTTATAGTTTGGGATCCACTAATCTAACACTCGCTACATGGGTACTATTGTATAAATCTTTTGTGGACCTCACTCATTGCACGGTCAAATAAGCATATACGTGTTGTTTTGTTGTGAATAAAAGCATGAATCCGTATAAACTCCAATATAAGAATTGAAGTGTTATAAGTTATTTTGAGTCTAACTTTTTATTCTATTTAGAACCTTGCGACTGCCTTGATAAGTAGTGAGTCATGATTATTGATCTAGTTGCGATAGTATATCTGTAAGCATCTTCATACACGCACGTCTCTAGTTTGTAAGTTGATTTGTATGAATTGATTGACCTTCATGCAAATATCTGCATTTGTTAATATGTTGCTTGTTGGTTGGTTGAGTTATTCTAGTGGGATCGTTGCATTCATAAATTTTTATTTCTTGTTCTTTGAGTCTGTTTATGCTTGAGGACAAACATCGATTCAAGTTTGGGGGTGTGTTAAGTGGCATTTATGACACTTATTTATGCTCTAATAAGCTTTAAATTGGTGTTTTTCTTCTAAAGTTATTTGTGTTTTAACGTGTTTTTAAGTGTTTTTGCATTTCAGGCTTTACTTCGTGAATCAGGTGAATTAGCATGGTTTTAATGCGAATATGGTGTCTAGGATGTGTGCAAGTAAAGGCTTGAAGAATTTGCTCAAAGCTGCAAGGAATAAGGAGCATAAAATATAATTTCTGGCAGAAGGACGACGCAACCGCGCTGTGATAGTGCGCGGCCGCGCCATGAAGCAGGGAGCCGGCGCGCCCGCGCTGTTGAAGCGCGCGGCCGCGCCGTTGAAGCACGCGGCCGCGCCGTGTCGGGATATTAAAATCCTCATTCTATTCTAACTCGATTTGCTGGACTCCTAGGATGAAAGGACTGCTATATAAGCTTGTATTAGGTCATTTTTAATAAGAAGAGGTGAGAGACGAACCTGAGCGCAAGGAGAAGAAGGCACGAGACCTTTTGGCACAATTTAACAAAGGCGAAGACGATCTAGTTTATTCTTGTGAATCTTTGTTTAAGTTGTATTTTGGATGCTTGTTTCTTGTTTTTCCACCTATACTCATATTTGTACTTGGGTTTATTTATTCGTATAAAGACTACGTTTGTTATATCATATTTTCATCGGAACCCACATTGATGATGAGTCTGATCATGGGATAATCGTTATCGTGAGGTTCTGGCGGATTTATGTATGGATTTCTTTAGTTAAATTATTTGTATGCTTTAGTATGTGGTGATTGTTTGATATCCTAGTATTGATTGTGCTTATTCGTCTTATGAGCGTCGCAAACTTATAAGATAGCGTGTTAATTCTTAATGAAGCGACAGTGAATTTAAGGGTTTAGAACTTGCCATGCTAGCATAGGTTCATGTCAATGTTATGAATGATTTGTAGGTAATTTTAACCATCTTACTTGCCCTATGTAATCAGGATAGATAACTTGTGCTTAAACCGTTATGTTGTCAAATTCTATAGACATATAGGGTCTCAATATAATTGGTGCCTATTCAGCTTCTATCTCTTTTGTGGATGTCTGGTAGAATGGTACTCGTACAAGGAAAGTTGGCGTTTATCAGTTTCGTGTTATCTGATTAGTGTCATCACCATTGTATGATAACGTTAAGAATAATAAGTCTATTGAATGAAGTATTTAATGAAGTTAGAATCCCATGTTTGACATATATATCAATTCAGTCAATCGTATTCTCGTAGTTATAATTGCTAGTATAATTCTTACATGGTTGTATAGAGCCAAAACATGGAACAAAATTGACTCGTATGAAAGTGGCACCAAGAGGTGGTAAAAGGATGTCAAATTTGATATATATGATGTTAACATGTTAATTGTTGAAATATATGGTGACTAGTGACTCTTATAGGGTGGAAAATGACTTTAATATTGTGCAGAGTGACTTACATGGTTGATTAGAGTCAAAATATAGCCCAAAGTTGAGTCCTATAAATTGGTATCAAAGTCTGTTAAAACGATGTTAAACTGCATGTTCATGATCTTAACATGTTAATTGTACGAATATACATTGGAAAGTGACTCTTATAAGGTGCAAAATAACTCTAATATAGTGGGAAGTCACTTACATGGTTTAACATGTGCCAAAATGTGGTCCAAAATTGACTCATAGGAAAGGGGTATCAGGAGGTGGTTAAAAGATGTCAAATTGCTTGTACATAATATTAACATGTTAATTGTACCAATATATGGTGTAAAGTGACTCTTTTAGCGGCAAAGTGACTCTAACATGGTGAAAAGTTACTTACATGGTTGATTAGAGCCAAAATATGGAATAAAATTGATACATAAGAAAGTGGCACCAAGAGGTGGTAAAAGGATGTCAAATTGGATGCATATGATGTTGACATGGTAATTGTACAAATATATGGTGGCAAGTGACTATTAAAGGGTGGAAAATGACTTTAATATGGTGGAAACTAACTTACATGGTTGATTAGTGTAAAAATGTGGCGCAAAGTTTAATCCTATAAATTGGTATTAAAGTGTTCTAAAATGATGCTAAATTGGATGCTCATGATGTGAACATGTTAATTATACCAATATACATTGGCAAGTGACTGTTATAGAGTGGATAGTGACTCTAATATGGTGGTAAGTCAATTATATGGTTGATTAGAGCCAAAATGTGGCCCAAAATTGACTCGTAGGAAAGGGGGTACCAAGAAAGGGTTAAAGGATGTGAAATTACATGTACATGATGTTAACATGTTAATTGTACCAATATATGGTGGCTAGTGACTCTTATAGGGTGAAAAGTGACTATAATATGGTGAAAAGTGACTTACATGATTAATTAGAGCCAAAACATGGAACAAAATTGACTCGTATAAAAGTGGCACCAAGAGGTGGCAAAAGGATGTCAAATTTGATGTATATGATGTTAAAATGATTATTGTTCAAATATATGGTGACAGGTTACTCTTATAGGGTGGAAAATGACTTTAATATGGTGCAAAGTGACTTACATGGTTGATTAGAGCCAAAATATAGCCCAAAGTTGAGTCGTATAAATTGGTATCAGAGTGTGCTAAAACGATGCTAAACTATATGTTCATTGTGACGCCCTCCAAACCCGGGATCTAGATTTGGGAGTCACTCGCCAATAAACCAAAATAAAATAATCACAGCGAAATAATATAATAAATACGACCCCTTTACCTACACTGGATCGATCACAGGTTATAGTATGGAACAGGCACTAATACAAATCAAATGTTATTACAAACCATAGTCTAACTAATTTTACAACTTATTCAAATTTTATTACAAACCTCTAGACTAATTAAGCATCCCAAACTGTCTACCTGGAAACACACCAACTATTTACAAGCACATAACCTCTGGTCAGACTTGGAACTTAAGCTTGCCCTGGCCTAGCTGAAAGAATCAAGATAAGAAACAAGTATGAGCGAAAGAAATGCTCAGCAAGTAGTAAATAGCTTATGATTTGGAATAACAACAGTATATCTGATGAACAAAACCAACTACAATAACTGAACAGTATCAAAACTGATATAAATTTGATAAGAAACAACATTTGCAATATATTATGTTTTGGGATTGGAATCCTCGAACGACGGTATGTTGTCGCCGGTGATCAACCGCGGAGCAACACCGGTATGCCGAAGCATATCCAACTAATCAAAAAGGTACCCAAGGCACATATTGGCCTAGCAAGGTGTTATATCCTGTATAACACATAGCTCACACTGGACCGCCGCCACGGCTTCTTACGCAACCATCCATCCCATAAAAACAATTTTCCGTCAAAGGAATCGAATCAAATGACATCCTTAACCACATAACTCCCCATTTCTCATGGTCCGGAGTTTTATCAACAACCCATGGCGAAATAACCAGAACAATTAGTTATTCGCTAATCTCAATTCAAAACTTCACTGTATAGAGTAATTCATAGCGAAACATAAAACGTTTAACTATTCTGAACTTAGAATAGTATGGATATTGAAAGAATAAAGTTCAGAGTCAATATCAATTGAATGATAAATAAAGATATAGGTACTTGTATAATATGATTAGAAATGAACGTCACTTGAACGATAAGTGAAGTTAGAGGTACTTGCCTGGTATGCTTAATAACCTCTTACTTTAACTCTGCTTCTAACTGCTGGCTACTATCTTCGTCTAACACTTGACTGTACTCCTTGCTACTCGATTCTATAAACAAAAAGACTATCTTAATTGACAGAACTAAACTCAATCGACGTAACTCTACGTCTTGACATCTCCCCGACCATTTATAACTAAGCATGGCATATTAAACTGTAAACAAATAGCATACTTATCACATAACACATAATCATGACATTTGTATAACACGTAATCACATAACTCATGCAATACATAAGTCTGATCATTAAAAGATACGTCTCAGTACGCTCAGAATGAAAATCAGGTCAATATTAGCATTTATCGATCAAATACCGACTCAAACTGATATACAAATTAAATGACATTGCAATATAAACAAATTAGGTCTCAAAAGTATTTTTATTGAAAGCGCAATATTTTTTGAGTCTGTACGCGTTCGTTTCGTATTAAACGGACAAACGGTTGATTTATTATGAATTTTTGAACATTTTTCGGAATAAAACGGGTCTCCAAATCATTTGATAATTAAATAATAGGGCTCGAATACTCGAAAATAATTTTATAAAAATTATTGAGCCTGGAAAATAATTTAAAATAATATTTTAAAGCTCGAAACTATTTTTCAGAATTTTTAAATATAAAAAATTAAATAATTAAATCCAATTAAATAATCAATTAAAATTAATTAATAACTAATTAAATTAATTAATCAATTAATATTTAAATGAATTGACTAATTAAATAATTAATTATCAGCTAAAATTAATTAATTAAATAATTAATATTTATTTTAAAGATAAAAATAATTTTTCAGAATTAAATATTGGTTTTCAGAATTTAAAAAATGAATTTTTAGAAATAAAAATAGAATTTTAAAACAATTTCTAAATAAAATCAATCAGAAACAGAAATCAGAGTTTTGCAATTGGGTTGATAGGATTGAAGCCGGGTCGAAACCCGGGTCAGGAACCGACCCAGCGGGTCACCTAATCTTCTCAAGAACTCGCCGGAAAGTGCAGAATCCGGCGAGCCTAATTCCGACAATTCATGAATCGTTTGATTCCGTTCTTTGCACCAATATCTTCTCGATCTTCCCAGAGACTCAAGGCCAAGTTCCGCTCGTGCTCGTAACCCCAGGGTCTGGTTTTCCGGCGAAAATGCCATTAAAACCGGCCGGGGTTCGAGCTTTTCCGGCGAAGCAACACAGGGGTCTGACTTAACATTTAAACACAGGAAACACTACGACTTGACGCGATCTACACGCTGGTACTAGTGAATCGAACCCAGAATCAATAAATCAAGAGTTCCCAGTTTCAATTGAAATTGTTCTTGAGTATAAACCCTAATTTTCATATCCGAGAATCAAAGCCACTTTTCTACATGATGCAGAGCTCAAAATCTGACATATTATATACCAAATTGACCAGAAAAACATGTTCTACAACATGGAAGCATCAAATCACATCAATAACATCAAGAACAAATTTTCATAATTTAATTATCAAATAATTCGAATATAAATAATTAAATAAGAAAATTACTGTGATTTCTGGGCAGAAACTGATGATTGATTCAGAAAGAAGATTTCGAGAGCTTCGTTTTGGTATGCTGCACGCCCGAATCGGAGTTCGATAACGCCTTCGTTCGTGTGTTTGATTCTCGGGAATGTATCGGTTTCTCGGGTTTTTCTCTGTTTTTACGGTATTTTAACTGGTTGCAAATGAATAAACGAAATAAACGAAATAAGAAATAGGCTATTTATATTTATGGAATATTGGATCGTTTTGGATCGTTTTGGATCGTTAAATTAGTTGCTTAGCCGCTAAGTAACTGTAAAAATGATACAATTCAATACCAGAATTGGATAATTATCAAAACCGGGCTTTTTATAAAACACCATATACAAAAATAACGTAAAAATATCCTGTCTTTCGAGATTACGGGTTTTATTGATTACCGAAATAACTATTGTATCGAAAATATTGCGCCGGGCCGTGCACGGGTCAAACCGTAATCCAGATCAAAAAAGTCAAAACACGGAAAATGTCCGGAATTACCAGATTAGGTTAGGAAGGAGTTTTCGGAAGAGTTTTGGGTTGTAAAAACTCAAAACGGTTGAAGTTGGAAGATTCCCGGCTTTATAAAATAATTTTATAATTATTCTGAAAATAATTAATAATTCATAAATCATTATAAAATCATATAACACTCCAAAAATTACCAGAAAAATACCACAATTATCTATATTTTATTCTGGACATATAAAAATTCAAATATTCAAATAATGTCACATATAAACATTCAGATATCTATTCTACTTTTTAGATAATTCACCAAAAATTCACATAAAATCACATAAACAATTCCAAATAATAATAATAATATTTGAAAATATATGGGATATTACAATCTACCCCCCTTAACAGGATTCTGTCCTCAGAATCAGCCTAGGAAAATAAATGAGGATACTTGGATCGCATTTCGCTTTCCAATTCCCAAGTCGACTCTTCAACCTTGGGATTCCTCCACAAGACTCGCACTAAAGATACCGACTTATTCCTAAGTACTCTTTCTTTCTTATCTAAAATCTGTACTGGTTGCTCTACAAAAGATAAATCTGGTTGGATCTCGATTGGCTCGTATTCTATCACATGGTTCGAATCAGGCAAATAATGCTTCAACATTGACACGTGGAGCACGTTGTGAATATGCTGCATGTGAGGTGGTAACGCTAATTTGTATGCAACTTTTCCCACACGCCTCAAAATCTCAAAAGGGCCAACATAACGTGGACTTAGCTTTCCTTTCTTTCCAAATCTTGATAAACCCTTCCAAGGAGAAACCTTCAATAACACTGCTTCTCCAATTTCAAATTCCATATCTTTTCTGGTAGGATCAGCATATTTACGTTGACGGTCTTGAGCTGCTGTTAATCTTTTCCGAATGAGTTCTATTTTCTCTTTTGTCTGCTGGATCAATTCTGGACCCAAAATCTTTCTCTCACCAACTTCTTCCCAACATATTGGAGATCTGCATCTTCTCCCGTACAAGGCTTCGTAAGGCGGCATTCCAATACTGGCGTGATAACTGTTGTTGTAGGAGAATTCAACTAATGGCAAATGCTCGTCCCAACTCCCTTCAAAATCTAGTGCACATACCCTCAGCATATCTTCAATAGTCTGAATCGTCCTTTCACTTTGACCATCTGTCTGCGGATGATACGCAGTACTCATGTTCAGCTTCGTTCCGAGACAATCTTGAAAACTTCTCCAAAATCTTGAATTAAATCGAGGATCTCTGTCTGAAACTATGGATGCTGGAACTCCATGTCGAGTCACAATTTCCTTAAGATATAACCGAACCAATTTATCCATTGAGAATCTTTCATTGATAGGAAGAAAATGCGCCGACTTCGTCAATCTATCGATAATAACCCAAATAGCATCATGATTCGCCCTGGTCCTCGGTAATCCAACTACGAAATCCATCGCGATATGCTCCCACTTCCATTCTGGAATGTCCAATGGTTGTATCAGTCCACTGGGCCTTTGATGTTCCGCTTTGACTCGCTGGCAAGTGTAACACTTACTTACCCATTCTGCAATTTCTTTCTTCATGCTTGGCCACCAAAAGTTTTCTCTTAAGTCTCTATACATCTTCGTACTCCCGGGATGAATTGAGTATCTAGAGTTGTGAGCGTCTCGAAGAATTTCATCTTTCAGCTCGGCTATGTTGGGTATCCATATTCCGGAAGAAAATCTTAATATCCCTTTATCATCCTTTTGACTCCCTATTTCTTCTCCTGTCAAACTGTCTCGTTCATGGCTCATTACTTCTTCCTGACATCTTCTTATTTTCTCTAATAATTTTTGTTGAAAATACATTGCACACAATACCTCTGTAGACATACTTGGAATACTAACCTCTATTTCCAGCTTCTCAAATTCCCTGATTAATTCCTCGGATGAAGTTATCATGTTTAACCTTTCTTTTCTGCTTAGAGCGTCGGCCACCACATTTGCTTTGCCTGGATGATAGTTGATAGTACAATCGTAGTCCTTGATCAATTCTAGCCATCTTCTCTGCCTCATGTTCAATTCCTTCTGGGTGAAGATATACTTTAAACTCTTGTGGTCCGTGTAGATCTCGTACTTTTCCCCATAAAGATAATGCCTCCATATCTTCAATGCAAACACTATAGCTGCCAATTCTAGATCATGCGTTGGATACTTTTCTTCATGTGGTTTCAACTGTCTTGAAGCGTAGGCTATCACCTTGTCATGTTGCATCAAAACACATCCCAGTCCTTTGTACGATGCGTCACTATAAATTACAAAATTTCCTTGATCATCTGGAAAGACTAGCACTGGAGAAGATACTAATCTATTCTTTAATTCTTGAAAACTCTCCTCACACTTCTTATCCCATTCAAATTTCTGGTTCTTCCTGGTGAGCTTTGTCAATGGCGTAGCTATCTTTGCAAAATCCTGCACAAATCTTTTGTAGTAACCTGCTAATCCCATGAAACTTCTTACTTCTGTTGGTGTTTTTGGCCTCTCCCAGTTGATTATGGCTTCAACCTTTGCTGGATCCACTTCCACTCCTTTATTGCTAATCACGTGCCCAAGAAATCGTACTTCTTTTAACCAAAATTCACACTTGGAGAACTTTGCGTACAATTTCTCCCGTCGCAGTATTTCCAGAACTATCCCCAAATGTTCTGCATGCTCCTCTTCTGTTTTAGAATAGATCAAGATGTCGTCTATAAACACGATCACGAATTTATCCAAATACTTCTTAAATACTCGATTCATCAGATCCATGAAAGCTGCTGGTGTGTTGGTTAATCCAAATGCCATCACTAGAAACTCATAATGCCCATATCTGGTTCTAAATACGGTCTTCAGAATGTCTTCAGGATTGATCTTCAGTTGATGATATCCGGATCTTAAATCAATTTTAGAAAACTATATAGCGCCTTTCAATTGGTCAAACAGATCATCGATCCTCGGCAATGGGTATTTGTTCTTAATGGTCAGCTTGTTTAATTCTCGATAGTCAATACACAGTCGCATACTCCCGTCTTTCTTCTTGACAAATAGTACTGGTGCGCCCCATGGGGATACACTAGGTTTTATAACTCCTTTCTCCAAAAGATCTTGCAGCTGAGTTGCCAATTCTTTCATCTCCACTGGTGCCATCCGGTACGGAGCTTTAGAGACTGGTTCTGTTCCGGGTGCTAGATCAATCGCAAATTCAATTTCTCTGTCGGGAGGTAATCCTGGTAGATCATCTGGGAAAACATCTGAAAATTCGTTGACAACTGGAATCGCTTCTAGTGCTGGAACTTCTTTACTGGTGTTTACCACATGGGCCAAATATGCTTCACAATTCTGACGCAATAACTTTTTCACTTGAGCGATCGCTAAGAACTTCCTCTCTTGCCCATTTCCTCGAAATATTACCTTCTTCTTACTATCCAAGGTCTGAAGTCTCACTTTCCTATTCTTATAATCAATCTGAGCGTTATTTTCTGACAGCCAATCCATTCCTAAAATAACATCAAATTCTCCCAACTTAAAAGGTATCAAGTTGGCATAAAAATGATGTCCTCCTATTTCAATATCGCATCTCGGGCACACTCGATCGAAAAAAACTTGGTCCTTATTAGCTAACTCTATCATTAATGCTTGTTCTAACAACTTAACTTCACAATGCAGTTTATCGACAAAACTTTGAGAAATAAATGATCTTGTAGCTCCAGAATCAAATAAAACTTTAACATCTATGGAGTTGACTGGAAGCGTACCTGCCACCACGTCTGAACTCTGAACAGCATCCTTCATAGTCATATTGAATGTCCTAGCCTTTGGCTGGTTCTTTGTTGGTGGTCCTTCAATCCTTGGCACATTAGCAGTTGGTTCAGTTGTCTGGCAGTCCCTGGCAATATGCCCCATCTTTCCACATTTAAAGCATACTGTCCCTGATCTCTGAGCTGTAGTCTGACTTCGACACTCATTAGAATACTGTCCCTTCTGATTGCACTTATAACACAACACATTAGCCTTACAAATCCCAAAATGCCTTCTACCACAAAATTTGCACTCTGACGCAGATAGACGATTGGGTCTCTGCTGATTTGAATTCTGAAAACGGTTCCCATTTTCTGGCTGTGGTTTCTTAAATCCCACACTCTTATTATTCTGAAACTCTGGCCTTTTATTGAAACGGCCCTGGAAGTTACCTTGTTGCTGGCCTCCCCCTGAGGTTTCTATTTTCCTTTTCTTCCCATCCTTCCCTTTTTGATACATATCACTCTTACTTTCAATCACCATTGCTTTCTGCACCACTGCCACATATGAAATCAATTCAAACATGGCCACCCTATTCTGAATCCAAAATCTCAATCCCTGTTCAAACCTTCTTGCTTTCTTTTCATCCGTATCAACCTGGTCTGGCACGAACCTCGCTAATTCAGTAAACTTAGCTTCGTACTCAGCTACAGTAAGATCTCCCTGGGTCAAGTTCAAGAATTGGATCTCCATTTGATTCTTCATATACCTCGGAAAATACTTCTCTAGAAACAGCTCTGTGAATCTCTCCCAAGTTATAAACTCACCTCCTTCCAATGCTCGCGCGGATTCCCACCAATAGTTCGCCTCACCCTTCAGAAAGTAACTTGCAAACTTGGTCTTCTGCTCAGCTCCTGCTCCGACCAATTCAAAAGCCTTTTCCATTTCCTTAAGCCATGCATTGGCTTCCACAGGATCAGCACTTCCCTTGAACTCAGGTGGCTTCACTGCTTGAAACTGCTTAAAAGTCACTGCAGGTGGTGCTGCTTGCTGCTGCTGTTGCTGTTGCTGTTGCTGCTGTTGTTGCTGCTGTGTAAGATGAAACATCTGCTGCTGCATCAGTCCCAACATCTGGATAATCGCTGGATCTGTACGGCTCTCGGCAGTACCCTCTCCTGAATTATTCCTTCTCTTTGGTGCCATTATTCTGGTAAGAGACAAGCAACATATATAATGATCTGTCAAGCATTGTGTCAAATATGTAGCAATTCCTTAGCATATCAAAATTCGCAAACAGTATCTCTTCCCTAAATATCATAAACTTGCTACCATATTAACACGAGCGACATGATTATCACATAATCCTGCTTATTATCTCAAGAATAATAACACAAAGAAAATTACTCCGAATTATCTAACCTTTTTAAATCCTTGCTCGAAATCTTAACTAAATCAACAAAATAGCGGCAATGACACAAGGCCTAAAGCTAAACACAAAACAGGAAACCTAAACAATTTAACTACAACTTAACCCAATAACCTAAATTTAATCCTATAAAAGCTAAACTACACGCGCCTATCTTATGTGATCTTCCTATGACTCATCTATTACAATCCTAAGCCTGTTTCAGTGACCATAACCTGTAGCTCTGATACCAACTTGTGACGCCCTCCAAACCCGGGATCTAGATTTGGGGGTCACTCGCCAATAAACCAAAATAAAATAATCACAGCGGAATAATATAATAAATACGACCCCTTTACCTACATTGGATCGATCACAGGTTATAGTATGGAACAGGCACTAATACAAATCAAATGTTATTACAAACCATAGTCTAACTAATTTTATAACTTATTCAAATTTTATTACAAACCTCTAGACTAATTAAGCGTCCCAAACTGTCTACCTGGAAACACACCAACTATTTACAAGCACATAACCTCTGGTCAGACCTGGAACTTAAGCTTGCCCTGGCCTAGCTGAAAGAATCAAGATAAGAAACAAGTATGAGCGAAAGAAATGCTCAGCAAGTAGTAAATAGCTTATGATTTGGAATAACAACAGTATATCTGATGAACAAAACCAACTACAATAACTGAACAGTATCAAAACTGATATAAATTTGATAAGAAACAACATTTGCAATATATTATGTTTTGGGATTGGAATCCTCGAACGACGGTATGTTACCGCCGGTGATCAACCGCGGAGCAACACCGGTATGCCGAAGCATATCCAACTAATCAAAAAGGTACCCAAGGCACATATTGGCCTAGCAAGGTGTTATATCCTGTATAACACATAGCTCACACTGGACCGCCGCCACGGCCTCTTACGCAACCATCCATCCCATAAAAACAATTTTCCGTCAAAGGAGTCGAATCAAATGACATCCTTAACCACATAACTCCCCATTTCTCATGGTCCGGAGTTTTATCAACAACCCATGGCGAAATAACCAGAACAATTAGTTATTCGCTAATCTCAATTCAAAACTTCACTGTATAGAGTAATTCATAGCGAAACATAAAACGTTTAACTATTCTGAACTTAGAATAGTATGGATATTGAAAGAATAAAGTTCAGAGTCAATATCAATTGAATGATAAATAAAGATATAGGTACTTGTATAATATGATTAGAAATGAACGTCACTTGAACGATAAGTGAAGTTAGAGGTACTTGCCTGGTATGCTTAATAACCTCTTACTTTAACTCTGCTTCTAACTGCTGGCTACTATCTTCGTCTAACACTTGACTGTACTCCTTGCTACTCGATTCTATAAACAAAAAGACTATCTTAATTGATAGAACTAAACTCAATCGACGTAACTCTACGTCTTGACATCTCCCCGACCATTTATAACTAAGCATGGCATATTAAACTGTAAACAAATAGCATACTTATCACATAACACATAATCATGACATTTGTATAACACGTAATCATATAACTCATGCAATACATAAGTCTGATCATTAAAAGATACGTCTCAGTACGCTCAGAATGAAAATCAGGTCAATATTAGCATTTATCGATCAAATACCGACTCAAACTGATATACAAATTAAATGACATTGCAATATAAAAGAAATTAGGTCTGAAAAGTATTTTTATTGAAAGCGCAATATTTTTCTGAGTCTGTACACGTTCGTTTCATATTAAACGGACAAACGATTGATTTATTATGAATTTTTGAACATTTTTCGGAATAAAACGGGTCTCCAAATCATTTAATAATTAAATAATAGGGCTCGAATACTCGAAAATAATTTTATAAAAATTATTGAGCCTGGAAAATAATTTAAAATAATATTTTAAAGCTCAAAACTATTTTTCAGAATTTTTAAATAAAAAAAATTAAATAATTAAATCCAATTAAATAATCAATTAAAATTAAATAATAACTAATTAAATTAATTAATCAATTAATATTTAAATGAATTGACTAATTAAATAATTAATTATCAGCTAAAATTAATTAATTAAATAATTAAGATTTATTTTAAAGATAAAAATAATTTTTCAGAATTAAATATAGGTTTTCAGAATTTAAAAAATGAATTTTTAGAAATAAAAATAGAATTTTAAAACAATTTCTAAATAAAATCAATCAGAAACAGAAATCAGAGTTTTGCAATTGGGTTGATAGGATTGAAGCCGGGTCGAAACCCGGGTCAGGAACCGACCCAGCGGGTCACCTAATCTCCCTCAAGAACTCGCCGAAAAGTGCAGAATCCGGCGAGCCTAATTCCGACAATTCATGAATCGTTTGATTCCGTTCTTTGCACCAATATCTTCTCGATCTTCCCAGAGACTCAAGGCCAAGTTCGGCTCGTGCTCGTAACCCCAGGGTCTGGTTTTCCGGCGAAAATGCCATTAAAACCGGCCGGGGTTCGAGCTTTTCCGGCGAAGCAACACAGGGGTCTGACTTAACATTTAAACACAGGAAACACTACGACTTGACGCGATCTACACACTGGTACTAGTGAATCGAACCCAGAATCAATAAATCAAGAGTTCCCAGTTTCAATTGAAATTGTTCTTGAGTATAAACCCTAATTTTCATATCCGAGAATCAAAGCCACTTTTCTACATGATGCAGAGCTCAAAATCTGACATATTATATACCAAATTGACCAGAAAAACATGTTCTACAACATGGAAGCATCAAATCACATCAACAACATCAAGAACAAATTTTCATAATTTAATTATCAAATAATTCGAATATAAATAATTAAATAAGAAAATTACTGTGATTTCTGGGCAGAAACTGATGATTAATTCAGAAAGAAGATTTCGAGAGCTTCGTTTTGGTATGCTGCACGCCCGAATCGGAGTTCGATAACGCCTTCGTTCGTGTGTTTGATTCTCGGGAACGTATCGGTTTCTCGGGTTTTTCTCTGTTTTTACGGTATTTTAACTGGTTGCAAATGAATAAACGAAATAAACGAAATAAGAAATAGGCTATTTATATTTATGGAATATTGGATCGTTCTGGATCGTTTTGGATCGTTAAATTAGTTGCTTAGCCGCTAAGTAACTGTAAAAACGATACAATTCAATACCAGAATTGGATAATTATCAAAACCGGGCTTTTTATAAAACACCATATACAAAAATAACGTAAAAATATCCTGTCTTTCGAGATTACGGGTTTTATTGATTACCGAAATAACTATCGTATCGAAAATATTGCGCCGGGCTGCGCACGGGTCAAACCGTAATCCGGATCGAAAAAGTCAAAACACGGAAAATGTCCGGAATTACCAGATTAGGTTAGGAAGGAGTTTTCGGAAGAGTTTCGGGTTGTAAAAACGCAAAACGGTTGAAGTTGGAAGATTCCCGGCTTTATAAAATAATTTTATAATTATTCTGAAAATAATTAATAATTCATAAATCATTATAAAATCATATAACACTCCAAAAATTACCAGAAAAATATCACAATTATCTATATTTTATTCTGGACATATAAAAATTCAAATATTCAAATAATGTCACATATAAACATTCAGATATCTATTCTACTTTTCAGATAATTCACCAAAAATTCACATAAAATCACATAAACAATTCCGAATAATAATAATAATATTTGAAAATATATGGGATATTACATTCATGATGTTAACATGTTAATTGTACGAATATACATTGGAAATTGACTCTTGTAGGGTGGATAATGATTATAATATGGTGGTACGTCACTTACATGGTTGATTACAGCCAAAATATGGCCCAAAATTGACTCTTAGGAAAGGGGGTACCAAGAAAAGGTAAAAGGATGTCAAATTGCATGTACATGATGTTAATATGTTAATTGTACCAATATGGTGGCAAGTGGCTCTCTTAGAGTGCAAAGCGACTCGAATATGGTGAAGAGTGACTTACATGATAGATTAGAGCCAAAACATGGAACAAAATTGACTCGTATGAAAGTGGCACCAAGAGTTGTTAAAAGGATGTCAAATTTGATGTATATGATGTTAACATGTTAATTGTTGAAATATATGGTGACTAGTGACTCTTATAGGGTGGAAAATGACTTTAATATTGTGCAGAGTGACTTACATGGTTGATTAGAGTCAAAATATAGCCCAAAGATAAGTCCTATAAATTGGTATCAAAGTCTGTTAAAACGATGTTAAACTGCATGCTCATGATCTTAACATGTTAATTGTACGAATATACATTGGATAGTGACTCTTATAAGGTGCAAAATAACTCTAATATAGTGGGAAGTCACTTAAATGGTTTAACATGTGCCAAAATGTGGTCCAAAATTGACTCATAGGAAAGGGGTATCAGGAGGTGGTTAAAAGATGTCAAATTGCTTGTACATAATATTAACATGTTAATTGTACCAATATATGGTGTAAAGTGACTCTTTTATCGGCAAAGTGACTCTAACATGGTGAAAAGTTACTTACATGGTTGACTAGAGCCAAAATATGGAATAAAATTGATACAAAAAAAGTGGCACCAAGAGGTGGTAAAAGGATGTCAAATTGGATGTATATGATGTTGACATGGTAATTGTACAAATATATGGTGGCAAGTGACTCTTAAAGGGTGGAAAATGACTTTAATATGGTGGAAACTGACTTACATGGTTGATTAGAGTAAAAATGTGGCCCAAAGTTTAGTCCTATAAATTGGTATTAAAGTGTTCTAAGACGATACTAAACTAGATGCTCATGATGGTAACATGTTAATTATACCAATATACATTGGAAAGTGACTTTTATAGAGTGGATAGTGACTCTAATATGGTGGTATGTCACTTATATGGTTGATTAGAGCCAAAATGTGGCCCAAAATTGAGTCGTAGGATAGGGGGTACCAAGAAAGGGTTAAAGGATGTCAAATTGCATGTACATGAGGTTAACATGTTAATTGTACCAATATATGGTGTCTAGTGACTCTTATAGGGTGAAAAGTGACTATAATATGGCGAAAAGTGACTTATATGATTGATTAGAGCCAAAACATGGAAAAAATTGACTCGTATAAAAGTGGCACCAAGAGGTGGCAAAACGATGTCAAATTTGATGTATATGATGTTAAAATGTTAATTGTTCAAATATATGGTGACGGGTTACTCTTATAGGGTGGAAAATGACTTTAATATGGTGCAAAGTGACTTACATGGTTGATTAGAGCCAAAATATAGCCCAAAGTTGAGTCGTATAAATTGACTCGTATGAAAGTGGCACCAAGAGGTAGTAAAAGAATGTCAAATTCGATGTATATGATGTTAAGTTGTTAATTGTTCAAATATATGGTGACAAGTGACTGTTATAGGGTGGAAAATGACTTCAATATGGTGCAGAGTGACTTACATGGTTGATTAGAGCGGAAATATGGCCCAAAATTGACTCGTAGGAAAGGAATACCAATATGTGGTTAAAGGATGTCAAATTGCATGTACATGATGTTAACATGTTAAGTATACAAATATATGATGGCAAGTGACTCTTATTGAGCGCAAAGTGAATGTAATACGGTGAAAAGTGACTTACACGATTGATTAGAGCCAAAACATGGAACAAAATTGACTCGTCTGAAAGTAGCACCAAGAGGTGGTAAAAGGATGTCAAATTCGATGTATATGATGTTAACTTGTTAATTTTCATATATATGGTGACAAGTGACTCTTATAGCGTGGAAAATGACTTTAATATGGTGGAAAGTGACTTACATGGTTGATTAGAGCCAAATGTGGCCCAAAATTGACTTGTAGGAAAGGGAGTACCAAGAGGTGGTTTAAGGATGTCAAATTACATGTACATGATGTTAACATGTTAATTGTACTAATATATGGTGGCAAGTTCCTCTTATAGGCTTCATAGTGACCCTAATATGGTGAAAAGTGACTTTCAAGGTTGATTAGAGTCGAAACGTGGAACAAAATTGACTCGTATGAAAGTGGCACCAAGAGGTGGTAAAAGGATGTCAAATTTAATGTATATGATGTTAACATGTTAATTGTTCAAATAAATGGTGACAAGTGACTCTTATAGGGTGCAAATATGGCGCAAAGTGACTTACCTGGTTGATTAGAGCCAAAATATAGCCCAAACTTAAGTACTATAAATTGGTATCAGAGTGTGCTAAAACGATGCTAATTTGGATGTTGATGATGTTAACATGTTAATTGTACCAATATACATTGAAAATTGACTTTTATAGGGTGAAAAATGACTTCAATATGGTGCAAAATTACTTACAAGGTTGATTAGAGCAAAAATGTAACCCAAAATTGACTCGTAGGAAAGGGAGTACGAAGAGGTGGTTAAAGGATGTCAAATTGCATGTACATGATGTTAACATGTTAAGTGTACCAATATATTATGGAAAGTGACCCTTATAGGGTGCAAATTGACTCTAATATAGTGAAAAGTGACTTACATGGTTGATTAGAGCCAAAACATGGAACAAAATTGACTCGTATGAAAGTGGCACCAAGAAGTGGTAAAAGGATGTCAAATTTGATGTATATGATTTTAACTTGTTAATTGTTAAAATATATGGTGATAAGTGGCTATTATAGGGTGGAAAATGACTTAAATATGGTGCAAAGTGACTTAAATGGTTGATTGGAGCCAAACGTGGAACAAAATTGACTCGTATGAAAGTGGCACAAAGAGGTGGTAAAAGGATGCTAAACTAGATGTTCATGATGTTAAAATGTTAATTATTCAAATATAGGGTGACAAGTGTCTCTTATAGGGTGTAAAATTACTTCAATATGGTGCATAGTGACTTAAATGGTTAATTATAGCCAAAATATGGCTCAAAATTGACTCGTAGGAAAGGGGGTACCAAGAGGTGGTTAAAGGATGTCAAATTGCAGGTACATGATGTTAACATGTTAATTGTACCAATATATGGTGGAAAGTGACTCTTATTGGGGAAAAGTGACTCTAATATGGTGAAATATGAGTTATATGGTTGATCAGAGCATAAACATGAAAGAAATTGACTCGTATGAAAGTGGCACCAGGAGGTGGTAAAACGATGTCAAATTAGATGTATATGATGTTAACTTGTTAATGTTCAAATATATGGTGACAAGTGACTCTTATAGGGTGGAAAATGACTTCAATATGGTGCAACCTAACTTACATGGTTGATTAGAGCGAAAATATGGCCCAAAATTGACTTATAGAGAAGGGAGTACTAAGAGGTGGTTAAAGGATGTCAAATTGCATGAACATGATGTTAACATGTTAATTGTACCAATATATGGTGGCAAGTGACTCTTATAGGCTGCAAAGTGACTCTAATATGGTGAAAAGTGGCGTACAAGGTTGATTAGAGCCAAAATGTGGAACAAAATTGAATCGTATGAAAGTGGCACCAAGAGTTGGTAAAAGGATGTTAAATTTGATGTATATGATGTTAACATGTTAATTGTTCAAATATATCATAACAATTGACTCTTATAGGGTGGACAATGACTTCAATATGGTGCAAAGTGACTTACATGGTTGATTAGAGGAAAAATGTAGCCCAAAATTAACTTGTAGGAAAGGGAGTACCGAGAGGTGGTTAAAGGATGTCAAATTGCATGTACATAATGTTAACATATTAATTGTACCAATATATTCTGGTAAGTGACTCTTATAGGTTGCAAAGTGACTCTAATATGGTGAAAAATGACTTACATGATTGATTAGAGCCAAAACATGGAAAAAATTGACTCGCATGAATGTGGCACCAAAAGGTGGTAAAAGGATGTCAAATTCGATGTATATGATGTTAACTTGGTAATGTTTCAAATATATGGTGACAAGTGACTCTTATAGGGTGGAAAATGACTTCAATATGGTGCAAAGTGACTTAAATGGTTGATTGAAGCCAAGACATTTTTATAAATATTTGATAATGTCATGTGTAATATGATTTGTGTTTAGTTTTCAGATCTTACTTAAACAGGACAAATCAATACTTAACTGGAAATCAGCACTTATACTGAAGACATGACTTAAGATATCAGAACTTAAGTTATCAGAACTTAAGTTATCAGAAGATATTTATCAGGAGATAATATCAGGACTTAAGATGACTTTCAGATAAGGCAGGCGGCTGATTGAAAGGAAAGAAGATCGAGACTAAGAAAGAAAGAAATATGCATGAAGAAAGAATTCTATGAAGAATAGAATACTTGGAAGAAAAGATAACTGGTTGATATATTTTAGGAAGCAGAATTATATTCCATATCAATTAGAATTTATCTTGTAACTGTGTAGTATATAAATACAGGCATAGGGTTTACACTATAAGTGTTATCATTATCGAAGTTATTATTCTTTGTAACCCTAGCAGCTCTCGTGATAATTTGTTCATCACTGAGAGAGGACAGTTCCATATTGTAACATTTTTATTGTGTTAAATAAAATCTGTTTTTTGTTACTTGAGTTCTTATATTTGATTTGATTGTGCTAAATACTGTATTCAACCCCCTTCTACAGTGTGTGTGACCTAACAAGTAGTATCAGAGCTATCTGTTAACACACAAACAGATTAAGATCCAAAAACAATCATGTCTGAAGAAGAAACTCCAACCAAGCCCACCAAAACTGAAGAACCTCCAAAAACCATAACCCATAGTCGATATGAGATAATAAGAGTTCCCATATTGAAACCTTCTGAGTATTCCATATGGAAAGTGAAGATGGCTATATTTCTGGAAGCTACAGATCCAGAATATCTCGACAGGATTTATGAAGGACCACATATGCCAACCAAACTCTCTGTGGAAGTTACAGGTCAGCCAGCAAAGTCTGTACCAAAGGAGAAAAGTGATTACACTGCTGAAGATACCGCATCGATTGCAAAGGATGCAAAGGTAAGACACTTGCTGCATAGTGCCATTGATAATGTCATGTCAAATAGGGTAATTCAATGCAAGACTACAAAAGAGATATGGGATGCTTTGGAAATAAGGTGTTAGGGAACTGATTCAATCAAGAAGAACATGAAGACCATACTCACTCAAGAGTATGAGCACTTTGACTCAAAGCCTGATGAGTCATTAACTGATTTATATGACATATTTGTCAAACTCTTGAATGATTTGTCACTAGTTGATAAAGAGTATGATATTGAAGATTCAAATCTTAAGTTCCTGTTAGCTCTTCGTGAAAGATGGGATTTGAAGGCCACAATAATAAGAGACAACTATAATCTTGATGAAACAACTCTTGATGAAATTTATGGGATGCTCAAGACTCAGGAACATGAGAAGGAACAAAGAAGCAAGAGGAATGGAAGAAAGTCAAGGACAGTTGCTTTTGTGGCTGAGGAGGAAAGTCCCAAAGTTGCTGCCTCAAAGAAAGGCAAGGGAAAGGCTCTCATCACAAAGTCTGATACTGAGTCATCAAGTTCTGATAGTGATGATGACTCAGAAACTGAAAGTATACCTGAGATGGACCCTGATGAGGAGATGATGAAGCTGTGTGTTCTTATGGTGAAAGGAATCACAAAGATTGCATACAGGAAATTCAGGAGAGGAAAGAAGTTTTCCAGGAAAGGTGCAAGTTCTGATAAGAAAGGTTTCAAAAAATCTGAAGGCAAAGGAGGAAAGTCTGACAGAGGAGATTACTCATATGTTAAATGCTACAACTGTGGTGAGAAATGGCACATATCTCTTGATTGCATAAAAGGGAAAAGTGACAAAGGCAAGGCTCTTGTCACAAAGAAGAAAATCTGGTCAGATGCTTCAGATTCTGAGGATGAGGAAAACTATGCCTTGATAGCAAATGCTGATAGCAGTTCTGATACTGCTGACTTAAAGGTACCTCAAACTACTTATGCCTTTCATACCGATGATATTACTGAGTTGAGAAGATATCTTAAAACCATGTTCATTAGTTATAAAGATCAAACTTTAACATGTGAAAGATTAACTTCTGAAAATCTTGCTTATAAAAAGAAGAATGATTATTTAGAAAAAGAGTTAGTCATGTTCCATCAAACTCAAAAAGATAGAGATGATGCCTTTTATGTTAGGGATGAAGTGCTAAAAATGAATGAACCTCTAAAAACTGAGTTAGAAAAGGAAAGAGAGATTATCAGGACTTGGACTAACTCTGGTAAAGCAACTCAGGTTATTCCTAGCAGTTGAAACTGGAAAGAGGGCTTAGGATATGGAGATGATAAGAACAGTAAGGGAACTGTAGAAACTGAGCCTATAGTTGTTAAACAAAAACCAAAGGTAAATCCTGTTAAATTTGTAACTGCAACGTCTGATATTAAGAAATCAGAAGTTAAGGAGAAAGTAACTTCTGATAAACCTAAACAGGATAAGCCAACTGAAGTTAACATAGGCTTAATGACAAAGAAGCAGCTGAAGCATAAGCTGAAAGGTGTTAAGAATGGAAACAAGGTAAAACCACCTAGGAAGAATAGAAATGGAAAGGAAGGTATGAACAAAAGTAACAATTATAAGCCTGTTCCTAATGCTCCTAGAAAAATATGTCATAACTATGGAAATTCTAACCATCTGGCTTCTTTTTGCAGGAAGAATAAGAACATTAACTCCTTACCCTCTAAGTTAGGAGTTAAGAGTCATTTTGCTAGATATAAGCCACAAAATCGTTGTTTTCATTGTGGTAGTTTATGGCATTCCATCTATACTTGTAAGGAATATCATAGTTTGTACTATGATTATTATCAAATAAAACCTTCTGTAAAGAAAGTTAGCATTATTCCTTCTAGTGTAAGTTCTGACGCAAAGTCTGATATTGCAAATTCTGATAAGAAAATTGTTAACATAAACTCTGATGCTAAATCCGCTGCACATGTTAACAAACTTAAAAAGGCCAAAGGATCCAAGCAAGTCTGGATCCTTAAAACTAATCATTAGTGGTCTTTGTGATTGCAGGGCTACAGGAAGAACATCCTAATTCTGGACAGTGGATGTTCAGGACATATGACTGGAAATAAAGCCCTGCTATCAGACTTTGTGGAGAAAGCTGGCCCAGGTGTTTCTTATGGAGATGGAAACATTGGAAAAACTCTGGGATATGGTAATATCAATCTTGGGAATGTCATCATTGAAAAAGTAGCTCTGGTCTCAGGACTTAAACACAATCTGATGAGTGTTAGTCAAATCTGTGACATAGGTTATCATGTGGATTTCTTTGAAGAACACTGTGAAGTTGTAAGCAAATCTACAGGCAAAGTTGTTCTGAAAGGATACAGGCATGGTAACATTTATGAAGCCAAGCTTTCAACAAGTAATAATGGTTCTGCAATCTATCTATTAAGTAGAGCATCAATTGAAGAAAGCTGGGACTGGCATAAGAAACTCTCTCATTTAAATTTCAACAATATAAATGAATTAGTCAAGAAAGATCTTGTGAGAGGACTGCCAAAATCAGTATTTGTTCCTGATGGCCTTTGTGATTCTTGTCAGAAGGCAAAACAAAGAAAATCTTCATTCAAGAGCAAGACTGAATCATCAATTCTTGAGCCTTATCACCTACTACATGTACATCTATTTGGTCCAGTTAATATCATGTATATTGCAAAGAAGAAATATGCTATGGTCATAGTGGATGAGTTCACCAGATACACATGGGTGTATTTCTTGCACACAAAAAGTAAAACTGCATCTATCTTGATTGATCATGTCAGGAAACTGGATAAATTGGTCAAAGATTATGTGAAGATCATAAGAAGTGATAATGGCACTGAGTTCAAGAATTTGATCATGGAAAAATTCTGCAAAGACCATGTAATAAAGCAGGAATTTTCTGGTCCTGGAACTCCACGGCAAAATGGAGTTGTTGAAAGAATGAATAGAACTTTTATTGAAGCTGCACGAACTATGCTTGATGAAGCAAAGTTGCCAACCTACTTTTGGGCTAAAGCTGTGCAAACTGCTTGTTTTATTCAGAATGCAACACTTATCCACAAGCATGGAAAAATACCATATGAGATGGTGAAGAAAAAGAAGCCAAATCCGAAGTATTTTCATGTATTTGAATGCAAGTGTTTTGTTCTTAAGACTCATCCCGAACAACTATCCAAATTTGATCTAAAAGCTGATGAAGAAATTTTTGTTGGATATCCACTTTCCATAAAAGCCTTCAGAGTCTACAATTTAAGAATAAGGGTTGTCATGGAATCTATCAATTTCTCTTTTGATGATAAGAAGATTACAGGACTTAAAGATTTTAATGATCATGATCAACTGAGATTCGAAAATGAAGTTTTAAATTCTGATTCTGTAAATCCTGACAGTCTAAATCCTGACAGTCTAAATCCTGATACTTCAAACTCCGATGGATTAAACTCTGATGTTATTGAAACTGTGGTGACTTTGCCAAAGGAAAATGCACCTGTGCAGGGGGAGCATACTGAAGATCCAACCACATCTCAAGAAGCATCAGAACCTACAATAGGCTCTTCAAGTGTTGATGGGCCAAGTTCTGATAATTCTGGAAACTCATGTTCTAATATTTCTGGAAATTCAAATTCTGAAGGATCCAAATCAGAGAGCATAATTTCAGGGGGAGCATCAGAAAATGTTGATGGAGACAGCATGGATCATGGGGGAGCATCCAGTTCTAGAGATAGCCTTCCATTTGCAAGGAAGTGGACTAAAGCAAATACACCTGACTTAATTATTGGAAATCCTGATGCAGGTGTCAGAACTAGAATAGCTACATCAAATGAATGTCTCCATCATTCTTTTCTTTCTCAGACTGAACCAAAGAAAGTGAAAGAAGCTCTTCAATATGCTGATTGGGTGCAAGCAATGTAAGAAGAATTTAATGAATTTGAAAGAAATAAAGTCTGGACCCTAGTGCCAAGACCAAATAACAGGTCCGTTGTTGGTACAAAATGGGTGTTCAGAAACAAAACAGAAAGTGATGGCATAATTACAAGGAACAAAGCAAGGATGGTTACAAAAGGATACTCTCAACAGAAGGGAATTGATTATGATGAAACATTTGCACCAGTTGCTAGATTGGAAGCCATAAGGATATTTTTGGCTTATGTTGCTCACAAGAAGTTTAAAGTCTTTCAAATGGATGTGAACAGTGCTTTTCTTAATGGAGAATTGGAAGATGAAGTATATGTTGAACAACCTCCAGACTTTATAGATCCCAAATTTCCCAATCATGTCTACAGGCTTGATAAAGCACTTTATGGCCTTAAGCAAGCTCCAAGAGCATGGTATGAGACTTTAGCTCAGTTTCTTCTGGAAAGTGGATTTAATAGAGGGACTATTGATAAAACACTGTTCTACCTCAACCATGGAAAGGACTTACTTTTGGTACAAATATATGTTGATGATATCATTTTTGGTTCTACAAATAACAGACTTTGTAAGAAGTTTGCTAAGCTGATGCAGTCAAGATATCAAATGAGTATGATGGGAGAACTTAACTATTTTCTGGGCCTTCAAGTCAAGCAGAACGAAGAAGGAACTTTTATTTGTCAATCTAAGTACACCAGAAATTTCTTGAAGAAATTTGGAATGCAAGATTGTTCAAGTGCATCCACTCCTATGGCCACTGCAACAAAATTGGATAAGGATACTGGTAAATCAGTAGATATTACTGATTACAGAGGTATGATTGGTTCACTACTCTATCTAACTGCAAGTAGACCTGATATCATGTATGCTACCTGTCTTTGTGCAAGATTTGAAGCAGATCCAAGAGAACCTCACTTAACAGATGTGAAAAGAATTTTCAAGTACCTTAAGGGTACAGCTGATCTGGGATTGTGGTTTCCTAGAGAATCAGACTTTAAGCTAATAGGTTACTCAGATGCAGATTTTGCAGGATGCAAAATTGACAGGAAAAGCACAAGTGGAAGCTGCCAATTTCTTGGAGGCAGATTGGTTTCTTGGTTTAGCAAGAAACATAAGTCAATTTCCACATCAACTGCAGAAGCATAATACATTGCTGCAGGAAGCTGTTATGCACAGATTCTTTGGATGAAGAATCAGTTACTGGATTATGGGTTAGAATTTTCTAAAATCCCTATTTACTGTGATAATCAAAGTGCTATTGCTATGACAGGTAATCCAGTTCAACACTCAATGACAAAGCACATCTGCATTAGGTACCACTTCATAAGGGAACATGTGGATGAATGTACAGTGGAATTGTATTTTGTTCCAACAGATCAACAACTAGCAGATATCTTCACAAAACCACTGTGTGAAGCTACTTTTACAAGATTGGTAAATGAACTTGGAATGGTTTCAGTTTCTTTCTCTAAATCTGCTTAGTTTATGTCCTGATACAGCAGACTTTATGATCAGTATTTACAGATATTACTATCTTTGTGTATTATGTGCTTAAATTGAAAATTACTTAAGTGCTGATTATTGTCTGATGTGAATTTCTAAACTCTGATAGTGATATGAATGTTTTTGTGACTATTCAATCCAATGAGGAAAACTGTGCTAGATGCTGACCTAGTAGTCTTTAATATACTAAAGATCCCATGTTTGAAGTAATTGTTTATGTGGAAATCTTTTAACACAAGCAAATTCTGATATTGAGCTTAGTTAAATTTACTTTGTGTATCTTATTACTAAGTCAAAAACTAGAATAATGCTTCTTATCTGTTAAGTTCTGATGTTAGTAAATCTGGTGGATGTACTAAGTGCTGATAAGCCTCACTTATCAAAAGAAAAAGAAAAGAAATAAATATCAGGTACTCCTTTGAGATCTAGAGTAAAAATGTGGAAGGGAAGACCCAAGTGCATTACTGGTATTAAGTAATATGCATTAGAAAAACAAAATAAAATTTTCTTGGTGACTTTTCACACTCTATGATTACTGGAGAAATACTCTGATAACAACATAAATTCTGATAAGCAGTCGTGACTCACTTACACTGAGAAGCCACTGTAAAATGGAATTTCAAAAGATGCATAAAATGAGCACAAAACAGTTGAGGTGGACTCATGCATGAACTCATTTTAAAGTAGACTTCAGAATAATGACGGATTTTGAGCAAAGTTCTTAGTTATGCCTTATTTATAAGATGTACTGAAGTGAATCAAACTTTACTCTTTGTCTGATATATGCACACACTTACAATCCATATGAATGATGAAAATTACTGTGGTGATAAATGTTATTTTAGATGAACAGTCTATGTGTCAGATTGCATAAATTCCGAGGAAAAGTCTTGATGGAAGTTCTGATGATTAAGTTCTGATTAAACCATATCAGTATTTGTGTGAAGAATTACAGGAATACACATTCACTTTTCGAGTTAAGAAGCCATATTCTGATGAATTTTAATTCCTGAAAATAATCAAGTTTTGATGCTGACGTGGCAGTATTTATTTACTTGGTTTATTTTTGGTCATTACCTGAACGATAATATTTTTACAGAATATTGGTTAATGTGAGATAAAATAGTCATAATCATTGTGGGTTAGTGGTTAGCGTGTCTGTCCTGAAAAACTGCATGTGCACGGTAATTATTGCTTCTTTTACGTGCCCATTAACTCTTATTCTAACCGTTTACTAACTGTTCACATGGTGCCAGGTATAAAGTGTATCCCATGCTTCAAAAATATGACTATTGAGTCGAGAGAGTATATATATGAGAGATAAAAGATTTTCTAATCTTTTACTTACTTTTTTATTCTAAATCTCTTTTACTTTCTCTCTCTCTCTCTCTCTCTCTTTTATTTTCTACAGCTGTTTTTCTCTCAGGACTTTTTACAAAAACTTTGCAAACATTCTCTTATTCACTTAATTTCTTACAGAGATGGCACCAAAAGAGATAATTTTTGATGGAGCTAAGTTTGTTCTTAATAACTTCTCCGCTATTCTTAGCAAGACAGAAGCCCCATCAGAACTTCACTTCATTCAGGACTTTCTTGCTAGTTCTGATATTGGGTACGCTCTGACCGAACCTGATGCAGTCTCTGGTACTCAAGTGCTGGAGTTATGGAGAAGCGGAGTATATGATGATGGTAGTGCTCAAGGGTCCCCAAGTATTATTTTTTCATCAGGGGAGGATAAGCATGTCGTGACATTGGCTATGGTTCGACAAGCACTACAGCTGCCTGAGAACTGTGTTTATTCTACTGTTGAAGATCCAGTTCTTCAAAACATGATGGCCAGTCTGGGGTATGAGAGGACATTTGTAACATCCCCAAATTCAAGGTCGGGAATTCGGGTTGTTACGATCACTTAATATTGTCTATTAAATAATTAATCCTCTTTTTACCTCATTACTCGACCTTTTAACAAAACTCACACACACACAGGTTATATGCTCAGAAACATTACTAAATTAACGTTAAAGTATTTAAGTTATTACAGACCAAAGGAAATTATCTCAAAAGAGTGAACGCCGAAAACAGCTCTACATGAGACTAGCTCGGGTCACAAATGGTCTTGGTTCAAGTACTCAAAAGGAAACTATCTCTATTCGTCTACCTGAGGTGGCTGGCAGACGAACAGTCTACGGTACTCATGTGCGTCCACTACCCACTTGCGGGTAGTCGTCCTGGTTCGGGCCATGCTGGTAATCTGTATGATATGATATTTATAAAACAAAGAGTGAGCACTAATGCTCAACAAGATATAGATATCCATTATCTAAATATAATCATTTAGGGAAAAACAACCATTAAGCATTGTATATCCAAGGTTTCTAAAAGTTTATATGCTTGTCAATTTTATGAAAAACTCAACTTTAAATGTATCAGTTTAATCAGTTTATACTTGTACTCATTTCATCTCAAAATCTCAATATGATGCTTGAACCAAGATTCTCGAATGGATGTGATATATATATATTCATCAACAACCTTATTTAAAACTCAGCCTTATCGGCCTTCTGTTGTAGATTTCACAACAATTATTCCAAAGTGGAGGAAAGGGACTATACTGGAATAAACCACGTACCGGTGATCAGCCGAATACGAAATTTTCTCTACTAGTAGAAGGAATACGAACCTAGCCGCCTTTGGGCTTATCAAGAAATTACACGATGGTTGCCCATTTCCGTGCAAGTCCGAAAGTCAATGGTCACAGAGACCATACAACTGTATACTGCGCCACTCCGCGCTTGGTCACTACCCGATACCTCTCCGTGCCGGGTAGGCCACATTCCAGTCCCAAAATAATTATATCATTTACATAAAATCCTTTATCGAAGGAATAGATCTTTCTGAGTTGACCTTTAAATAAGATAATTTATTCATCACTTTTTATACAATTGATCCTTGGGAGTTGTCGGAGTTTTGAATTTAAAAATCATTTTCAAACCCTTAACTGTAGTAGAGTTTTACATATATTGTTCACTTGTTTTTTATTGAGCGAGGAAGCAAAACCCTTATACTTCTAGACTAAGTTCCCTAAGGTTTTGATAAGTTTCAGATGATTGATCTCTTCCGAGAATTTTGAATAATTTAGAAAGTATCCTTGGGAACTATGTCTATTTTTAAATGATTTTTAGAAGTACGGAATGTTAAATATTTACGGTCTCATAATATTTTTAAGAAGGGTTCAATGAATATATAAAACCTTAAGTACGAAATGTTTCTCAATAAGGTTAAATGTATTGATAAAAATCTTAAATAAATACTTAAGACAGGATTGACATCTTATAATTATCCTTCGAATGGTTACATACGGTTTAGATAGAGCGAATTGATTAAAAAACTTTTCAATATCTCTTTAAGTATTTTTCGGATATTTTAGTAACTCTTTAGGTATTACTTATAAATAAATAATCAAGTAGGATATTCCTTGAGTGAATATTCGATTATCTCTTTTAGTTATAAATCAAATCTCAATCGTTCGCTTAATATGTATGTTACGCGAAAGTACTTTGTTTATTGAAATCGAAATTTTCCGCGTCCGGCTCGTTCCAGGATTAAATCGATTTAAAAATATCTCTGACTCCCACTATCTTGTATTATATTAAAATTACGTTTCAAATTCTCATACTCGTATAAAATGAAGTTTATTTTCGTAAACAATCACATAATTGGAATGTATTTATATCACAGACAAGCATATATTTTCAAACTGTAAATCATGGCATCAATATCACAACAGTATATATAGCATGGATAATTTGTGTTAGGGTTTCGTAAACTTGCCTCGAGTGGTAGGAGTGGTATGGTCTCGGGGCTTTTGTTGGTGATCTAAAGTCAATAACCAACGATCTTAGTTAGTACACGATTATCGATTCACTTCACTAAAACATTTTTATAAAATCGAAAAATTAATATTTTCTCAAAATTCTTTTTGGACACTCTTCCTTGCTGCATTATTTAATTATCATGATTTTTTCAAATTTTTGAAATTATTTTTAGCCTTTCAAAATTATCAAGCAAGTGGCCTATGTGCAGTTGGCTTTTCGTATGAATGCTCTACACTAAAATGGTCATAACTTATAAACCGTAAATCCCCTCGCGACGATCCATACATATACAGAAACTAAAAATCAAGATCTACCAGTCATGGCCAGTGACTCACAAATTTCAAATATTTACATGGCCAAATACACTGCAGAAGGCAGACCAAGTGCAATAGGCTCCATATTCCATTTCTACTACTTGTTCTTGACATAATCACTACTTATGACCAACACAAACTTCTTACTTGTCAAGATCCACCCACATACACCTTATATACTTTATCTAGCATCACATATAAGAATCACAACTCAAAAACTCAAGTACTTAGCAAGAATATGAGCAAACAACCTTACACATACACAAACTCTTGGATCTTGACACTACATCATAAATAACTCTTAAACTCACCCTTAAAACTTTAAAGAGTTGGAAGTTTTACTTTCTTGAGCACTAGGAGGGTTAGTACTAAGATGTTTAGGGCTTAGTTTGCTTGAAAAACACTTAGAAGGGCTAGATCCTTAAGAAACAAAACCAAGAAACCAAGTTAGTGAAAACAGTCCCTAAAGTTCTTGAACTTCAAGAATTTGTTTCTCACAAACCATTAAGAATTTGTCCATGAAATAATATAAATACCTTTACTAGGATGTAAGGAAGCTTTGTGAATTTTTATAGAATTTATAATTAGGGGAAGGATGGATAAGTGAAGTGAAGAAGAGAGCTCTCTCTCCTTTTCTACATAATCAGGCCGAGAGCAAAAGGGGATGGGGGGGTTTGGCTTGATTTTTGGTTGAAGTGTGTGAGTGTATAATATGTGCTTGATAGTGTGTATATATGGGCATAATATTCAGCAAAAAAAATGGCTTGGTTGACAAATTAGATGAGTAGAAATGAAGAGCTATGGCCTTGTACTTCATTGTCTCCCAATCACTATTCACTTACTATTCACTTACTATTCCACTAACTATTCTAGTTAGCTTCTAATTCCCTAGTTACATCTCCTAACTACTAGTTAACTTGGTTTTGCATGGCCAACTTGCATGGAATTTATTTCTCATTGATTATTTATCGTACACGCGATTGTCGTTCCATTCCGATAGTTTAATCGTATAATATTTTGTTTCGCATTGAATTCTTTTATCGCTTATAATCCTTTAACCAATTTTATTCCTTTCTCTTGATCATAGAAACACCATGATATAATATTTATTTCACGTAATATTCCCGGTTCTATACCATTCCTTACGGATATGAAAACACGTAGTATAATTGTGAATCTTCGAATTCCGACGGCTTTTACATTCACTTATTTTCCTCGATAAACAAGAATATGATCTCGGATTTCCAAAATTCCACTATTCATATTTGTGATGAACTCCATACGTATTACATAACTAGTTTTAGTTACTATTCACTGAAGTTTTTAAAATATTACAAAAATCAGGGTTCTTACAGTCTCCCCCCCTTAAAAGGATTATGTCCCTGAATCAATCCAGAAATAGATGGGGGTACTTTTCTTGCATGTGACTCTCCAATTCCCAAGTCGACTCCTCGACGTTGTGATGCCTCCATAAGACTTTGACTAGATTGACACTCTTGTTCTGAAGTACTTGCTCTTTTCGGTCAATGATTTCGACTGGCTGCTCAATATAGGACAGATCTGGTTGATGGTCTACTTGCTCATGCTCCACTATATGTTTGGCATCCGCATTATACTTCCTCAACATTGATACATAAAAAACATTATGAACCTGCTAAAGATTTGGAGGTAAATCTAACTCGTATGCCATAGGTCTTATCCGTCTTAGAATACTCGCATGATAACTGTTGTTGTAGGCAAACTCTATCAAAGACAGATGTTCACCCCAAGAACCCTTAAAATCAATTACACACATTCTCAACATGTCCTCCAATATCTGAATAGTTCGCTCACTTTTTCCATCTGTTTGCGGATGGTAAGCGGTGCTCATGTTTAGTTTCGTTTCTAGGCATTCCTGGAAGCTCCTCCAAAATCTAGAGTTGAATCGAGGATCTCGGTTAGATACGATAGCTACTAGCACTTCATGCCTTACCACAATTTCCTTAATGTATAGCTCCGCTAATCTATCCACTGTGTAGGTTTCCTTGATTGGAAGAAAGTGCGCTGACTTGGTTAGTTGGTCTATAATTACCCATATTGCATCATGGTTAGTCTTAGTTCGGGGTAATCCTACCACAAAATCCATGGCTATCTGCTCCCATTTCCACATCGGAATTTCTAAGGGTTGCAAGAGTCCGCTTGGTCGCTGGTGTTCTGCCTTTACTCTCTGATAGGTCATACACTTACTGACCCACTCTGCTACATCCTTCTTCATGTTAGGCCACCAGTAGTACTCTTTCAAATCTTGGTACATTTTCGTGCTTTCTGGGTGGACCGTATATCTAGAGCTATGTCCTTCACGTAAAATTTCATCCTTTAATTCTTGGACGTTAGGGACCCATATCCTGTAGGCATGCCTCCTAATTCCCTTCTCGTCTGGGTCACACTTGGCCTCCTCTCCGCTTACTAGTTCCTTGTTCTCCCTCAACACTATTTCTTGGCATCGCCTAATCTTTTCCAGTAGCTCCGGTTGCATAACCATCTCGTACAAGCCTTCGGTCCCTGGCTCAGCGACCTTGACCTCAATCTCTAACTTTTCAAATTCTCTGATCAAATCTTCTGACGTGGTGATTCTTTTCAATCTTTCCATACGACTAAGGGCATCGGCCACCACATTCGCCTTCCCCGGGTGATAAAGAATGTTGCAGTCGTAGTTCTTAATCAATTCTAACCACCTTCTCTGCCTCATGTTTAGCTCCTTCTGGGTGAAGATATATTTAAGACTCTTGTGGTCAGCATAAATCTCGCACTTTTCTCCGTATAGGTAATGTCTCCACATCTTAAGGGCAAACACTATGGCGACTAATTCTAAGTCATGGGTGGGGTACCTCATTTCATATTCCTTTAATTGCCTGGATGCATAGACAATCACCTTATGGGACGCATCACTATAAATCACAAAGTTCCCAAACCCTTATGGGACGCATCACTATAAATCACAAAGTTCCCTTTATCATCTGGTAGGGCCAGCACTGGGGCCGATACCAACCTTTTCTTCAATTCTTGGAAACTCTCCTCACATTTCTCTGTCCAAACAAACTTTTCTGTTTTCTGAGTAAGTCTAGTCAACGGGCCTGCTGTGCCGCCCTCCAAAACTGGGTCAGAAGTTTGAGGTCCACTATACATACACAATATATATACATGTATAAAAATATTATTTGCAATGACCCTGCTTTATATAACCACGGATCGCAACAGTTTAAAGTATGAAAACAAGCCACAACCTTAACTTTTATTACAACATACCAAATCCCAACTAATTTAACTTACAACTGATAATAAAATTATTCTTACTATCTCACTACCGCCATAAGCTCCTGCTAGCTCGATCCAACTCAATCTGGAATCCTAGCTCGTACATTGAACTGGGAAACCTCGCTATCAACCGCATTCTTCTTAATTGTAGAATACATAAAAAGATTCGCAAGAGTGAGCTAACTAGCAGCAAGTCACAATGACAATAACTGAGGTTAATCAATGATCAAACGAGATGATTCAGAGGAATCAAGTTTATTGCTAAATAATCATTAGAACTGGATATTCATTTTAAGTTTTTAAAACCAAGGTTAGGCTGCTGATCAGTCACGCACTAACCCCCGAGCAAAGCACACAACACTGCTCTAACTACTGGATCCAAGGCACACATTGGCCTAACTTGACCATTGATATGGTCTGACCACGAATCTGGTCCATATATAAAAAAAACTATCCAATTCTAAAGCAGTTCAATATGATAAACAATATAATTCGATAGAACAAGATCATAATCAATGATGATTAAACACTTGAATAAAATGTAAGGAAACTCATGGATATCACAAGGGTATATCAGGGTATGTATAAGAAACGGTTATCAGTCCGTAAAGGATCAGGTATTAGATAAATATTGATTTTTCAAGGTATAGTTCTTTGATGTTATAAAGAATGGTTGGAGTATAAAAGTTTATGTGTTTTCAAACAATTTTGTTTCAGTGTTTGGTGTTTGGTAGTTGTACATTTGGGGAGTAGTATTATATTTGTGTGATTTGTTATCTGAGGATCAGCAAAGGATGGTTTACAAGGAATACCGCTTACGGCTCAAGATCAAGAAAAAATCAGGGTTCAAGGGTAAATAGTCTAAAGCACTTGCAATATATAACATGAGTTATTTGGAATAATAACGACATGTTATGAAACCGCTCGAAAATATTTGCGATGTAATTTAGAGAAAAGTTCAGAAATACTTGCCTTACAGGGCTTTATAACTATTACTGATCAACTCTGAGCCGACTCTGTCGCTCAGGCTTTAATGTCCAACCACTAGATCCCATTGGATTCGACTTCGACACTCAGGTCTCTCTGTTGAAACTCTACTAAGCTCGTCGATTGACTACTAGGTCATCTTTAGTCTAACGTTCACTTTCGGTTTTCCCGACTAGAACCTACAGGGTTAAAATACCCTATATTAGACGTCCAGGTATGCTTGACATATCCTCGATACCAATTCTACCCAACAATATTCAAACCCGACTCGTAATTATGAATATTATAATAACACACACAATAAATAGGGTTCACAATCTTGAAGGTCGGTTCGGTGTTCATTTTCGGAAAATATATATATTTACATATACTCTTTATTTTACGAAATTAGGGTTATCGATTTGGCAAAATATTTCATTACATCGTACAACCAAGTTTCGTATATAAAACGTACACATATACATATAGTCACTCGACGTCCTGATAATCATTGGATACGTTCCCGTATTTACATAATTTTGTTTCCCGTAAATTGGGCAGCATCTCCTTTGTTTATCGGACTACCCGTCGAAACATCAGTCGACGTCAATTCAATAACAACAATCCAATTCACAATAACCATAATCCCAGTCACCAGCTCAACCCAATAATCAATCTAATCACAATTCGTCAACTAAATTACGTACTTGATTTTAATGTAAAAATCAAATTCTCGTTTCAAGGATAATTTCACGAATTAATTAATTTATTTTAAAATATTAGGACTCAGAATTATATCATCGTCGTCCACCGTCGACTCACCGAAATTCACCGTCGACGGCGGTAAAATTTATCGGTGCCCGATACGTGTCGGGTTTCCAAATAAATTCCACCGATTAGCTTTTATAATTTCCTGCACATAAATTACTTTTGTTTCACGAAATCAGTCAATAGAATTTCTGCATGACATATAATAATATAATAATTAATATACTACTTTTCCAAAATTACAATCGGCAAAATAACAGGGGAGTAAAACCAGGCGGCACATGCGCGCGACGCGCCACTGCGCGCAGTACCACCACATCACATAAAAATGCACACATACCACATATTATACATACGCACAGATTATGTATGTATACATATACATATGTATGAACAAGGAAACAAAGCTGAGAAAAGGAAACATAGGTGAATCACCGGAGGACACATTGAAAATACCCGAGAAACGGAAGCGTGGAGGAGGGAAACGGACAGAGAAGTCCAGGGAAAAACAGGGAAAAGGAGAAGAAATCAAGAGAATAAAGAGACGAGCAGGGAAGAGATTAAGAGGACAAAGAGATTGAGCAGATGAGACTAAGAGATTAATGTTAGATAAAATGGGGATAAAAATAAAATGAGAACAGGGGTATGAATCAACTCTCCTTCTTCTCAAGACACATATATTAAAAATTAGTGCCACACATGTCCATTCCAAGCCACGTGTCCATGCCCATGCTTACAAGCCGGTTTTGACCCGATATTGTATCGTCTTTAATCTTTTAACGAAAGAATTTGCGAATGAAAATTAATCCAAATGATCCCAAAATATTTTTAAAATTTTATAAATATCTCGAAACTAATAAAATAAGATTTTCATAATTTTTAAAGCATTTTTGAAACGTAACTCGTACCCACATTTAACAATTAACGATCCGAGCTGCACTTACAAGAAACTCAGAAAATTACGAAAATAGTCTTAAAATATTACCAATATCCCGAAGTTTATAAAACAAAAAATTCGTAATATCAAAATAATTTCTGAAATGTAGTTTATGCCCGCTTTTAGCAATTAAACGAATCGACACGATGGTGAAATTAATCCCGAAAATTTCCAAAATGATTTAAAATTCTCGAAATATTTCAAACTTAAATAAATATGAGTTTCATAATTTTTGAAGAATTCTAGAATTAAATACAGATTTTACAAATAAATATAATCAGAAAATCATACAGAGTTAAATAATTGATGAAATATTGATTTCTAAATTTTGTACAAAATCCCAAAAATAATTATTATAATTAAAAAACCATAAAAATAATTTTAGAGACATTCCAAATATTTATGCAAATAAATTTGCACTAAATTCACTTTTAAAAGTGAAAACAATTCCATACGACTCCATAATTAATCACGCGGACAACCCGGTACTCCGTAAATCACACATAGATAATAATCAAACAACATATAGTGGTCAGAATCAATACACATATTTTATTCATTTAATAATTTCCATAATCACATATTTAAATAATTCAAAAATACACGAGTCGTTATATCCTTCCCCCTTAAAAAGATTCTGTCCTCAGAATCTGGTCTGACTAAACAAGTGAGGATATTTGTCAAGCATATCTGACTCTAGTTCCCAAGTAGGCTCTTCTACTCGAGGGTTTCAAATGTACTTACTATGGACATACTCTAATTTCCAAGAACTCGTCTTTAACGATCAAGAATTGGATTGATTATTATACGCAAAACAAACTTGGACAAGAGCCCCATTGGCTCCTGATCAATCACTTAATTCAAATCAAATACTTATCGCTTTAATTTTAGCAAGCCAAACACACTATATGTACATTCTGTTGTGATAGTAACATCAACTCATGAACAATTTTATCCATATTTATCGATACCTCAGATGGTTTACTAAATTTTAGGACTTAACCTGTCCCTTTTTACTCAAACTCATCCGGTCTCTTATAAGAAGAAACTTGCACTAACATTACTGGTCCTGTTTCTATATTCATACTTTCTCTCGATACATTTTCACCTTCTTCCTTTGTCTACTCTAAGCTGCTTCAAACAATATTACTACGCTCTTGGTGTGTTGAATTAACTTAGAATTTAACAACTTCCTTTCTCCCACTTTATCTCAATAAAAATGGGGACCTACACTCGCGTTCATATGAAGCTTGGTAAAGTGGCATTCCAAAGCTGACATCAATGATAGATAATCATTCCAGTGTTTCCTTAAAACACAATCTCTCAACATATCTTATATTTCCTGAATCAGTTTCGTACTTTGACTCTCCATTTAAGGATGATAGGAGGTGCTCATTTTCAACTTCAGTTTCCAGACATTTAAACATCTTCTATTCATTTTTATCCGTTAAGGTTGAAAAGTAATCTCATACATTCACTTATTAACACTTTTAGGTATTTGAACTTCATATTCCACTCTTTCCAATTCATTTGTTAACTCCTCGGTGGTCTTAATTACATCCAATCCTTTCTGTCGGCATAAGGCATCTGTTACCATACGGCTTTGCTCAGGCAGTTGTTAATGGATTAATTAGAGTCTTTTGTTAACCTTAGTCAAAATTTCATTCTTGAAACTCAACGCATAATTGCTTTCCTTCCGATCCTTGGAGAAAAATCCTTGGGCATTTCATGCAGACTTTCTTATTCTTTGAGTAGCTGAGGATGTTATCAATAAATACAGTTTGCTTATTTAAGTACTCCTTATACACCATGATCTTTAATGCCTTATAATCACCTGGTACACTTGTTATTTCACATAATATCACGAGAGCTTGCAATGCTCTTAACTCACTTTAATCGTAATCTCTGATAGGTTCTCAGGTTGGATCTTAAGTTAATTTTCGAGACATTTCATAGGTAATTTATTCTTTGTAGGGGTCACTTACTCTTATTTGTTGTTTTGTCCAGCTCCCGACAATCAGTACGTAATCTCATAATTTCATTCCTTTTCTCTATCAACATTACTGGTACACTTTACGATTCACTTCTTATAAAACCACTCCCTGGGTCTGCCTTATCCACGAGGCCTCCAATACTTCGCCTTAATCCTTTGACATGTCCAACACTTCCTAATCCATGTTGAAGTTTCCTTCTTATACCCGGTTATCACTATTTTTCTTTAAATTTCCGTATATCTTGGCATGTCTTTAATAAATTCAATACTTTATATAGTGAATTCCCCATGGGATCTCATTTCTTAATCCTTCTACTTGTAGCATCCAAGTGCTGGAAGAAAACTTGGGGATATCGTGATCGTTCTCCTGGGCGTATAAATTTCCTCTTATTAACTGCTAACATCGTGATCCATTATCCTCTTTTGACAGCTTCTTATCCTTCCCTTAACAACTTTGACTGAAAGGTCATACTACCCATCCTTGTTTCCTTGGGATTATATATCTAACTTCCAACTCCAACTTCTAAAATTCAATAGATAATTCTTCTGGTACAGTTTCTATATTCGTTCTCACCTTTTTGCTTATCGCCTGCCTCTACATTTGCTTTTCCTCGTGAGTACATACTTTAAACTTTTATGGCACACTTTTCTCCATACATATCATGTTTCCCAATCTTTCAAAGAAAATATTATTTATGCTTTCTACCATCACAACTCTTACCTTGTAAATTTTACATACCACTTCTTTCTTCTCCAACTTCTCAGTTATCATTAAATGCTTTGCATGGTCCTCTGTTGACTTTAAGTGTTACACTACAGCTTATCCAGATATTCCTTAAAGTTTTTGTCCATCAAGTTCAAATATTACTAGTATATTGGTTTATCTAAATGACAATACGAGAACAATACCTAGTTCTGAAAATTATCTTTGATATATCCATAGGTTTAATCTTCAATTGGTGAAATACCAAGTCTTAAATTAGTCTTATAAAAGTACTTTGCTTCTTTCGTTTGACCAAACTAATCATTGGGTCGAGGTAACAGATACTTGCTCTTGATAGTAAACTTGTTGAGCTTTCGCTAGTCGACGCATAACCTCATACTTCCATCTTTCTTATTAATAATTAATGTCGGTGCACCTTATGGGATACACTGGGTCTAATCGCTTCTTCCTCTAACATCTCTTGCATCTGCTTTGCTAACTTCCTCATTTTAACTGGTACTATTTTGTATAAGGCCTTGGTCACTGGCTTCGTTTCAGGTGCTAAGTCAATCGCGAGCTTCACTTCTCTATCTGGAGGAAATGTTGATAACTCATTTGGAAACATATCTTGAAACTCTTTAATCGCTATAAAATCTTCAAATTTTGTTTGCTTCTGACTTTTATTTATCTCATGACCACCATTATGCTCAAATCTTGATCACCGTAATCATCGTTAACAAATTCTTTACTCTCCTTCTTCCTTTCTATCTCATCATATTCTCACTTAACATCTTCAGGACTATTTTTTCATCACGACGGTTTGTCTGGGCATCATGCTTCCATAGTTAATCCATTCCTTAGAATAATGTCAAGTCCCCTTGTCTCAAATGATATCAATTCTTCACAACTTATTGCCAGAAATCTCAATTCCATCATTGGTATTCACTTATGTAATAATTACACGTTCTTGACTTGCTAGTCCTTTAATCATAATCTCATCAATTCAACAGAGTAATTCATTTCATCAACAAAACCATGAGAGGTAAACAATTAAGTTTCTCTCACATATTTTAATACTTTAACGCATAAGGTATTTACCATAATCATCCATATTGTCACGTCCGTAATCTGAACAATATATTTCACAGGAAAATCGCATATTCTTGTTCTCGAAGACGCATTCCTTATTGGAGTAGATTCCCTTGGCTCTTAGTGGATCCTTTACTGGGGCTAGTGATTGCAATCCTCTCCATATGCCATTGTTTCCTTTCCATATATGAGAGGTAGATGGAACTTCGTCTGCTTGGTTCATAATATGTTGATTTCTGTTTGAAAACCTCTTGCAAAGAACGACAGTACAACGAAACAACTAGAAGAATTCAAAATTCAACAAAATTAGAGTTGAAAGAAAGAAGAAGTAAGGATTTAAATATGAATGAGACAACCACATTGGTACTTAAGATGGCCAGTCTTTCATACCATATGGCGTACATCACATGATTAGGTGGCATCTGATGGAATTTACGGATGAGCGGAAGCGTGAAATAACAATTATTCCATAAAAACCATATACCGCACATATAGAAAAATATATAAAAGGGAAAAACAGAGGAATCGAAATCATACCTCGTGAATCGAAGCTTTATAAAATTGGAGTGCTAGCAGTTGCTCCTCAGTGTGTAAAGCACTCTACCGATATCCACCAAGAACGATCCGCTTCGATGAACCTTTTTATAAAACTAAGCTTTTATAAAAATGGAGTTTTTGGGAGAGAGAGATTGAAGAAGAAGATGGAGGCTAGGGTTTTCACAAAACCAAAATTGTGTGTTTTTTTTATGAGCCATCCATCTCATTCTATTTATAGGACTCTCCTAGGGTTTTATAATATATCTTTATATATATTAACCCCCACATTTTATCTTCATAAAATGCTTTAATAATAATTAAAACTATTTTAATCATTATTTCTTTTTCTTAACTATTTAGAAAATAATTCTCTCTCTCATTTTTCATCAAAGAAAATATTCTTTTATGGTGTGACCCTGTAGGTTCAAAATTATGCCGGTAGTAGAAATAAATAATAATAAACTATTATTAATTATTTATATGAATATTAAAATTTACTAAATATAATTAACTGCTTAATTATATTTATTCTACATCGTGAGTGATGCTTCTCAACATATCGCGACTATCCGGATAATATGAATTCACTGCTTAGAATACCAAGAACCTATTCAGTGAATAGTTACCGTACAATTAACTCCTTCTACCCTCCAATGTCCTAATTAAATACAGGGCATGGATCTTGTGTCAAGCCTATCTAATTTAATCATTTGCTTTCCCATTCACTATGCCCAGTTCTATGTAAATTAGAAACTCCTTTCTAATTTCATTCACTCTGGCCAGAGATTCCTGAACTAGCATAAGTGGATCAGCTTTGAACATTCTCTTCCTTCACTGGAAGGGGTAGATCCTTTATTGATCATACACTATCTTCGTGTACAAATTCCTATACCCAGTAGAGCCCTAATAATTGTCCCTGGAGACTAAGAACTAAACCAAAGCATAGTTCAGTGTACACAAGATGACTATGATGACCTCAAGTCTAAGGATACTTGTACAACTATCACTATGTGAACAACTGCTGACACGTGAGTGAACTCCATCAGTTGTTCAGCTGTGCGAGTCATGTTCAGTGAACTTATTCTATAATAAGCACCTACATACTAGCTATAATGTCACCACACAAATATCTATGACAACAGACATCCTTCAGAATGAAGCAAGCATAGTATGTACCAATCTTTGCGGATTATTAATTACCAGTTAGTAATCCTATGACCGGGAACTATTTAAGTTTAGAGTTATCATCTTTTAGGTCTCACTATTATGATCTCATCACAATCCATAAAAAGCTTTACTCTAAACAATGGTATATCTTATTTAAACATTTAAATAGATAGAGCCCGTAATAAAAACAAAACAAGTCTTTTATTAATATCAATAATATCAAAACAGATTACATAAAAGTTATTCCTAAATCCTCATACTTGATTGGAGTTAGGACATATCTCTTTCAATCTCCCACTTGTACTAAAGCCAATCACTCTGGTATCTAATACCCATCTTGTCTTTATGACGATCAAAGTGACTTTCAGAAAGTGGCTTTGTGAGTGGGTCTGCTATGTTGTTATGTGTGTCAACTCTCTTTCAATACAATACAAGAAATGTTACCGCGCTCCCACTAACCCTTTTGTAGACACATGGTTCATCTATATTTTTGATAAAACCAAACTCTTTGATTGTCTCATCAAAACGGATGTTCCATCTACGAGAAGCTTACTTTAAACCACATATGGTTCGCAGCAGCTTACACACTAGGTTTTCATTTCCCTTGGAAAGAAAACCATCTGGCCATTTGCCAGATCTCATAGTCGTAGTAAGCAGCAATCGCAAGCAAAATCCGAACTGATTTTAACAGGGCTACAGGTAAAAAGTTTCATCAAAGTCAATCCATTGCCTTTGTTTGAATCCTTTGGCCACAAGCCTGGCTTTAAAGGTCTCCACCTGGCCATCTTCTCTAATCTTTCTTTTGTATACCTTATACATAGATTCCATTTCGAATTTCATGGCACTTTGCCATTTCTCTGAGTTAACACTACTCATAGCCTCATTATAGGTCACGGGGTTGTCATCATCAATGATTGACAACTTATTGTCATTCTCAATGACAAGGCCATAATACCTCTCAGGTTGGCGAGACACTCTCTCTAACCTACAAACGGGCTGTTCCACAGAAGGTTGTTCAGTCTGAACAGGTGTTTCCACTTGAACCGTAGTAGTTTGTGCTTCTTGAACTTCATCAAGTTCAATTTTGCTCCCACTGTTTCCTTCAAGGATAAACTCCTTTTCCAAGAAGGTAGCATGTCTTGAGACAAACACCCGATGATCGGTGTAAAAGTAATACCCTAAAGTCTCTTTAGGATATCCCACAAAACTACATTTTACGGATCGAGATTCCAGCTTATCTGGGTCAACTTTCTTGACATAAGCTGGACATCCCCAAATCTTAACATGTTTAAGACTCGGTTTCCTTTCTTTCCATATCTCATATGGAGTTTTAGGGATAGATTTGGAAGGCACCTTATTCAGTAAATATGCTGAGGTTTCCAATGCATAACCCCATAAGAATACTGGAAGATTCGCATAGCTCATCATGGACCGAACCATGTATAACAAAATTTGATTTCTCCTTTCAGATACCAATCTGGAGGAGTCCACTAGGAGACTATACCCTTTTCTTTGAGATAATCCAGAAACTCTCCATTCAAGTATTCACCACCTCGATCTGATCGAAGAGTTATAATACCATTTTTGGTTTGTTTCTCCACTTCATACTTATACTCTTTGAACTTTTCAAAGGCATCAGACTTGTGTTTCATCAAACACATATCCGAATCTAGATCTATCATCTATGAAAGTAATGAAGTATGAAAATCCACCCATAGCTTGCGTAGACATTGGTCCACATACATCTATGTGTACCAATCCTAGCAAATCTGCAGCCCTCTCTCCATGTCCACTAAATGGAGATTTAGTCATTTTACCCAATAGACAAGACTCGCATGTAGGATATGATTCAAAATCAAAAGGGGGCAAGTAACCCTTCCTTATGCAATGTCCGCAGTCTATTTTCACTAATATGACCAAGTCTGCAGTGCCAAAAGAAAGTGAGATTTTCATCATCCCTTTTCTTTTATTAGTTTGTTCAATCTGAAGTAAATTATGTCATATACATACAGACCATTATTTAAAGTAACACGTCCATAAAGAATATTATCTCTAAGAATAGAACATTCATTATTCTCAATAATAAACGAAAATTCAGCCAAGTCTAACATGGGAATAATATTCCTCACAATCAAGGGAACAAAATAACAATTATTTAAAAAAAACAATAGTCTTGCCCGTAGGCATATGTAAATGAAATGATCCTACATCTTCAACAGCAACTCTTGCTCCATTTCCCATCAGTAGAATCACCTCCTCTTCCTTAAGAGTCCTACTTCTCCTTAGTCCCTGCAACGAATTGCAGATATGAGAACCACAGGCGGTATCTAATACCCAAGTAGAAATTTGATTTAATGACATATTCACTTCTATCATGAACATACCTGAATCAGAAGTGGTAGTCTCACTACCCTTCTTCTTCTTCAATTCTGCAAGGTAAACCTTGCAGTTCCTCTTCCAGTGCCCCACCTTGTTATAGTGAAAGCAAACAACTTTGCTCTTGGGGTCTTCAGCTTTTGGTGGAACCGGCTTTTCTTCACCTACTTTCTTCTTCTTGGAAGGGTTCCTCTTCCTTTTTTTAGGATTGGAACCTTCACCAATTAGAAGAACATAACTCTTCTTAGGGGGAAAATTCGATTCCGCAGTCTTCAACATGTTGTGGAGTTCAGCCAGGCTGACATCCGGCTTATTTATGTGAAAGTTCACAACAAACTGCGAGAACGAACTCAGAAGTGATTGCAAGACCAAGTCTTGGCTCAGCTCCCCATCCATGGTAAAACCAAGTTGTCCAAGACGTTCAATCAAATTGATCATCTTAAGTACATGGTCATTCACGGATGATCCCTCAGACATCCTACAACCGAACAGCTCCTTCGATATCTCATATCGAGCTGTCCTCTCTGCCACATCATACAACTCTTGTAGATGCATAAGGATAGTGTGAGCATCCATATGCTCATGCTGCTTCTGTAGCTCAATGTTCATGGAAGCTAGCATGATGCATTGAGCAATATTTGCATCATCTATCCACTTACGATACACAACATGTTCATCATTATGTGAATCATTAGCAGGTTCAGTAGGCTTAGGTGAGTCAAGCACATATTCCGGCTTCTCCACCCTGAGAACAATTCTCAAGTTTCGAAGCCAGTTAGCAAAATTAATATCAGTCAACTTGTGAGCATCTAGTATACTCCGGAGTGATATTGCAGAAGATATAACGAATATAGTAAATCTGTAAATGATAAACACATAACAAGACTTAGCAAATATTCAATTTCATTTCAAAACACTATATGAATCGGGTCTTTATTCATAAGTGGCTCCCACTAGTTTATCTAATTTATTCAACCCCCTACGTGAAAAATAAGCATTCATAATGCTAGTGGGAATAGGGATCCTACATTCCATCACACAACATCGGCTGTGGCACGAACCGCCACGTAATGTTCAATAGGCAGACAACTCTTGTCAATTATATCTTATGTTATTCCCTAATCAAACTTTAGCCACTTGAATACTTGAGTCACGGCTGTGGCATGACAAACTCAATATTCTAAGTTAAGTCTAACCCAACATTCCGTACAATTGAATCAATCTCCAACGGCCCACGGTGTGGCACGTAACGACCTTTAGATTCTAATTCAATGTACACATCTCTATGTAATAGACAAGTATTTCTTATTTTGAAATCAAAGCCCTCGGCTGTAGCACGAAACGATAATGATTTAAAAATAAGAACCACTTTCTATCATGTTGGAAGGCTATGACCGACACAAGCCCGTTGTGTCATTGGCCAATTACTACTTGATATTATTTAATTTTAGAGGGATTATATTACATTACAATCATAATCATATTATAAAGAGATTCTTCCTTTTAAATTAAATATTTCAAATCAATAATCGATAATCAGATGATTCCCAGATCGGGTGGAGCATTGTCAAGAGGTGTCACTTAATAACCATTTCTTAAAGATAGAAATCTGTTGTTAACAGAATCATCCTTTCTCTCAAAATTGAAAATTCATATTTAATTACGTGTTTCATAAACACAAGAATCTCATGATTGTATTCATAATATTATTGTCAAGGCAAGAAACAATTCTTATTCTAGATTTTCTAGAGCACGCCTTATATTGATTTAAGTTCACCTAAATCTATCATCGCATGGTAAACACAGGCATATATCTCATATATAAAAATAAATAAACAAGTAAGCATGCAAGTAATATCATGTCACACATTGATATAATGATGTATGGATTTATTATAACATTTAAAAACAATTAAAACAATTAAAACATGCTTTAAAACACTTTCGGGAATATAAACAGTTCAAAACTTTTATATAAAAAATATTTGACCACTCCATTAGATCCGTCTCGGAAAAACGAATCCAACGATATATTGCACGCCCAAAACGGATTTACGAAACTCCAAAAAAATCAAATTTAATGTGGACATACGTGCTGTAACGCATGTACGTAATGCGTTACAACACTGTTGAGACATTTACGCGTGTAACGCATTCCGTAAATGCGCAACAGTGTGTAACGCATTCACGGAATGCGCAACACACCTCGCGCGTGCGACTCACGCGCCCGCACCTGGTCGACCGTTGGCAACATCAGGTTTTTTTTTCTTGTTCTGTCAGCTTTTGTCTTCTCCTTTTCTGTTGTTACAATTAGGAGATGTAACCCCCCTTTCCCTTTACTCCCTTATTAATAACTCTTTATTAATTTATTATTTTGATTTTATTATTAATAAATTAATTAACATTTAATTAATAAATTAATAAAAATCAAAATAATATGATTTCTCAAATCAGGGAGTAGCAGAAAAATACCAGATCAGCCATGGGTCATTGTGCAAATTTTAATCATAATTATTCACATGCATAATTATTTCATGAATTTTAATTAAAAAAAATTTAAAAATTCATAACAAATAATCTACACATCACAAAATTATGAAAAAAATACCTAGATAAAACTAAGCTTTTATAAAAATGGAGTTTTTGGGAGAGAGAGAGAAGAAGAAGATGGAGGCTAGGGTTTTCACAAAACCAAAATTGTGTGTTTTTTTTATGAGCCATCCATCTCATTCTATTTATAGGACTCTCATAGGGTTTTATAATATATCTTTATATATATTAACCCCCACATTTTATCTTCATAAAATGCTTTACTAATAATTAAAACTATTTTAATCATTATTTCTTTTTCTTAACTATTTAGAAAATAATTCTCTCTCTCATTTTTCATCAAAGAAAATATTCTTTTATGGTGTGACCCTGTAGGTTCAAAATTATGCCGGTAGTAGAAATAAATAATAACAAACTATTATTAATTATTTATATGAATATTAAAATTCACTAAATATAATTAACTGATTAATTATATTTATTCTACATCGTGAGTGATGCTTCTCAACATATCGCGACTATCCGGATAATATGAATTCACTGCTTAGAATACCAAGAACCTATTCAGGGAATAGTTACCATACAATTAACTCCTTCTACCCTCCAATGTCCTGATTAAATACAAGGCATGGATCTTGTGTCAAGCCTATCTAATTTAATTATTTGCTTTCCCATTCACTATGCTCAGTTCTATGAAAATTAGAAACTCCTTTCTAATTTCATTCACTCTGGCCAGAGATTCCTGAACTAGCATAAGTGGATCAGCTTTGAACATTCTCTTCCTTCGCTGGAAGGGGTAGATCCTTTATTGATCATACACTATCTTCGTGTACAAATTCCTATACCCAGTAGAGCCCTAATAATTGTCCCTGGAGACTAAGAACTAAACCAAAGCATAGTTCAGTGTACACAAGATGACTATGATGACCTCAAGTCTAAGGATACTTGTACAACTATCACTATGTGAACAACTGCTGACACGTGAGTGAATTTCATCAGTTGTTCAGCTGTGCGAGTCATGTTCAGTGAACTTATTCTATAATAAGCACCTATATACTAGCTATAATGTCACCACACAAATATCTATGAGAACAGACATCCTTCAGAATGAAGCAAGCATAGTATGTACCAATCTTTGCGGATTATTAATTACCAGTTAGTAATCCTATGACCGGGAACTATTTAAGTTTAGAGTTATCATCTTTTAGGTCTCACTATTATGATCTCATCATAATCCTTAAAAAGCTTTACTCTAAACTATGGTATATCTTATTTAAATATTTAAATAGATAGAGCCCGTAATAAAAACAAAACAAGTCTTTTATTAATATCAATGAAATCAAAACAGATTACATAAAAGTTATTCCTAAATCCTCATACTTGATTGGACTTAGGACATATCTCTTTCAGCGTCCCACCCGACTCTTCGTCATTCTGACAAAGTGTCTCACCATAACACTGTTTGTCCTAATCAGAGAGCAAAACTTGAGGGAAATAATTAAATTTGAAAGGAATACAATACCCTCCTTTTTGATATCATAGCAAAGAGTTTATTTAAGAAAAGAGGTTCATACTTATTTAAGAATCAAAAAGGAATATACGTTGTAATATTGAAGACAAGAACGATACCATTGGTCACCATCAACGTTCCACTTGTGTTCATCATTCGAGCTTGTTCGATCATATCCCAATTGTATCATATAACGACTTCAAAGGGTACGCTAAAATACCTTCGCACATTAAGCATTATGATAGATTCTTACTTGTTAAGTCTTGCGTCTCTAACATCACAACTACACGTATAATACTTTAATAATTTGATCATAATGGCATTCCCACCAGATAACTTCCAGTTTCCTCTTTTTAATTTAGAATAACCGCAAATCATTCAACATAACGATCCTTTTGTTAATAATATTCTTCTTTTGGAAAGATTTGGAAATCTTCCCAATCTTCTTCGGTCATGCTACGACTTCTGTTAAAACTATGAATTCTTCAAACTCTGATAGTCCTAGTAATCGAATGTATAGTTACTCTGTACGCTGATTCTGTTGTAAATTTTGTCAAACAATATGTGCATCTTATTGTTAGGAATAATCAACTCCTTCATAATCGTGGGTTACTTGGTTCTCTGAATTTACAATATTAAGTTGGAAATAAGTATCCTTCCAGGCAATCCGGGTCTTTTAACAAACAAGAAACTCAAGTAGTAACTTGACAACCAAGGTTTAAAACTTATTTTATTCAAAAAGGCTTTTAGAAATTTTGTAAGGAAAATCTTTTTCGAAAACTTGTTAAAAATTTTGAAAATCACAAATTTGGTTGTCCTTACTATATGAGTTGGTTGTTGTCCTTCCGACCTATAACAAGGTACCAAATTAAAGAAACAATCACATAAAGGTCTGTTCACTTTGATCTACCTTTTCTCCTTTATCGAGTCCATTTGCCTTCCTTAATCGACGAAAACTTCAGTTGTCGTTGCATGTTACCTTATTCATAGCTTCACATCAAAGCTCCCATACTGGTAATACTTCCATCATCAACTTTGCAATCGCTAAGGGGAACAGACTATCCAATAGTCAATAAGTCTATTTTTATAGAACCAAAATTTGCTCTTATCACATCACATCACTACTTTACATATCGCATTTATCATAGCACCATCATTTATTTCTACGAAAATTCCAGATCTATACTTTTCTCTCTAACTCTTTCAAAACTCCTCTAGTCCATCCCACAAGCTAATCACAGGTGGTCTATTCACTAGTGGCCTCGTTTAATCTGGTACCAGCTATTCTCCGGAACACTTAAATTTTCTTCTAAACTTCTTCTCACCTTTATTTATATATCCAATAGTCAGCTGTGCGATTCATGTTCAGTGAACTTATTCTATAATAAGCACCTACATACTAGCTATAGTGTCACCACACAAATATCTATGAGAACAGACATCCTTCAGAATGAAGCAAGCATAGTTTGTACCAATCTTTGCGGATTATTAATTACCAGTTAGTAATCCTATGACCGGGAACTATTTAAGTTTAGAGTTATCATCTTTTAGGTCTCACTATTATGATCTCATCATAATCCATAAAAAGCTTTACTCTAAACTATGGTATATCTTATTTAAACATTTAAATAGATAGAGCCCGTCATAAAAACAAAACAAGTCTTTTATTAATATCAATAAAATCAAAACAGATTACATAAAAGTTATTCCTAAATCCTCATACTTGATTGGACTTAGGACATATCTCTTTCAATCTCCCACTTGTACTAAAGCCAATCACTCTGGTATCTAATACCCATCTTGTCTTTATGACGATCAAAGTGACTTTCAGAAAGTGGCTTTGTGGGTGGGTCTGCTATGTTGTTATGTGTGTCAACTCTCTTTCAATACAATACAAGAAATGTTACCGCGCTCCCACTAACCCTTTTGTAGACACATGGTTCATCTACGTTTTTGATAAAACCAAACTCTTTGATTGTCTCATCAAAACGGATGTTCCATCTACGAGAAGCTTACTTTAAACCATATATGGTTTGCAGCAGCTTACACACTAGGTTTTCATTTCCCTTGGAAAGAAAACCATCTGGCCATTTGCCAGATCTCATAGTCGTAGTAAGCAGCAATCGCAAGCAAAATCCGAACTGATTTTAACAGGGCTACAGGTAAAAAGTTTCATCAAAGTCAATCCATTGCCTTTGTTTGAATCCTTTTGCCACAAGCCTGGCTTTAAAGGTCTCCACCTGGCCATCTGCTCTAATCTTTCTTTTGTATACCGTATACATAGATTCCATTTCGGATTTCATGGCACTTTGCCATTTCTCTGAGTCAACACTACTCATAGCCTCATTATAGGTCACGGGTTTGTCATCATCAGTGATTGACAACTTATTGTCATTCTCAATGACAAGGCCATAATACCTCTCAGGTTGGCGAGACACTCTCTCTAACCTACAAACGGGCTGTTCCACAGAAGGTTGTTCAGTCTGAACAGGTGTTTCCACTTGAACCGTAGTAGTTTGTGCTTCTTGAACTTCATCAAGTTCAATTTTGCTCCCACTGTTTCCTTCAAGGATAAACTCCTTTTCCAAGAAGGTAGCATGTCTTGAGACAAACACCCAATGATCGGTGTAAAAGTAATACCCTAAAGTCTCTTTAGGATATCCCACAAAACTACATTTTACGGATCGAGATTCCAGCTTATCTGGGTTAACTTTCTTGACATAAGCTGGACATCCCCAAATCTTAACATGTTTAAGACTCGGTTTCCTTTCTTTCCATATCTCATATGGAGTTTTAGGGACAGATTTGGAAGGCACCTTATTCAGTAAATATGCTGAGGTTTCCAATGCATAACCCCATAAGAATACTGGAAGATTCGCATAGCTCATCATGGACCGAACCATGTCTAACAAAATTTGATTTCTCCTTTCAGATACCAATCTGGAGGAGTCCACTGGGAGACTATACCCTTTTCTTTGAGATAATCCAGAAACTCTCCATTCAAGTATTCACCACCTCGATCTGATCGAAGAGTTATAATACCATTTTTGGTTTGTTTCTCCACTTCATACTTATACTCTTTGAACTTTTCAAAGGCATCAGACTTGTGTTTCATCAAACACATATCTGAATCTAGATCTATCATCTATGAAAGTAATGAAGTATGAAAATCCACCCATGGCTTGCGTAGACATTGGTCCACATACATCTGTGTGTACCAATCCTAGCAAATCTGCAGCCCTCTCTCCATGTCCACTAAATGGAGATTTAGTCATTTTACCCAATAGACAAGACTCGCATGTAGGATATGATTCAAAATCAAAAGGGGGCAAGTAACCCTTCCTTATGCAATGTCCGCAGTCTATTTTCACTAATATGACCAAGTCTGCAGTGCCAAAAGAAAGTGAGATTTTCATCATCCCTTTTCTTTTATTAGTTTGTTCAATCTGAAGTAAATTATGTCACATATATACAGACCATTATTTAAAGTAACACGTCCATAAAGAATATTATCTCTAAGAATAGAACATTCATTATTCTCAATAATAAACGAAAATTCAGCCAAGTCTAACATGGGAATAATATTCCTCACAATCAAGGGAACAAAATAACAATTATTTTAAAAAAAAACAATAGTCTTGCCCGTAGGCATATGTAAATGAAATGATCCTAAATCTTCAGCAGCAACTCTTGCTCCATTTCCCATCAGTAGAATCACCTCCTCTCCCTTAAGAGTCCTACTTCTCCTTAGTCCCTGCAACGAATTGCAGATATGAGAACCACAGGCGGTATCTAATACCCAAGTAGAAATTTGATTTAATGACATATTCACTTCTATCATGAACATACCTGAATCAGAAGCGGTAGTCTCACTACCCTTCTTCTTCTTCAATTCTGCAAGGTAAACCTTGCAGTTCCTCTTCCAGTGCCCCACCTTGTTACAGTGAAAGCAAACAACTCTGCTCTTGGGGTCTTCAGCTTTTGGTGGAACCGGCTTTTCTTCACCTACTTTCTTCTTCTTGGAAGGGTTCCTCTTCCTTTTCTTAGGATTGGAACCTTCACCAATTAGAAGAACAAAACTCTTCCTAGGGGAAAATTCGATTCCGCAGTCTTCAACATGTTGTGGAGTTCAACCAGGCTGACATCCAGCTTATTCATGTGAAAGTTCACAACAAACTGCGAGAACGAACTCGGAAGTGATTGCAAGACCAAGTCTTGGCTCAGCTCCCCATCCATGGCAAAACAAAGTTGTCCAAGACATTCAATCAGATTGATCATATTAAGTACATGGTCATTCACGGATGATCCCTCAGACATCCTACAACCGAACAGCTCCTTCGATATCTCATATCGAGTTGTCCTCCCTGCCACATCATACAACTCTTGTAGATGCATAAGGATAGTGTGAGCATCCATATGCTCATGCTGCTTCTGTAGCTCAATGTTCATGGAAGCTAGCATGATGCATTGAGCAACATTTGCATCATCTATCCACTTACGATACACAACATGTTCATCATTATGTGAATCGTTAGCAGGTTCAGTAGGCTTAGGTGAGTCAAGCACATATTCCAGCTTCTCCACCCTGAGAACAATTCTCAAGTTTCGAAGCCAGTTAGCAAAATTAGGACCAGTCAACTTGTGAGCATCTAGTATACTCCGGAGTGATAGTGCAGAAGACATAACGAATATAGTAAATCTGTAAATGATAAACACATAGCAACACTTAGCAAATATTCAATTTCATTTCAAAACACTATATAAATCGGGTCTTTATTCATAAGTGGCTCCCACTAGTTTATCTAATTTATTCAACCCCCTACGTGAAAAATAAGCATTCATAATGCTAGTGGGAATAGGGATCCTACATTCCATCACACAACATCGGCTGTGGCACGAACCGCCACGTAATGTTCAATAGGCAGACAACTCTTATCAATTACATCTTATGTTATTCCCTAATCAAACTTTAGCCTCTTGAATACTTGAGTCACGGCTGTGGCATGACAAACTCAATATTCTAAGTTAAGTCTAACCCAACATTCCGTACCATTGAATCAATCTCCAACGGCCCACGGCTGTGGCACGTAACAACCTTTAGATTCTAATTCAATGTACAGATCTCTATGTAATAGACAAGTATTTCTTATTTCGAAATCAAAGCCCTCGGCTGTAGCACAAAACGATAATGATTTAAAAATAAGAACCACTTTCTATCATGTTGGAAGGCTATGACCGACACAAGCCCGTTGTGTCATTGGCCAATTACTACTTGATGTTATTTAATTTTAGAGGGATTATATTACGTTACAATCATAATCATATTATAAAGAGATTCTTCCTTTTAAATTAAATATTTCAAATCAATAATCGATAATCAGATGATTCCCAGATCGGGTGGAGCATTGTCAAGAGGCGTCACTTAATAACCCTTTCTTAAAGATAGAAATCTGTTGTTGACAGAATCATCCTTTCTCTCAAAATTGAAAATTCATATTTAATTACGTGTTTCATAAACACAAGAATCTCATGATTGTATTCATAATATTATTATCAAGGCAAGAAACAATTCTTATTCTAGATTTTCTAGAGCACGCCTTATATTGATTTAAGTTCACCTAAATCTATCATCGCATGGTAAACACAGGCATATATCTCATATATAAAAATAAATAAACAAGTAAGCATGCAAGTAATATCATGTCACACATTGATATAATGATGTATGGATTTATTATAGCATTTAAAAGCAATTAAAACAATTAAAACATGCTTTAAAACACTTTCGGGAATATAAACAGTTCAAAACTTTTATATAAAAAATATTTGACCACTCCATTAGATCCGTCTCAGAAAAACGAATCCAACGATATATTGCACGCCCAAAACGGAGTTACGAAACTCCCAAAAAATCAAATTTAATGTGGACATACGGGCTGTAACGCATGTACGTAATGCGTTACAACACTGTTGAGCCATTTACGCGTGTAATGCATTCCGTAAATGCGCAACAGTGTGTAACGCATTCACGGAATGCGCAACACACCCCGCGCGTGCGACTCACGCGCCCGCACCTGGTCGACCGTTGGCAACCGTAGGTTTTTTTTCTTGTTCTGTCAGCTTTTGTCTTCTCCTTTTCTGCTGTTACAATTAGGAGATGTAACCCCCCTTTCCCTTTACTCCCTTATTAATAACTCTTTATTAATTTATTATTTTCATTTTATTATTAATAAATTAATTAACATTTAATTAATAAATTAATAAAAATCAAAATAATATGATTTCTCAAATCAGGGAGTAGCAGAAAAATACCAGATCAGCCATGGATCCTTCTGCAAATTTTAATCATAATTATTCACATGCATAATTATTTCATGAATTTTAATTAAAACAATTTTTAAAAATTCATAACAAATAATCTACACATCACAAAATTATGAAAAAAATACCTAGATAAAACTAAGCTTTTATAAAAATGGAGTTTTTGGGAGAGAGAGAGAAGAAGAAGATGGAGGCTAGGGTTTTCACAAAACCAAAATTGTGTATTTTTTTTATGAGCCATCCATCTCATTCTATTTATAGGACTCTCCTAGGGTTTTATAATATATCTTTATATATATTAACCCCCACATTTTATCTTCATAAAATGTTTAATAATAATTAAAACTATTTTAATCATTATTTCTTTTTCTTAACTATTTAGAAAATAATTCTCTCTCTCATTTTTCATCAAAGAAAATATTCTTTTATGGTGTGACCCTGTAGGTTCAAAATTATGCCGGTAGTAGAAATAAATAATAATAAACTTTTATTAATTATTTATATGAATATTAAAATTCACTAAATATAATTAACTGATTAATTATATTTATTCTACATCGTGAGTGATGCTTCTCAACATATCGCGACTATCCGGATAATATGTGCATCTTATTGTTAGAAATAATCAATTCCTTCATAATCGTGGGTTACTTGGTTCTCTGAATTTACAATATTAAGTTGGAAATAAGTATCCTTCCAGGCAATCTGGGTCTTTTAACAAACAAGAAACTCAAGTAGTAACTTGACAACCAAGGTTTAAAACTTATTTTATTCAAAAAGGCTTTTAGAAATTTTGTAAGGAAAATCTTTTTCGAAAACTTGTTAAAAATTTTGAAAATCACAAATCTGGTTGTCCTTACTATATGAGTTGGTTGTCCTTCCGACCTATAACAAGGTACCAAATTAAAGAAACAATCACATAAAGGTCCGTTCACTTTGATCTACCTTTTCTCCTTTATCGAGTCCATTTGCCTTCCTTAATCGACAAAAACTTCAGTTGTCGTTGCATGTTACCTTATTCATAGCTTCACATCAAAGCTCCTATACTGGTAATACTTCCATCATCAACTTTGCAATCGCTAAGGGGAACAGACTATCCCACAGTCAACAAGTCTATTTTTATAGAACCAAAATTTGCTCATATCACATCACATCACTACTTTACATATCGCATTTATCATAGCACCATCATTTATTTCTACGAAAATTCCAGATCTATACTTTTCTCTCTAACTCTTTCAAAACTCCTCTAGTCCATCCCACAAGCTAATCACAGGTGGTCTATTCACTAGTGGCCTCGTTTAATCTGGTAACAGCTATTCTCCGGAACACTTAAATTTTCTTCTAAACTTCTTCTCACCTTTATTTATATCTCAAATACTCACCATTTACTGTAACACCCAAATCCGCCCTCGTAAGTACAATTGCTTCATAGGACAAGTTCTAAACTGGGGGTATAGAACAGGGTGTAGAGTAAACTGAAGAGATACACTCACAACCGAATGTCCAGTAAAATAGGAATAAACGAATGGAGGTTCTTAAATAGGTAGTCTCATAACAAGAGGTGGTAGAATAGCGTGGAATAGCTTAAAGAGGTGCAACTGTCATAACAGAAGGTAATATCATTAATACTGATGGAGGAACAAGGTGCAAATCAAATTTGAGAGAAGATGACGATCCTTGAACAGAAAGCTCCAAACGATCAGATGATATAGGGAAATCAGGATCTGCCATTGTCGTTGTCTGGAAATCACGTCGCAAACTAAAAATCCTGAATCGCAACACGAACCGTGCCGGAGACCTACTATACAGTCGTACTCATCCTCACGACGTCTTATCTTTCTATTTCCTATTCCTAATCCTAACCCTCTACCCAATCCCGAAAATCTAGACTTGTTTCAGTGACTTATAACCTGTAGCTCTGATACCAACTTGTGGCGCCCTCCAAACCCGGGTCAGAAGTTTGGGGTCCACTATACATACACAATATATAAACCTGTATAAAAATATTATTTACAATGACCCTACTTTACATAACCACGGATCCCAACAGGTTAAAGTATGAAAACAAGCCAGAACCTTAACTTTTATTACAACATACCAAATCCCAACTAATTTAACTTACAACTGATAATAAAATTATTCTTACTATCTCACTACCGCCATAAGTTCCTGCTAGCTCGATCCAACTCAATCTGGATACCTAGCTCGTACATTGAACTGGGAAACCTCGCTATCAACCGTATTCTTCTTAACTATAGAATACATAAAAAGATTCGCAAGAGTGAGCTAACTAGCTCAGCATGTCACAATGACAATAATCGAGGTTAATCAATGATCAAACGAGATGATTCAGAGGAATCAAGTTTATTGCTAAATAATCATTAGAACTAGATATTCATTTTAAGTTTTTAAAACCAAGGATAGGCTGCTGATCAGTCACGCACTAACCCCCGAGCAAAGCACACGGCACTGCTCTAACTACTGGATCCAGGGCACACATTGGCCTAACTTGACTATTGATATGGTCTGACCACGAATCTGGTCCATACATAAAAAAACTATCCAATTCTAAAGCAGTTCAATATGATAAATAATATAATTCGATACAACAAGATCATAATCAATGATGATTAAACACTTGAATAAAACGTAAGGAAACTCATGGATATCACAAGGGTATATCAGGGTATGTATAAGAAACGGTTTTCAGTCCGTAAAGGATCAGGTATTAGACAAATAATGATTTTTCAAGGTATAGTTCTTTGATGTTATAAAGAATGGTTGGAGTATAAAAGTTTATGTGTTTTTAAACAATTTTGTTTCAGTGTTTGGTGTTTGGTAGTTGTACATTTGGGGAGTAGTATTATATTTGTGTGATTTGGTATCTGAGGATCAGCAAAGGATGGTTTACAAGGAATAAGGCTTACGGCTCAAGATCAAGAAAAATCAGGGTTCAAGGGTAAATAGTTTAAAGCACTTGCAATATAAAACATGAGTTATTTGGAATAATAACGACATGTTATGAAACAGCTCGAAAATATTTGCGATGTAATTTGGAGAAAAGTTCAGAAATACTTGCCTTACAGGGCTTTATAACTATTACTGATCAACTCTGAGTCGATTCTGTCGCTCAGGCTTTAACGTCCAACCACTAGATCCCATTGGATTCGACTTCGACATTTAGGTCTTTCTGTTGAAACTCTACTGAGCTTGTCGATTGACTACTAGGTCATCTTTAGTCTTACGTTCACTTTCGGTTTTCCCGACTAGAACCTACGGGGTCAAAATACCCTATATTAGACGTCCAGGTATGCTTGACATATCCTCGATACCAATTCTACCCAAAAATATTCAAACCCGACTCGTAATTATGAATATTATAATAACACACGCAACAAATAGGGTTCACAATCTCGAAGGTCGGTTCGGTGTTCGTTTTCGGAAAATATATATATTTATATATACTCTTTATTTTACGAAATTAGGGTTATCGAATTGGCAAAATATTTCATTACATCGTACAACCAAGTTTCATATATAAAACGTACACATATACATATAGTCACTCGACGTCCCGATAATCATTGGATACGCTCCCGTATTTACATAATTCAGTTTCCCGGCAATCGGGCAGTGTCTCCTTTGTTTATCGGACTACCCGTCGAAACATCAGTCGACGTTAATTCAATAACAACAATCCAATTCACAATAACCTCAATCCCAATCACCAGCTCAACCCAACAATCAATCCAATCAGAATTCGTCAACTAAATTACGTACTTTACTTTAATGTAAAAATCAAATTCTCGTTTCAAGGATAATTTCACGAATTAATTAATTTATTTTAAAATATTATGACTCCGAATTATATCATCACCGTCCACCGTCGACTCACCGAAATTCACCGTCGACGGCGGTAAAATTTATCGGTGCCCGATACGTGTCGGGTTTCCAAATAAATTCCACCGATTAGCTTTTATAATTTCCCGCACAGAAATTACTTTTATTTCACGAAATCAGTCAATAGAATTCCTGCAAGACATATAATAATATAATTATTAATATACTACTTTTCCAAAATTACAATCGGCAAAATAACAGGGGAGTAAAACCAGGCGGCACACGCGCGCGACGCGCCACTGCGCGCAGTACCGCCATATAACACAAAAACGCACACACACCACAGATTATACATACGCACATATTATGTATGTATACATATATATATGTATGAACAGGGAAACAAAGCTGAGAAAAGGAAATAGAGGTGAATCACCGGAGGACACATTGAAAATACCCGAGAAACGGAAGCGTGCAGGAGGGAAACGGACAGAGAAGTCCAGGGAAAAACAGGGAAAATGAGAAGAAATCAAGAGAATAAAGAGACGAGCAGGGAAGAGATTAAGGGGACAAAGAGATTGAGCAGATGAGACTAAGAGATTAATGTTAGATAAAATGGGGATACAAATAAAATGAGAACAAGGGTATGAATGAACTCTCCTTCTGCTCAAGACACGTATATTAAAAATTGGTGCCACACATGCCCATTCCAAGCCACGTCTTCATGCCTCTGCTTACAAGCTGGTTTTGACCCGATATTGTATCGTCCTTAATCTTTTAACGGAATAATTTACGAATGAAAATTAATCCAAATGATCCCAAAATATTTTTAAAATTTTATAAATATCCCGAAACTAATAAAATAAGATTTTCATAATTTTTAAAGCATTTTTGAAACGTAACTCATACCCACATTTAACAATTAACGATCCCAGCTGCACTTACAAGAAACTCAGAAAATTACAAAAATAGTCTTAAAATATTACAAATATCCCGAAGTTTACAAAAACATAAATTTCGTAATTTTAAAATAATTTATGAAATGCAGTTTATACCCGCTTTTAGCAATTAAACGAATCGACACGACGGTGAAATTAATCCCGAAAATTTCCAAAATGATTTTAAAATTCTCGAAATATTTCAAACTTAAATAAAAATGAGTTTTATAATTTTTGAAGAATTCTGGAATTAAATACCGATTTTACAAATAAATGTAATCAGAAAATCATACAAGGTTAAATAATTGATGAAATATTGATTTCTAAATTTTGTAAAACCCCAAAAATAATTGTTATAATTATAAAACCATAAAAATAATTTTAGAGACATTCCAAATATTTATGCAAATAAATTTGCACTAAATTTACTTTTAAAAGTGAAAACAATTTCATACGACTCCATAATTGATCACGCGGACAACCCGGTACTCCGTAAATCACACATAGATAATAATCAAACAACATATAGTGGTCAGAATCAATACACATATTTTATTCATTTAATAATTTCCATAATCACATATTTAAATAATTCAAAAATACACGAGTCGTTATACCTGCTATCTTGGCGAAATCCTTTACAAACCTTCGATAATACCCGGTCAGTCTAATAAAGCTTCTTACCTCGGTGGGCGTGGTTGGTTGTTCCCAATTAGCGACAGGTTCTATCTTTGCAGGGTCTACGAGAATCCCTTCCTTACTAATCACATGACCCAAAAACTGAACTTCTTTCAACCAAAATTCACACTTTGAGAATTTGGCATACAATTTTTCTTTCCGCAAGATTTCCAATACTATCCTGAGGTGTTCTGCATGTTCCTCCTCCGATCTGGAGTAAATTAGAATATCATCGATGAAGACTATAACGCATTCGTCCAGATACTTCTTAAAGACTCGGTTCATCAGATCCATGAAAGTCGCGGGCGCGTTAGTCAAACCAAATGACATAACTAGGAACTCATAATGTCCGTACCTAGTGCGAAATTCATGCTTAGGTATATCTTCCGGTTTGATCTTAAGTTAATTATAAGATGTCCTAAGGTCAATCTTGGAAAAACACGTTGCATCCTTTAACTGGTCAAAGAGGTCATCTATTCTTGGCAATGGGTACTTGTTCTTAATGGTCAGCTTGTTCAGCTCTCGATAATTGATGCACACTCTCATGCTACCGTCCTTCTTCTTCACAAATAGTACGGGTGCACCCCACGGGGATACGCTCGGTCTAATCATTCCTTTATCCAATAGATCTTGCAGTTGATCAGCCAACTCTTTCATTTCGACGGGGGCCAAATGATACATGGCCTTTGATACTGGTGTCGTACTGGGAGCTAAATTAATGGAAAATTCTATTTCCCGATCCGGGGGTAGTCCGGGAAGATCCTTGGGAAATACATCCTCAAACTCATTAACTACAGGTATGGTGTGGATCTCAGGGGTTTCTCGTTTGGTATCCACCACATGAGCCAAGTAGGCCTCACATCCTTGCCTTAAAAGTCTCTTGGTCTGCACCATAGTTAGAAATTTCTTGGTTTGCCGTTGCCCCTTAATTATTATACTCTTACCACTAGGTGTTTTCAATTTTACTTTAGTTCCCCTCACAATCAATCTGGGCATGGTTTCTAAATAGCCAATCCATTCCTAATATCCCATCAAACTCCCCTAGTCGAAAGGGAATTAAATCTACTGGGTATCTTACTCCACCTAATTCTAGGTTGCAGTTAGCATAAACTTGATTTACAGGGATAATCTCTTGATTAGCTATTTCCATTTGCAAAGATTCTTTCAAAGGTTCCACTTTTAAATTCAATTTTTTAGCAAATTCCTTAGATACGAAAGACTTAGTAGCTCCAGAATCAAATAGCACATTGGCGGGATTAGAGTTTAGGAGGAGCGTACCTGCTATAACATTGGTGTTCCGTACGACATCTTTCACAGTCATATTAAAGGTCCTGGCAGTCGGCACTCTGCTAGATGCAGCTACACTACCCCTCGAGCTAGCTGGGACTGCCGCAGGGCAGTCCTTCTTCATGTGTCCTATCTTTCCGCACTGAAAACACTTAGCCGCTTCCTAGTTACAAGTTGTGGCATAGTGCCCCACCTTACCACATTTAAAGCATGTCATCGGTTTCTGCATACATTACCCAGAATGCCTCTTACCACAGCTCTTGCATTCTGGCAGAGGAGGTCGTGGTTGGCTATGATAAGACATTCCCGTCTGGTTCCCGCTCCGGGCCACACTCACGCTCCCTGATCCCCCGAATCCTGTACTGCGGTTGGGTTGGGAGGCCGTCCCCCTGACAAACTTACTAGGGAAGCTCTCCCCTCCCACACTCCTGCTTCGACCATCGAACTTTCGTTTCTTAGTTTGCTTTATTTTCTGGCTCATTTCACTCCCTGTTTCAGCTATTGTGGTCTTCTGTACTAGGGTGGCATAGTCAGTTATCTACAGAATTGCCAGCTTGTTCTGAATCCACTGCTTCAATCCCTGTTAAAATCTCTCAGCCTTTTGCTCTTCGGTGCCTACCAGCTGTGGCACAAACCTCGACAATTCTGTGAACTTAACTTCATATTCTGCTACGCTCATATTTTTTTGTTTCAGCTCTAGGATCTTTTGCTGCATCTAAACCTCCATAAACTTTGGGATATACTTCTTTAAAAATAACTCAGTGAATCTTTTCCAAGTAACAATCCCTTGGGGCTCCATATTTTTCTTGGCTTCCCACCAATAGTTAGCCTCACCCTTTAAGAGATAAGTGGCAAAATTAGTCTTGTGGGTTTCCTCAATGCCAATTCGCTCAAAGGTATTTTCTACCTCTTTTAGCCAAGCCTTGGCCTATACTGGGTCAGTAACACCGTGAAACTCTGGGGGCTTGACCGACTTGAAAGATTTAAATACATTAGCCATGGCCTGCTGGGGTTACTGGGGTGGTCGTTGCTGTTGCCGGTTTTTCCTCAGAAGTTCTACAAACTGCTCCATAGGGTTCACTGGCATTTCCATCCCCTGAGTATCTTCAGCCTCTGACTCTGCATAGTCCTCATCATCACACTCATTTCGTTATTCGTTAATTCTTAATGGTGGGGTCTGTGCTCGATGCCCTAGTTCATTATTACTGCCCTGGCTGCCAGATGCAGTCGGGCGAGTTCTTGTTACTATTCTCCTTGGCGGCATTTTCCTGTTACATAAACTTATTTAGGTTTTTTTCATTTGCCAATCCTCATGCTTCCTGATTTGTTATGACAGTATGTAATTATGCAGGTATGAAAGAAGATTAAACCACAATCTAGAAATCGCAACTAATCAACACGATAATTATACATAATTTGGCCATACGCCAGGTCTAGGTACAACATACTGAATAATAAAAGTACAATCTACCTTAAAACAATAATCCTTAGCTGGTGGCACTATCAAAGATAACAACCAAAACAACTATCACAAAACAACTAAGTACCACCGCTGAGAAATAACAACCAACTACTAACAGTGTCCACTAGCCACGAGCAACATCATGAATCAGCCTCATAGCACAGACCATAACCCTGATAACCTCGCGCCTACTCACCAAGTCACGCTGTGGGGATAAGCGGTGAATCCTACCGATGGTCCTCTACTCTATGCGGCGAATGGTCCTGCGCACGCGTCGGGCACTGGGGTATTCTCGCCTGCCTCGGGCCTCTATCCTCATGTGCCGCTCGATGGAAAGCTGGTCCCTCAGCTCAGCAATACGGGCCTCAGCCGCTGTCAGATCAGTAGCATAGTGACCTACCACCCAATCGTGAACTGCTAGGGATATGACTGGTATGGGTGGTGGAAGTGGGGAATCTGCAGGAGTCGCTGCCACACCGTCAAGAATAGGGTCCATGCCGTCGTCGGTCTCAGTTCGTGCGGGACTAACTGGTACAGGAGGCGGGGTGGGTGTCCTCACTGGGGTGGCTGCCCCCAACGCCGCCTCTAACTCCTCAGTCAGTGTAGTGACTCTGTCCTGCAGAGCTATCATCCTATCCATCAAATCTGCTACTCCCGTCTCGTTCTCGAGCTCAGCGACTCGAGCCTGGGCTGCTGAGATCCGATCTAACAAACGCTCTATCGACCTCTGATGCACATCCACCCTCTTTATCTCTCGAGATGGAACCTCCATGCTGCCGTATGGAATATCCTCAAGAGGGGCTATCTCAGTGTTTGGCGCAATGGGGTCCTCCTCCGGGTCCTCCTCAGGGTCAGTCTCCGGGTACTCGAATACCTCTAAGCCCACAGTGGGGGCAGGGTCAGCTACCTCGGCCTCATCTAAAAGGGCCTCATCATGCTCTCTCTTGTACATATCTACAGCCTCAGGGTCTAACACATCGGGTACCTACAAGTCATTTAACACATGCATTACTATCCTTGGATACTTAAATCACCCCTAAGGGTTCTTAATGTCAGTGCTACCCTCGTAGCCCGACTACGAACTCTATGTGAGCTCTAGTTCATTGGTTCAGTTGATTCACCCTAATGTTTCTGAAACTTATAACCTAAGGCTCTGATACCATTTCTGTAACACCCCCAAATTCAAGGTCGGGAATTCAGGTTGTTACGATCACTTAATATTGTCTATTAAATAATTAATTCTCTTTTTACCTCATTACTCGACCTTTTAACCTAACTCACACACACACAAGTTATATGCTCAGAAACATTACTAAATTAACGTTAAAGTATTTAAGTTATTACAGACCAAAGGAAATTATCTCAAAAGAGTGAACGCCGAGAACAGCTCTACATGAGACTGGCTCGGGTCACAAATGGTCTTGGTTCAAGTATTTAAAAGGAAACTATCTCTATTCGTCTACCTGAGGTGGCTGGAGGACGAACAGTCTACGGTACTCACGTGCGTCCCCTACCCGCTTGCGGGCAGTCGTCCTGGTTCGGGCCATGCTGGTAATCTGTTGTGATATGATATTTATAAAAGCAAGAGTGAGCACTAATGCTCAACAAGATATAGATATCCAATATATAAATATAATCATTTAGGGAAAAACAACCATTAAGCATTGTATATCCAAGATTAATAAAAGTTTCTATGCTTGTCAATTTTATGAAAAACTCAACTTTAAATGTATCAGTTTAATCAGTTTATACTTGTACTCATTTCATCTCAAAATCTCAATATGATGCTTGAACCAAGATTCTCGAATGGATGTGATATATATATTCATCAACAACTTTATTTAAAACTCAGCCTTATTGGCCTTCTGCTGTAGGTTTCACAACAATTATTCCAAAGTGGAGGAAAGGGACTATACTGGAATAAACCACGTACCGATGATCAGCCGAATACGAAATTTTCTCTACTAGTAGAAGAAATACGAAGCTAGCCGCCTTTGGGCTTATCAAGAAATTACACGATGGTTGCCCATTTCCGTGCAAGTCCGAAAGTCAATGCTCACAGATACCATATAACTGTATACTACGCCACTCCGCGCTTGGTCACTACCCGATACCTCTCCATGCCGGGTACGCCACATTCCAGTCCCAAAACAATTATATCATTTACATAAAATCCTTTATCGAAGGAATAGATCTTTCTGAGTTGACCTTTAAATAAGATAATTTATTCATCACTTTTAATACAATTAATCATTGGGAGTTGTCGGAGTTTTGAATTTAAAACTCATTTTCAAACCCTTAACTGTAGTAGAGTTTTACATATATTGTTCACTTGTTTTTCATTGAGCCAGGAAGCAAAACCCTTATGCTTCTAGACTAAGTTCCCTAAGGTTTTGATAAGTTTCAGATGATTGATCTCCTCCGAGAATTTTGAATAATTTAGAAAGTATCATTGGGAACTATATCTATTTTTAAATGATTTTTAGAAGTACGGAATATTAAATATTTACGGTCTCATAATATTTTTAAGAAGGGTTCAATGAATTGATAAAACCTTAAGTACGAAATGTTTCTCAATAAGGTCAATGTATTGATAAAAATCTTAATTAAATATTTAAGACATGATTGACATCTTATAATTATCCTTCGAATGGTAACATACGTTTTAGATAGAGCGAACTGATTTAAAAACTTTTCAACATCTCTTTAAGTATTTTCCGAATATTTTAGTAACTCTTTAGGTATTACTTATAAATAAATAATCAAGTAGGATATCCCTTGAGTGAATATTCGATTATCTCTTTTAGTTATAAATCAAATCTCAATCGTTCGCTTAATATGTATGTTACGCGAAAGTACTTTGTTTATTGAAATCGAAATCTTCCGCGTCCGGCTCGTTCCAGGATTAAATCAATTTAAAAAAATATCTCCGACTCCCACTATCTTGTATTATATTAAAATTACGTTTCAATTTCTCATACTCGTATAAAACGAAGTTTATTTTCGTAAACAATCGCATAATTGGAATGTATTGATATCACAGACAAGCATATATTTTCAAACTGTAAATCATGGCATCAATTTCACAACAGTATATATAGCATGGATAATTTGTGTTAGGGTTTCGTAAACTTGCCTCGAGTGCTAGGAGTGTTAGTACGCGATTATCGATTCGCTTCACTAAAACATTTTTATAAAATCGAAAAATTAATATTTTCTGAAAATTATTTTTGGATAGTCTTCTTCCTTGCTGCATTATTTAATTATCATGATTTTTCCAAATTTTCGAAATCATTTTTAGCCTTTCAAAATTATCAAGCAAGTGGCCTATGTGCAGTTGGCTTTTCGTATGAACGCTCTACACTAAAATGGTCATAACTTCTCAACCGTAAATCCCCTCGCGACGATCCACACATGTACAGAAACTACAAATAAAGATCTACCCATTCATAGCCAGTGACTCACAAATTTCAAATATTTACATGGCCGAATATACTGCAGAAGGCAGACCAAGTGCAATAGGCTCCACATTCCATTTCTACTACTTGTTCTTGACACAATCACTACTTATGACCAACACAACACTTCTTACTTCTCAAGATCCGCCCACATACACCTTATATACTTTATCTAGCATAACATACAACCATCACAACTCAAAAACGCAAGTACTTAGCAAGAATATGAGCAAAACAACCTTACACATACACAAACTCTTGGATCTTGACACTACATCATAAATAACTCTTAAACTCACCCTTAAAACTTTAAAGAGTTGGAAGTTATACCTTCTTGAGCACTAGGAGGGTTAGTAATAAGATGATTAGGTCTTGGTTTGCTTGAAAAACACTTAGAAGGGCTAGATCCTTAAGAAACAAAACCAAGAAACCAAGTTAGTGAAAACAGTCCCTAAAGTTCTTGAACTTCAAGAATTTATTTCTCAAAAACCATTAAAAATTTTGGCCATGAAATCATAGAAATACCTTTACTAGGATGTAAGGAAGTTTTTTGAATTTTTATAAAATTTATAATAGAGGGAAGGATGGAGAAGTGAAGTGAAGAAGAGAGCTCTCTCTCCTTTTCTGCACAACCAGGCCGAGACCAAAAGGGGATGGGGGGGTTTGGCTTGATTTTTGGTTGAAGTGTGTGAGTGTATAATATGTTCTTGACAGTGTGTATATATGGGCATAATATTCAGTAAAAAAATTGCTTGGTTGACAAATTAGATGAGTAGAAATGAAGAGGTATGGCCTTGAACTTCATTGTCTCCCAATCACTATTCACTTACTATTCACTTACTATTCCACAAACTATTCTAGTTAGCTTCTAATTCGCTAGTTACATCTCCTAACTACTACTTAACTTGGTTTTGCATGGCCAACTAGCATGGAATTTATTTCTCATTGATTATTTATCGTACACGCGATTGTCGTTCCATTCCGATAGTTTAATCGTATAATATTTCGTTTCGCAGTGAATTCTTTTATCGCTTATAATCCTTTAACCAATTTTATTCCTTTCTCTTGATCATAGAAACACCATGGTATAATATTTATTTCACGTAATATTCCCGGTTCTATGCCATTCCTTACGGATATGAAAACACATAGTATAATTGTGAATCTTCGAATTCCGACGGCTTTTACATTCACTTATTTTCCTCGATAAAAAAGAATATGATCTCGGATTTCCAAAATTCCACTATTCATATTTGTGATGAACTCCATACGTATTACATAACTAGTTCTAGTTACTATTCACTGAAGTTTTTTAAATATTACAAAAATCAGGGTTCTTACAACATTGGCAAAGCTGGGTCAGTTGAAGAGATCTTACATACGGAGGGAATGGAGTTTCTTCTTTGACTGCATAACCAAGGCTTTTGCAAACAAATGCTCTAATTTCGATGCAATTCCCATAGTCAGCCAACAAATTGGGTATGCTTTCATAAATCAAACTGATTTTGATTATGCAAGTGTTGTCTGTAACACCCCCAAATCCGTGGTCGGGGATCTGGGTTGTCACGAGTTCCATTTCCCTTAATAATACTTAATCTTAATAATCAACCAACTACTGCGTACTGTGACCCCACAATATACACACACACCACAAGTTATAGTCTCAGAGATGAATACCAAAAATAACACAAGTCATTTTATTCCACAATTATAAGTCATTACACCTCAAAAGGGTTTCTGAATAAATTTACACATTCTTTGCCATTATTACAATTCATAAATATACATAAGTCTGGTACAACAAAAGTTGAAAGCCTAGCCTATTGGTAGACCCTACCTCAGCTACAACGACATCAACGCCAACAGGAAACTGCGGAACATTTCCTATCCGCTCACGAATTGGGAGCTTGATCATGTTCATCTTGTCTATCTGTTGTTATGTGATGAAAGAAGAAAGCAAGGGTGAGTAACAAGCCCACTGAAATAATATGTATTATGATTAACAATATATGAGCATTCTCATAGTACTCATGAAAGTCTTGGTCAAGAAGAAATGAACCAAGTTTGTTATTTTAATGCGACGAAGTCACAAAATATTCAGTATACATATATACTTCTCAAATCTTTGAAATCCTCTAACATGTATAATATACACAGAGTTCCAGTTTATAACTGTATAAAATATCGTTGCAAGGTGATCTCATATATCAAACCTTGTCTCAACATTTTTTTGAAAATCTTTGTCATGCATAAGATAATCATTTAGTAGATATAAGTTGAAAAGATGAAGTTAAAAGATACTCCCAAATACTTATATCTTTTACGAATACTACTTGAACTACCACCGTTCAAGTTATAATTAGTTTGAAAAGTTCATCACACAGATGAGACTACAAGATAATACTTGAATAGATTCAATCTTTGAAATATTATTGAATGAAATGAAGTTACGAGATACTTCATTAAGTCCCGATATATATATATATCCATATATATCTCTCATACATTTTCTGAAAACCTCTATCATGTAAAGTATGAACAGAGTTGCAATATCCAATGAATTTGGAAAGAAAAGAATTTTGGCATAAACCCGATATCTTGCTGATCAGGCAAAGATACCAATAAGTAACCTTTTCTACTAGTAGATGGATGAATCCCCCACCGGTCATCACCCTGGCCGCATTAGGACCTTGTGCTGGACCGCCACCCAGCCTCTTACACGTTGATGGACTGCCACCCAGCCACTTACACTTTGATAGACCGTACCCCGGCCTGTCACGTATGCTGACTCAATTAGATGGGCTTACTTCCCGAACATTGGGCAAGTAATCAAATTGTTTTCTCAAAACAGCAACCTCGTTGCGAATGTAAAATACACCACAGAGCCAAATCCCTCAGATTTTGAGCGAGTATTTAAATCCCCTTCGAAAGGAGGATCTTAAATATAAAAATGAGTTTTGGGATCCGCCCTAACTTTTAAAAATCATTTTGAAGGGTGTTAGGGCGAAAACACACGCTAATATTCACGCAAGTATACGCGTTCGCAAGTAATATAAAATACTTTCTAGTTCGTTCCCACAGAGACTCAGACTAATTATTGTTTAATTAAACTCACGCACCAATATATGATTACTTCTCAATATTAAGACACTAACACTTAGAATTGTTGACTAAACATTAACTACAATTAACTACTTAATTAATCACTTAATTAACACTTCAAATTAACAATATTAAAACATTCATGAGATCACAACTTCATTACTACTTCCTTCAATAGTTATTGTTATTACCTTTAGCATGTGACAGTGATGATATTAATCGAATAACACGAAACTAATAAAAGCCAACTTTCATTGTACTAATACCATTCTACCAAACATCCACAATTAAGATAGAAGTTGAATAGTCATCAATTATGTTGAGTTCCTATATGTCTACAGAAATTGACAACACAACGATTTAAGCACAAGTTATTCTTTTTGATTAAACAGGGCAAATAAAACTGTTAGAGTTACCCACTAATCATGCATATCATACATGAACCTATGCTAGCATGGCAAGTTCTAAATCTCAAGATCCACCGTCGCTTCACAAGAGATTAACACCCTATCTTATATGTTCGCGACGCACATAAGACAAATACGCACAACCAATACTAGATATCATACAATCATCACACACTACAGTATTAAACAATTAACTAAAGAATTCCATAGTAAATCCGTTGCGACCCCATGATCACGATTAGCCCATAATAGCACTCATCGTCATCATGGGTTCATATGAAATCATGATAAACAAACACAAGAAAATAATAACTAAACTAATTATATTAAATCAGAGTACGTCACAAGAGTATATAGGTTCAAAGTAAGAAAAGTAGCATCCAACGTTACAACGAAACAAGAATCACGAGAAAATATGCTTCCTCTTCGTTGCTGTGTGCTAAAACGGTCTTCTTCCTTATCTCCTTCGCTCCTTGCGTAATACCACAATCCAACTTGTGAAAATGTCTCCAAATCTACTTATATACTAGTCCCATAAAACTCAGATTACATAGAAGTGGAAGCCAAACAGAAGTAGAAGTCCTAAAATAAATTGTCTTTTTTCCCGACCCTGCGCGGCCGCTCAGCATAGCTGAGCGGGCGCTCAGCTATCTGCGCGGCCGCTCAGCATTGCTGAGCGGGCGCTCAGGACCCTTCTGGAAAAATCCTGAGTTTGCTCCGTTTCTTCGCCGTAATCTGCCCATTTCTTTCCTCTCGCAATGGTGAACACATGCCAAAGCTTATTCTTGATGATTACTCCTCCGAAATGCAACTAATACCCTGAAATGCATAAATACTAGAAAAACGCATCAAATACACAAAATACTTGATTTCAAGGCACCAATTTAAGCCATTTTAAGATGTTCTAAGTGGTATAAAATGCCACTTATCAAAGGCTCGAAAACATTTTTAAGAATGTTTGGAGTCATGTTGATTTAATGAAATAAATCAGTCCCGATATATTAGAAAATATCTGAATATTTTTATTTAAATAATATTCCCATAAGGATAACCTTTATAAAAAAATAATTGAAGTAGAAGTTTTAAAACTCATACTTGAAATGAATAATAAATAACCAAAGATATATTTATGCGAAAGTACGATCTTTATTTGAATAATTGAAAATAAGTTTGATTATCGAAACATTATTCTTTAATAAAATAAAGAATATTATTTAATAAATAAGCGGAGTCATAAGTCCATGAATGAATATTCAAAATAATATTCATTAAATAAAATAAACGGAGTCATAAGTCCTCGAATGAATATTCAACTAATAATATTCATTAAATAAAATAAACAGAGTCATAAGTCCTCGAATGAATATTCAACTAATATTCATTATTTAAAATAAACCTTATTCGATTAATAGTTTTGAAAACTATATATATATAAATAAATATATACATAATATACTCGGGAACATCGACTCCCGGTTTAGAAAATGTTCACATTTGGGTCCCCTATACTAAGGGTATACGCAACTACTGCTTATCTCTAGCATAGGTATTATGCAACTTATAAGCTTTTGAATCAACAATTAGATATCAAGATTACAAAACAAGCATGCATATAAATATCATATCACATGCTCCAATATATTGCAAGACTTTGCTAATAATAATCATACACTTATCACAAGATAATGCATATACATATATACATCACAACAACAGTATAACGGGTAGAAAACATGCATGTGTATTCCCGGTTAGACATAAGCTTAGAGTGGGTCCTATAACCTATGAACAACAACATAAGTTGAAATTAAACCACGATCGCTTAAGAAACTAGACTTTAACCAATTGAATCCTAACGTTTGCTTATGGTCACTTCTACGCTTAACGAATCACATAAGTCGTTCGAGTACCCTTGACTCCACCATTTTTAATAAATTAACCATTAAGAATTTTAAGGAGATTCTTTCGCGAGTACCCTACCAACTGCCTAATCCACTTTAAATAATTGTTTCATACTCCAATTAGTCATTTAAGGGCCTTAACCAAGGTTTCAAAGTAAGGCGAGGGGTAATGGTTCGTTCGCGAAACGACGTTACTTATAACAGTCGTTTCTCCTAAACCGTATATCGGAACCAAGTGATCCACATATCAAAATGAAGCTTACGACACGATCTAGCTAAACATGGCAATGTTACAGATTGTTTATTGAGTTTTCTGTCCTGAACACTAAGAACAAGCAGTTAAATAAAAATGGACATTACGACGGCTATATTTACGAGTTTTCCAAGTTTCTCACTACACCAAAACCTCACCAAACAACCCACAATCATTAACACAACAAAACCTCAACTAAATAATACTATACCAGTCCTTATTCTTCAGATTCTTCATCTCAACCAACCACAATCAAGTTTTATTAACTATAACAAGATTCATTCACCAAATCACTCCAAATCCAAATCAAACTACTAATAATCAAAGGTCATGCTTCTCATTTAGAAAACCAACCATCAAAATCACTAATAATCAAAGTAAATGATAGGGTTTGAAGTTTATACCTTCCTTGGGAGGTGTTAAGTTGCTAGAAAGCCTTAGGGAGCCTCCTACAAGCTTGATCATTCCAAAGAAATCAAGAACACAAAGTTAGGCTTTAAAGTTTCTAAAAGTCCGATTGAAAGAACTGTAAAAATGAGGGTCTTACCGTGCTTATTTGGATGAGACTTGTGAACAAGAGTTGTAGACCATGTCAATACCTTTCCAATAGCTATAGAACACAACATTTGAGTGAGAAATGAAGGAGATACAGCAGTTTTAATGTGCTGGTTCTGTTTTGGCCGAGAGCAATGGAAATGGGGGAGGAAGATGAGAGCTTGTGTTGACTTGAACTTGTGGTGGAAATGAAATGATTTTAGGATATTTACTTGACTTGTTGTTTTGTTTAAATTAGTGGAAAGTGACATAAGCATGGTGATGTCATCAAGCTTACATAATCCTTGCCACTTGTCTCATCCTTATGGTGGAAGCATCTTTTTAAGCTTAATCCTTATATTAAGATGTTAACTAAGTGCATTAATCTTGCACTAATTGAACCTCCTCCTTGCCTCTTGCATTACTTAGTCCTTTAATTATTTTACGACTCATTTATTGTTCATTCTCGTTGATCGTTTGAGGGATCATATCCGGGATCTCATTACTTGGGTTCCCCTAAACCTTTCTCAATATTTCATATTCCTTTTATGGTCCTCTCTTATAATCCTTGAATTTAAATCCTTTTAATCATGTTACCTTATACTCAATTCTTTCAGTATCTGGTGGATTTTCGGGAAAAATCAAAGTGTTCGAATTTGGATTCTGACGATCTTTACATACACTTATATACCATATGGAGTACTAATAAGATCTCAGAATATCAATAAAAGAACTCCTACATAGTGGAACTCCTACATAGTGTGGCATGAAAAGTTTTCTTAATCAGCATAATCAGCAAAATCACTATTCATCAGTGTTTCAAAGATTCCAAAAATTGGGGTTATTATAGTCTCCCCTCCTTAAAATGATTCCGTCCCCGAATCAGATAGAAAATGAATAGGGATACTTTCTTAGCATTGCACTTTCTAACTCTCAAGTCAATTTTCCCACATTGTGGTTGTACCACCAACTCTGACTAGTTTGATAACCCTTCTCCTAAGCACTTGTTCCTTTTCAATCTATAACCCTTCCTGGTTGCTCCATATAGGTTACATCTGGTTGCATGTCTATGCGCTGATACGCCCCTATTTGTCTGGCATCCGAATTACACTTCCTTAACATTGATACGTGGAATACGTTATAAACTTCCTACATGTTCGGGGGTAGGGCTAGCTCATATGCTAACTTCCCAATACGTCTTAATATATCCAAGGGTCCAACAAATTGTAGACTTAGCTTTCCTTTCTTTCTGAACCTCATCAATCCTTTCCAAGAGATACCTTTAACATCACTAGGTCCCCTATTTCATAATATTCTTTGTCCTTTCGAGTCAAATCAGCATACTTCTTATGTCCATCTTGGGCTACTACCGGCCGTCCTCTGATTAGATCTATTATATCCTTGGTCCTTTGGACTACTGCGGGTCCGAGCATCTTGCGCTCTACAACTTCATCCTAACATAAAGGAGATCGACATTGTCTTCCCTTAAGGATCTCATAAGGCGAAATCTCGATACTGACATACGATCTATTATCGTAAGAAAACTCAATCCGTGCTAAGTGACCATTCCAAATTCTTTCAAGTCTATTGCACAGACTCTCATCATAGCTTCTAGCATTATAGCTTTTGTTTCTCAATACTCATTCTTTTCCAGTTCGTAATCGTTACTATCTTCCGTACATAATACTATACTGGTTACACTTTTGCTTGTTGGTATTCTATAACCTTTTAATAACCGCGTCAACCTTAGTATCATGAACGCGTTAGATTCGGAATACCACCGCACTGTACTACTTCCTTTAGCTGCTTCCATCTTCGAAAGCTTAATCTATCGTATAGAAGTAAAAGATTTTATTGAGAGATCACTATGATCATGAACACTTGTTCTATTGCATAGTTAGTACAGAAGGTAGCCAGCCTTTAGTACTTGACAAGTAATTAAACAACATGTGGTATCCTACTAGGCTTCTATCACACAGATAGATAGTCATTCGGCAATACCTCCCCTTCTGGAAGGGTTGTTCTTCTCAGCTTATACAAAATGAAAAGGAGAAAAAAGAACGAATTGAAGAGAATTGTATATAAAAAAAATATTGCCACAAATATCTGGCTTGGAATCTACCTCTGAACTATAGAGGTTTGTCATAGGAGAACAAAACATATGTGTATATATATCAAAATCAAGTATTATAGCATCGCATTTCACGTGCCAGAATATTTACTATTCCGTCCACCATTCCATGGATCCATGCTCTTGCTCGAGCTCATAAACAATCACTTTTAAAACTCCCTCAACATCGAAACTCGAATAAGGGATTTCATTCTAGACATCATCGTTACTAGAATTCTATGCTTGCACCGCAACCTTCCTCGTATAGTAATATGACTCTCTATTGATAAGAAGGAATAAGTATTCAATAGGTAGATAATCTACTTAATTAGTCTATCAATGATAACTTATACACCACCACGACCCGATTAGTGGTACTCAATCTCAACATCCATTCGAATACAACTCTCACGGTTGTAAGTAATCGGCTCATTACTCGTAGAATCATTCCTGCATTACTATGGTCCACCGTTGGCCTACTGTAGTAATTTATTTTCCATGAAGTCTTAATAGCTAACCATACGGAGTCCGTACATATCGTATTGAATTCTTCTAAGGAGGTAACATGATCACCGTTCATAGTTTATGGAGAACACTCCTGAACTTGACATACATATGACATGAAGCAGATAAAATTGCAGAAGAGTTTCAATGAAAGCAACGATAGCAGGTTAATACCATTCTTAATCATATGCCTTCAATAGAAGACTTAACTCAAAGGTTTGTTTAGTCCTTTTTGAAACATGGTCCTGGCTTATTCTCAAGATAGGACCTTCTAAGATAGATAGCCCGCTCACGGCGATTAACATGAATTCAATTTTTTTTACCAAACTACTATTATGGTTAAGTATCACACAACCATCAGAAGGAATGTCAATCTTCCATACCACAATATAACCTTCACAACTTTAACCATCATCACTGTATTCCTCTGGCACGAGCGCCTATAATTGTCCTCTTACACTTAAAGTGTCGGCCACCTCTTTGGCCTTTCCTGATAGTAAAATTTCCTTACAATCAGTGCCATTTTAACCACCTCCAAATAAATTTTCTACCTCATTTCAAATCACTGCTTGTGTGAAAATGCTCTTCCTTAAGCTTTGGTGAGAAAAAAATATATATATCACCATTTTTCCATAAGTTATTGCCTCTGTCTTTTAGAGGTTAACATTGTCACGACTGACTCTCGATCATACTTAGGACGCCTCTTATCTTGGGTCCTACTTGTTTTCACCAATCTCGACCTTCATTGGGTCGATCTATACTTTCTTATGGTTCAACACGTGCCCACCTGGCATTATTATAATTATGTCATATTTCCTTTATCAAAATTTCTATTCTTGAGAACTTTGAATATTATCGTTCTCCTTGTAAGACCTCTAAGGTTATCCTTGAATCGTTCCTCCTGTATTCCCTAGATACAGGGCATATCAAAATACCATTTACTAATACTAGAACCATTGTTTATATACTTCTGAAAATTTTCTCCACTGATCCTTAAAGGTTGTTGTTACCTTAATCCTTTCCAATTCATATTGTCAAAAATCATACTGTCCCTATTAAGGGGGAATGCCAACCTTTATGCATTCCCCTAGGGTTCATCTCAAGTTATCGAAGTTATATCCTTAATTCCACCTTTAAAAAGGTACTTGCATCCTTCCATGGATAAATCAAGTCATATATCCTTCATAGATTATCTTATTCAATCATTCCCACCTCGATAGTTTATACCAATTTCACAATAGCATCCTTATTCAAACTGAGGTCAACCCATATGGCCTTCAAAAGATAACAATGTTTACCCGCTTTTCTTTCCTAATTTGGTAATGACAACAGGGATATTCTGGAAGATATTGGTCGTGTTCAACTTGAACTTCTTCTTAATAATTCCTCATTTACTTTTGTTGTTTATCTTAACAGTCATCTCAATGTTGGGATATCTTTCATACTTGGCGTCTCCCTTTCTGGGTATCATGCCACCGGTCTTACACTTCACATTCTTGAAGGTCACTTCCTTCATCCAATTTTCCTAATTTCTTACTTTCTTGTCTCCTCAGTCTATCCGCGTCTCATTATTTATCCTTCTAACTATCTCAAGGTTTCCTCGAATCCTCCCAACTTACAGGGGATAAAATATATGTATCTATTATGCCTTCAACCATCAACTTTAACTCATGGTGAATCACCCTCATCCTGACGATTACATACTTTTCTATTTCTATTGCTACGAGTCTTTAGGGTTTCCTCATACCCAACTCCCTTATCATTCCTCAAACTCTATTGTCTTTATTTTCCTTTCCACTTCAGTTTCTTTTTATTTTCTTTTCTATTATAATCATTTCACGCACCCACTAATCATTGACTTTAAATATCACGTCATTATGGGATTCTTGTCATCAGAACGAATCTTGACAACTTTTACAACTTAGCTTCATAATTCACTATACTCGTCCGCCTTTGTTCTGGCTCTAAAGCTTTTACACTATCTCCATAACCTTGGGAATTACTTTCCCTAAAACAATTGACTGAACTTTAATCAGTTTATTCTAACATCTGGCTCCGTGCCTTTCTTGGTCTTTCACCAGCGGGTGGCCTCTCTCTTAGGAAGGTAAGTGATAAAAACAGTCTTTTGCGCTTCATCAATCATTTTGAATATAAAATCAGTCCTCTATTTCCTTTGGTCAGGCTCTTGCCTCGGCTAGGTCAGCTTGTTCCTTGGAACTCTGAGAGCTTAGTGACTTAAAGGTCCTGAAAGAATTTCCCACCACATTGTTTCCTCAGGGTGGTGTTTGGGAATAAAAGTATAATTTTTGTTTATGCAGGTCCATGAATTTCCCCATTGGAGTACCATCCCGGTTCTCCCTATCTTGCTCAACTTCTGTTTTCTCAGTATGAAATGTTTCATCCTTCTCCCATAATCAGGGTTATCTTATCCGTTAAAATCCTTGTTTTCCATTTCATTATGTTATGGGTTCTTTCTTTCTTGATGGCGACCTCCCTGACTATCATATTCAGGGTTTGCTCTAAATCTTATTCCTCGAACTATGGCTTTCATCTAAGATCTCGTCCTTAAGCTCTTGAATGTTTGTAACCCAAATTCTGTAGGAATACCTCATTATTCCCTTATCATCTTTCTCGGTATTAATATCTTCTCTATTTGTTGGCTCTCTGCCTTCATTCATCACTTTTTCTTGGCACAATATGATCTTTTCCAATAATTCGGGTTGTATTGCAATCTCAAACAGCTTTTTGGTACCAGCTCCGGTTACCTTCACTTCTATTTCCATTTTCTCAAAATCTCTTATCAACTCTCCCAAAGACATTTTCATCTTGAGTCTCTCCTTTATACTAAGGGCATTTAGCCACCATTTTGGCTTTCCTTGGATGATAAAGAATCTAATAATCGTAATCCTTGATTAGCTCTAACCACCTCTTCTGGCGCATGTTGAGCTCTTTCTGCGTGAAAATGCACTAGAGCACTTATGGCTTATGTAAATCTCGCACTTCTCTCCATACAAGTAATGCCTCCAATCTTTAGGGAAAAACTATTGCCACGAGCCCAAGCTCATGGGTGGGGACATCGAATTTTATATTCCCTTAATTTTCTTGATGCGTACGCGATTACCTTGTTGTGCTGTATAAGAAGCACCCTAATTCCTTATCTGAAGCGTCACTACACATCACAAAATCTCCTTTTCCATCCGGCAATGCCAAAATAGGGGTCGTCACCAATCTTTGATTTAGTTCTTAAAAGCTGATCTCATATTTTTCTGTCCATTCGAACTTCTCAGTCTTACGAGTAAGCCGCGGTAAAGGGGCTGCTATATTTACAAACTTAAACGAACCTCCGGTAGTGACCGGCCAATCCTACCTCTGGTAGTCGCCCTAACAATGGTTATCAATTCCACAGTGGTCCTTTATTCATTCTTGTCAGGATCCTCCACGGGATCCTTCTCAGCAATAATCCCTTCTAGGACAACATCCTTAACCGCTACATCCTCAATATGAACATCATCCGGTCTCTGTTAGGACGCTCTATCGAATCCATAATCTGATCTCCAATAATTAAAAAAACATCATCCCGTTGTTGCTCCTCAACCTCAGGGTTCGGAGTCCCGCTACCATATACGATAATGAACTACGCTTCTATCACGATATTTATAAGGGTTCCCATAAGGGTTTTAACTGTCAGTACTACGTTAGGTAGTCCGACTATGAACTTGGCAATTATTATCGTAGTGAACTAATTATTTTAATGTCACATCATCTCTGAGGTTTATAACGCTTAGCTCTGATACCATTTCTGAAATACCCCCAAATTCGGGGTCGGGGATCCAGGTTGTCACGAGTTCTATTTCCCTTAATAATAATTAACCTTAATAATCAACCAACTACTGCGTACTGTGACCCCACAATACACACACACACACACCATAATTTATAGTCTCAGAGATGAATACCAAAAATAACACAAGTCATTTTCTTCCACAATTATATGTCATTACACCTCAAAAGGGTTTCTGAATAAATTTATACATTCTTTGCTATTATTACAATTCATAAATATACATAAGTCTGGTAAAACAAAAGTTGAAAGCCTAGCCTATTGGTAGACCCTACCTCAGCTACAACGGCATCAACGCCTACAGGAAACTGCGGAACGTTTCTTATCCGCTCGTGAATTGGGAGCTTGATCCTGTTCATCTTGTCTATCTGTATTTGTGTGATGAAAGAAGAAAGCAAGGGTGAGCAACAAGCCCACCGATATAATATGTATTATAATTAACAATATATGAGCATTCTCATAGTACTCATGAAAGTCTTGGTCAAGAAGAAATGAACCAAGTTTGTTATTTTAATGCGACGAAGTCGCAAAATATTCAGTATACATATATACTTCTCAAATCTTTGAAATCCTCTAACATGTATAATATACACAGAGTTCCAGTTTATAATTGTATAAAATATCGTTGCAAGGTGATCTCATATATCTAACCTTGTCTCAACGTTTTTCTGAAAATCTTTGTCATGCATAAGATAATTATTTACTAGATATAAGTTGAAAAGATGAAGTTACAAGATACTCTCATATACTTATATCTTTTACGAATACTACTTGAACTACCACCGTTCAAGTTATAATTAGTTTCAAAAGTTCATCACACAGATGAGACTACAAGATAATACTTGAATAGATTCAATCTTTGAAATATTATTGAATGAAATGAAGTTACGAGATACTTCATTAAGTCCCGATATATATATATATATATATATATCCATATATATCTCTCATACATTTCCTGTAAACCTCTGCCATGTAAAGTATGAACAAAGTTGCAATATCCAATAAGTAACCTTTTCTACTAGTAGATGGATGAATCCCCCACCGGTCATCACCCTGGCCACATTAGGACCTTGTGCTGGACCGCCACCCGGCCTCTTACGCGTTGATGGACTGCCACCCAGCCACTTATACTTTGATAGACCGTACCCCGGCCTGTCGCTTATGCCGACTCAATTAGATGGGCTTACTTCAAAAAACATTGGGCAAGTAATCAAATTGTTTTCTCAAAACAGCAACCTCGTTGCGAATGTAAAATACACCACAAAGCCAAATCCCTCAGATTTTGAGCGAGTATTTAAATCCCCTTCGAAAGGAGGATCTTAAATATAAAAATGAGTTTTGGGATCCGCCCTAACTTTTATAAATCATTTTGAAGACTCGAAAACATTTTTAAGAATGTTTGGAGTAATGCTGATTTAATGAAATAAATCAGTCCCGATATATTAGAAAATATCTGAATATTATTATTTAAATAATATTCCCATAAGGATAACCTTTATAAAAAAATAATTGAAGTAGAAGTTTTAAAACTCATACTTGAAATGAATAATAAATAACCAAAGATATACTTATGCGAAAGTACGATCTTTATTTGAATAATCAAAAATAAGTTTGATTATCGAAACATTATTCATTAATAAAATAAAGAATATTATTTAATAAATAAGCAGAGTCATAAGTCCACAAATGAATATTCAAAATAATATTCATTAAATAAAATAAATGGAGTCATAAGTCCTCGAATGAATATTCAACTAATAATATTCATTAAATAAAATAAATAGAGTCATAAGTCCTCGAATGAATATTCAACTAATATTCATTATTTAAAATAAAGTTATCGAATAAATCTTATTCAATTAATAGTTTTGAAAATTATCTATATATATATATAAATATATATATATAATATACTCGGGAACATCGACTCCCGGTTTAGAAAATGTTCACATTTGGGTCCCCTATACTAAGGGTATACGCAACTACTGCTTATCTCTAGCATAGGTATTATGCAACTTATAAGCTTTTGAATCAACAATTAGATATCAAGATTACAAAACAGGCATGCATATAAATATCATATCACATGCTCCAATATATCGCAAGACTTTGCTAATAATAATCATGCACTTATCACTAGATAATGCATATACATATATACATCACAACAACAGTATAACGGGTAGAAAATATGCCTGAGTGTTCCCGGTTAGACTTAAGCTTAGAGTGGGTCTGATAACCTATGAACAACAACATAAGTTGAAATTAAACCACGGTCGCTTAAGAAACTAGACTTTAACCAATTGAACCCTAACGGTTGCTTATGGTCACTTCTACGCTAAACGAATCACATAAGTCGTTCGAGTATCCTTGGCTCCACCATTTTTAATAAATTAACCATTAAGAATTTTAAGGCAATTCTTTCGCGAGTACCCTACCAACTGCCTAATACACTTTAAATAATTGTTTCATACTCCAATTAGTCATTTAAGGGCCTTAACCAAGGTTTCAAAGTAAGGCGAGGGGTAATGGTTCGTTCGCGAAACGACGTTACTTAGAACGGTCGTTTCTCCTAAACCGTACATCGGAACCAAGTGATCCACATATAAAAACGAAGCTTACGACACGATCTAGCTAAACATGGCAATGTTACAGATTTTTTATTGATTTTTCTATCCTGAACACTAAGAACAAACAGTTGAATAAAAATGGGCATTACGACGGCTATATTTACGAGTTTTCCAAGTTTCTCACTACACCAAAACCTCACCAAACAACCCAAAATGATTAACACATCAAAACCTCAACTAAATAATACTATACCAGTCCTTATTATTCAGATTCTTTATCTCAACCTACCACAATCAAGTTTTATTAACTATAACAAGATTCATTCACCAAATCACTCCAAATCCAAGTCAAACTACTAATAATCAAAGGTCATGCTTCTCATTTAGAAAATCAACCATCAAAATCACTAATAATCAAAGTAAAGGATAGGGTTTGAAGTTTATACCTTCCTTGGGAGGTGTTAAGTTGCTAGGAACCCTTAGGGAGCCTCCTACAAGCTTGATCTTTCCAAAGAAATCAAGAACACAAAGTTAGGCTTTGAAGTTTCTAAAAGTATAATTGAAAGAACTGTAAAAATTAGGGTCTTACCGTGCTTATTTGGATGTGACTTGTGAACAAGAGTTGTAGGCCATGTCAATACCTTTCCAACGAGCTATAGAACACAACATTTGAGTGAGAAATGAAGGAGATACATCAGTTTTAATGTGCTGGTTCTGTTTTGGCCGAGAGCAATGTAAATGGGGGAGGAAGATGAGAGCTTTTGTTGACTTGAACTTGTGGGGGAAATGAAATGATTTTAGGATATTTACTTGACTAGTTGTTTTGTTTAAATTAGTGGAAAGTGACATAAGCATGGTGATGAGCTTACATAATCCTCGCCACTTGTCTCATCATTATGGTGGAAGCATCTTTTTAAGCTTAATCCTTATATTAAGATGTTAACTAAGTGCATTAATCTTGCACTAATTGACCCTCCTCCTTGCCTCTTGCATTACTTAGTCGTTTAATTATTTTACTACTCGTTTATTGTTCATTCTCGTTGATCGTTTGAGGGATCATATCCGGGATCTTATTACTTGGGTTCCCCTAAACCTTTCTCAATATTTCATATTCCTTTTATGGTCCTCTCTTATAATCCTTGAATTTAAATCCTTGTAATCATGTTACCTTATACTCAATTCTTTTGGTATCTGGTGGATTTTCGGGAAAAATCAAAGTGTTCGAATTTGGATTCTGACGATCTTTATATACACTTATATACCATATGGAGTACTAATAAGATCTCAGAATATCAATAAAAGAACTCCTACATGGTGTGGCATGAAAAGTTTTCTTAATCAGCATAATCAGCAAAATCACTATTCATCAGTGTTTCAAAGATTCCAAAAATTGGGGTTATTACACTGTCTTAGGTTTTATTGGGGATAGAATGACAGAAGACAGAAATACTGTTTACTTTGCTAGATTCTGTCAACTTATCTATAGTTTTCGTTGTGATAATAAGCCCGAGTCAGCTAGTGAATTAATCTCATCATTCAGACTAGCTAAAAGAGCTTTTAATGACTTATTATCTACTGATAATAAGAAGGCTGTGTTAAGACCCCTCCTAGTTCCTTTATCTGTCAAACAAGCCTTAATAACCTATGATCTAGTTAAATACACTGAACTATATCCTGATGTCCAACCATCAGAACCTCATCCATCAGCACCTACCACGTCTACACAAACACCTCAAACTTCTCAACCTCGACCTTCAGATCCTACAGTGAAGCCTTCATCTTCCAAACCCAAGAGGACTAAGAAAGTACCTCAGACTCAACAGAAGAGAAGGAGAATTATTCTGCGAGATGAATCAGATGTTGAGGAACAGGTTCCAATTTCAGAACCTGTTGTTGTAGAAGCTGAGAAGGTTTCTTCTCAGAAAGATACTATAACTTGGAGTTCTAGGCCCCTCAAAAGGCTTAGAAAGTTAAATTCTGATGATAAAGCTCCTACAGTGTCTCCACCTTTGAAGAAGTTAAAGAAACAGAGAGCTCACAGGGACATAGTTGAGTCAGATTCAGAGGATGTAGTGGAAGTAGCTAAGGAAGGGGATCAGGAATCTCTGATCTCAACAGATGCAATTGTTATTAAATCACTTCCTTCTGCACAACAAGAAACTGCTCAAGACAGAATTACTACACCTCATATGTCACCTATAGTTGATCCAGTACATATTGAAGAACCGGGTACAAGTGCTGAAATTGATATTCATAACCTGATTGTGCCTGAGGTTTTGTACTTGGAAGCTCCACAAATTCAACTCACTTCACCAACAACATCACTTTTGGATGTTGATCAGAATGTGGTTGCAGATCAGAATTTAAAGGATGATGTTAAAGTCTCTATAGCCTCACATACTGCTATTTTATCAGAGAATGCTGATACTGCAGGATCTACAAGTTCTGATGCTGCAAATAAAGAAAATACTGGTGAAGCTGCTGCTAATTTAGATGCTGATGCAGCTGGTCCATCAGGACGTGCACCTCAACAAACAGTTAGTAAAGCTAATTTAGTCAAGAAGTTTGCTACAGGGGAAGCACCAGTACCTTGGAGTGAAACTCCTAGAGGAAAGGAGTGGACTAAGGAATGGAACACAGTTAGTTTTGTTCCTTCTGAAAAGATTCTTGCTAAGCATCTGGCAAAAGCTGATGAAATGCTGTTAAATGATGATTTTAAGGCACAACTGAGAGTTACTGCATTGAGTACTAGGCACATTCAAGGTCAACACTCAAAAACTCATGACAAGGTGAATAAAATTCAAGAAACCTTGATCCAGCAAGATATGAATGTGAAACTTGAAAAGAACAGATTTTTCAAGCTTGTCTTTGACAGAATTGCCAACATTGAGAAAACTCAGGAGAAGCAACAAACTCAGATTTCTGAAATTCTAATGAATCAAGCTTCTCAGCAAACTCAACTCAATGAGATCCAATCCTCATTTGAATTGTTTGTCTCTCTTCTTTTACCTGCTGATGCCAAAAAGGGGGAGAAAGTGATTAAGTCCAAATGCAAATCTATTCAGACACTGAAAGGAAAGGATGATGGAAATGATGACCAGGGAAACTCTAACAAGGGTAGAGGTCAAGGCAAAGGATTTTCATCAAGTAAAGCTAGAATTACAAATCAAGGAACAAGTTCTGATACTGGGAAAAGAATAAGTTCTGATTCTGGTAAAAGGATAAGTTCTGGTGAACATCTGGAACTTGATGAAGAAATTTCAAAGGAGTTATTTCTTAAAGAAAATCCAGGAATGGACTTTGAGAGTCTAAAGGAAGAAGAAGCTAGACTCAAAGCAGAAGGTGTCAAGACAAAATCTAAAGCTTCTGTTGTTGAAAAGAAATTTCCAAAACCTAAGGGTATTGTGATAAAGGAAAGAATGAGTTCTGAGGTAATCAAAGCCGAATCACAAGTGGAAATTGACCCAAGGTCCAAGGGGAAAGAAAAATTTGATGAACCTGTAAAGGTTTATATGCCAGTCATGGATGAAGAAATAACTGATGATGAAAAAGATGCTAATCTTACTCTGATGTATAAGAAGATTTTTCAAACAACCTCTGACATGGCTCATGTTCTTCAGAGTCAAGATGTAGTAAGTTCTGATATGACAGTCAAGCAAGCAACCTCTGACATAGGTCAAGTTGGCTTGATATCAGAAGATAAGGAAAAGGAAACCTCTGACATTGCTCATGTTAAACCTTCAAAGATACTCCTACCAGGATTCACCAAAGCTAAATAGGCTCAAGCTTTGAAGACTGCAACAAGTGGTTTTGAAGCAAGAGTTGTTACAGGAAAGGAAGCAAGAGATAAATCTGGATTGGATAGTTCTGATGAAAGAAGAGTACACAACACTACCTATAACACCCCCAAATCCGGGGTCGGGGATCCGAGTTGTCACGAGTTCCATTTCCCTTAATAACACCCAATCTTAATAAATAATCAACTACTCTGTACTGTGACCCCACAATAAACACACACACCACAAGTTATAGTCTCAGAGATGAATATCCAAAAATAATCACAAGTCATTTTATTCCACAATTATAAGCCATTACACCTCAAAAGGGTTTCTGAATAAATTTACATTTCTTTGCCATTATTACAATTCATAAATATACATAATATGGTACATCAAAAGTTGAAAGCCTAGCCTATTAGTAGTTCCTACCTCAGCTACAGCGACATCAACGCCTATAGGAAACTGCGGAACGTTTCCTATCCGCTCGCGAATTGGGAGCTTGGTCCTGTTCACCTTTTCTATCTGTTGTTGTGTGATGAAACAAGAAAGTAAGGGTGAGCAGCAAGCCCACCAAAATACTATGTATAATGATTAATAATATATGAGCCTTCTCATAGTACTCATGAAAGTCTTGGTCAAGAAGAAATGAACCAAGTTTGATATCTTAATGCGATGAAGTCGCAAAATATTCAGTATATATACATATATACTTTTCAAAATCTTGGAAGTCTTCTTCCATGCATAATATACACAAAGTTCCAGTTTATAACTGTATAAAAAAAATATCGTTGCAAGGTGATCTCATATATCTAACCTTGTCTCAACGTTTTTCTGAAAATGTTTGACATACATAGGATAATCATTTACTAGATATAAGTTTAAAAGATGAAGTTACAAGGTACTCCAATATACTCATATCTTTTCCAAATACAACTAGAACTACCACCGTTCAAGTTATAATTATTTTCAAAAGTTCATCACATAGATGAGACTACAAGACAAGATTTGAATAGATTCAATCTTTGAACATCATTATAAATAATGAAGTTACGAGATACCGCATTAAGTCCCGATATATATATACCTCTATATATATATACATTCATACACTCCTTTAAAACCTCTGTTATGAAAATAATAAACAGAGTTGCAATATCCAATGAATTTGGAAAAGAGAAAACCTTGGCATAAACCTGATATCTTGCTGATCAGGCAAAGATACCAATAAGTAACCTTTTCTACTAGTAGATGGACGAATTCCCCACTGGTCATCACCCTGGTCGCAATAGGACCTTATGCTGGACTGCCACTCAGCCACTTACGCATTTGATGGACTCCCACTGAGCCACTTACACTTTCATGGACGCCCACTGAGCCCATGTTGCTTATGCCGACTCAATAGAAGGACTTACTTCCCGAACGTTGGGTAAGTAATCAATTCAATTATCAAAACAGCAACCTCGTTGCGAATATAAAAATACACCACTGAGCCGGATCCCCCAGGTTTTGAGCGAGTATTTAAATCCCCTTTTTAAAAGGAAGATCTTAAATATAAAAATGAGTTTTGGGATCCGCTCTAACTTTTAAAAATCATTTTGAAGACTCGAAAACACTTTAAAGAGTGTTTGGAGTAATGCTGATTTAATGAAGTAAATCAGTCCCAATATATTTAGAAAATGTCTGAATATTATTATTTAAATAATATTCCCATAAAGAATAATCTTTATACAAATAATTGAAGTAGAAGTTGTAAGACTTATACTTGAAATGAGTATTAAATAACTAAAGATATACTTATACGAAAGTACTATCTTTATTTGAATAATTGAAAATAAGTTTGATTATCAAAACATTATTCTTTAATAAAATAAAGAATATTATTAAATAATAAGCGGAGTCATAATAGCTCGAATGAATATTATAAATAATATTCATTAAATAAAATAACGGAGTCATACATCCTCAAATGAATATTCAATTAATAATCATTAATAATATAACTGAGTCATAAGCCCTCGAATGAATATTCGAAATAATATTCAATAATAAAATAAAGGAGTCATAAATCCTCGGATGAATATTCGAAATAATATTCAATAATAAAATAAAGGAGTCATAAGTCCTCGGATGAATATTCGAAGTAATATTCAATAATAAAATAAAGGAGTCATAAGTCCTCGGATGAATATTCGAAATAATATTCAATAATAAAATAAAGGAGTCATAAGTCCTCGGATGAATATTCGAAATAATATTCAATAATAAAATAAAGGTTATCGAATAAACCTTATTCGATTCATAGTTTTGAAAACTGTATCCATATATATATAAATATATAAATATATATATATATATATATATATATATATATATATATATACTCGGGAACATCGACTCCCGGTTTAGAAATATGTTCACCTTTTGATCCCCTATACTAAGGGTAAACTCAAATACTGCTTATTTCTAGCATAGGTATTATGCAACTATAAGCATTGAACCAACAGATATATAATCAAGAATACGAAACAGGCATGCATATATACCATATCACATGCTACAATATATCGCAAGAATTTGCTAATTAACCAACATGCATTTATCACAAGATAATGCATATACATATATACATCACAACAACAGTATAACGGATAGAAAACTTGCCTGAGCGACTGAGGGTTAAGAATGACTCGGGACGAGTCTAGTAACCTATAAACAACAAGTAAGTTAGAATTAAACCAAAGTCACTTGTAAATCTATACTCTAACCAACTCAGACTCTAACGCTCGTTTTGCGCTTACTGATTCTCTTAAGTCACTCAAGTACCCTCGGCTCCACCATTTTTAATAATTTAACCATTACGAGTTTTAAGGCGATTCCTTCGCGAGCGTCTTACCAACTGCCTAACATACTTAACATAATTGTTTCATACATTAATTAACCCTTTAAGGTCTTTAACCTATGTTTCAAAGTAAGGCGAGGGGTAATGTTTCGTTCGCGAAACGTCATTACTTAAAACGGCCGTTTCTCCTAAACCATACATCGGAATCAAACGAACTACATATTAAAATGAAGCTCGTAAAATGAACTATCTAAACATGGCAATGGTCAAAACCTAGCAGGGAGTTCTCGGGTTCTGATGTTATGAACAAAAGCAATCTAAAGTAAATCGGACATTACGACGGCTATGTTTACGCGATTTCCCAAATTTAAACCATTCCAAAACAACCACCAATCAATCCCAATTCACAACCCAATCAAAACTCCATCCATCCTACATCATAACAGCCCCAACAACTCCACATTAACAATTTATACTTATTCCCGCATGAACTAAAAGCTTTACTTAGGTTCCTTAACTAATTATCAAGATTTACAACCCCAAAAAATACCACAAAACCAACTAATCTCTACAAACTCAACCAAACTTTAAACAATCAAGCATCATGCTTCACATATACTATATCAATCATATTCATTCCTAATTACTCAAAACTAAAGCTAGGGTTTGGAGTTTATACCTTCCTTGGAGAGTGGAGAATCAAGAGAATGGCTTGGAATCACCCTTAAAGTCCTTATCCAAGCTTAATCTAAACAAAACTTCAAGAACACAAATTTTAGTTCTTGAAAAACACTATTCACCATCTTCTTCCATGATTTATAGAAAAAGATTGGCTTGGAATTAGAAGCTTAAACTTATAGGAAGTATGTAACTATCCATGTGGAAGCTTAGATAAATACCTTGCTAAATAGTAAGTGGTGGAGCTTGGATCTTCATTTTTTAAGAAAAGAAGCCGAGAGCTTCATGAAGAAATGGAGGAGTTTTTGTGTTTTGTTTGGTGAAAAATGAAATGTTTGCTTGGTTGAATTTTGAGTTGTTTTAGGTTAATTACTTAATTAACCTTGATTTTGTGTGGTTATAATTCAACCACACTTCCTTCCCTTCTATGTCATGCTTATGTCATCATGTGGTGTCATCCTTCCCTCTTTGTCCTCTTCCCATTGGTTGGATGACATCATCCCCTCTAATCTCTTTGATTAACTTCCTAATTGTTTGCCTAATGACCGCTGATCTGTTATACGGTTCGTTTAACTTTCGTTTTCGTTTATTGTTTGAGGGATCATACCCGGGATCTTATTACTTAGGTTCCCTTAACCTTTCTCAATATATTATATTCCTTTCATGATCCTCTTTTATAATCCTTTAATTTAAATCCTTCTTATCTTGTTACCTTATACTCAATTCTTTTCGTATCTAGTGGATTTCCGGGAAAAGTCAAAGTATTCGGAATTGGATTCTGGCGATCTTTACATACACTTATATACCATATAGAGTACTAATAAAATCTCAGAATATCCATAATAGAATCCCTACATAGTGGGACATGAATAGTTTTCTCATTCAGCAAAAACACTATTCATAAGGGTTTCAAAAATTTCCAAAAATTGGGGTTATTACACTACTAATGATCCAACTTCCTTAAGTGAACTAGGTGTTGGAGCAACTCCTGAAAGATTGAATCGACTTGAATCTGTACAAATGGTTTACCATACCTTTTTGTAAGAACATATCTTGTTATATTTTATGACAGATGGAAGGGTATACCAGATTAGGCAGAATGCTATACCACTGAAGTATTTTGAGGAACTGGAACATGTTCTATTCCTACTTCAAGTGAAAGACAGATTAACAGATAGTGCTGCAGGTTATTTAAAGTCTCAAATTCAAAGACAGAAGAAGCTTTATTATGTAAAGTCTGACAGCACATACTGTCCCAAGTACAGAGATCACAAAGGTGATATTGTCGAAATGAAGCCTAACTCTGCTAAGATTATAACTACTTTTCTGGGTTATAAGGCTGTGGAATTCAATCTAGAGGCTGACAAGGCATATCTAATCAGAGTAGATCAAGAGATAAGAAAAGCTAAGATAAATGATCTCAGAGCAGCTATTTTTCAAACTGGTAAAGATACAGCTGAATTGATAAATGCTAAAAGGAGGATGGTCAATGAACTTGAATATGCTGAGAGATGTTTGTTGAAGAACTATCTCGGAACAACTCCTGATATCAAAGAGATCAGAAATTGAAGCCAAGTCAAAGATCTACAACTGCTTAAATTTTGAAGTGTATACAGACTGAAGCTTTTATCAAAAGTTAAAGATGGTAAAGCTGAAAGGACTGTAAGTTGTAGTTATCTAGTCAAATTCTCATACATCTGTACTTAATGTTCTTGACATCATCAAATATCTGTTGAACTTGTATATTATGCTAATTTACAAGTTGGGGGAGATTGTTAGATATATTTGATAATGTCATGTGTAATATGATTTGTGTTTAGTTTTCAGATCTTACTTAAACACGACAAATCAATACTTAACTGGAAATCAGCACTTATACTGAAGACAGGACTTAAGATATCAGAACTTAAGTTATCAGAACTTAAGTTATTAGAAGATATTTATCAGGAGATAATATGAGGACTTAAGATGACTTACAGATAAGGAAGGCGGCTGATTGAAAGGAAAGAAGATCGAGACTAAGACAGAAATATATATGCATGAAGAAAGAATTCTATGAAGAATAGAATACTTGAAAGAAAAGCTAGATATAATTTAGGAAACATAATTATATTCCATATCAATTAGAATTTATCTTGTAACTGTGTAGTATATAAACACAGGCATAGGGTTTACACTATAAGTGTTATCATTATCGAAGTTATTATTGTTTGTAACCCTAGCAGCTCTCGTGATAATTTGTTCATCACTGAGAGAGGACAGTACCATATTGTAACAAAGTTTATTGTGTTAAATAAAATTTGTATTCTGTTACTTGAGTTCTTATATTTTATTTGATTTTTCTAAACACTGTATTTAACCCCCTTCTACAGTGTGTGTGTGACCTAACAACGTGGAACAAAATTGACTCGTAGGAAAGGGAGTACGAAGAGGTGGTTAAAGGATGTCAAATTGTATGTACATGATGTTAACATGTTAAGTGTACCAATATATAAGGGCAAGTGACTCTTATAGGGTGCAAATTACTCTAATATGGTGAAAAGTGACTTACATGGTTGATTAGAGCAAAAACATGGAACAAAATTGACTCGTATGAAACTGGCACCAAGAGGTGGTAAAAGGATGTCAAATTCGATGTATATGATGTTAACTTGTTGATTGTTAAAATTTATGGTGACAAGTGGCTCGTATAGGGTGGAAAATGACTTCAATATGGTGCAAATTGACTTAAATGGTTGATTGGAGCCAAAACGTCGAACAAAATTGCCTCGTATGAAACTGGCATAAAGAGGTGGTAAAAGGATGCTAAACTAGATGTTCATGATGTTAAAATGTTAATTATTCAAATATATGGTGACAAGAGTCTCTTATTAGGTGTAAAATTACTTCAATATGGTGCAAAGTGACTTAAATGGTTAATTGTAGCTCAAAATTGACTCGTAGGAAAGGGGGTACCAAGAGGTGGTTAAAGGATGTCAAATTGCATGTACATGATGTTAACATGTTAATTGTACCAATATATGGTGGCAAGTGACTTTTATAGAGGCAACGTGACTCTTATATGGTGAAATATGAGTTACATGGTTGATTAGAGCCCAAACATGAAAGAAATTGACTCGTATGAAAGTGGCACCAAGAGGTGGTAAAACAATGTCAAATTCGATGTATATGATGTTAACTTTTTAATTGTTCAAATATATGGTGACAAGTGACTCTTATAGGATGGAAAATGACTTCAATATGGTGCAACCTGACTTACATGGTTGATTAGAGCTAAAATATGGCCCAAAATTGACTTGTAGGTAAGGGAGTACCAAGAGGTGGTTAAAGGATGTCAAATTGCATGAACATGATGTTAACATGTTAATTGTACCAATATAAGGTGGCAAGTGACTCTTATAGCCTGTAAAGTGACTCTAATATGGTGAAAAGTGGCGTACAAGGTTGATTAGAGCCAAAATGTGGAACAAAATTGACTCGTATGAAAGTGGCACCAAGAGGTGGTAAAAGGATGTCAATTTTGATGTATATGATGTTAACACGTTAATTGTTCAAATATATCATGACAATTGACTCTTATAGGGTGGAAAATGACTTCAAGTGGTGCAAAGTGACTTACATGGTTGATTAGAGCAAAAATGTCGCCCAAAATTAACTCGTAGGAAAGGGAGTACCGAGAGGTGGTTAAAGGATGTCAAATTACATGTACATGATGTTAACATATTAATTGTACCAATATATTGTGGTAATTGACTCTTATAGGTTTTAAAGTGACTCTAGTATGGCGAAAAGTGACTTACATGATTGATTAGAGCCAAAACATGGAACAAAATTGACTCGTATGAAAGTGGCACCAAGAGGTGGTAAAAGGATGTCAAATTTGATGTATATGATATTAACTTGTTAATTTTTCAAATATATGGTGATAAGTGACTCTTATAGGGTGGAAAATGACTTCAATATGGTGCAATGTGACTTAAATGATTGATTGGAGCCAAAACGTGGAACAAAATTGACTCGTAGGAAAGGGAGTACGAAGAGGTGGTTAAAGAATGTCAAATTGCATGTACATGATGTTAACATATAAGTGTACCAATTTATTATGGAAAGTGACTCTTATAGGGTGCAAATTGACTCCAATATGGTAAAAAGTGACGTACATGGTTGATTAGAGCCAAAATATGGAACAAAATTGACTCGTATGAAAGTGGCACCAAGAGGTAATAAAAGGATGTCAAATTCGATGTATATGATGTTAACTTCTTAATTGTTCAAATATATGGTGACAAGTGATTCTTATAGGGTGGAAAATGACTTCAATATGGTGCAAAGTGACTTAAATGGTTGATTGGAGGCAAAATGTGGAATAAAATTGACTCGTATGAAAGTGGCACCAAGAGGTGGTAAAAAGATGCTAAACTAGATGTTCATGATGTTAACATGTTAATTATTCAAATATATGGTGACAAATGTCTCTTATAGGGTGGAAAATGACTTCAATATGGTGCAAAATTACTTTAATGGTTGATTAGAGCCAAAATATGGCTCAAAATTGACTAATAGGAAATGGGGTACCAAAAGATAGTTAAAGGATGTAAAATTGCATGTACACGACGTTACCATGTTAAATGAAACAATATATGAGGAATGTGACTCTTATAGGGGTGCAAAATGACTCTAATATGGTGAAAAATGACTTACATGGTTGATTAGAAAAAATTGACTAGTATGAAAGTGGCACCAAGAGGTAGTAAAAGGATGTCAAATTCGATGTATATGATGTTAACTTGTTAATTGTTCAAATATATGGTGACAGGTGACTCTTATAGGGTGGAAAATAACTTCAATATGGTGCAAAGTGACTTACATGGTTGATTAGAGCCAAAATATGGCCCGAAATTGACTCGTAGGAAAGGAATACCAAGATGTGGTTAAAGGATGTCAAATTGCATGTACATGATGTTAACATGTTAAGTATACAAATATATGATGGAAAGTGATCCTTATAAAGTGCAAAGTGAATTTAATACGGTGAAAAGTGACTTACACGATTGATTAGAACCAAAACATGGAACAAAATTGACTCGTCTGAAACTAGCACCAAGAGGTTGTAAAAGGATGTCAAATTCGATGTATATGATGGTAACTTGTTAATTTTCATATATATGGTGACAAGTGACTCGTATAGCGTTGAAAATGACTTTAATATGGTGGAAAGTGACTTACATTGTAACGCCCGTGAAATATTATGTATTTATTTTTATCAATAAATAATTATTATGTGATTTTATGTGAATTTTGGTGAATTATTTGATAATTAATATTAATATCTGGATGTTTATTTCTGATAAAATCTAGATATTTTAATTTTTAATTATCCAGAATTAAATCTAGATAATTTTGGTATTTTTCTGGTAATTTTTGGATTATTATATGATTTTATAAGAATTTATAGTATTAATAATGATTATTCTTACATAATTATAAAATTTATTTTTAAAATCAGAAATCGTTCCACTTCAGTTGTTTTTGCATTTTTACAACCCGAAACTCTTCCGAAAACTCCTTCCTAACCTAATCTGTTAATTTTGAACACTTTTCATGTTTTGACTTTTTCGATCCGGGGTACGGTTTGACCTGTATGAGTCCCGGTGTGAAATTTTCGATACGGAAATCATTTTATTTATAAATAAGAATCCATATTCTCAGAAGGCGAGACATTATCACCTTAATTTCGTATAAAGTATTTTATAGGAAGCTCTGTTTTGATAATTATTCAATTCTGGTATTAAAATCGTATCGTCTTTTTAGTTACTTAGCGGCTAAATAACCTATTTTCGGATTCGATATGTAAATGTAATTATCGAATTATTAAATAAATAAAATATGTGATGGTTCTGTCAGCTATGTATTGCTGTATGATCAATTGTTTGTGAATTATTGGACGCAGAGATTAATGTTATAATTAATTATCGAGCTGTATGAATTTAATTTATTTTAAAATAATTTTATTGAATATTTATTCCTAAAAATGCTAAAATTGTCTCTAAAATTATTTTTATTATTTTATAATTTTATTTATTATTTTTAGGGGTTTATAAAATTTGGAAATCAATATTTTATTTATTATTTAAATTTAAATGATTTTCTGACTTCATTTAATTGTAATATCAGTATTTAATTCCAGAATATTTCAAAAATTACGAAAATCTTATTTTATCAAGTTTAGATTATTTCGAGAATTTTGAAAATATGTTCAGATAGATTCTCGGGTTATTTTACCCGTTTAATACTCGTTGAATCGATAAATTGCGATACAAAATTCAGTTTTTCGGGTTAGTAATCAGGCTAGGGTTTTATTCTTATCAATTGATTTATCCCCTGTTATTTCATAGCACCGCCTCCTTCATCAATCTCTCTCTGCTCGACCTCTCTCAATTCTCTCTTTTCTCTCTCTATTCTTCTCTCACTCTTTAATCTCTCCTTCCTCTGTCTTCGTTTTTCCCTGTTCCCTGTTGCTCCGATTGAGGCCGATTCGGTCCTTTTTATGGTTTCTTTCTGGCGATGGCTTCGGTATTTCAATTCGGTACTTGTTTGTATATATATATACGTGAGTATATATGTGTAATCGTTTGTGTGTTGTGATGTGTTGTTCTTCGTGTTGCCGCCTCTCAGAAATCTCCGAGAGGTATGGTGGCGCGTGTGTGAGTCGTGTGGGTGTGGGTGTGCGTGTGTGAGTAGGTTGTGTGTATGTGGAAATGGTTGTGTCTGTGCTGCGTTTTCCGGCCGGTTAGTCGGCTGCTGTTCCGGCTTGTTGTTGTTTCTCTGCTCCACGCGTTGTGCGCGTGTTTGTGTGGTTGAGATTTTTAATTATTTTAATATTATTTCTGCAGGAATTTATTGATTAAGAATTCGTGAAATAAAATAAATTCGTATGGAAAGTTCTTAATAATTAATTGATGGAATTCGTGTCGGATGTCCGTAATAAACGGAAACCCGCGAATTTTATCGCCGTTGGCGATGAGCTTCGGCGAGCCGACGGTGGACGATGATGATTTTTATCTGAGTCCTACATTTATTAATTAAATAAATTGGTTCGAGTTATTAATTACAAAGCGAAAATGAATAATAACTAATAAATTAAATTCGTACTGGTGTTTGGAAATTGAGAATTGTAGTTATGGATTGGATGTGATTATTGATTGTGGTTGACGTCGAGATGATTCGACGGGCAGGCCGATAAATAGAGGAAACGATGTCCGATTTTCGGAAAATTAATTCCGAAAATACGAAAACGTAACCTGTAATTGTCAGAGACGTCGAACAAGGATATAATTGAACTTTATGAAACTAACTTGTGTGATGTGACAAGATATTTTGTGAATAATCGATTACCCTATTTTTCAAAACGACAAACATACGTATTTTCCGAAATTAAATACCGAGCCGATTTTTTGAAGATGTGAACCGTAATTGCTATGTGTATTTCGATAATACATATAAATATGAATTCGGTTATGAAATCGTACGGGTAAAATAGAATAGTGATTTGATGTAAGCTTAAGCGATTATCTGAATTAAGGTATTTCAACCCTGTAGGTTTTAGACGGAAGGCCCGAGACGTGACATCGAACTAGAAATGATCTAGTGATTAGACGTCGAGATCAACGAAGTTCCAACCAAAGGGTCTGAATGTTGGGATCGTATCGAGAATAGGATAGTAGGTGCATGATAAAGTCGAACGATCTAAGTCGAACCAAAGTCAACCAGTAATAACGGTTAAAGCTTATTGAGGCAAGTATTCTGGATTTTTCTTTTAAAATACTGCAAGTATTCCTAACCTTTCTCCTTAAATACTGTAAATATTTATTCGCTCCTATTCTAAGTTCAGAATAGTTAAACTGTTTTATATTTCGCTGCAATTACTCTTATTTTGCCAGTTCTTTCCATTATTGTTTCTATAATTCGATTACTCTCTTGAGCAAATTCCCATTCGTTCGGGTTATTTGCGAACCCTAATTTGGGATGTTTTGAAATCAAAATGATTTGATATCAAAATACTCTACGGGCTGGACGGTTATTATGAGGACCAGTGATGAGCTGGATCCTATGGGCCGGAGATGGACCGGACCCCTTTTAGGCCATAGTTGCCTGGGTGCCCCATATGTTGGTTGGGTCTATACAGTTGGGTATAGATCCGCACTATCTCCTGACTGATCAGCAGGTTATAGTGCATATGTTGGTTTCTAGTGTCCAGTCCAATTTATTGTTGTTCGCCATTAATGGCATTCCCTCTTGAAATAAAATGTGATTATGGTTTAAAGTTATTCTTTCTTAGCACTCAGTTTCGGGAAATTACAATGTTTCTAATATATATTCAAGGTTCAGATTGTTGCTGCAGCATTAGTTGCTCAGTGATAGTTAGGATCTTGAATGAATTGAGATCTTCTTAATTATTCAACCCGTCCTTATCAGGCTGGTTTAGCAGGCTAAGTCTATGGAAACTTAGTCGATAATGATGGATACTGAATAGTTAGGAATTTCTTGAATGTCATTTTATGAATAGTTATTGCATTCATTGCTCAATTATGAAATGATACCAGAAGCTATTTTGAAAACACGCGATCTCTAAAGCTCTTACAAAAATGTCATTATATTCTATGTGATTCATAGCAATGCAAATCAAATTGATTTTAAGATAACGAGGTATATCCTTTAAATAATTTCGTGTTTTGCCCTTCAGAATATTTCAGAGATTTTGTCTGGAAGTTTTCTTTGAAATTAATGTTTGAAACTCAAATTATATACTTGCTGGGCATTTTTGGCTCACTCTTGCTTTGTCAATTCTTATTTCTGCCAGAAACAGATAAGGATAAAAATGAATAGCCTAGATAGGCAGCAGAAGTTCGAGAAATCTCCGCTGCGAGAGGTTGAAGAAGTTAGAAGAATATGATTCGAGCATTAATTCATAGGTATTTACAATTGTATTTTAGTTGTTGTAAGTTGTAGAAGATTAGATTCTTGTTTCATACCATAACCTGTAAATGATCCGGATTCAAGGGGTTATTTATTTATTTCTTTATTCTATGTAAGGATTGTTTAGTGACACCAAATCTTGACCCCGGATTTGGGGCGTTACAGTTGGTATCAGAGCTGCAGGTTTATTGGTCACTGAAATAAGAATAGGTTAGAGTAAGATAGGAATGATAGGTCGTACATGATAGGAAATACCCTAGGCATACTCAGGTTAAGTTGAGTTGAGTGCGAATTAGGATTAGCGGATCCGATCTGGAGTTGCTAAGATAGGATCGTTGAGAAAGTGTAAGGTGAATATCATAACATTTTAGGTATATTGAGTTATCAGATTATACAATAATGAGGAATCGACGGATCGTTGGAGACGGGGTATGTTACCCTACTTTTCACGTGGTTTTGAAGAATATGCGATCGATTCTTGTGAGAATTGTGTAAGAGAAGTTACGATTTAACTTAGAATTAGGTATTAGGACGAGTTCCACGTCGAGGGCAACCAGTTGATGGAAGCTGATGAAGAACCAATGTTGCATGTTTCGAAGGCACCGCCGTGGTGAGAAGGATCCTATCACTTATTGGAAGCTGCACGAGGAATGATATCTACCTTCCTAGATATAGGTAAGACTAGCAAGAAGGTACGACCCTATATACATATAGAACATCGAATCACATGCGTGGTTGTAAGCATAACATCAAGGACGATGACAAGAATGTCAAAGATATTACTACAAGTCAGCGTTGTGATAGAATTGCGAATAAGATGATTTACGACGGTGAATGAAGTTTTGGCGACTAATCTGTGCAAGCTGAATCCGAGGAAATATAGAAGAGGTATCAAAGTAAAGAGACCCTTAGATAGGACATTATTTAATTAGACATTTCATTATTAAACCATAAAAATAGCAAGTAATGTATATAGTAATGACGACCAAATATTTGATTTCCAAAACTTTAAAATGAGATTTCGGAAAAGATTTTCTTAATCAACTTTCAGAAGATTTTTGCATGAAATGAGTTTTACAAATGGGTTGTCAAACTACTACTTATGTTCTTATTATTATAAAGAGAAAATGATCTAAAAAGAAGAATGGAATTAGACTCAGTGTTGTTATTCAAAGGGCCAAGTAGACCCATCAGCAGGAAGAAGGTTTAAGGTTGCTGTGAAAATGAAAGTAAACGTTGTTTAATAAAATCAATAATTGAATCAACGTATTAAAATATTATTTCCCCACTTTATAAGATTAATAAAAATTTAACGAGATTCGTGATTCGAATGGACGGAGGATGATTGAAGGAAATGGCAGAATCTTCTAGATGATTGGAGAAGAATCGTATTTCTATCAATGAAATAGAGGCATTACGTGATCAATGGGTATTTTACATGACATAGATGAAATCTGAAGCTGTGATTTTAACTTCGGAATGACGCGATTAAGATTAAATTATTGAAGCATTTGGTGTGAGGGCATTTCCAGGAAGTATTTCAAAGCAGTGATGTGACTTGAATCGTGAACCTGTATCCGCACGATCCTGAAGGCATACGTAAGTGAAGCGTGGAAGGTGATCGGCATTGACATTCTTTTTCTAGTATGATAACATATATTCTTCTCGAATTTAAATATGTATGAGCTTTTTCTGTTGATAAATCATATGAGGCGGAAACGAAAGAACATACTTGTATCCCTTCTGAATTGTTGCTTTTCTCAAATTCTTGATTCCCAATTGAGACAACAGTGTTATGATATGACGTTTTGTCGAAATGACGAAAAGTCGGGTGGGACGCCACCTAATCATGGGTTGTATGCCATATAGTATGAAAGACTGGCCATCTTGAGTACGAATATGGTTGTCTCATCCTTCACTCATTTTTCTTCCTTCAATCAGTTGTCGCATTGTTATTCCTTATTCCATTTTTCAATCAAAATCATGTTTACAAACTCTCCTCTTGCATCGAGTCTGTTCTTTGACGATTCCAAAAGAAATAGAATAGTCAGTGCGACAGGTTGAATTACATGTCAAAGGAGAATATGATTGCAAGTTGATAAATAATGCACTTCAAACTAGAGGATTTCAACGCGAAATGAATGGTTAGTGAATCGTACATTTATTACAAAATAAGGAAGCAAAGTTATGTGCGTCAGACGCTGCAAACAAGTATCGGGACGATAATCAAAGATCAAGGAAATTCCGAACAATGACTCAGACATGTAATTACGACGTGAAACATCCCTTCGTCGCTGGAAGATACTGTTCGTGAAGACTCAAGATGGAAGAAATCTTAAATATAATCAAACTTCGAACGTGTTCTTCAAGAAATTGTAAAATTTTCTAATTTGCGTAAATAAGTGATGATGAATCCAATGCTCATACCCGGGTCAGTAACGGAAGTTCGATGCGAAGCCATAAATAGAGATGAAGTAATGGTGACTCGATTGTGAATTTTTTTTTTTTTTCAAGAAATAATAATCTAACGGTTGAGTTTTTACGAGATTGTGACGGTAATAATGAAGACCGTGCGCAGTTATTAAAAGATAAACCGATTAATAATGGTCAGAAATAAATTAACAGAATCATGAAATCAAACCTTAAATTCATTAAAGACAATTCGTAATATTCTAAAAAGAATTGAGAAAGGTATGGTTATATTAATCATTGTGTGTTTCAGATCCAATCCCAATTAAAAAGAGATATGCTATACTAGTTAGATGCTGATTAAAGGTGAATTGTGGGAATTGATGATTTGGTTGATGGAAGTGGACGTATATGATTGTGGATGACTTGGTTGATTGATGGTGTCGGCTTGAGTCCGACTGGTAGTCAATGGTGTAGGGGGAAGTACTGCCCAAATTTTCAGAAATTACCCTATAGTTAAGAACAAAGAAGTATATTGTCATTCTCGTCAGCATTCCAGATAATTGCAATCTCGGTTCTTGAGAAAGTTGTTATGACCAAACTGACTTTATGTAATTGGTCTTTGATTCCAGTTAGCTAGTCAGCACTTGGGTTAAGTGATCATTTAAAGGAGTTGATTGATCCACTTTGCCAACTAATGGTTAGTTAAATGGAAATCGATTCCAATTAGATTGAGTCAAGCTCTAACATGATTTCCAGCTCCGAAATCAAAGCAATAAGAAATTTGGAAAGTAATGGCATTAACGTAAATTAAAAGGCCTAGCTCAATTAGTGTGATGTTACTGTAATTAGGTGCAAGGTTGATCCAGAAGAATACGCTCTTTTCGATGAATAAGAGGAACATGAAATTACCGGTACATGCTAGTAATAAGAATTCTTCTAAGAACTGAAGGTTCAAGATAAAGAAGAGGGATTATATCATCTACAATAACGTTCCAGGATGGACTTGGGTGTATACCCATATTGAATGACGAATTAATGGAAGAATTGAAGGTACGCTTCTTTTGAATGGCGATGGAATGAAAGTTGATGCAAAATAACGGAAAGTTCGCAAATTCAAGCACCCAATGAAAGACGAAGATTGATAAAGTCCGCATGTGAACCCAGGAAAAAGAGATGATGGTCAATGAAGAGAAGTCAAACGCACGATCTGTGATACGTCAAGCAAAGCAAAGGAAATAGCTACCGAGGAAATTCGACAATTTTGTTAGTAAGAATTTAAATAGTATAAATAAAAGCCTTCATTCCAGTGGAAACTGCAGGAATGAATTATCCAATAATAAATAGAGTAATATTGCTAAAAAAAATATTCTTTATGTATGAAAAAGATAATGAATAATGAGAATGAAGAACTAATCAAGATAAGAAGTGGAATCAAAAGGATGATAAAGAAATTTTATAAAATAATCCAGAAAATATGCAAGTTGGGAACATCGGTTGTGCCAAAACTATTAGAAGAATGAGGTGAAACGTCGATAATTGAAGATAGGAATTTCATTCAAGGAATGCGTGTAAACAAGAATGATTAAACAAAGAAATTAATGGCAAACGATTGGAGAAGCGCGTTACAATGAATCTCAAAAGGGAATTCTTTAGAACTAAAGTGAAGTCCCGGAGGTTCGAATGAATGCTTTACCAAGATTACCTCAAAGAATAAAGTGAGAATTTCTCGTCGGTCACTGCACAGAGTCAAGCTAGTGTCAAAAGCCAGGTATCGTACAACTCAATCGGAATATAATAATAAGTGAAGGAAAAACTTCAGAAATGTGGAATGAAAGCATAATGAAATAAAGAGTATTTTGCGCCGTGCACAAAAGTGGTTATGGAAAAAGAAAATAGATATATGAGGTTACGCGTCGATTATCAGAAATTGTAAGTTTGAAGGTTAAGTGAACACAATATACCAGGAGTATTGAGATAGAGTGATCGTATTTATTGATAACATCCTCGCTAATTCAAGGACTAAGGAAGACCAAGTCGAACGCCTGAAGATATGCTTGCAAAGAGCTGGAAAATAGAAGCTGCATTCTTAGCTTCAAAGATATGAATTCTGGATATAATTGATTATGAGCTCCAGGGTGTGGTTAACTACCCAGCAGGAAAAGTCCATTTAGGAACAGATGTTCAAATAGAAAGAAAAGAGTGAATATCATTAAGATTGTTGGGAAATGGTTAAAAGAATTGGAAAAGTTAGGAATTGAAGAATAGGATTTGAACCGTCTTCTGGGTTATGCTGATACTTACTTTGTTGTTGAATATCAACGATGGTATTAATGCAGATGATTGATGTTGACTTCAGTATGGGACGTTGTGAACATCAAAGTTCATATTAATATCTAATTTGACAGGACAACCAAATGGGTATTAGCACCCACGAGACCGGGTTTTAAACAAATTTATGATTCATTCTGTTCCAAATTAATATTTCCTTTCAAATAGTAACAAATTCTCGCTCAATGAATATACTTGACGGTGACTGAAAAAAAAATATATAATAAAAATAAATAAAAATAAAAATAAATAATAATAATAATAATAATAATAATAATAATAATAATAGAGATATACTACCAAGTGGTGAGTGAATGCAATTGCCGAGATTATTCTTTTTAGCTTTTGAATAGATGTAGAACATTTCAAAGCATTTGACGTCATGAACTCAGGATATCGGGTGCAGACGAATAGAAAACGCAAAAGACCGATTAAGGATAAGTAGAGAAGAACATCAAGTGAAAATAGAAATTTCATAAATAGGAAACTATTAGAATCGGAAAGAAAAGAAGGTTAGTGTAAATTAAGTTGGTCCTTTAAAATAGTGAGATTGATAAAACGACTGTGAATGAATTAGTCTTGTTGTCACAGGTGTACGAGTCCATAAGGCATTTATGTGTGTATGACTATGAAGAGTAATTTAGTTCCAAATATGTGAAATAAAATATTGAGTTAGGGGTTGCATGAGCAACTAATAAATCTGATGACGGTAGGAGACTGTTGGAACGTGATTAAAAGTAGTGAGTCCTGAGAAGTTTTAAGTAGATACTCGAAAGGTAGTAGTGTCTGTTCTTTAGCATGATTCTGAGGACAGAATCCTTTTAAGGGGGCAAGAATGTCACGCCCGTGAAATATTATGTATTTATTTTTATCAATAAATAATTATTATGTGATTTTATGTGAATTTTGGTGAATTATTTGATAATTAATATTAATATCTGGATGTTTATTTCTGATAAAATCTAGATATTTTAATTTTTAATTATCCAGAATTAAATCTAGATAATTTTGGTATTTTTCTGGTAATTTTTGGATTATTATATGATTTTATAAGAATTTATAGTATTAATAATGATTATTCTTACATAATTATAAAATTTATTTTTAAAATCAGAAATCGTTCCACTTCAGTTGTTTTTGCATTTTTACAACCCGAAACTCTTCCGAAAACTCCTTCCTAACCTAATCTGTTAATTTTGAACACTTTTCATGTTTTGACTTTTTCGATCCGGGGTACGGTTTGACCTGTACGAGTCCCGGTGTGAAATTTTCGATACGGAAATCATTTTATTTATCAATAAGAATCCATATTCTCAAAAGGCGAGACATTATCACCTTAATTTCGTATAAAGTATTTTATAGGAAGCTCTGTTTTGATAATTATTCAATTCTGGTATTAAAATCGTATCGTCTTTTTAGTTACTTAGCGGCTAAATAACCTATTTTCGGATTCGATATGTAAATGTAATTATCGAATTATTAAATAAATAAAATATGTGATGGTTCTGTCAGCTATGTATTGCTGTATGATCAATTGTTTGTGAATTATTGGACGCAAAGATTAATGTTATAATTAATTATCGAGCTGTATGAATTTAATTCATTTTAAAATAATTTTATTGAATATTTATTCCTAAAAATGCTAAAATTGTCTCTAAAATTATTTTTATTATTTTATAATTTTATTTATTATTTTTAGGGATTTATAAAATTTGGAAATCAATATTTTATTTATTATTTAAATTTAAATGATTTTCTGACTTCATTTAATTGTAAAATCAGTATTTAATTCCAGAATATTTCAAAAATTACGAAAATCTTATTTTATCAAGTTTAGATTATTTCGAGAATTTTGAAAATATGTTCAGATAGATTCTCGGGTTATTTTACCCGTTTAATACTCGTTGAATCGATAAATTGCGATACAAAATTCAGTTTTTCGGGTTAGTAATCAGGCTAGGGTTTTATTCTTATCAATTGATTTATCCCCTGTTATTTCATAGCACCGCCTCCTTCATCAATCTCTCTCTGCTCGACCTCTCTCAATTCTCTCTTTTCTCTCTCTATTCTTCTCTCACTCTTTAATCTCTCCTTCCTCTGTCTTCGTTTTTCCCTGTTCCCTGTTGCTCCGATTGAGGCCGATTCGGTCCTTTTTATGGTTTCTTTCTGGCGATGGCTTCGGTATTTCAATTCGGTACTTGTTTGTATATATATATACGTGAGTATATATGTGTAATCGTTTGTGTGTTGTGATGTGTTGTTCTTCGTGTTGCCGCCTCTCAGAAATCTCCGAGAGGTATGGTGGCGCGTGTGTGAGTCGTGTGGGTGTGGGTGTGCGTGTGTGAGTAGGTTGTGTGTATGTGGAAATGGTTGTGTCTGTGCTGCGTTTTCCGGCCGGTTAGTCGGCTGCTGTTCCGGCTTGTTGTTGTTTCTCTGCTCCACGCGTTGTGCGCGTGTTTGTGTGGTTGAGATTTTTAATTATTTTAATATTATTTCTGCAGGAATTTATTGATTAAGAATTCGTGAAATAAAATAAATTCGTATGGAAAGTTCTTAATAATTAATTGATGGAATTCGTGTCGGATGTCCGTAATAAACGGAAACCCGCGAATTTTATCGCCGTTGGCGATGAGCTTCGGCGAGCCGACGGTGGACGATGATGATTTTTATCTGAGTCCTACATTTATTAATTAAATAAATTGGTTCGAGTTATTAATTACAAAGCGAAAACGAATAATAACTAATAAATTAAATTCGTACTGGTGTTTGAAAATTGTGAATTGTAGTTATGGATTGGATGTGATTATTGATTGTGGTTGACGTCGAGATGATTCGACGGGCAGGCCGATAAATAGAGGAAACGATGTCCGATTTTCGGAAAATTAATTCCGAAAATACGAAAACGTAACCTGTAATTGTCAGAGACGTCGAACAAGGATATAATTGAACTTTATGAAACTGACTTGTGTGATGTGATAAGATATTTTGTGAATAATCGATTACCCTATTTTTCAAAACGACAAACATACGTATTTTCCGAAATTAAATACCGAGCCGATTTTTTGAAGATGTGAACCGTAATTGCTATGTGTATTTCGATAATACATATAAATATGAATTCGGTTATGAAATCGTACGGGTAAAATAGAATAGTGATTTGATGTAAGCTTAAGCGATTATCTGAATTAAGGTATTTCAACCCTGTAGGTTTTAGACGGAAGGCCCGAGACGTGACATCGGACTAGAAATGATCTAGTGATTAGACGTCGAGATCAACGAAGTTCCAACCAAAGGGTCTGAATGTTGGGATCGTATCGAGAATAGGATAGTAGGTGCATGATAAAGTCGAACGATCTAAGTCGAACCAAAGTCAACCAGTAATAACGGTTAAAGCTTATTGAGGCAAGTATTCTGGATTTTTCTTTTAAAATACTGCAAGTATTCCTAACCTTTCTCCTTAAATACTGTAAATATTTATTCGCTCCTATTCTAAGTTCAGAATAGTTAAACTGTTTTATATTTCGCTGCAATTACTCTTATTATGCCAGTTCTTTCCATTATTGTTTCTATAATTCGATTACTCTCTTGAGCAAATTCCCATTCGTTCGGGTTATTTGCGAACCCTAATTTGGGATGTTTTGAAATCAAAATGATTTAATATCAAAATACTCTACGGGCTGGACGGTTATTATGAGGACCAGTGATGAGCTGGATCCTATGGGCCGGAGATGGACCGGACCCCTTTTAGGCCATAGTTGCCTGGGTGCCCCATATGTTGGTTGGGTCTATACAGTTGGGTATAGATCCGCACTATCTCCTGACTGATCAGCATGTTATAGTGCATATGTTGGTTTCTAGTGTCCAGTCCAATTTATTGTTGTTCGCCATTAATGGCATTCCCTCTTGAAATAAAATGTGGTTATGGTTTAAAGTTATTCTTTCTTAGCACTCAGTTTCGGGAAATTACAATGTTTCTAATATATATTCAAGGTTCAGATTGTTGCTGCAGCATTAGTTGCTCAGTGATAGTTAGGATCTTGAATGAATTGAGATCTTATTAATTATTCAACCCGTCCTTATCAGGCTGGTTTAGCAGGCTAAGTCTATGGAAACTTAGTCGATAATGATGGATACTGAATAGTTAGGAATTTCTTGAATGTCGTTTTATGAATAGTTATTGCATTCGTTGCTCAATTATGAAATGATACCAGAAGCTATTTTGAAAACACGCGATCTCTAAAGCTCTTACAAAAATGTCATTATATTCTATGTGATTCATAGCAATGCAAATCAAATTGATTTTAAGATAACGAGGTATATCCTTTAAATAATTTCGTGTTTTGCCCTTCAGAATATTTCAGAGATTTTGTCTGGAAGTTTTCTTTGAAATTAATGTTTGAAACTCAAATTATATACTTGCTGGGCATTTTTGGCTCACTCTTGCTTTGTCAATTCTTATTTCTGCCAGAAACAGATAAGGATAAAAATGAATAGCCTAGATAGACAGCAGAAGTTCGAGAAATCTCCGCTGTGAGAGGTTGAAGAAGTTAGAAGAATATGATTCGAGCATTAATTCATAGGTATTTACAATTGTATTTTAGTTGTTGTAAGTTGTAGAAGATTAGATTCTTGTTTCATACCATAACCTGTAAATGATCCGGATTCAAGGGGTTATTTATTTATTTCTTTATTCTATGTAAGGATTGTTTAATGACACCAAATCTTGACCCCGGATTTGGGGCGTTACATACATGGTTGATTAGAGCCAAAATATGGCCCAAAATTGACTCGTAAGAAAGAGAGTACCAAGAGGTGGTTTAAGGATGTCAAATTACATGTACAAGATGTTAACATGTTAATTGTACTAATATATGGTGGCAAGTTACTCTTATAGGCTTCGAAGTGACTCTAATATGGTGAAAAGTGACTTTCAAGGTTGATTAGAGTCAAAATGTGGAACAAAATTAACTCGTATGAAAGTGGCACCAAGAGGTGGTAAAAGGATGTCAAATTTGATGTATATGATGTTAACATGTTAATTGTTCAAGTAAATGGTGACAAGTGACTCTTATAGGGTGCGAAATGACTTAAATATGGCGCAAAGTGACTTACCTGGTTGTTTAGAGCCAAAATATAGCCCAAAGTTAAGTCCTATAAATGGGTATCAGAGTGTGCTAAAACGATGCTAATTTGGATTCTGATGATGTTAACATGTTAATTGTACCAATATACATTGGAAATTGACTCTTATAGGGTGGAAAATGACTTCAATATGGTGCAAAGTGACTTACATGGTTGATTAGAGCAATTATGTAGCCCAAAATTAACTCGTAGGAAAGGGAGTACGAAGAGGTGGTTAAAGAATGTCAAATTGCATGTACATGATGTTAACATGTTAAGTTTACCAATATATTATGGCAAGTGACTTTTATAGGGTGAAAATTGACTCTAATATTGTGAAAAATGACTTACATGGTTGATTAGAGCCAAAACATAGAACAAAATTGACTCGTATGAAAGTGGCACCAAGAGGTGGTAAAAGGATGTCAATTTTCATGAACACGATGTTAAAATGCATATACATGATGTTAAAATGTTAATTGTACCAATATATGGTGGCAAGTGACTTCCTTTCCTACGAGTTAATTGCACCAAAAGGTGTTAAAATGCATATACATGATGTTAAAATGTTAATTGTACCAATATATGGTGGCAAGTGACTCTATTATGGTTAAATATGAGTTACATGGTTGATTAGAGCCCAAACATGAAATAAATTGACTCGTATGAAAGTGGCACCAAGAGGTGGTAAAACAATGTCAAATTTGACGTATATGATGTTAACTTGTTAATTGTTCAAATATATGGTGACAAGTGACTCTTATAGGATGAAAAATGACTTCAATATGGTGCAAACTGACTTACATGGTTGATTAGAGCCAAATATGGCCCAAAATTGACTTGTAGGGAAAGGAGTACCAAGAGGTGGTTAAAGGATGTCAAATTGCATGAACATGATGTTAACATGTTAATTTTACCAATACATGGTGGCAAGTGACTCTTATAGTCTGCAAACTGACTCTAATATGGTAAAAAGTGGCGTACAAGGTTGATTAGAGCTAAAATGTGGAACAAAATTGACTCGAATGAAAGTGGCACCAAGAGGTGGTAAAAGATGTCAAATTTTATGTATATGATGTTAACACGTTAATTGTTCAAATATATCATGACAATTGACTCTTATAGGGTGGAAAATGACTTCAATATGGTGAAAAGTGACTTACATGGTTGATTAGAGCAAAAATGTGGCCCAAAATTAACTCGTAGGAAAGGGAGTACCGAGAGGTGGTTAAAGGATGTCAAATTGCATGTACATGATGTTAACATATTAATTGTACCAATATATTCTGGTAAGTGACTCTTATAGGTTGCAAAGTGACTCTAATATGGTGAAAAGTGACTTACATGATTGATTAGAGCCAAAACATGGAACAAAATTGACTCGTAGGGAAGGGAGTACCAAGAGGTGGTTAAAGGATGTCAATTTTCATGAACACGATGTTAACATGTTAATTGTACCAATATATGGTGGCAAGTGCATCTTATAGCCTGCAAAGTGACTGTAATATAGTAAAAAGTGACGTACAAGGTTGATTAGAGCCAAAATGTGGAACAAAATTGACTCATATGAAAATGGCACCAAGAGGAGGTAAAAGGATGTCAAATTTGATGTATATGATGTTAACATGTTAATTGCTCAAATATATCAATTCAATTGACTCTTATAGGGTGGAATATGACTTCAATATGGTGCAAAGTGACTTACATGGTTGATTAGAGCAAAAATGTGGCCCAAAATTAACTCGTAGGAAAGGGAGTACCGAGAGGTGGTTAAAGGATGTCAAATTGCATGTACATGATGTTAACATATTAATTGTACCAATATATTGTGGTAAGTGACTCTTATAGATTGCAAAGTGACTCTAATATGGTGAAAAGTGACTTACATGATTGATTAGAGCCAAAATATGGAACAAAATTGACTCGTATGAAAGTGGCACCAAGAGGTGGTAAAAGGATGTCAAATTCGATGTATATGATGTTAACTTGTTAATTTTTCCAAAATATGGTGACAAGTGACTCTTATATGGTGGAAAATGACTTTAATATGGTGAAAAGTGACTTAAATGGTTGATTGGAGCCAAAACATGGAACAACATTGACTCGTAGGAAAGGGAGTACGCAGAGGTGGTTAAAGGATGTCAAATTGCATGTACATGATGTTAACATGTTTAGTGTACCAATATATTATGGCAACTGACTCTTATAGGGTGAAAATTGACCCTAATATGGTGAAAAGTGACTTACATGGTTGATTAGAGCCAAAACATGGCACAAATTGACTCGTATGAAAGTGGCACCAACAGGTGGTAAAAGGATGTCAAATTCGATTTATATGATGTTAACTTGTTGATTGTGAAAATATATGTTGAGAAGTGGAAAATGACTTTAATATTGTGAAAAGTGACTTAAATGGTTGATTGGAGCCAAAATATGGAACAACATTGACTCGTAGGGAAGGGAGTACCAAGAGGTGGTTAAAGGATACCAATTTTCATGAACACGATGTTAACATGTTAATTGTACCAATATATGGTGGCAAGTGACTCTTATAGCCTGCAAAGTGACTGTAATATGGTAAAAAGTGGCGTACAAGGTTGATTAGAGCCAAAATATGGAACAAAATTGACTCGTATGAAAGTGGCACCAAGAGGAGGTAAAAGGATGTCAAATTTGATGTATATGATGTTAACATGTTAATTGTTCAAATATATCATGACAATTGACTCTTATAGGGTGGAATATGACTTCAATATGGTGCAAAGTGACTTACATGGTTGATTAAAGCAAAAATGTGGCCCAAAATTAACTCGTAGGAAAGGGAGTACCGAGAGGTCGTTAAAGGATGTCAAATTGCATGTACATGATGTTAACATAATAATTGTACCAATATATTGTGGTAAGTGTCCCTTATAGGTTGCAAAGTGACTCTAATATGGTGAAAAGTGACTTACATGATTGATTAGAGCCAAAACATGGAACAAAATTGACTCGTATGAAAGTGGCACCAAGATGTGGTAAAAGGATGTGACATTTGATGTATATGATGTTAACTTTTTATTTTTTCAAATATATGGTGATAAGTGACTCTTATAGGGTGGAAAATGACTTGAATATGGTGCAAAGTGACTTAAATGGTTGATTGGAGCCAAAACGTGGAACAAAATTGACTCGTAGGAAAGGGAGTACGAAGAGGTGGTTAAAGGATGTCAAATTGCATGTACATGATGTTAACATATAAGTGTACCGATTTATTATGGAAAGTGACTCTTATAGGGTGCAAATTGACTCCAATATGGTGAAAAGTGACGTACATGGTTGATTGGAGCCAAAATATGGAACAAAATTGACTCGTATGAAAGTGGCACCAAGAGGTGGTAAAAGGATGTCAAATTTGATGTATATGATGTTAACTTCTTAATTGTTTAAATATATGGTGACAAGTGATTCTTATAGGGTGGAAAATGACTTCAATATGGTGCAAAGTGACTTAAATGGTTGATTGGAGGCAAAACGTGGAATAAAATTGACTCGTATGAAAGTGGCACCAAGAGGTGGTAAAAATATGCTAAACTAGATGTTCATGATGTTAACATGTTAATTATTCAAATATATGGTGACAAATGTCTCTTATAGGGTGGAAAATGACTTCAATATGGTGCAAAATTACTTTAATGGTTAATTAGAGCCAAAATATGGCTTAAAATTGACTCATAGGAAATGGGGTACCAAAAGATGGTTAAAGGATGTAAAATTGCATGTACACGATGTTACCTTGTTAAATGAAACAATATATGCGGAATGTGACTCTTATAGGGGTGCAAAGTGACTCTAATATGGTGAAAAATGACTTACATGGTTGATTAGAAAAAATTGACTTGTATGAAAGTGGCACCAAGAGGTAGTAAAAGGATGTCAAATTCGATGTATATGATGTTAACTTGTTAATTGTTCAAATATACGGTGACTCTTATAGGGTGGAAAATAACTTCAATATGGTACAAAGTGACTTACATGGTTGATTAGAGCCAAAATATGGCCCGAAATTGACTCGTAGGAAAGGAATACCAAGATGTGGTTAAAGGATGTCAAATTGCATGTACATGATGTTAACATGTTAAGTATACAAATATATGATGGAAAGTGATCCTTATAAAGTGCAAAGTGAATGTAATACGGTGAAAAGTGACTTACACGATTGATTAGAACCAAAACATGGAACAAAATTGACTCGTCTGAAACTAGCACCAAGAGGTGGTAAAAGGATGTCAAATTCGATGTATATGATGGTAACTTGTTAATTTTCATATATATGGTGACAAGTGACTCGTATAGCGTAGAAAATGACTTTAATATGGTGGAAAGTGACTTACATGGTTGATTAGAGCCAAAATGTGGCCCAAAATTGACTCGTAAGAAAGAGAGTACCAAGAGGTGGTTTAAGGATGTCAAATTACATGTACAAGATGTTAACATGTTAATTGTACTAATATATGGTGGCAAGTTACTCTTATAGGCTTCGAATTGACTCTAATATGGTGAAACGTGACTTTCAAGGTTGATTAGAGTCAAAACGTGGAACAAAATTGACTCGTATAAAAGTGGCACCAAGAGGTGGTAAAAGGATGTCAAATTTGATGTATATGATGTTAACATGTTAATTGTTCAAATAACTGGTGACAAGTGACTCTTATAGGGTGCGGAATGACTTAAATATGGCGCAAAGTGACTTACCTGGTTGATTAAAGCCAAAATATAGCCTAAAGTTAAGTCTTATAAATGGGTATCAGAGTGTGCTAAAACGATGCTAATTTGGATGTTGATGATGTTAACATGTTAATTGTACCAATATACATTGGAAATTGACTCTTATAGGGTGGAAAATGACTTCAATATGGTGCAAAGTGACTTACATGGTTGATTAGAGCAATAATGTAGCCCAAAATTAACTCGTAGGAAAGGGAGTACGAAGAGGTGGTTAAAGGATGTCAAATTGCATGTACATGATGTTAACATGTTAAGTTTACCAATATATTATGGCAAGTGACTTTTATAGGGTGAAAATTGACTCTAATGTTGTGAAAAGTGACTTACATGGTTGATTAGAGCCAAAATATAGAACAAAATTGACTCGTATGAAAGTGGCACCAAGAGGTGGTAAAAGGATGTCAAATTCGATGTATATGATGTTAACTTATTAATTGTTAAAATATATGGTGACAAGTGGCTCTTATATGGTGGAAAATGACTTCAATATGGTGCAAAGTGACTTAAATGGTTGATTGCAGCCAAAACATGGAACAAAATTGACTCGTATGAAAGTGGCACAAAGAGGTGGTAAAAGGATGTTAAACTAGATGTTCATGACGTTAAAATGTTAATTATTCAAATATATGGTGACAAGTGTCTCTTATAGGGTGTAAATTTACTTCAATATGGTGCAAAATGACTTAAATGGTTAAATATAGCCAAAATATGGCTCAAAATTGACTTGTAGGAAAGGGGGTACCAAGAGGTGGTTAAAGGATGTCAAATTGTATGTACATGATGTTAACATATTAATTGTACCAATATATGGTGGCAAGTGACTCTTATAGGGGCAAAGTGACTCTAATATGGTGAAATATGTGTTACATGGTTGATTAGAGCCCAACCATGAAAGAAATTGACTCGTACGAAAGTGGTACCAAGAGGTGGTAAAACGATGTCAAATTCGATGTATATGATGTTAACTTGTTAATTGTTCAAATATATGGTGACAAGTGACTCTTATAGGGTGGAAAATGACTTCAATATGGTGCAACCTGACTTACATGGTTAATTAGAGCCAAAATATGGCCCAAAATTGACTTGTAGGGAAGGGAGTACCAAGAGGTGGTTAAAGGATGTCAAATTGCATGAACATGATGTTAACATGTTAATTTTACCAATACATGGTGGCAAGTGACTCATATAGGCTGGAAAGTGACTCTAATATGGTGAAAAGTGGGGTACAAGGTAGATTAGAGCCAAAATGTGGAACAAAATTGACTCGTACGAAAGTGGCAGCAAGAGGTAATAAAAGGATGTCAAATTTTATGTATATGATGTTAACATGTTAATTGTTCAAATATATCATGACAATTGACTCTTATAGGGTGTAAAATGACTTCAATATGGTGCAAAGTGACTTACATGGTTGATTAGAGCAAAAATGTGGCCCAAAATTAACTCGTAGGAAAGGGAGTACCGAGAGGTGGTTAAAGGATTATAAATTGCATGTACATGATGTTAACATATTAATTGTACCAATTTATTGTGCTAAGTGACTCTTATAGGTTGCAAAGTGACTCTAATATGGTGAAAAGTGACTTGGTTGATTAGAGCTAAAACATGGAACAAAATTGACTCATATGAAAGTGGCACCAAGAGGTGGTAAAAGATGTAAAATTCGATGTATATGATGTTAACTTGTTAATTGTTTAAATATATGGTGACAAGTGGCTCTTATAGGGTGGAAACAGACTTCAATATGGTGCAAAGTGACTTAAATGATTGATTGGAGCCAAAACGTGGAACAAAATTGACTCATATGAAAGCGGCACAAAGAGGTGGTAAAAGGATGCTAAACTAGATGTTCATGATGTTAAAATGTTAATTATTCAAATATATGGTGATAAGTGTCTCTTATAGGGTGGAAAATGACTTTAATATTGTGCAAAGTGACTTACATGGTTGATTAGAGCAAAAATGTTGCCCAAAATTAACTAGTAGGAAAGGGAGTACCGAGAGGTGGTTAAAGGATGTCAAATTGCATGTACATGATGTTAACATATTAATTGTACAAATTTATTGTGGTAAGTGACTCTTATAGGTTGCAAAGTGACTCTAATATGGTGAAAAGTGACTTGGTTGATTAGAGCTAAAACATGGAACAAAATTGACTCATATGAAAGTGGCACCAAGAGGTGGTAAAAGATGTAAAATTCGATGTATATGATGTTAACTTGTTAATTGTTTAAATATATGGTGACAAGTGGCTCTTATAGGGTGGAAAAAGACTTCAATATGGTGCTAATAGAGTCACATGAGTTGATAGTGCACAAAAGGAAGGTGGCAGTCTGCTTTCAGGTTTTAGAAGAAAATGAAGCATTTCCATTTTCATGCAAAGCAAGGTCGTTCAAAGATGTTATATCTTTCTTGGATTGCATTGGACAGAGAGATGAAGAAGCATGTGCATGGACTTACCTATTAGTAATATTATTTTTGTTTTATTGCACATGTAAACTTGGTTCAATATAAATCAAATGTAGCAAGTATTTTAGATAACAAGTAAGAACTCAAGAGGTAAGCAAAATATATCTTTAGAAAATACTCTCAAGTTCAAAGTTGTAAGAAAATACTTGTAAGCAATTGTGTGCAATTTGCATCACAGAGATTTCTTCAAATATACATCTCTGGTGGAAAGACAAATCCACCAGAAAGTTTTTAAACATTGTATTTATTTGCTTTGTGTGAGTAGAATACTTCAAAAGTTTTATCTGCATTCCTACTTATTCAAAAACACAGTTCAACGCAGAGGCTACGCGCCTACGCGCCGCGATCAGGCCACCACACCACTCAGAGTTTCCGAGAGGCAGTAATCAGAAAAAGGGACTGCAACTTATGCATACATATGTATGTATATATACGCAATCAGCAATCTAGAACCCGAGATGTACTAGTGAATCAGCAAAAACCCAGCCAAGAAAGAAAGAATAATCCAATACTTACCGGAAGAAAAGAAAAGAACCGGCAGGAAATTGGATAGGAAAGGAAAAGGAACACAGGGGTTTTGTGTGTTTATTTGTTAATTCCTTTATTTTATTTTGTATTACTCTTAGCTGTTGCCACGTCTCAAAAGCAGTAGTTTAGCAACCTGAATGAGCTACACGTGTATGCCTGACTTCTTTTTAAATCCTGGTTCATTTTTCTCTCGACTTATCGAACCAAGTTACTCGTAAAATAAACTCCAAAAATTATTAAAATAGTCTTAAAAATTTCTAAAAATCCCGAAGTTAATAAAATAAAATTTTTATAATTATTAAAGCATTTTTGAAATACAACTCGTATCTGCATTTTATAATTAATAAACCGAGCTGTTCTTAAAACAAATTCAGAAAATCATGAAAATGGTTTTAAAATATTACAAATATCCTGAAGTTCATAAAAATGAAATTTTCAAAATTTTAGAACAATTTTCGAAGTGCACTTTATACCCGCTTTTTAATAATTAAACAAAATAACGCGCGAGTGAAATTAATCCCAAAAATTACCAAAGTAATTTCAAAATTCTCGAAACATTCCCAAATTAAATAAATATGAGTTTCATAATTTTTGAAGAATTTTAGAATTAAATATGGATTTTTCAAATAAAAGTGATCAGAAAATCATTTAAAAATAAACAAATAATAAAATATTGATTTCTCAATTTTATAAAATCCTAAAAATAATTATTATAATTATAAAACCATAAAAACAATTTTAGAGGCACTTCAAATATTTATACAAATAAATTTGCATTAAATCCACTTTTTAAATTGAAACAATTCAATATGATCGCATAATTAATCGCGCGGACAATCCGATACACTATAAATCACATATGGATAATAATCAAACAACACATAGCGGTCAAAACCAACACACATATTTTATTTATTTAATAATTTCCATAATTGCATAATTAAATAATTCAAAAAGATTACACGAGTCGTTATATCCTTCCCCCCTTAAAAAGATTATGTCCTCAGAATCTGGTCTAGTTACACAAGTGAGGATATTTTGTCAAGCATATCTGACTCTAATTTCTAAGTAGACCCTTCTACTCGAGGGTTCAAACGTACTTATAATAGGTATGCACTCATTTCCAACGACTTGCCTTTAACGATCAAGAATTTGGATTAATTACTATATGCAGAACAACTTGGACAAGAGCCCCATTGGCTCCTGATCAATCACCTAATTCAAACCCAATACTTATCACTTTAATATTGACAAATAAAATATATTAGGTGTACACACAGGTGTGACGGTCATATCATTTATGAACAACTTCATCTATATTTATCAATACCTCGAATAGTTCACTCATTTTAGGATTTAGCTTGTCCCTTCTACTCAAACTTATCCCATCTCTTTCAAGACGACACTTTTACTAACACCACCGGTCCTATTTCTATACTCATACTTTCTCTCAATACAATTTCATCCTCTTTCTTTGTCTACTCCGAGCTGCTTTAACCACTAGCACTACACTCTTGGTGTGTAGAATTAACTTGGAATTTAACCACTTCCTTTCTCTCACTTTATTTCAATAAAAATGGGAACTTACACTCGCGTTCGCATGAAGCTTGGTAAGGTAGCATTCCAAAGCTGACATCGATGATAAATAATCATTCCAGTGTTTTCTTAAAACTCAACTCCTCCACATATCTTACATTTCCTGCATCACTTCCGTACTTTAATTCTCCGTTAAAGGATGATAGGCGGTGCTCGTTTTCAACTTGGTTTCCAAACATTTAAACATCTTTGACCCTTTTTCATCAGTTAAGGCTGAAAAGTAATCTCACATATTCATGTATTAATGCATAGTTGCTTTCTTTCTGATCCTTAGAGAAAAATTCTTGGGTATTCCACGCAGACTTTCTTATTCTTTGAGTAGCTAAAGATGTTATCAATAAATACAGTTTGCTTATCTAAGTACTTCTTATACACCATGATCCTTAATTTCTTATAGTCACCTGATACACTTGTTATTTCACAAAATATCACCAAAGCCTACTATGCTCTTAACTCACTTCAATCATAATCTCTGATATGTTCTCAGGTCGGATCTTAAGTTAATCCCCGAGATATAACACACTTCTTGGATCGGGTTTCATAGGTAATAAATTCTTTATAGAGTCTCACTTCTCCATATTCGTTGTTTTGTCAAACTCCCGATAATCAATACATACTCTTATACTTTCATTCCTTTTTCTCCCTTAACCTCACTGGTACACTTCACGATTCGCTTCTTGTAGAATCACTACCTAGATCTGCCTTATCTTCTAGGCCTCCCATATTTCGCCTTAATCCTTTGACATGTCCACACTTCCTAATCCATCTTGAAATTTCCTTCGTATACCTGGTTATCACTATTTTTCTTTAAATTTTTGTATATTTTGGCATTTCTTCAATAACTTAAATACATAATATGGTGAATTCCCTGTGGGATCTCGTTTCTTAATTCTTCTACTTGTAGCATCCAAGTGCTGGAAGAAAATCTAGAGATATCGTGATCGTTCTCTTGGGTGCATAAATTTCCTTTTTCTAACTACTAACATCGTGATCCATTATCTTCTCTTGACATTTTATCTTTCCCTTCACAACTTCAACTGAAAGGTCACACTATCCATCTTTCTTCCTTTTGGATTATGAACTTTAACTTCCAATTCCAACTTTGAGAATCCTATAGTTAATCCTTCTGGTATAGTCTCTATATTCGTTCTCTCCTTTTTGTTTATCGTTTGCCACTACATTTGTTTTTCTCATGAATACTTACTTCAGACTCTTATGGTCCGTAGCTCTTACACCTTTGTCCATACATATCATGTCTCCCCATTTTTCAAAACAAATATTATTACTGTTAGCCCTAATGATGAGTAGGATACTTCTGCTCATAAGATTTCGGTTGTCTGGGTGCATATACAATAACTTTTTTTTATACCGCATCAACACACATCCTACTCCCTTATGAGAAGCATCACTATAAACTACCAAATCTCCTTGATATCTTTGAAGTGATAAAGCACGTACTATAACCATTCCTTCATTTAACTCTACAAAACTTTCTTCACCCTTCTCCATTTCATACTCGCTTATTGCTTTTCCTAATTAGCTTCGTCAAAGGTATTGAAATTTTCAAGAAATCTTGTACTAATTTTCAGTATAGCCGGTCCATGGTAAAACTTCTTACATTTGTTAGTGCTTTTAGCCTTTCTTTATTCATGGTGACTTTAATTTCTACTGGATCTCCTCTAATCTCCTCCTCACTAACTATTTACGTTCTCTATCATCAAAACTTTCACCTTGCAACTTTACATACATTTTTTTTCTCCGACTCTTCCGTTATCATTAAATACTTCGCATGGTCCTCCATTGACTTTAAGTAACACAAATACAACCTATCCAGATATTCTTTAAAGATTATGTTCATCAAGTTCAATTATTACGGGTATATTGGTTGATCCAAATGACAACACGAGAACAGTACTTAGTTCTGAAAATTGTCTTTGATAAATCCATAAGTTTAATCTTTAATTGGTGAAGTACCAAGTTTTAAATTAGTCTTATAAAAGTATTTTGCTTCCTTTGTTTGATCAAACAAATCATGGAGTCAAGGTAACAAATACTTGCTTTTGATAGTGAACTGGGTGAGCTTTCGCTAGTCAATGCATTATCTCATACTTCCATTTTCTTATTAACAATTAGTACTGGTGCGCCTTATAGGATATGCTGGGTCTAATCGCTTCTTCTTCGAATATCTCTTGCGTCTACTTTGCTAATTTCCTCCTTTTAACTGGTGCCATTTTATGTAAGGCCTTGGTCACTGGCTTCGTTTCAGATGCTAAGTTAATTGCGAGCTTTATTTCTTTATCTGGAGGAAATGTCGATAACTTATCTGGAAACATATCTTGAAACTCTTTAATTGCTATAAAATCTTCAATTTTGTTTGATCCTAACTTTTATTTATTTCATAATTACCATAATGCCCACATCCTGATCACCGTAATCATCGTTAACAAATTCTTTACCTTCCTTCTTCCTTTATACCTTATCATATTCTCATTCGACGTCTTCAGGACTATCTCTTCATCACGACGGTTCGTCTGGGCATCATACTTAAATAGTTAATCCATTCCTTAGAATAATGTCAAATTCACCTATCTTCCATGATATCAATTCTTCACAATTTATTGCCAGAAATCTCAATTCCACCATTGGTGCTTACTTATTCAACAATTTTACGTTTTTGACTTGTTAGTCCTTTGATCCTAATCTTATCAATTCAACAGGATAATTCATCTTATCAACAAAACCTTAGGAGCTAAACAATCAAGTTGCTCTCACATCTTTCAATACTTTAATGCATAAAGTATTCACAATAATCATTCACATCACCACATCCGTATTCTAAATAATATATTTCACAAGAAAATCGCAATTTCTCATTCTCGGAGACGTATTCCTCCTTGGAGTAGATTCCCTTGATTCTTAGTATATCTCTAACTGGGGCTAGCGATTTGCAATTCTCATCATATGCCCTTGTTTTCTTTCCATGCGTGAGAGGTAGATGGGACTTTGCCCGCTTGGTCTATAATACATTGATTTATGTTGGAAAAACTCTTGCAAAGAACGACAATACAACGAAACGACTAGAAGGATTCACAATTCAACAAAATTTAGAGTTAAAAAGAAAGAAGAAGTAAGGATTTGAATATGAATAAGACAACCACATTGGTACTTAAGATGGCCAGTCTTTGTACCATATGGCATACAGTACATGATTAGGTGGCGTCCCACCCGACTCTTCGTCATTTTGATAAAGTGCCTCACCATAACACTGTTTGTCCCAATCAGAAAGCAAAACTTGAGGGAAGCAAATAAATTTGAAATGAATGGAATATCTTCCTTTTTGATATCATCATAAAGAATTAAGAAAAGAAGTTCATACATTTCTAGGAATTAAAAAATAAATATACGCGGTAATATTGAAGACAAGAACGATACCGCAGGTTACCATCCATATTTCATTTGTATTCATCTTTCGAGCTCGTTCGATCATATCCCAATTGCGTCATACAACAACATTAGAAAGTCCGCTGAAATATCTTCGCAACCAAGCATCATAATGAATTCTTACTTGCTAAGTTGCGTGTCTTTAACATCGCACTTAAACGTATAATACCTTAACAATTCGATTATAATGGCATTTCTACCTGATAGCTTCGAGATTCCTCTTTTAATTTATAATAACCACGTACCATTCGACATAACGATCCTTTTATTAATAATACTCTGCTTTTAGAGAGGTCTGGAAATTTTTCCAATCTTTTTCGATCACGTTCCGGCTTCTGTTGAATCAATGAATTCTTCAAACTCTGATAGTCCTAGTAATTGGATGTTTAGTTACTCCGTATGCTGATTATGTTGTAAATTTTATCAAACAATACTTACACTTTACTGTTAGGAATAATCAACTTCTTCAAAATCATAGGTTACTTCGTTCTCGGAATTAGCAATACTAAGTCTGAAGCAGCATCCTTCCAGGTAATCCAGGCTTTCTAACAAACAAGAAACTCAAGTAGTAACTTGACAACCAATGTTTAAAAATCATTTTATTCGAAAAGGCTTTTAGAAATTTGTAAAGGAAAATCTTTTTCGAAAACTTTTTTTTTTGTTTATTTTTTTTTAAAATTTGGAAAATCACAAACCTGGTTGTTCTTACTATATGAGTTGGTTGTTGTCCTTCCGACCTATAACAAGGTACCGATTTAAAAGAACAATCACATAAAGGTCCGTTCACTTCGATCTACCTTTTTCTCCTTTATCGAATCCACTTACTTTCCTTAATCGACGAAACTTCAATTGTTGTCGTACATTATCTTATTCGTAGGTTCACATCAAGGCTCCCGTACATTATCGTTGTAGTAGTTAAGTAGGACAGGCTATCCAATAGTCAATAAGTCTATTTCATAGAACAAAGTTTGCTCATATCACATCTCATTACTGCTTTACATATCGCATTTATCATATCCTCATCATTTAATTTCACAAAAATTCCAGGTTTATACTTTTCTCTCTTACTCTTTCAAAATTCATTTAATTCATCCCATAATTATTTACGGGTGGCTTAGTCACTAATAGCCTCTTTTAACCCGATAACGGTTATCCTCTGAAACACTTAAATCCATCCTCGTAGGTACAATCGCGTCATAGGACAAGTTTTCAACTGGGGGTATAGAACAGGATATAGGGTAAACTAAAGAGATACACTAACGACCGAATGTCCAGTAAGGCAAGAATAAACAGGTGGAAATTCTTGAATAGGTAATCTCGCATCAAGAGATGGAAAAGTGGCGTAGAATAGCTTGAAGAAGTGCACCCGCTACAACAGAAGGTAGTGCCATTAATGCTGGTGGAGGAACAAGGTACAATCCAATCTGAAAGAAGATGACGATCCTCGAACGGAAAGCCCCAAATGATCAAATGACATCGGGAAATCAGGATCTGCCATTGCCGTTGTCTGGAAATCACGTTGCAAGCTGAGAATTTCCGAATCGCAACAAGAACCGTGCCGGAGACCTACTATATAGTCACACTCATCCTTACGACACCTTAGCTTTCTATATCCTAATACTAATCCTAACCCTCTACCCAATCTCGACAATCTAGGCTTGTTTCAGTGACTTCTAACCTGTAGCTCTGATACCAACCTGTAGCGCCCTCCAAACCCGGGTCAGAAGTTTGGGTTCCACAATACAAACACGATATATCAACCTGTATAAGAAATATTATTTATAATGACCCTGCTTCACAAAAACCACGGATCGCAACAGGTTAAAGTATGAAAACAAACCACAACCTTGATTATTACATCGTACCAAATCCCAACTAATTTAACTTACAATTGATAATAAAATCATTCTCACAATTTGACTATCTCTTTACCGCATGAAACTTCTGCTAGCTCGATCCAACCCGACTAGACCTTAGCCGCACTTTGGACTGAGGAACTTCACTATCATCCATATTCTTTTCAACTGTAAAATATATAAAAGAATCGCAAGGGTGAGCTATCTAGCTCAGCAAGTCATGATAACGATAACTGAGGTTAAACAATGATCAAATGAGATGATTCAAAGGAATCGGGTTTCTTTTTAAGTATTCATTAGAATTGGATATTCATTTTAAGTTTTAAAAACCAAGGTTAGGCTGCTGATCAGTCACGCACTAACCCCGAGCAAGCACACAGCACTGCTCTAATTACTGGATCCAAGGCACACTTTGTCCTAACTTGACCATTGGTATGGTCTGACCACGAATCTGGTCCACATATATAAAAACTATCCAATCCTAAAGCAGTTCAATATGATAACAATATGATTCAATAAAATAAGATCATAATCGATGATGGTTAAACATTTGCATAAAAACGTAAGAAAACTCATGGATATCTCAAGGGTATATCAGGGTATGTATAAGAAACGGTTTTCAGTTTGTTCAAGGGCCAGGTATCAAACCAGTAATGATTTTTCGGGATATTGTTCTTTGATGTTACTAAGAATGATTGGAGTATAAAAGTTTCTATGTTTTCAAACCATTTTCTTTTGGTGTTTGGTGTTTGGTAGTTAAACTTTTGGGAAATAGTATCATATTTGTGTGGTTTGGTGTCTGAGGATCAAAAAAGGATGGTTTACAAAGAACAAGGCTTACGGCTCAATATCACGAAAAAAAATAATTAGGGATTCAAGGGTAAATAGTTTAATGCACTTGCAATGTAAACAAGAGTTATTTTAAATAATAACGACATGTTATGAAACAGTTCGAAAACATTGGTAATATATCTTGAAGAAAAGTTCAGAAATACTTGCCTTACAAGGCTTTACAACTATTACTGATCAACTCTGAGCCGACTTTGCTGCTCAGGCTCTAACGTCCAATCACTAGATCTCATTGGATCCGATTTCAACACTCAGGTCTTCCTGTTGGAGCTCTACGGAGCTCGTCAACTGGCCACTAGGTTATCTTTAGTCCATCGTCCACTTTCAGGTTCCCGACTATAACCTACAGAGTCGAAATACCCTACGTTAGACGTCTAGGTATGCTTGACGTATCCTCGATACTAATTTTTACTCAACGATATTCAAACCCGACTCGTAATTATTCATATTAGAATAACACATAAAACAATTAGGGTTCACATTCTCAAAATCGATCCAGTGTTCATTTTCAGAAAATACGTATACTCGTCATTTTACGAAATTAGGGTTACTGTGTTTTGGTCAAAACATACAACACAACATATAATCAGGTTCTGCATAAAACATACGTATATGTATTTACTTATACTCGCTCGACGTCCCGATAATCCTAGGATACGCTTCTGTATTTCCGTAGTACGATTTCCTGGAAATCAGACAGCGTCTTCTTTGTTTATCGGACTACCCGTCGAAACAATTCGACGTCACAACAACCAATCAATCAGACAGTTAATTCAATAACCACCATTTATAATCCAAACTACTTAACAACAGTCTCCGTCAATTTTCATAAATCCCAATCACAATCTCTACATACCCCATAAATGTTTATCCTTTTTGAAAATAACGTTACAAATTAAATTAAGAATTTAAAATTTTAGGACTCAGAATAAACATCACAGTCCACCGTCGGCTCACCGAGGCTCATCGCCGACGGCGGTAAGATTCGCGGGTACCCGAAAATTTCGGATTTCCAAAGCAAATTTTATCGATTAATAATATTTACTTTCGCAAATATCGAATAGTCTATTTCACGAAAATCTGTCAATTATTTTTGTAAAATAATGAAATTTTAATCCCACGATAATCAAGTCAAACACAGCATCACCATGACAATACAGTCGGCAAAATAAATCAGATAACAGATCGCGGCAAGATAGCAGCCACGCGCCACCACTTCGTCAGAAAACCGAGAAGGGCGGCAACCCAGCAACATATAGTGAAGCAAAACAGGAATCGCACACAGGTAACAAAACCACCAACGCAGAGGCTACGCGCCTACGTGCCGCGGTCAGGCCACCACACCACTCAGAGTTTCCGAGAGGCAGTAATCAGAAAAAGGGACTGCAACTTATACATACATATGTATGTATATATACGCAATCAGCAATCTAGAACCCGAGATATACTAGTGAATCAGCAAAAACCCAGCCAAGAAAGAAAGAATAATCCAATACTTACCGGAAGAAAAGAAAAGAACCGGCAGGAAATTGGATAGGAAAGGAAAAGGAACACAGGGGTTTTGTGTGTTTATTTGTTAATTCCTTTATTTTATTTTGTATTACTCTTAGCTGTTGCCACGTCTCAAAAGCAGTAGTTTAGCAACCTGAATGAGCTATACGTGTATGCCTGACTTCTTTTTAAATCCTGGTTCATTTTTCTCTCGACTTATCGAACCAAGTTACTCGTAAAATAAACTCCGAAAATTATTAAAATAGTCTTAAAAATTTCTAAAAATCCCGAAGTTAATAAAATAAAATTTTTATAATTTTTAAAGCATTTTTGAAATACAACTCGTATCCGCATTTTATAATTAATAAACCGAGCTGTACTTAAAACAAATTCAGAAAATCACGAAAATGGTTTTAAAATATTACAAATATCCTGAAGTTCATAAAAATGAAATTTTCAAAATTTTAGAACAATTTTCGAAATGTACTTTATACCCGCTTTTTAATAATTAAACAAAATAACGCGCGGGTGAAATTAATCCCAAAAATTACCAAAGTAATTTTAAAATTCTCGAAACATTCCAAAATTAAATAAATATGAGTTTCATAATTTTTGAAGAATTTTAGAATTAAATATGGATTTTTCAAATAAAAGTGATCAGAAAATCATTTAAAAATAAACAAATAATAAAATATTGATTTCTCAATTTTATAAAATCCTAAAAATAATTATTATAATTAGAAAACCATAAAAACAATTTTAGAGACACTTCAAATATTTATACAAATAAATTTGCACTAAATCCACTTTTTAAATTGAAACAATTCAATATGATCGCATAATTAATCGCGCGGAGAATCCGATACACTATAAATCACATATGGATAATAATCAAACAACACATAGCGGTCAAAACCAACACACATATTTTATTTATTTAATAATTTCCATAATTGCATAATTAAATAATTCAAAAAGATTACACGAGTCGTTATAATCAACCAACAAATATCATAACACAAATACAAATTGAAAGTTGACTTTCCCATTTCAAGAAGAAAGCTCTCGGCTAAAACAAATCCAGCAACTTTAAACTACCATATCTCCTTCAATACTCACTCAAATGTTATGTTTTATAGCTCGTTAGAAAGGTATTGAGATGGCCTACAACTCTTGTTCACAAGTCTCTTCTAAATAAGCATCGTAAGACCCTCATTTTTACAGTTCTTTAAATAGGACTTTTAGAAACTTTAAATGCTAACTTTGTGTTCTTGATTTTTTTGGAAAGATCAAGCTCGTAGGAGGCACCATAAGGCTTCCTAGTAACTTTCCACCCTCCAAGAAAGGTATAAATCTTCACACCCTTTAGTAATAAGTTTGGAGATGGTTTGGATGGATGAGTAGTAATTTGAATGATAAGCATGATTCGAGCTTAATTGTTAAGTAGTTTAGTTGAATTTGGAGATGTTATAATATATGATTGGATTGAGATCATTGAGCTTATTATGACTGAAATCAGTATCATTGATGTGTATCTTGAGTTGTTGTTGATTGGTGGTTGGATTGATATGATTTGGAATGGTAAAAATTTGGGAAATCGCGTAAACATAGCCGTCGTAATGTCCGATATACTTTAGACTGTATTTCCTCTTAACATCAGGACCCGAGAACTCCCTGTTAGGTTTTGACCATTGCCATTATTAGATAGTTCATGTTACGAGCTTCATTTTGATATGTGGTTCGCTTAAATCCGATGTACGGTTTAGGACTCTAAATGGTTAAAGTCTAGTTTCTTAAGCGACCGGGGTTTAATTCCGACTTATGTTGTTTTTCATAGGTTATCGGACCCACTCTAAGCTTAACTTTATCCGGGAGCACTCAGGCAAGTTTTCTACCCGTTATACTGTTGTTGTGATGTATATGTGTATATGCATTATCTTGTGATAAATGCATGATTGTTATTAGCAAATTCTTGCGATATATTGGAGCATGTGATATGGTATATATGCATGTCTGTTTCGTAATCTTGATATATATCTGTTGGTTCAAATGCTTATTAGTTGCATAATACCTATGCTAGAGATAAGCGGTAATTTGCATATACCCTTAGAAAAGGGGACCCCAAGGTGAACATATTTCTAAACCGGGAGTCGATGTTCCCGAGTATATTATATATATATTTATATATATATGGATATAGTTTTCAAAACTATTGATCGAATAAGGTTTATTCGATAACTTTATTTTATTTAATGAATATTATTTGAATATTCATTCGAGGACTTATGACTCTGTTTATTCTATTTAATGATTATTAATTGGATATTCCTTTGAGGATGTATGACTCCGTTTATTTTATTTAATGAATATTATTTATAATATTCATTCGAGGTATTATGACTCTGCTTATTATTTAATAATATTCTTTATTTTATTAAAGAATAATGTTTCGATAATCAAACTTATTTTCGATTATTCAAATAAAGATTATACTTTCGTATAAGTATATCTTTGGTTATTTAATATCCATTTCAAGTATGAGTTTTAAAACTTCTACTTCAATTATTTTTATAAAGATTATTCTTTATGGGAATATTATTTAAATAATAATATTCAGATATTTTCTAAATATATTGGGACTGATTTATTTTAATAAATCAGCAGTACTCCAAACATTCTTAAAAATGTTTTCGAGTCTTGAAAATGATTTTTAAAGTTAGAGTGGACCCCAAAACTCATTTTTATATTTAAGATCTTCCTTTCAAAGGGGATTTAAATACTCGCTCAAAACCTGGGGGATCCGGCTCTGTGGTGTATTTTACATTCGCAACCTGGTTGCTGTTTTGAGGAAACAATTTGATTACTTGCCCAACGTCCAAAAAGTAAGTCCATCTAATTGATTCGGCATAAGCGACAGGCCGGGGTACGGTCTATCAAAGTGTAAGTGGCTGGGTGGCAGTCCATCAACGCATAAGAGGCCGGGTGGCGGTCCAGCACAAGGTCCTTATGTGGCCAGGGTGATGACCGGTGGGGGATTCATCCATCTAATAGTAGAAAAGGTTACTTATTGGTATCTTTTCCTGATCAGCAAGATATCAGGTTTATGCCAAAATTCTTTTATTTCCAAAATTCATTGGATATTGCAACTCTGTTTATAATTTTCATAACAGAGGTTTTCAAGGAGTGTATGAAATGTATATATATAGGTGTATATATATGTCGGGACTTAATGAAGTATCTCGTAACTTCATTATTTATAATGATATTTCAAGGATTGAATATATTCAAGTCTTATCTTGTAGTCTCATCTAGGTGATGAACTTTTGAAACTGATTATAACTTGAACGGTGGTAGTTCAAGTACTATTCGGATATAAGTATATTGGAGTATCTTGTAACTTCCTCTTTTAAACTTATATCTAGCAAATGATTATCTTGTGCATGTCAAAGATTTTCAGAAAAACGTTGAGACAAGGTTAGATATATGAGATCACCTTGCAACGATAGTTTTATACAGTTATAAACTGGAACTCTGTGTATATTATGCATGGAAGAGGACTTCCAAGATTTTGAAAAGTATATATGTATATATACTGAATATTTTGCGACTTCATCGCATTAAGATATCAAACTTGGTCCATTTCTTTTGACCAAGACTTTCATGAGTACTATGAGAAGGCTCATATATTGTTAGTCATTATACATATTATTTTGGTGGGCTTGCTGCTCACCCTTACTTTCTTCTTTCATCACACAACAACAGATAGAAAAGATGAACAGGACCAAGCTCCCAATTCGCGAGCGGATAGGAAACGTTCCGCAGTTTCCTATAGGCGTTCATGAAGCTGTAGCTGAGGTAGGAACTACCAATAGGCTAGGCTTTCAACTTTTGATGTACCAGACTTATGTATCTTTATCAATTGTAATAATGGCAAAGAAATGTAAATCTATTCAGAAACCCTTTTAAGGTGTAATGGCATATAATTTTGGAATAAAATGACTCGTGTTACTTTTGGATATTCATCTCTGAGACTATAACTTGTGGTGTGTGTGTTTATTGTGGGGTCACAGTACAGAGTAGTTGATTGTTTATTAAAATTGGGTGTTATTAAGGGAAATGGAACTCGTGACAACCCGGATCCCTGACCCTGGATTTGGGGGTGTTACTGAAATGGTATCAGAGCTAAGCGTTATGAACCTCAGAGATGATGTGACGTTAAGATAATAATTTCACTAAGATAATAAGAACTCTTGCCAAGTTTATAGTCGGACTACCTAACGTAGTACTGACAGTTAAACCCTTATGGGAACCCTTATAACTATCATGATAGTAACAGCATGAGGATGAGGATGCTTTATTACAGCGGGGCACCGAACCTTGAGGTTCAGGAGCATCAGCATGAGGATGTTTTATTACATGTTGGAGATCAAATTGTGAATCTGATAGAACACCCTAATGAGGGACCGGATGATGTTCATATTGAGGATGTAGCGGTTGAGGATGTTGTCTTAGAAGGGATTGTTGCTGAGAAGAATCCCGTGGAGGGTCCTGAAAAGAATGAATAAAGGACCACTGAGGAATTGATGACCATGGTTAGGGAGACTACCAGAGGTAGGATTGGACGGTCTCTAACGGAGGTTCGTTCAAGTTTATAAAGATAGTAGCCCCTTTAACGCGGCTTACTCGTAAGACTGAGAAGTTCGAATGGACAGAGAAATGAGAGAACAGCTTTTAAAAACTAAAGAAAAGGTTGGTGACGGCCCCTATGTTGGCATTGCCGGATGGAAAAAGGAGATTTTGTGATTTGTATTAATGCTTCGCATAAGGAATTAAGGTGCTTCTTATACAGCACAGCAAGGTAATCGCGTACGCGTCAAGAAAATTAAGGGAATATAAAATTCGATATCCCCACCTATGAGCTTGGGCTCATGGCAATAGTTTTGCCCTAAAGATTGGAGGCACTACTTGTATGGAGAGAAGTGCGAGAATTACCTAAGCCATAAGTGCTCTAGTACATTTTCACGTAGAAAGAGCTCAACATACACCAGAGGAGGCGGTTAGAGCTAATGAAGAATTATGATTGGGAGATTCTTTATCATTCGGGGAAAACCAATGTGGTGGCTGATGCCCTTAGTAAAAAGGAGAGACTCAAGATTATAATGTCTTTGGGAGAGTTATAAGAGATTTTGAGAAAATGGAAATAGAAGTGAAGGTAACCGGAGCCGGTACCGAAAAGCTGTTTGAGATTGCAATACAGCCTGAATTATTGGAAAAGAACATATTGTGCCAGAAAAAGTGATGAATGAAGGCACAAAGCCAACAAATAGATAAGAGATTAATACCGAGAAAGATGATAAGGGAATAATGAGGCATTCCTATAGAATTTGGGTTCCAAATGTTTAAGAACTTAAAGATGAGATCTTAGATGAAAGCTAGTTTGAGGAATAAGATTTAGAGCAAACCCTGAACGTGATAGTTAGGGAGGTCGACATCAAGATAGAAGGAACCCATAACATAATGAAGTGGAAAATAAGGATTTTTAACGTATAAGATAACCCCGATTATGAGAGAAGGTTGGAACATTTCATACTGAGAAAACAGAAGTTGAACAAGATAGGGAGAATCAGGATGGTACTCCTATTGGGCAATTCATGGACCTGCCTAAACAGAACTTATACTATTATCCCCAACCACCACCTTGAGAAAACAATGCGGTGAGAAATTCTTTCAGGTTCTTTAAGTCGCTAAGCTCTCAGAGTTCCAAGGAACAAGTTGACCCAGTCGAGGCAAGAGCCTAGCTAAAGGAAATAAAGGAATCATTTGAGATTCTAAATGATTGACGAATCACAAAAGAGTGTTTTTGTCACTTACCCTCCTAAGAGAGAGACCACCCGCTGGTGAAAGTCCAAGGAAGGCACGGAGCCAGAGGTTACCATAAACTGATTAAAGTTCAGTCAATTGTTTTCAGGAAAGTACTTCCCAAGGTTATGGAGATAGTGTAAAAGCTTTAGAGCCAGAACAAAGGCGGACGAGTATGATGAATTATGAATCTAAGTTGTAAAAGTTGTCAAGATTCGTTCTGAGGACACGAATCCAGAATGACGGGATATTTGAAATCAATGCTTATGTTGTGTTGGTTCATGAAATAATTATAAGAGAAAGGAAAATAAAAAGAAACTGAAGTGGAAAGGAATATTAAGGCAATAGAGTTTGAGGAATGATAAGGGAGTTGGGTATGAGGAAACCGTAAAGAATCATAGTAATAGAAATAGAAAAGTATATAATCGTCAGGATGAGGGTGATTCACCATGAGTTAAAATTGATGGTTGAAGGCATAAGAGATACATATATTTTATCCCCTGTAAGTTGGGAGGATTTGAGGAAACCTTAAGATAGTTCGAAGGATAAATAATGAGATGCGGATAGACTGAGGAGACAAGGAAGTAAGAAAATTAGGAGAATTGGAGGAAGGAAGTGACCTTCAAGAATGTGAAGTGTAAGACTAGTGGCTTGATACCCAGAAAGGGAGACGCCAGGTATGAAAGACATCCCAACGTTGAGATGACTGTTGAGAAAAAAAACAAAAGAAAATGAGGATTTATTAAGAAGATGTTAACGTTGAACACGACCAATATCTTCCAGAACATCCATGTTATCATTACCAAATTAGGAAAGAAAAGCGGATAACCATTGTTATCTTTTGGAGGCCATTTTGATTGACCTCATTTTGAATACAGATGTTATTGTAAAATTAGGCATATACTATCGAGGTGGGAATGATTGAATAAGACACCCTTATCAGGGATATATGACTTGATTTATCCATGGAAGGATGCATGTACCTTTTTAAAGGTGGAATTAAGGATAGAACATCGGTAACTTAAAATGAATCCTAGGGGAATGCATAAAGGTTGGCATTTCACCCTTAATAGGGATAGTATGAGTTTTGACAGTATGAATTCGAAAGGATTAAGGTAATAACAACCTTTAAGAATCAGTGGAAATTTTTTTTTCAGAAGTATATAGACAATGATTCTGGTATTAATAAATGGTATCTTGATATGCCCTGTATCTAGGGAATACAGGAGGAACGATTCAAGGATAACCTTAGAGGTTTTACAAGGAGAAAGGTAATATTCAAAATTCTCAAGAAAAGAAATGTTGATAAAGGAAATATGACGTAATTATAATGATGCCAAGTGGGGCACGTGTTAAACCACGAGAAAGTATGGATCGAACAAGTAAAGGTCGAAATTGTTCAGGGCAATTAGGGCCTAAGATAAAAGATGTTCTAAGTATGATTGAGAGTCAGTCGTGACAGTGATTAAACTCTAAAGACTGAGGCAATAACTTATGGAAAAATGGTGATATTTTTTTTACTCCTCAGATTTTAAGGAAAACATCTTCACAAAAGCAGTGATTGAAATAAGGTAGAAAATTTATTTGGAGGTGGTTAAAATGACATTGACTGTAAAGAAATTTTACCATCAGGAAAGGCCAAAGAGGTGGCCGACACTTTAAATGTAAGAGGATAATTATAGGCGCTCGTGCGAGAGGAATACAGTGATGATGGTTGAAGCCGGGAAGGTTGTATTACGGTTTGGAAGATTGACATTCCTTCTGATGACTGTGCAATACTCAACCGTAATAGTAGTTGGGTAAAGGTTTAATTCGTGTAATCGCCATTAGCGGGCTATCTATCATAGAAGGTCCTATCTTGAGAATAAGCCAGGACCATATTTCAAAAAGGACCAAACAAACCTTTGAGTTAAGTCTTCTATTGAAGGCATATGATTAAGAATGGTATTAACCTGCTATCGGTGCTTTGATTGAAACTCTTCTGCAATTTTATATGCTTCATGTCATGAAAGTACGTCAGAATTTGGAGTGTTCTTCATGAATTATGAATGGTGATTATGTTAACTCCTTAGAAGAATTCGATACGATATGTATGGACTCCGTATGGTTAGCTATTAAGACTTCATGGAAAACGAATGACGACAGTAGGTCAGTGGGGGACCATAGTAATACCGCAATGATTCTGCGAGTAATGAGCGGATTATAACCGTGAGAGTTGTATTGGAATGGATGTTGAGATTGAGTACCACTAATCGGGTCGTGGTGGTGTATAAGTTACCATTGAATAGACTAATTAAGTAGATTATTTACCTATTGAATATTTATTCTTCCTTATCAATAGGGAGTCGTGTTACTATACGAGGAAGGTTGTAGTGCAAACATAGAATTCTAGTAACGATGATGTCTACAATGAGATTCCAGATTCGATTTTCGATGTCGAGGGAGTTTCAAAGGTGATTGAGTATAAGCTCGAGGAAGAGCATGGGTCCATAGAATGATGGACGGAATAGCAAAAATATTTAAGCATGCGAAATGCGATGCGATAATACTTGATGTTTACCCATATGTTTTGTTCTCCTATGACAAACCTCTATAGTTCAGAGGTAGGTTCCAAGCCAGATATTTTGTGGCAGTATATTTTTTTTTTCATATATACAATTCTCTTCAATTCGTTCTTTTCTCTTCTTTTCATTTCATATAAGCTAAGAAGAACAACCCTTCCAGAAGGAGAGGTATTGCCGAATGACTATCTATCTGTGTGATAGAAGCCTAGTAGGATACCACATGTTGTTTAATTGCTTGTCAAGTACTAAAGGCTGGCCACCTTCTGTACTAACTATGCAATAGAACAAGTGTTCATGATAATAGTGATCTCTCAATAAATTCTTTTACTTCTATATGATGGATCAAGCTTTCAAAGATGGAAGCCGCTAGAAATGAAGTAGTATCAGTGCAGGGGTATTCCGATTCTAACGCATTCGTGATACTAAGGTTGACGCGTTTATTTAAAGGTTATAGAACGCTAGCGAGCAAAAGTGTAACCAGTATGATATTAGGTACGGAAGATAGTAACAATTACAAACTGGAAAAGAGTGGGTATTGAAAAGCAAAAGCTATGCTAGAAGCTATGATGAGAGTCTGTGCGATAGACTTGAAAGAGTTTGGAATGATCACTTAGCATGAATTGAGTTTTCTTATAACGATGGATGATATGACAGTGTTGGAATGTCGCCTTACGAGGCCCTATACAGAAAGAGATGCCGATCTCCCTTGTATCAGAATGAAGTTACAGAGTGCTAGATGTTCGGACCAGCAGTGGTCCAAGGGACCAAGGATATAATAGATCTAATCAGAGGACGGCTGGTAGTAGCCCAAGATGGACATAAGAAGTATGTTGAATTGACAACGAAAGGACAAGGAGTATGAAGTAGGGGACCTAGTATTGTGAAAGGTATCCCCTTGGAAAGCCTTGGAAAGGATTGATGAGGTTCAGAAAGAAAGGAAAGCTAAGTCCACGATTTGTTGGACCCTTGGAGATATTAAGACGTATTGGGAAGTTAGCATATGAGCTAGCCCTACCCCCGAACCTGTAGCAAGTTCATAACGTGTTTCACATATCAATGTTAAGGAAGTGTAATCCGGATGCCAGACAAATAGGGGCATATGAGCGCATAGACATGCTACCAGGCGTAACCTATATTGAGCAACCAAGAAGGGTTATAGATCCAAAAATGGACAAAGTGCTTAGGAGAGAAGTTATCAAACTAGTCAGAGTTTGATGGAAGAACCACAATGTGGGAAAATTACGTAAGAGTTAGAAAGTGCAATGCTAAGAAAGTATCCCTACTCATTTTTTATCTGATTCCGGGACATAATCCTTTTAAGGAAGGGAGACTGTAATAACCCCAATTTTTGGAAAATTTTGAAACCCGGATGAATAATAACTTTTGCTGACAATGCTGATTAAGGAAAATTATCAGACCACGTTATATAGGAGTACTGTTATGGAAATTCTAGGATCGTATTAGTATTCCATAAAGTAAATGAGTTTATGTAAAGGTCATTAGAATTCGGATCTGGACACTTTGTTTTTTTCCCGAAAATCCACCAGATACGGAAAGAATTGAGTATCAGGTAACGTGATAAAAATGATTTAAATTCAAGGATTTTAAGAGAGGATCATAAAAAGGAATATAAAATATTGAGAAAGGTTTAGGGGAACCCAAGTAATAAGATCCCGGGTATGATCCCTCAAACGATAAACAAGAACGAAAGTTAAGCGAACCGTATAACAGATAAGCGGTCATTAGCCAAGTAATTAGGGGTTAATCAAAGAGGTTAGTGGATGATGATGTCATGACACCATCAAGGAGAAGACAAGTGTAACAAGATGACCTAAGCTTGATGACCTAAGCATGACAAGTGGGAAGGATTGGTTGGTTGATTGTGAGCCACACATTTTTCACCATGGTAAAAATTTAATTTATTTCCACGACAAAAGGAAGCAACCAACCAACAAATATCATAACACAAATACAAATTTAAAGTTGACTTTCCCATTTCAAGAAGAAAGCTCTCGGCTAAAACAAACCCAGCAACTTCAAACTGCCATATCTCCTTCAATACTCACTCAAATGTTGTGTTCTATAGCTCGTTGGAAAGGTATTGAGATAGCCTACAACTCTTGTTCACAAGTCTCTTCCAAATAAGTAAGGTAAGACCCTAATTTGTACAGTTCTTTAAATCGGACTTTTAGAAATTTCAAAGCCTAACTTTGTGTTCTTGATTTCTTTGGAAAGATCAAGCTTGTAGGAGGCTCCATAAGGCTTCCTAGTAACTTTCCACCCTCCAAGAAAGGTATAAATATTCACACACTTTAGTAATAAGTTTGAATGTTGAAGTTTGGAGATGGTTTGGATGGATGAGTAGTAATTTGAATGATAAGCATGATTCGAGCTTAATTGTTAAGTAGTTTAGTTGAATTTGGAGATGTTATAATATATGATTGGATTGAGATCATTGATCTTATTATGACTGAAATCAGTATCATTGATGTGTATCTTGAGTTGTTGTTGATTGGTAGTTGGATTGATATGATTTGGAATGGTAAAAATTTGGGAAATCGCGTAAACATAGCCGTCGTAATGTCCGATATACTTTAGACTGTATTTCCTCTTAACATCAGGACCCGAGAACTCCCTGTTAGGTTTTGACCATTGCCATTATTAGATAGTTCATGTTACGAGCTTCGTTTTGATATGTGGTTCGCTTAAATCCGATGTACGGTTTAGGAGAAACGACCGTTTTAAGTAACGGCGTTTCGCGACCGAACCATTATCCCTCGCCTTACTTTGAAACCTTGGTTAAGGCCCTTAAATGACTAATTGGAATATGAAACAATTATGTAAAGTGGATTAGGCAGTTGGTAAGGTACTCGGGAAAGAATCGCCTTAAAAACCTTAATGGTTAATTTATTAAAAATGGTGGAGCCGAGGATACTCGAGAGACTTAAGTAAATCGTTAAGCGCGAAAGCGAACATTAGGACTCTAAATGGTTAAAGTCTAGTTTCTTAAGCGACCGGGGTTTAATTCTGACTTATGTTGTTGTTCATAGGTTATCGGACCCACTCTAAGCTTAAGTCTATCCGTGAGCACTCAGGCAAGTTTTCTACCCGTTATACTATTGTTGTGATGTATATGTGTATATGCATTATCTTGTGATAAATGCATGATTGTTATTAGCAAATTCTTTCGATATATTGGAGCATGTGATATGGTGTATATGCATGTCTGTTTCGTAATCTTGATATATATCTGTTGGTTCAAATGCTTATTAGTTGCATAATACCTATGCTAGAGATAAGCGGTAATTTGTATATACCCTTAGAAAAGGGGACCCCAAGGTGAACATATTTCTAAACCGGGAGTCGATGTTCCCGAGTATATTATATATATATATATTTATATATATATGGATATAGTTTTCAAAACTATTGATCGAATAAGGTTTATTCGATAACTTTATTTTATTTAATAAATATTATTTGAATATTCATTCGAGGACTTATGACTCTGTTTATTCTATTTAATGATTATTAATTGGATATTCCTTTGAGGATGCATGACTCCGTTTATTTTATTTAATGAATATTATTTATAATATTCATTCGAGGTATTATGACTCCGCTTATTATTTAATAATATTCTTTATTTTATTAAAGAATAATGTTTCGATAATCAAACTTATTTTCGATTATTCAAATAAAGATTATACTTTCGTATAAGTATATCTTTGGTTATTTAATATTCATTTCAAGTATGAGTTTTAAAACTTCTACTTCAATTATTTTTATAAAGATTATTCTTTATGGAAATATTATTTAAATAATAATATTCAGATATTTTCTAAATATATTGGGACTGATTTATTTTAATAAATCAGCAGTACTCCAAACATTCTTAAAAATGTTTTCGAGTCTTCAAAATGATTTTTAAAGTTAGAGTGGACCCCAAAACTCATTTTTATATTTAAGATCTTCCTTTCAAAGGGGATTTAAATACTCGCTCAAAACCTGGGGGATCCGGCTCTGTGGTGTATTTTACATTCGCAAAGTGGTTGCTGTTTTGAGGAAACAATTTGATTACTTGCCCAACGTCCGGGAAGTAAGTACATCTAATTGAGTCGGCATAAGCGACAGGCCGGGGTACGGTCAATCAAAGTGTAAGTGGCTGGGTGGTAGTCCATCAACGCGTAAGAGGTCGGGTGGCGGTCCAGCACAAGGTCCTTATGTGGCCAGGGTGATGACCGATGGGGGATTCATCCATCTACTAGTAGAAAAGGTTACTTATTGGTATCTTTGCCTGATCAGCAAGATATCAGGTTTATGCCAAAATTCTTTTATTTCCAAAATTCATTGGATATTGCAACTCTGTTTATAATTTTCATAACAGAGGTTTTCAAGGAGTGTATGAAATGTATATATATAGGTGTATATATATGTCGGGACTTAATGAAGTATCTCGTAACTTCATTATTTATAATGATATTTCAAGGATTGAATCTATTCAAGTCTTATCTTGTAGTCTCATCTGGGTGATGAACTTTTGAAACTGATTATAACTTGAACGGTGATAGTTCAAGTACTATTCGGATATAAGTATATTGGAGTATCTTGTAACTTCCTCTTTTAAACTTATATCTAGCAAATGATTATCTTATGCATGTCAAAGATTTTCAGAAAAACGTTGAGACAAGGTTAGATATATGAGATCACCTTGCAACGATAGTTTTATACAGTTATAAACTGGAACTCTGTTTATATTATGCGTGGAAGAGGACTTCCAAGATTTTGAAAAGTATATATGTATATATACTGAATATTTTGCGACTTCATCGCATTAAGATATCAAACTTGGTCCATTTCTTTTGACCAAGACTTTCATGAGTACTATGAGAAGGCTCATATATTGTTAATCATTATACATATTATTTTGGTGGGCTTGTTGCTCACCCTTGCTTTCTTCTTTCATCACACAACAATAGATAGAAAAGATGAACAGGACCAAGCTCCCAATTCGCGAGCGGATATGAAACGTTCCGCAGTTTCCTATAGGCGTTGATCTCACTGTAGCTGAGGTAGGAACTACCAATAGGCTAGGCTTTCAACTTTTGATGTACCAGACTTATGTATCTTTATCAATTGTAATAATGGCAAAGAAATGTAAATCTATTCAGAAACCCTTTTAAGGTGTAATGGCATATAATTTTGGAATAAAATGACTCGTGTTACTTTTGGATATTCATCTCTGAGACTATAACTTGTGGTGTGTGTGTTTATTATGGGGCACAGTACAGAGTAGTTGATTGTTTATTAAGATTGGGTGTTATTAAGGGAAATGGAACTCGTGACAACCCGGATCCCCGACCCCGGATTTGGGGGTGTTACACAAAGTGACTTAAATGGTTAAGTATAGCCAAAATATGGCTCAAAATTGACTCGTAGGAAAGGGGGTACCAAGAGGTGGTTAAAGGATGTCAAAATGCATATACATGATGTTAAAATGTTAATTGTACCAATATATGGTGGCAAGTGACTCTAATATGGTGAAATATGAGTTACATGGTTGATTAGAGCCCAAACATGAAATAAATTGACACGTATGAAAGTGGCACCAAGGGATGGTAAAACAATGTCAAATTTAACGTATATGATGTTAACTTGTTAATTGTTCAAATATATGGTGACATGTGACTCTTATAGGATGAAAAATGACTTCAATATGGTGCAACCTGACTTACATGGTTGATTAGAGCCAAAATATGGCCCAAAATTGACTTGTAGGGAAGGGAGTACCAAGAGGTGGTTAAAGGATGTCAAATTGCATGAACATGATGTTAACATGTTAATTGTACCAATATATGGTGGAAAGTGACTGTTATAGGCTGAAAAGTGACTCTAATATGGTAAAAAGTGGCGGATAAGGTTGATTAGAGCCAAAATGTGGAACAAAATTGACTCGTATGAAAGTGGCACCAAGAGGTGGTAAAAGGATGTCAAATTCGATGTCTATGATATTAACTTGTTAATTGTTAAAATATATGGTGACAAGTGGCTCTTATAGGGTGGAAAATGACTTCAATATGGTGCAAAGTGAATTAAATGGTTGATTGGAGCCATAACGTGGAACAAAATTGACTTGTATGAAAGTGGCAGAAAGAGGTGGAAAAAGGATGTTAAACTAGATGTTCATGATGTTAAAATGTTAATTATTCAAATATATGGTGATAACTGTCTTTATAGGGTGTAAAATTACTTCAATATGCTGCAAAGTCACTTAAATGGTTAATTATAGCCAAAATATGGCTTAAAATTGACTCGTAGGAAAGGGCGTAGCAAGAGGTGGTTGAAGGATGTGAAATTGCATGTACATTGTAACACCCCTAAATCCGGGGTCGGGGATCTGGGTTGTCACGAGTTCCATTTCCCTTAATAACACCCAATCTTAATAAATAATCAACTACTCTGTACTGTGACCCCACAATAAACACACACACCACAAGTTATAATCTCAGAGATGAATATCCAAAAATAATCACAAGTCATTTTATTCCACAATTATCTGCCAATACACCTTAAAAGGGTTTCTGAATAAATTTACATTTCTTTGCCATTATTACAATTCATAAATATACATAAATCTGGTACATCAAAAGTTGAAGCCTAGCCTATTGGTAGTTCCTACCTCAGCTACAGCGACATCAATGCCTATAAGAAACTGCGGAACGTTTCCTATCCGCTCGCGAATTGGGAGCTTGATCCTGTTCATCTTTTCTATCTGTTGTTGTGTGATGAAAGAAGAAATCAAGGGTGAGCAGCAAGCCCACCAAAATAATATGTATAATGATTTACAGTATATGAGCCTTCTCATAGTACTCATGAAAGTTTTGGTCAAAAGAAATGAACGAAGTTTGATATCTTAATGCGATGAAGTCCCAAAATATTCAGTATATATACATATATACTTTTCAAAATCTTGGAAGTCCTCTTCCATGCATAATATACACAGAGTTCCAGTTTATAACTGTATAAAACTATCGTTGCAAGGTGATCTCATATATCTAACCTTGTCTCAACATTTTTCTGAAAATCTTTGACATACATAAGATAATCATTTACTAGATATAAGTTTAAAAGATGAAGTTACAAGATACTCCAATATACTTATATCTTTTCCAAATACTACTTGAACTACCACCGTTCAAGTTATAATTAGTTCAAAAGTTCATCACATAGATGAGACTACAAGATAATACTTGAATAGATTCAATCTTTGAAATATTATTGAATGAAATGAAGTTACGAGATACTTCATTAAGTCCCGATATATATATACACCTATATATATCTCTCATACATTTCCTGAAAACCTCTGTCATGTAAAGTATGAACAGAGTTGCAATATCCAATGAATTTGGAAAGAAAAGAAATTTTGGCATAAACCTAATATCTTGCTGATCAGGCAAAGATACGAATAAGTAACCTTTTCTACTAGTAGATGGATGAATCCCCCACCGGTCATCACCCTGGCCACATAAGGACCTTGTACTGGACCGCCACCCGGCCCCTTACGCGTTGATGGACTGCCACCCAGCCACTTACACTTTGATAGACCGTACCCCGGCATGTCGCTTATGCCGACTCAATTAGAGGGACTTACTTCCCGAATGTTGGGCAAGTAATCAAATTGTTTTCTCAAAACAGCAACCACATTGCGAATATAAAATACACCACATAGCCGGATCCCCCAGGTTTTGAGTGAGTATTTAAATCCCCTTCGAAAGGAGGATCTTAAATATAAAAGAATGAGTTTTGGGATCCGCCCTAACTTTTAAAAATCATTTTGAAGACTCGAAAACATTTTTAAGAATGTTTGGAGTACTACTGATTTATTAAAATAAATCAGTCCCGATATATTAGAATATCTGAATATTATTATTTAGTTAATATTCTCATAAATATAATCCTTATAAAAATAATCGAAGTAGAAGTTTTAAAACTCATACTTGAAATGAATATTAAATAACCAAAGATATACTTATACGAAAGTACTATCTTTATTTGAATAATCGAAAATAAGTTTGATTATCGAAACATTATTCTTTAATAAAATAAAGAATATTATTAAATAATAAGCGGAGTCATAATATCTCGAATGAATATTATAATTAATATTCATTAAATAAAATAAATGGAGTCATACATCCTCAAATGAATATTCAAATAATATTCATTAAATAATGTAACTGAGTCATAAGCCCTCGAATGAATATTATAAATAATACTCATTAAATAAAATAAAGTTAAAGTTATCGAATAAACCTTATTCGATTAATAGTTTTGAAAACTATAACCATATATATATAAAAAATATATATATATTATACTCGGGAACATCGACTCCCGGTTTAGAAATATGTTCACCTTTGGGTCCCCTATACTAAGGGTAACTCAAATACCGCTTATCTCTAGCATAGGTATTATGCAACTATAAGCATTTAAACCAACAAATATATAAATCAAGAATATGAAACAGGCATACATATATACCATATCACATGCTACAATATATCGCAAGAATTTGCTAATAACAATCATGCACTTATCACAAGATAATGCATATACATATATTTACATCACAACAACAGTATAACAGGTAGAAAACTTGCCTGAGTGCTCCCGGATAGGGTTAAGCTTAGAGTAGGTCCGATAACCTATTAACAACAATATAAGTCGGAATTAAACCCCGGTCGCTTAAGAAATTAGACTTTAACCATTTAGAGTCCTAACGTTCGCTTTCGCGCTTAACGATTTACTTAAGTCGCTCAAGTACCCTTGGCTCCACCATTTTTAATAAATTAACCATTACGAGTTTTAAGGCGATTCTTTCGCAAGTGTCTTACCAACTGCCTATTACACCATACATAATTGTTTCTTACCCCAATTAGTCCTTTAAGGTCTTTAACCTATGTTTCAAAGTAAGGCGAGGGGAAATATTTCGTTCGCGAAACGTCGTTACTTAAAACGGCCGTTTCTCCTAAACCGTACATCGGAATCAAACGAACCACATATCAAAATGAAGCTCGTAACATGAACTATCTAAACATGGAAATGGTCAAAACCTAGCAGGGAGTTCTCGGGTCCTAATGTTATGAACAAAAGCAGTCTAAAGTAAATCGGACATTACGACGGCTATGTTTACGCGATTTCCCAAATTTAAACCATTCCAAAACAACCACCAATCAATCCCAATTCACAACCCAATAAAAACTCCATCCATACTACATCATAACAGCCCCAATCAACTCAATATTAACAATTTATACTTATCCTTAAACTTGAATTTAAGCTATACTTAAGTTCATTAATCAATACTCCAAGAATTACAACTCCAAAACATTACAAAACCAACTATCCTCTACAACTCAACCAAACTTTAAACAAACAAGCATCATGCTTCACATATCCTATATCAATCATAACCATTCCTAAATACTCAAAACTAAAAGCTAGGGTTTGGAGTTTATACCTTCTTGAAGCTTCTTAACACAACACAAGAGCTTTGAATGCCTAAAAGAACCTTGATCCTTGCTTATATAACCTTAAACTTTCATAAAAATTCAAGAAAACTAAAGTTATTTTTTGAAAGTTACTATTCACCATCTTCTTCCTTGATTTATAAAAAAAGATTGGCTTGGAATTAGAAGCTTAAACTTATAGGAAGTATGTAACTATCCATGGGGAAGCTTAGATAAATACCTTGCCAAATAGTAAGTGGTGGAGCTTGGATCTTCATTTTTGATAAAAGAAGTCGAGAGCTTCCTTGAAGAAATGGAGTGTTTTGTGTTTTTTGTTGTTATGATTTGTTTTTGGCTTGGTTGATCCACCTTGTTTGTTTAATTAACTTTTTACCATGGTAAAGAATGAATGGTCCACAATCAACCAACCAATCCCTCCTTTTTGTCATGCTTAAGTCACCATGCTTATGTCATCTTCCACACTTGTCTTCTTCTTGTTGGTGTGATGACATCATCATCCACTAACCCCTTGATTAACTCTTAATTGCTTGCCTAATGACCGCTGATCTGTTATACGGTTCGCTTAACTTTGTTCTCGTTTATCGTTTGAGGGATCATACCCGGGATCTTATTACTTGGGTTCCCTTTAACCTTTCTCAATACATTATATTCCTTTTATGATCCTCTATTAAAATCCTTGAATTTAAATCCTTGAATTTAAATCCTTTTTATCCTGTTACCTTATACTCAATTCTTTCGATATCTGGTGGATTTTCGGGAAAAATCAAAGTGCTCGGATTTGGATTCTGACGATCTTTACATACACTTATATACCACATAGAGTACTAATAATATCTCAGAAGATCAATAAAAGAACCCCTACATAGTGTGGCATGAAAAGTTTTTTCATTCAGCATAATCTGCAAAATCACTATTCATAAGGGTTTCAAAAATTTCCAAAATTTGGGGTTATTACATACATGATGTTAACATGTTAATTGTACCAATATATGGTGGCAAGTGACTCTTATAAGGGCAAAGTGACTCTAATATGGTGAAATATGAGTTACATGGTTGATTAGAGCCCAAACATGAAATAAATTGACTCGTATGAAAGTGGCACCAAGAGGTGGTAAAACAATGTCAAATTCGATGTATATGATGTTAACTTGTTAATTGTTCAAATATGACAAGTGACTCTTATAGGATGAAAAATGACTTCAATATGGTGCAACCTGACTTACATGGGTGATTAGAGCCAAAATATGGCCCAAAATTGACTTGTAGGGAAGGGAGTACCAAGAGGTGGTTAGAGGATGTCAAATTGCATGAACATGATGTTAACATATTAATTGTACCAATATATGGTGGAAAGTGACTCTTATAGGCTGAAAAGTGACTCTAATATGGTAAAAAGTGGCGGATAAGATTGATTAGAGCCAAAATGTGGAACAAAATTGACTCGTATGAAAGTGGCACCAAGAGGTGGTAAAAGGATGTCAAATTCGATGTCTATGATGTTAACTTGTTAATTGTTAAAATATATAGTGACAAGTGGCTCTTATAGGGTGGAAAATGACTTCAATATGGTGCAAAGTGAATTAAATGGTTGATTGGAGCCATAACGTGGAACAAAATTGACTTGTATGAAAGTGGCACAAAGAGGTGGTAAAAGGATGCTAAACTAGATGTTCATGATGTTAAAATGTTAATTATTCAAATATATGGTGACAACTGTCTTTATAGGGTGTAAAATTACTTCAATATGATGCAAAGTCACTTAAATGGTTAATTATAGCCAAAATATGGCTCAAAATTGACTCGTAGGAAAGGGGGTAGCAAGAGGTGGTTGAAGGATGTGAAATTGCATGTACATGATGTTAACATGTTAATTGTACCAATATATGGTGGCAAGTGACTCTTATAAGGGCAAAGTGACTCTAATATGGTGAAATATGAGTTACATGGTTGATTAGAGCCCAAACATGAAAGAAATTGACTCGTACGAAAGTGGCACCAAGAGATGGTAACACGATGTCAAATTCGATGTATATGATGTTAACTTGTTAATTGTTCAAATATATGGTGACAAGTGACTCTTATAGGGTGTAAAATGACTTCAATATGGTGCAAACTGACTTACATGATTGATTAGAGCCAAAATATGGCCCAAAATTGACTTGTACGGAACGGAGTACCAAGAGGTGGTTAAAGGATGTCAAATTGCATGAACATGATGTTAACATATTAATTGTACCAATATATGGTGGCAAGTGACTCTTATAGTCTGCAAACTGACTTTAATATGGTGAAAAGTGGTGTACAAGGTTGATTAGAGCCAAAATGTGGAACAAAATTGACTCGAATGAAAGTGGCACCAAGAGGTGGTAAAAGATGTCAAGTTTGATGTATATGATGTTAACACGTTAATTGTTCAAATATATCATGACAATTGACTCTTATAGGGTGGAAAATGACTTCAATACGGTGCAAAGTGACTTACAGGGTTGATTAGAGCAAAAATGTGGCCCAAAATTAACTCGTAGGAAAGGGAGTACCGAGAGGTGGTTAAAGGATGTCAAATTGCATGTACATGATGTTAACATATTAATTGTACCAATATATTCTGGTAAGTGACTCTTATAGGTTGCAAAGTGACTCTAATATGGTGAAAAGTGACTTACATGATTGATTAGAGCCAAAACATGGAACAAAATTGACTTGTAGGGAAGGGAGTACCAAGAGGTGGTTAAAGGATGTCAATTTTCATGAACACGATGTTAACATGTTAATTGTACCAATATATGGTGGCAAGTGACTCTTATAGCCTGCAAAGTGACTCTAATATGGTAAAAAGTGGCGTACAAGGTTGATTAGAGCCAAAATGTGGAACAAAATTGACTCGTATGAAAGTAGCACCAAGAGGAGGTAAAAGGATGTCAAATTTGATATATATGATGTTAACATGTTAATTGTTCAAATATATCATGACAATTGACTCTTATAGGGTGGAATATGACTTCAATATGGTGCAAAGTGACTTACATGGTTGATTAGAGCAAAAATGTGGCCCAAAATTAACTCGTAGGAAAGGGAGTACCGAGAGGTGGTTAAAGGATGTTAAATTGCATGTACATGATGTTAACATATTAATTGTACCAATATATTGTGGTAAGTGTCTCTTATAGGTTGCAAAGTGACTCTAATCTGGTGAAAAGTCACTTACATGATTGATTAGAGCCAAAACATGGAACAAAATTGACTCGTATGAAAGTGGCACCAAGAGGTGGTAAAAGGATGTCAAATTCAATGTATATGATGTTAACTTGTTAATTTTTCAAAAATATGGTGACAAGTGACTCTTATATGGTGGAAAATAACTTTAATATGGTGAAAAGTGAATTAAATGGTTGATTGAAGCCAAAACATGGAATAACATTGACTCGTTGGAAAGGGAGTACTCAAAGGTGGTTAAAGGATGTCAAATTGCATGTACATGATGTTAACATGTTTAGTGTACCAATATATTATGGCAAGTGACTCTTATAGGGTGAAAATTGACCCTAATATGGTGAAAAGTGACTTACATGGTTGATTAGAGCCAAAATATGGCATAAATTGACTCGTATGAAAGTGGCACCAAGAGGTGGTAAAAGGATGTCAAATTCGATTTATATGATGTTAACTTGTTGATTGTAAAAATATATGTTGAGAAGTGGCTCTTATAGGGTAGAAAATGACTTCAATATGGTGCAACGTGACTTAAATGGTTGATTGGAGCCATAAGGTGGAACAAAATTGACTTGTATGAAAGTGGCACAAAGAGGTGGTAAAAGGATGCTAAGCTAGATGTTCATGATGTTAAAATTTTAATTATTCAAATATATGGCGACAAGTGTCTCTTATAGGGTGTAAAATTACTTCAATATGGTGCAAAGTGACTTAAATGGTTAATTATAGCCAAAATATGGCTCAAAATTGACTCGTAGGAAAAGGGGTACCAAGATGTGGTTAAAGGATGTGAAATTGCATGTACATGATGTTAACATGTTAATTGTACCAATATATGGTTGCAAGTGACTCTTATAGGGGCAAAGTGACTCTAATATGGTGAAATATGAGTTACATGGTTGATTAGAGCCCAAACATGAAAGAAATTGACTCGTACGAAAGTGGCACCAAGAGGTGGTAAAACGATGTCAAATTCGATGTATATGATGTTAACTTCTTAATTATTCAAATATATGCAGACAAGTGACTCTTATTGGGTGTAAAATGACTTCAATATGGTGCAACCTGACTTACATGGTTAATTAGAGCCAAAATATGGTCCAAAATTGACTCAAATGAAAGTGGCACCAAGAGGTGGTAAAAGGATGTCAAATTTGACGTATATGATGTTAACATGTTAATTTTTCAAATATATCATAAAAATTGACTCTTATATGGTGGAAAATGACTTCAACATGGTGCAAAGTGACTTACATGGTTGATTAGAGCAAAAATGTGGACCAAAATTAACTCATAGGAAAGGGAGTACCGAGAGGTGGTTAAAGGATGTCAAATTGCATGTACATTATGTTAACATATTAATTGTACCAATATATTGTGGTAAGTGACTCTTATAGGTTTCAAAATGACTCTAATATGGTGAAAAGTGACTTACATGATTTATTAGAGCCAAAACATGGATCAAAATTGACTCGTATGAAAGTGGAACCAAGAGGTGGTAAAAGGATGTCAAATTCGATGTATATGATGTTAACTTGTTGATTATTAAAATATATGGTGACTAGTGGCTGTTATAGGGTGGAAAATGACTTCAATATGGTACAAAGTGACTTAAATGGTCGATTGGAGACAAAACGTGGAACAAAATTGACTTGTATGAAAGTGGCATAAAGAGGTGGTAAAAGGATACTAAACTAGATGTTCATGATGTTAAAATGTTAATTATTCAAATATATGGTGACAACTGTCTCTTATAGGGTGTAAAATTACTTCAATATGGTGCAAAGTGACTTAAATGGTTAATTATAGCCAAAATATGGCTCAAAATTGACTCGTAGGAAAGGGGGTACCAAAAGGTGGTTAAAGGATGTCAAAATGCATGTACAAGATGATAAAATGTTAATTGTACCAATATATGGTAGCAAGTGACTCTAATATGGTAAAATATGAGTTACATGGTTTATTAGAGCCCAAACATGAAATAAATTGACTCGTACGAAAGTGGCACCAAGAGGTGGTAAAAAGATGTCAAATTCGATGATGTGATGTTAACTTGTTAATTGTTCAAATATATGGTGACAAGTGACTCTTATAGGGTGTAAAATGACTTCAATATGGTGCAAACTGACTTACAAGGTTGATTAGAACCAAAATATGGCCCAAAATTGACTTGAAGGGAAGGGAGTACCAAGAGGTGGTTAAAGGATGTCAAATTGCATGAACATGATATTAACATGTTAATTGTACCAATATATGGTTGCAAGTGACTCTTATAGTCTGCAAAGTGACTTTAATATGGTGAAAAGTGGCGTACAAGGTTGATTAGAGCCAAAATGTGGAACAAAATTGACTCGAATGAAAGTGGCACCAAGAGGTGGTAAAAGGATGTCAAATTTGATGTATATGATGTTAACATGTTAATTGTTCAAATATATCATGAAAATTGACTCTTATAGGGTGGAAAATGACTTCAACATGGTGCAAAGTGACTTACATAGTTGATTAGAGCAAAAATATGGCCCAAAATTAACTCGTAGGAAAGGGAGTACCGAGAGGTGGTTAAAGGATGTCAAATTGCATGTACATGATGTTAACATATTAATTGTACCAATATATTGTGGTAACTAACTCTTTTAGGTTTGAAAGTGACTCTAATAAGGTGAAAAGTGACTTACATGATTGATTAGAGCCAAAATATGGAACAAAATTGACTCGTATGAAAGTGGCACCAAGAGGTGGTAAAAGGATGTCAAATTCGATGTATATGATGTTAACCTATTTATTGTTAAAATATATGGTGACAAGTGGCTCTTATAGGGTGGAAAATGACTTCAATATGGTACAAAGTGACTTAAATGGTTGGTTGGAGCCAAAACGTGGAACAAAATTGACTTGTATGAAAGTGGCATAAAGAGGTGGTAAAAGGATGCTAAACTAGATGTTCATGATGCTAAAATGTTAATTATTCAAATATATGGTGACAAGTGTCTCTTATAGGGTGTAAAATTACTTCAATATGGTGCAAAGTGACTTAAGCGGTTAATTATAGCCAAAATATGGCTCAAAATTGACTAGAAGGAAAGGGGGTACCAAGAGGTGGTTAAAGGATGTCAAAATGCATTTACATGATGTTAAAATGTTAACTGTACCAATATATAGTGGCAAGTGACTCTAATATGGTGAAATATGAGTTACATGGTTTATTAGAGCCCAAACATGAAATAAATTGACTCGTATGAAAGTGGCACCAAGAGGTGGTAAAACGATGTCAAATTCGATGTATATGATGTTAACTTGTTAATTGTTCAAATATATGGTGACAAGTGACTCTTATAGGATGAAAAATGACTTCAATATGGTGCAACCTGACTTACATGGTTGATTAGAGCCAAAATATGGCCCAAAATGGACTTGTAGGGAAGGGAGTACAAAGAGGTGGTTAAGGGATGTGAAATTGCATAAACATGATGTTAACATGTTAATTGTACCAATATATTTGGGCAAGTGACTCTTATAGGCTGCAGAGTGACTCTAATATGGTAAAAAGTGGGGTACAAGGTTGATTAGAGCCAAAATATGGAACAAAATTGACTCATATTAAAGTGGCACCAAGAGGTGGTAAAAGGATGTATAATTTGATGTAAATGATGTTAACATGTTAATTGTTCAAATATATCATGACAATTGACTCTTATAGGGTGGAAAATGACTTCTATATGGTGCAAAGTGTCTTACATGGTTGATTAGAGCAAAAATGTGGCCCAAAATTAACTCATAGGAAAGGGAGTACCGAGAGGTGGTTAAAGGATGTCAAATTGAATGTACATGATGTTAACATATTAATTGTACCAATATATTGTGTTAAGTCACTCTTATAGTTTTCAAAGTGACTCTAATATGGTGAAAAATGACTTACATGATTGATTAGAGGCAAAACAAGGAACAAAATTGACTCATATGAAAGTGGCACCAAGAGGTGGTAAAAGGATGTCAAATTCGATGTATATGATGTTAACTTGTTAATTTTTAAAATATATGGTGACAAGTGACTCTTATAGGGTGAAAAATGACTTCAATATGGTGCAAAGTGACTTAAATGGTTGATTGGAGCCAAAACGTGGAACAAAATTGACTCGTAGGAAAGGGAGTACGAAGAGGTGGTTAATGAATGTCAAATTGCATGTACATGATGTTAACATGTTAATTGTACCAATATATGGTGGCAAATGACTCTTATAGGGGCAAAGTGACTCTAATATGGTGAAATATGAGTTATATGGTTGATTAGAGCCCAAATATGAAAGAAATTGACTCGTACGAAAGTGGCACCAAGAGGTGGTAAAAAGATGTCAAATTCGATGTATGTGATGTTAACATGTTAATTGTTCAAATATATGGTGACAAGTGACTCTTATAGGGTGTAAAATGACTTCAATATGGTGCAAAATGACTTACATGGTTGATTAGAGCGAAAATATGGCCCAAAATTGACTTGTAGGGAAGGGAATATCAAGAGGTGGTTAAAGGATGTCAAATTGCATGAACATGATATTAACATGTTAATTGTACCAATATATGGTTGCAAGTGACTCTTATAGTCTGCAAAGTGACTCTAATATGGTGAAAAGTGGCGTACAAGGTTGATTAGAGCCAAAATGTGGAACAAAATTGACTCGAATGAAAGTGGCACCAAGAGGTGGTAAAAGGATGTCAAATTTGATGTATATAATGTTAACATGTTAATTGTTCAAATATATCATGAAAATTGACTCTTATAGGGTGGAAAATGACTTCAACATGGTGCAAAGTGACTTACATAGTTGATTAGAGCAAAAATGTGGCCCAAAATTAACTCGTAGGAAAGGGAGTACCGAGAGGTGGTTAAAGGATGTCAAAATGCATTTACATGATGTTAAAATGTTAATTGTACCAATATATGGTGGCAAGTGACTCTAATATGGTGAAATATGAGTTACATGGTTGATTAGAGCCCAAACATGAAATAAATTGACTCGTATGAAAGTGGCACCAAGAGGTGGTAAAACGATGTCAAATTCGATGTATATGATGTTAACTTGTTAATTGTTCAAATATATGGTGACAAGTGACTCTTATAGGATGAAAAATGACTTCAATATGGTACAACCTGACTTACATGGTTGATTAGACCAAATTATGGCCCAAAATTGACTTGTAGAGAAGGGAGTACAAAGAGGTGGTTAAAGGATGTCAAATTGCATGAACATGATGTTAACATGTTAATTGTACCAATATATGGTGGCAAGTGACTCTTATAGGCTGCAAAGTGACTCTAATATGGTAAAAAGTGGCGTACAAGGTAGATTAGAGCCAAAATGTGGAATAAAATTGACTCGAATGAAAGTGGCACCAAGAGGTGGTAAAAGGATGTCAAATTTGATGTATATAATGTTAACATGTTAATTGTTCAAATATATCATGAAAATTGACTCTTATAGGGTGAAAAATGACTTCAACATGGTGCAAAGTGACTTACATAGTTTATTAGAGCAAAAATGTGGCCCAAAATTAACTCGTAGGAAAGGGAGTACCGAGAAGTGGTTAAAGCATGTACATGATGTTAACATATTAATTGTACCAATATATTATGGTAAGTGACTCTTATAGGTTTCAAAGTGACTCTAATATGGTGAAAAGTGACTTACATGATAGATTAGAGCCAAAACATGGAACAAAATTGACTTGTATGAAAGTGGCACCAAGAGGTGGTAAAAGGATGTCAAATTCGATGTATATCATGTTAACTTTTTTACTGTTAAAATATATGGTGACAAGTGGCTCTTATAGGGTGGAAAATGACTTCAATATGGTACAAAGTGACTTAAATGGTTGATTGGAGCCAAAACGTGGAACAAAATTGACTTGTATGAAAGTGGCATAAAGAGGTGGTAAAAGGGTGCTAAACTAGATGTTCATGATTGTAAAATGTTAATTATTCAAATATATGGTGATAAGTGTCTCTTATAGGGTGTAAAATTACTTCAATATGGTGCAAAGTGACTTAAGTGGTTAATTATAGCCAAAATATGGCTCAAAATTCACTAGTAGGAAAGGGGGTACCAAGAGGTGGTTAAAGGATGTCAAAATGCATGTACATGATGTTAAAATGTTAATTGTACCAATATATGGTGGCAAGTGACTCTAATATGGTGAAATATGAGTTACATGGTTGATTAGAGCCCAAACATGAATTAAATTGACTCGTATGGAAGTGGCACCAAGAGGTGGTAAAACGATGTCAAATTCGATGTATATGATGTTAATTGTTAATTGTTCAAATATATGGTGACAAGTGACTCTTATAGTATGAAAAATGACTTCAATATGGTGCAACCTGACTTACATGGTTATTAGAGCCAAATATGGCCCAAAATTGACTTGTAGGGAAGGGAGTACAAAGAGGTGGTTGAAGGATGTCAAATTGCATGAACATGATGTTAACATGGTAATTGTACCAATATATGGTGGCAAGTGACTCTTATAGGCTACAAAGTGACTCTAATATGGTAAAAAGTGGCGTACAAGGTAGGTTAGAGCCAAAAGGTGGAACAAAATTGACTCGTATGAAAGTGGCACCAAGAGGTGGTAAAAGGATGTATAATTTGATGTATATGATGTTAACATATTAATTGTTCAAATATATCATGACAATTGACTCTTATAGGGTGGAAAATGACTTCAATATGGTGCAAAGTGACTTACATGGTTGATTAAAGCAAAAATGTGGCCCAAAATTAACTCGTAGGAAAGGGAGTACCGAGAGGTGGTTAAAGGATGTCAAATTGCATGTACATGATGTTAACATATTAATTGTACCAATATATTGTGTTAAGTGACTCTTATAGGTTTCAAAGTGACTCTAATATGGTGAAAAATGACTTACATGATTGATTAGATCCAAAATATGGAACAAAATTGACTCGTATGAAAGTGGCACCAAGAGGTGGTAAAAGGATGTCAAATTCGATGTATATGATGTTAACTTGTTAATTTTTAAAATATATGGTGACAAGTGACTCCTATAAGGTGAAAAATGACTTCAATATGGTGCAAAGTGACTTAAATGGTTAATTGGAGCCAAAACGTGGAACAAAATTGACTCGTAGGAAAGGGAGTACGAAGAGGGGGTTAAAGGATGTCAAATTGCATGTACATGATGTTAACATGTTAATTGTACCAATATATGGTGGCAAGTGACTCTTATAGGGGAAAAGTGACTCTAATATGGTGAAATATGAGTTATATGGTTGATTAGAGCCTAAACATGAAAGAAATTGACTCGTACGAAAGTGGCACCAAGAGGTGGTAAAAAGATGTCAAATTCGATGATATGATGTTAACTTGTTAATTGTTCAAATATATGGTGACAAGTGACTCTTATAGGGTGTAAAATGACTTCAATATGGTGCAAACTGACTTACATGGTTGATTAGAGCCAAAATATGGCCCAAAATTGACTTGTAGGGAAGGGAGTACCAAGAGGTGGTTAAAGGAAGTCAAATTGCATGAACATGATATTAACATGTTAATTGTACCAATATATGGTGGCAAGTGACTCTTATAGTCTGCAAAGTGACTCTAATATGGTGAAAAGTGGCGTACAAGGTTGATTAGAGCCAAAATGTGGAACACAATTGACTCGAATGAAAGTGGCACCAAGAGGTGGTAAAAGGATGTCAAATTTGATGTATATGATGTTAACATGTTAATAGTTCAAATATATCATGAAAATTGACTCTTATAGGGTGGAAAATGACTTCAACATGGTGCAAAGTGACTTACATAGTTGATTAGAGCAAAAATGTGGCCCAAAATTAACTCGTAGGAAAGGGAGTACCGAGAGGTGTTTAAAGGATGTCAAATTGCATGTACATGATGTTAACATATTAATTGTACCAATATATTGTGGTAAGTGACTCTTATAGGTTTCAAAGTGACTCTAATAAGGTGAAAAGTGACTTACATAATTGATTAGAGCCAAAACATGGAACAAAATTGACTCGTATAAAAGTGGCACCAAGAGGTGGTAAAAGGATGTCAAATTCGATGTATATGATGTTAACTTTTTTATTGTTAAAATATATGGTGACAAGTGGCTCTTATAGGGTGGAAAATGACTTCAATATGGAACAAAGTGACTTAAATGGTTGATCGGAGCCAAAACGTGGAACAAAATTGACTTGTATGAAAGTAGCATAAAGAGGTGGTAAAAGGATGCTAAACTAGATGTTCATGATGTTAAAATGTTAATTATTCAAATATATGGTGACAAGTGTCTCTTATAGGGTGTAAAATTACTTCAATATGGTGTAAAGTGACTAAAGTGGTTAATTATAGCCAAAATATGGCTCAAAATTGACTAGTAGGAAAGGCGGTACCAAGAGGTGGTTAAAGGATGACAAAATGCATGTACATGATGTTAAAATGCTAATTGTACCAATATATGGGGGCAAGTGACTCTAATATGGTGAAATATGAGTTACATGGTTGATTAGAGCCTAAACATGAATTAAATTGACTCGTATGAAAGTGGCACCAAGAGGTGGTAAAACGATGTCAAATTCAATGTATATGATGTTAACTTGTTAATTGTTCAAATATATGGTGAGAAATGACTCTTATAGGATGAAAAATGACTTCAATATGGTGCAACCTGACTTACATGGTTGATTAGAGCCAAAATGTGGCCCAAAATTGCTTTTAGGGAAGGGAGTACAACGAGGTGGTTAAAGGATGTCAAATTGCATGAACATGATGTTAACATGTTAATTTTACCAATATATGGTGGCAAGTGAATCTTATAGGCTGCAAAGTGACTCTAATATGGTAAAAAGTGGCGTACAAGGTTGATTATAGCCAAAATGTGGAACAAAATTGACTCGTATGAAAGTGGCACCAACAGGTGGTAAAAGGATGTATAATTTGATGTATATAATGTTAACATGTTAATTGTTCAAATATATCATGACAATTGACTCCTATAGGGTGGAAAATGACTTCAATATGGTGCAAAGTGACTTACATGGTTGATTAGAGCCCAAACATGAAAGAAATTGACTCGTACGAAAGTGGCACCAAGAGGTGGTAAAAAGATGTCAAATTCGATGTATATGATGTTAACTTGTTAATTGTTCAAATATATGGTGACAAGTGACTCTTATAGGGTGTAAAATGACTTCAATATGGTGCAAACTGACTTACATGGTTGATTAAAGCCAAAATATGGCCCAAAATTGACTTGTAGGGAAGGGAGTACCAAGAGGTGGTTAAAGGATGTCAAATTGCATGAACATGATATTAACATGTTAATTGTACCAATATATGGTGGCAAGTGACTCTCATAGTCTGCAAAGTGACTCTAATATGGTGAAACGTGGCGTACAAGGTTGATTAGAGCCAAAATGTGGAACAAAATTGACTCGAATGAAAGTGGCACCAAGATGTGGTAAAAGGATGTCAAATTTGATGTATATGATGTTAACATGTTAATTTTTCAAATATATCATGAAAATTGACTCTTATAGGGTGGAAAATGACTTCAACATGGTGCAAAGTGACTTACATAGTTGATTAGAGCAAAAATGTGGCCCAAAATTAACTCGTAGGAAAGGGAGTTCCGAGAGGTGGTTAAAGGATGTCAAATTGTATGTACATGATGTTAACATATTAATTGTACCAATATATTGTGGTAAGTGACTCTTATAGGTTTCAAAGTGATTCTAATAAGGTGAAAAGTGACTTACATGATTGATTAGAGCCAAAACATGGAACAAAATTGACTCGTATGAAAGTGGCACCAAGAGGTGGTAAAAGGATGTCAAATTCGATGTATATGATGTTAACTTTTTTATTGTTAAATATATGCTGACAAGTGGCTCGTATAGGGTGGAAAATGACTTCAATATGGAATAAAGTGACTTAAATGGTTGATTGGAGCCAAAACGTTGAACAAAATTGACTTGTATGAAAGTGGCATAAAGAGGTTGTAAAAGGATGCTAAACTAGATGTTCATGATGTTAAAATGTTAATTATTCAAATATATGGTGACAAGTGTCTCTTATAGGATGTAAAATTACTTCAATATGGTGCAAAGTGACTTAAGTGGTTAATTATAGCCAAAATATGGCTCAAAATTGACTAGTAAGAAAGGGAGTACCGAGAGGTGGTTAAAGGATGTCAAATTGCATGTACATGATGTTAACATATTAATTGTACCAATATATTGTGGTAAGTGACTCTTATAGGTTTCAAAGTTACTCTAATAAGGTGAAAAGTGACTTACATGATTGATTAGAGCCAAAACATGGAACAAAATTGACTCGTATGAAAGTGGCACCAAGAGGTGGTAAAAGGATGTCAAATTCGATGTATATGATGTTAACTTTTTTATTGTTAAAATATATGGTGACAAGTGGCTCTTATAGGGTGGAAAATGACTTCAATATGGAACAAAGTGACTTAAATGGTTGATCGGAGCCAAAACGTGGAACAAAATTGACTTGTATGAAAGTGGCATAAAGAGGTGGTAAAAGGATGCTAAACTAGATGTTCATGATGTTAAAATGTTAATTATTCAAATATATGGTGACAAGTGTCTCTTATAGGGTGTAAAATTACTTCAATATGGTGTAAAGTGACTTAAGTGGTTAATTATAGCCAAAATATGGCTCAAAATTGACTAGTAGGAAAGGGGGTACCAAGAGGTGGTTAAAGGATGACAAAATGCATGTACATGATATTAAAATGCTAATTGTACCAATATATGGTGGCAAGTGACTCTAATATGGTGAAATATGAGTTACATGGTTGATTAGAGCCCAAACATGAATTAAATTGACTCGTATGAAAGTGGCACCAAGAGGTGGCTCTTATAGGATGAAAAATGACTTCAATATGGTGCAACCTGACTTACATGGTTGATTAGAGCCAAAATGTGGCCCAAAATTGCTTTTAGGGAAGGGAGTACAAAGAGGTGGTTAAAGGATGTCAAATTGCATGAACATGATGTTAACATGTTAATTGTACCAATATATGGTGGCAAGTGATTCTTATAGGCTGCAAAGTGACTCTAATATGGTAAAAAGTGGCGTACAAGGTTGATTATAGCCAAAATATGGAACAAAATTGACTCGTATGAAAGTGGCACCAACAGGTGGTAAAAGGATGTATAATTTGATGTATATGATGTTAACATGTTAATTGTTCAAATATATCATGACAATTGACTCCTATAGGGTGGAAAATGACTTTAATATGGTGCAAAGTGACTTTCATGGTTGATTAGAGCAAAAATGTGGCCCAAAATTAACTCGTAGGAAAGGGAGTACCGAGAGGTGGTTAAAGCATGTCAAATTGCATGTACATGATGTTAACATATTAATTGTACCAATATATTGTGTTAAGTGACTCTTATAGGTTTCAAATTGACTCTAATATGGTGAAAAATGACTTACATGATTGATTAGAGCCAAAATATGGAACAAAATTGACTCGTATGAAAGTGGCACCAAGAGGTGGTAAAAGGATGTCAAATTCGATGTATATGATGTTAACTTGTTAATTTTTAAAATATATGGTGACAAGTGACTCTTATAGGGTGAAAAATGACTTCAATATGGTGCAAAGTGACTTAAATGGTTAATTGGAGCCAAAACGTGGAACAAAATTGACTCGTAGGAAAGGGAGTACGAAGAGGTGGTTAAAGATGTCAAATTGCATGTACATGATGTTAACATGTTAATTGTACCAATATATGGTGGCAAGTGACTCTTATAGGGGCAAAGTGACTCTAATTTGGTGAAATATGAGTTACATGGTTGATTAGAGCCCAAACATGAAAGAAATTGACTCGTACGAAAGTGGCACCAAGAGGTGGTAAAAAGATGTCAAATTCGATGTATATGATGTTAACTTGTTAATTGTTCAAATATATGGTGAAAAGTGACTCTTATAGGGTGTAAAATGACTTCAATATGGTATAAACTGACTTACATGGTTGATTAGAGCCAAAATATGGCCCAAAATTGACTTGTAGGGAAGGGAGTACCAAGAGGTGGTTAAAGGATGTCAAATTGCATGAACATGATATTAACATGTTAATTGTACCAATATATGGTGGCAAGTGACTCTTATAGTTTGCAAAGTGACTCTAATATGGTGAAAAGTGGTGTATAAGGTTGATTAGAGCCAAAATGTGGAACAAAATTGACTCGAATGAAAGTGGCACCAAGAGGTGGTAAAAGGATGTCAAATTTGATGTATATGATGTTAACATGTTAATTGTTCAAATATATCAAGAAAATTGACTCTTATAGGGTGGAAAATGACTTCAACATGGTGCAAAATGAGTTACATAGTTGATTAGAGCAAAAATGTGGCCCAAAATTAACTCGTAGGAAAGGGAGTACCGAGAGGTGGTTAAAGGATGTCAAATTGCATGTACATGATGTTAACATATTAATTGTAGCAATATATTGTGGTAAGTGACTCTTATAGGTTTCAAAGTGAGTCTAATAAGGTGAAAAGTGACTTACATGATTGATTAGAGCCAAAACATGGAACAAAATTGACTCGTATGAAAGTGGCACCGGGAGGTGGTAAAAGGATGTCAAATTCGATGTATATGATGTTAACTTTTTTATTGTTAAAATATATGATGACAAGTGGCTCTTATAGGGTGGAAAATGACTTCAATATGGAACAAAGTGACTTAAATGGTTGATTTGAGCCAAAACGTGGAACAAAATTGACTTGTATGAAAGTGGCATAAAGAGGTGGTAAAAGGATGGTAACTAGATGTTCATGATGTTATAATATTAATTATTCAAATATATGGTGACAAGTGTCTCTTATAGGGTGTAAAATTACTTCAATATGGTGCAAAGTGACTTAAGTGGTTAATTATAGCCAAAATATGGCTCAAAATTAACTAGTAGGAAAGGGGGTACCAAGAGGTGGTTAAAGGATGACAAAATGCATGTACATGATGTTAAAATGTTAATTGTACCAATATATGGTGGAAAGTGACTCTAATATGGTGAAATATGAGTTACATGGTTTATTAGAGCCCAAACATGAATTAAATTGACTCGTATAAAAGTGGCACCAAGAGGTGGTAAAACGATGTCAAATTCGATGTATATGATGTTAACTTGTTAATTGTTCAAATATATGGTGACAAATGACTCTTATAGGATGAAAACTGACTTCAATATGGTGCAACCTGACTTACATGGTTGATTAGAGCCAAAATGTGGCCCAAAATTGACTTGTAGGGAAGGGAGTACAAAAGAGGTGGTTAAAGGATGTCAAATTGCATGAACATGATGTTAACATGTTAATTGTACCAATATATGGTGGCAAGTGATTCTTATAGGCTGCAAAGTGACTCTAATATGGTAAAAAGTGGCGTACAAGGTTGATTAGAGCCAAAATGTGGAACAAAATTGACTCGTATGAAAGTGGCACCAACAGGTGGTAAAAGGATGTATAATTTGATGTATATGATGTTAACATGTTAATTGTTCAAATATATCATGACAATTGACTCCTATAGGGTGGAAAATGACTTCAATATGGTGCAAAGTGACTTACATGGTTGATTAAAGCAAAAATATGGCCCAAAATTAACTCGTAGGAAAGGGAGTACCAAGAGGTGGTTAAAGGATGTCAAATTGCATGTACATGATGTTAACATATTAATTGTACCAATATATTGTGTTAAGTGACTCTTATAGGTTTCAAAGTGACTCTAATATGGTGAAAAATGACTTACATGATTGATTAGAGCCAAAATATGGAACAAAATTGACTCGTATGAAAGTGGCACCAAGAGGTGGTAAAAGGATGTCAAATTCGATGTATATGATGTTAACTTGTTAATTTTTAAAATATATGGTGACAAGTGACTCTTATAGGGTAAGAAATGACTTCAATATGGTGCAAAGTGACTTTAATGGTTAATTGGAGCCAAAACGTGGAACAAAATTGACTCGTAGGAAAGGGAGTACGAAGAGGTGGTTAAAGGATGTCAAATTGCATGTACATGATGTTAACATGTTAATTGTACCAATATATGGTGGCAAGTGACTCTCATAGGGGCAAAGTGACTCTAATATGGTAAAATATGAGTTAAATGGTTGATTAGAGCCCAAACATGAAAGAAATTGACTCGTACGAAAGTGGCACCAAGAGGTGGTAAAAAGATGTCAAATTCGATGTATATGATGTTAACTTGTTAATTGTTCAAATATATGGTGACAAGTGACTCTTATAGGGTGTAAAATGACTTCAATATGGTGCAAACTGACTTACATGGTTGATGTAATAACCCCAATTTTTGGAAATTTTTGAAACCCTTATGAATAGTGTTTTTGCTGAATGAGAAAACTTTTCATGCCCCACTATGTAGGGATTCTGTTATGGATATTCTGAGATTTTATTAGTACTCTATATGGTATATAAGTGTATGTAAAGATCGTCAGAATCCAATTCCGAATACTTTGATTTTTCCCGGAAAATCCACTAGATACGGAAAGAATTGAGTATAAGATAACATGATAAAAAGGATTTAAATTAAAGGATTATAAGAGAGGATCATAAAAAGGAATATAATGTATTGAGAAAGGTTAAGGGAACCTAAATAATAAGATCCCGGGTATGAGCCCTCAAACGATAAACGAAAATGAAAGTTAAGTGAACCGTATAACAGATCAGAGGTCATTAGGCAAACAATTAGGAAGTTAATCAAAGAGATTAGAGGGGATGATGTCAACCAACCAATGAGAAGAGGACAAAGAGGGAAGGATGACACCACATGATGACATAAGCATGACAAAGGAAGGAGGGAAATGTGGTTGAATTAGAACCACACAAAGTTTAAGGCTAAAAAGGTAATTAACTAAAACAAAAAAAACCAAAACTACATCCACCAAGCCAAGCAAATCATTTTTCATCAAAACAAAATTTTATTTTCATCACCAAGAACATTGCTCTCGGCTTTTCCTAGTTTTCAAAGGGAAAATTTTCAAAATCCAAGATCCAAGCTTCCTAAATTGGTAAGATAATTCCCTAGTGTTCCTTATGCATAGTTATGGCTATATTATGAGTTTAAGCATCCCATTCATTCTCTATCTTCTCCAATAAATTAATGAAGAAGACAATGAATAATGATTTCAAGGTTTTTAACTTGATTTTCTTGCTTTTCCTTTAAGATCCAAGCATTCCTAAGACTCCTCAAGGCTTCCTAAGGCTTCCTAGCTACTCACACCACTTCAAGGAAGGTATATCATCTCCAAACCCTAGCTTTACTTTGTATATTAGGATGATTTTGGTTGATATGGTATTAGAGTAGCTTAGTGATTGTTGGTTTAGAGTTGGGTTGGAATGGTGGTGAATGGATTGTTGAAATCTTATGATTTGGTTAAAGAATGTAGTATAGTTTAAATTCAAGTTTTAAGACTAAGTAAATTGATTATAATAAGTTGATTTGGGGCTGTTGTAATGTAGTTTGGATGGAGTTTTGATTGGGTTGTGAATTGGGGTTGAATTGTGGTGGATTTGAAATGGTTTAAATTGGGAAATCGCGTAAATATAGCCGTCGTAATGTCCGATTTACTTTAGACTGCTTTTGTTCATAACATTAGGACCCGAGAACCCCCTGCTATATTCTGACCATTGCCATTTTTAGATAGTTCATGTTACGAGCTTCGTTTTGATATGTGGTTCGTTTGATACCGATGTACGGTTTAGGAGAAACGTCCGTTTTAAGTAACGACATTTCGTAAACAAACCATTACCCCTCGCCTTACTTTGAAATATAGGTTAAAGATCTTAAAGGGGTAATTAATGTATGAAACAATTATGTTAAGTGTGTTAGGCAGTTGGTAAGACACTCGCGAAGGAATCGCCTTAAAACTCGTAATGGTTAAATTATTAAAAATGGTGGAGCCGAGGGTACTCGAGTGACTTAAGAGAATCAGTAAGCGCAAAACGAGCGTTAGAGTCTGAGTTGGTTAGAGTATAGATTTACAAGTGACTTTGGTTTAATTCCAACTTACTTGTTGTTTATAGGTTACCAGACTCGTCCCGAGCCATTCGTAACCCCCAGTCGCTCAGGCAAGTTTTCTACCCGTTATACTGTTGTTGTGATGTATATATGTATATGCATTATCTTGTAATAGATGCATGTTGGTTAATTAGCAAATTTTGCGATATATTGAAGCATGCTGATATGGTATATATATGCATGCCTGTTTCGTATTCTTGCCATATATATCTGTTGGTTCAGTTGATAATACCTATGCTAGAGAATAGCAGTAATTTGCATATACCCTTAGTATAGGGACCCAAAGGTGAAAACATTTTCTAAAACCGGGAGTCGAGGATCCCGAGTTGATTTTATATATATATATTGTTATATATATGGTTATAGTTTTCAAAACTATTAATCGAATAAGGTTTATTCGATAACTTTATATTATTTAATGAATATTATTTCGAATATTCATTCGAGGGCATATGACTCAGCTTATTTTATTTATTGAATATTATTTGAATATTCATTTGAGGATCTATGACTTCGATTATTTGCTGAGAAATATTCTTTATTTTTAAAAGAATAAGGTGTCGATAATCAAACTCACTTTTGATTATTCAAATAAACATATTACTTTCGTATAAGTATATCTTTGGTTATTTAAGAGTCATTTCAAGTATAAGTTTTACAACATCTACTTCAATTATTTTTATAAATATTATTCTTTATGGGAATATTATTTAAATAATAATATTCAGATATTTTTATATATTGGGACTGATTTATTTTATTAAATCAGCATCACTCCAAACATTCTTAAAAATGTTTTCGAGTCTTCAAAATAATTTTTAAAAGTTAGAGCGGATCCCAAAACTCATTTTTATATTTAAGATCCTCCTTTCGAAGGGGATTTAAATACTCGCTCAAAACCTGAGGGATCCGGCTCTGTGATGTATTTTATATTCGCAACAAGGTTGCTATTCTGTAAAAGAGTTTTTGATTACTTACCCAACACTCGGGAAGTAAAATTCTTGGAACAAGTTAATCCATTAACAGGCATCGCCTGGGAAATATTGGTGAGTTTTCCTTTCCAACTAGATACGACTTCTTGGTGGAGCCGTACCAACAAGTTTCTACTTGGGGAAAGGACGAGCTTTACGTTTCAGAGTCATGGATTTCATCTGAACTAGGAGTGGCGTAAGTGGTCGAGTAGCGCCGGCCCAGCCTTATTATATTGGCCCAAATGGCCCGGAAGTTCCGCTAAGGCGGTCCATTCCTTAGGAGTTCAGTGTTCGGTTGACAAGTAAATCCGACAGGTTCTCCTCTACATGTAGAAAATGGTGGGGTTGTACTACTACGACTGATCATCGTAAGTGGTCTTCCTGGCGCGGCAAACTCCCGTAATGAGTTCATCATCCAATTGGATATTTCTGCAACACTACCCAGAGCACTTCGATAGAAAGGCTACGGTTGGGCGATTGTTGAGTGTTGGCAGGGTCAAGTTTTCAAAATGATGTTTGCATCAAATGAAGTATCTCATAACTTCATTTTATTTTGATGATATTTTAAAGATTGAATCTATTCAAGTATTATCTTGTAGTCTCATCTATGTGATGAACTTTTGAACTAATTATAACTTGAACGGTGATAGTTCAAGTAGTATTTGGAAAAGATATAAGTATATTGGATGTAATAACCCCAATTTTTGGAAATTTTTGAAACCCTTATGAATAGTGTTTTTGCTGAATGAGAAAAATTTTCATGCCACGCTATGTAGGGGTTCTGTTATTGATCTTATGGAATATTATTAGTACTCTATGTGGTATATAAGTGTATGTAAAGATCGTCAGAATCCAATTCCGAACACTTTGATTTTCCCGGAAATCCAATAGATACGGAAAGAATTGAGTATAAGGTAACAGGATAAAAAGGATTTAAATTAAAGGATTATAAGAGAGGATCATAAAAGGAATACAATATATTGAGAAAGGTTAAGGGAACCTAAGTAATAAGATCCCGGGTATGATCCCTCAAACGATAAACGAAAACGAAAGTTAAGTGAACCGTATAACAGATCAGCGGTCATTAGGCAAACGATTAGGAAGTTAATCAAGGGGATTAGTGGGGATGATGTCATCCAACCAATAGAAAGAGGACAAGGATGGGAGGATGACATCATGAGGATGACACAAGCATGACATGGGAAGGAAGGAGGTGTGGTTGAATGAGAACCACACAAATTCAAGGGCAACAAGGTAATTGACTAAATCAAACACAAAAACAAAGCAACCAATCCAAGTAAAATAATTTTCATCAAAATCAAAAAGAACCAAGGATTGTTCTTGAAGAAGCTCTCGGCTTTTTACTATTCAAAAGAGCAAGAAATTCAAAATCAAAGATCCAAGCTTCCTAAATTGGTGAGTTAATTCCCTAATCATCTTCATGCTTACTTAGGGCTATATCATGAGTTTAAGCCATCAATTCCTTCTCCATCTTCTCCATTTAATCAAAGAAGAAGGCTATGAATAGTGTTTTCAAGTTTTTAACTTGAAGTTTTTCTTGTTTTCCTTGAAGATCCAAGCATTCCTAAGACTTCTCAAAGCTTCTTAAGGCTTCCTAGCTCCTCCCACCACTTCAAGGAAGGTATACCATCTCCAAACCCTAGATTCCTATGTATTATAAGATGATTTTAATTAGTAGAATGATATTGTAGCTTGTTGTTGTGATTAGAGTTTGGGAATTGAAATGGTAGTGAAATGGAATGGTAAATGTTGTGGTTTTGATTAAAAGAACTTAAGTATGGTTAAAGTTAAGCTTAGGCATAAGTATGAATGTTAAAATTGAATTGGTTGAGGTTGTTATGATGTGATAAGGATGGATGTTGGTTGTATGTTGGATTTGAGGTTGAATTGGGAGGGTTTTGAATGGTTTAAAATATTGAAAATCGCGTAAACATAGCCGTCGTAACGTCCGATTTTCTTTGGACTGTTTTTGTGCATAGCATTAGGACCCGAGAACCCCCTGCTAGATTATGACCACTGCCATGTTTAGATAGCTCATGTTACGAGCTTCGTTTTGATATATAGTTCGTTCGATTCCGATGCACGGTTTAGGAGAAACGACCGTTTCAAGTAACGGCGTTTCGCGAACGAAACTTTTCCCCTCGCCTTACTTTGAAACATAGGTTAAAGACCAAAAAGGGTTAATTAATGTATGAAACATTTATGGTAAGTGTGTTAGGCAGTTGGTAAGACACTCGCGAAGGAATCGCTTTAAAACTCGTAAAGGTTAAATTATTAAAAATGGTGGATCCGAGGGTACCCGAGTGACTTAAGCGAATCAGTAAGCGCAAAACAAGCGTTAGAGTCTAAGTTAGTTAAAGTATAGATTTACAAGTGACTTTGGTTTAATTCCAACTTACTTGTTGTTTATAGGTTATCAGACTCGTCTCGAGCCATTCGTAACCCCCAGTCGCTCAGGCAAGTTTTCTACCCGTATAACTGTTGTTGTGATGTATATGTGTATATGCATGATCTTGCGATAAATGCATATTGGTTATTAGCAAATTCTTGCGATATATTGTAGCATGTGATATGGTATATATGCATGCCTGTTTCATATTCTTGATTTATATATCTGTTGGTTCAAATGCTTATAGTTGCATAATACCTATGCTAGAGATAAGCGGTATTTGAGTTTACCCTTAGTATAGGGGATAAAAGGTGAACATATTTCTAAACCGGGAGGCGAGGCTCCCGAGTATAATATATATTTATATATATATGGATATAGTTTTTAAAACTATTAATCGAATAAGGTTTATTCGATAACTTTATTTTATTTAATGAATATTATTACGAATATTCATTCGAGGACTTATGACTCTTTTATATTATTTATTGAATAATATTTGAATATTCATTCGAGGGCTTATGACTCAGTTTATATTATTTAATGAATATTATTTGAATATTCATTTGAGGATCTATGACTCTGATTATTTGCTGAGATATATTCTTTATTTTATTAAAGAATAATGTTTCGATAATCAAACTTATTTTTGATTATTCAAATAAAGATAGTACTTTCATATAAGTATATCTTTGGTTATTTAATACTCATTTCAAGTATAAGTCTTACAACTTCTACTTCAATTATTTGTATAAAGATTATTCTTTATGGGAATATTATTTAAATAATAATATTCAGACATTTTCTAAATATATTGGGACTGATTTAATTCATTAAATCAGCATTACTCCAAACACTCTTTAAAGTGTTTTCGAGTCTTCAAAATGATTTTTAAAAGTTAGAGCGGATCCCAAAACTCATTTTTATATTTAAGATCTTCCTTTTAAAGGGGATTTAAATACTCGTTCAAAACCTGAGGGATCCGGCTCTATGGTGTATTTATATTCGCAACAAGGTTGCTGTTTTGATAAATGAATTGATTACTTGCCCAATGTTCGGGAAGTAAGCCCATCTAATTGAGTCGGCATAAGCGACAGGCCGGGGTACGGTCTATCAAAGTGTAAGTGGCTGGGTGGTAGTCCATCAACGCGTGAGTGGCCGGGTAACGGTCTAGCGCGAGGTCCTAATGCGGCCAGGGTGATGACCGGTGAGGAATTCATCCATCTACAGTAGAAAAGGTTACTTATTGGTATCTTTGCCTGATCAGCAAGATATCTGGTTTATGCCAAAATTCTTTTCCTTTCCAAAATTCATTGGATATTATAACTCTGTTCATACTTTACATGACAGAGATTTTCAGGAAATGTATGAGATATATATATATATGGATATATATATCAGGACTTAATGAAGTATCTCGTAACTTCATTATTTATAATGATATTTCAAAGATTGAATCTATTCAAGTCTTATCTTGTAGTCTCATCTGGGTGATGAACTTTAAAACTGATTATAACTTGAACGTTGGTAGTTCAAGTAGTATTTGGATATAAAGTATATTGGAGTATCTTGTAACTTCATTTTTTTAAAACTTATATCTAGTAAATGATTATCTTATGCATGACAAAGATTTTCAGAAAAACGTTGAGACAAGGTTAGATATATGAGATCACCTTGCAACGGTATTTTTATACAGTTATACACTGGAACTCTGTGTGTATTATGCATGGAAGAGGACTTCCAATATTTTGAAAAATATATATGTATATATATATACTGAATATTTTGCGACTTCATCGCATTAAGATATCAACTTGGTTCATTTCTTTTGACCAAGACTTTCATGAGTACTATGAGAAGGCTCATATATTGTTAATCATTATACATATTATTTTGGTGGGCTTGCTGCTCACCCTTGCTTTCTTCTTTCATCACACAACATCAGATAGATAAGATGAACCGGACCAAGCTCCCGATTCGCAAGAGGTTAGGAGACGTTCCACAGTTTTCTAGAAGCACTGATGCCGCCGTAGCTGAGGTAGGAACTACCAATAGGCTAGGCTTTCAACTTCTGATGTACCAGATTTATGTATATTTATGAATTGTAATAATGGCAAAGAAATGTAAATTTAGTCAGAAAACCTTTTAAGGTGTATTGGCAGATAATTGTGGAATATAAGGACTTGTGATTATTTTTTTTTGATGTTCATCTCTGAGACTATAACGTGTGGTGTGTGTGTTTATTGTGGGGTCACAGTGCAGAGTAGTTGAGTAATTATTAAGATTGGATGTTATTAAGGGAAATGGAACTCGTGACGACCCGGATCCCCGACCCCGGATCTGGGGGCGTTACAGAAATGGTATCAGAGCTAAGCGTTATAAACCTCAGAGATGATGGGACGTTAAGATAATAAGTTCACAAAGATAATAAGAACTCTTGCCAAGTTCATAGTCGGGCTACCTAACGTAGTACTGACAGTTAAAACCCTTATGGGAACCCTTATAAATATCGTAATAGGAGCGTAGTTCGTTATCGTATATGGTAGCGGGACTCCGAACCCTGAGGTTGAGGAGCAACAGCGAGATGATGTTTTATTACTAATTGGAGATCAGATTGTGGATCCATAGAGTGTCCTAATGCAGGACCGGATGATATTGATATTGAGGATGTAGCGGTTGAGGATGTTGTCCTAGAAGGTATAGTTGTTGAGGAGGATCCCATGGAGGATCCTGACAAGATTGGATAAAGGACCACTGATGAATTGATGACCATGGTTAGGTCGACTACCAGAGGTAGGATTGGACGGTCACTACCGGAGGTTCGTTCAAGTTTGTGAAGATAGTAGCCCCTTTAACGCGGCTTACTTGTAAGACTGAGAAGTTCGAATGGACAGAGAAATGCGAGAACAGCTTTCAAGAACTGAAGCAGAGGTTGGTGATGGCCCCTATGCTGGCGTTGCCGGATGGAAAATGAAATTTTGTGAAGTGTAGTGACGCTTCGCACAAGGGCTTAGGGTGCGTGCTTATGCAGCACGGTAAGGTAATCGCGTACATGTCAAGACAATTAAGGTAATATGAAATTCGATATCCCCGCCCATGAGCTTAGGCTCGTGGCAATAGTTTTACCCTAAAGATTGGAGGCACTACTTGTATGGAGAGAAGTGCGAGATTCACAAACCATAGGAGCTCTAGTACATTTTTACGTAGAAAGAGCTCAACATACGCCAGAGGAGGCGGTTAGAGCTAATCAAGAATTATGATTGGGAGATTCTGTATCATTCGGGGAAAGCCAATATGGTGGCTGATGCCCTTAGTAAAAAGGAGTGACTCAAGGTGAAAATGTCTTTTGGAGAGTTTATAAGAAATTTTGAGAAAATGGAAATAGTAGTGAAGGTACCCGAAGCCGGTACCGAAAAGCTGTTTGAGATTGCAATAGAGACCGAATTATCGGAAAAGAACATATTGTGCCAGAAAAAGTGATGAATGAAGGCAGAGAGCCAACAATTAGATAAAAGATTAATACCAAGAAAGATGATAAGGGAATAATGAGGTATTCCTACAGAATTTGGGTTCCAAATGTTCAAGAGCCTAAAGATGAAATCTTAGACGAAAGCTAGTTTGAGGAATAAGATTTAGAGCAAACCCTGAACGTGATAGTCAGGGAGGTCGCCATCAAGATAGAAGGAACCCATAACATAATGAAGTGGAAAATGAGGATTTTAACGTATAAGATAACCCCAAGTATGGGAGAGGGATGAAACATTTCATACTAAGGAAACAGAAAGTCGAGTAAGGAAAGGAGACCCAAGACGGTACTCCTATACGGCAATTCATGGACCTGTCTAGACAGAACTTAGACTATTATCCCCAACCACCACCTTGAGGAAACAATGTGGTGTGAAATTCTTTCAGGACCTCTAAGTCGCTAAGCTCTCAGAGTTCCAAGGAACAAGCTGACCCAGTCGAGGCAAGAGCCTGGCTAAAGGAAATATAGGAATCATTTGAGATTCTAAATGATTGACGAATCACAAAAGACTGTTTTTATCACTTACCCTCCTAAAAGAGAGACCACCCGCTGGTGAAAGGCCAAGGAAGGCACGAAGCAAGAGATTATAATAAACTGATTAAAGTTCAATCAATTGTTTCGAGAAAGTAATTCCCAAGGTTATGGAGATAGCGTAAAAGCTTTAGAGCCAGAACAAAGGCAGACGAGTATGATGAATTAGGAATCTAAGTTGTAAAAGTTATCAAGATTCGTTTTGAGGACACGAATCCGGAATGACGGGATGTTTGAAATCAATGCTTATGTTGTGATTGGTTCGTGAAATAATGATAAGAGAAAGGAAAAGAATTTGCTGAAACCCTAAAGACTTGTAGCAATAGAAATAGGAAAGTATGTAATCATTTGTATGAGGGTGATTCACCATGAGTTAAAGTTGATGGTTGAAGGCATACGAGTTATGTACATTTTATCCCCTGTAAGTTGGGAGGATTTGAGGAAACCTTGAGATAATTCGAAGCATAAATAATGAGACGCGGATAGACTGAGGAGACAAGAAAGTAAGAAATTAAGAAAATTGGATGAAGGAAGTGACCTTCAAGAAGGTGAAGTGTAAGACCGGTGGCATGATACCCAGAAAGGGAGATGCCAGATATGAAAGATATCCCAACATTGAGGTGACTGTTGAGATAAACAACAAAAGTAAATAAGGAATTATTAAGAAGAAGTTCATGTTGAACATGACCAATATCTTCCAGAACATCCATGTTATCATTACAAAATCAGGAAAGAAAAGCGGATGACCATTGTTATCTTTTGGAGGCCATATGGATTGACCTCAATTTGAATAAGGATGCTATTATGAAGTTAGGTATAGACTATCGAGGTGGGGAATGATGAATAAGATAATCTATCAAGGAAATATGACTTGATTTATCCATGGAAGGATGCAGGTACCTTTTAAAGGTGGAATTAAGGATAGAACATTGGTAACTTAAAATGAATCCTAGGGGAATGCATAAAGGTTGGAATTTCACCCTTAATAGGGACAGTGTGAGTTTTGACAGTATGAATTGGAAAGGATTAAGGTAACAACAACCTTTAAAGGATCAGTGGAGAAATTTTTTTCAATAGTATATAGACAATGATTCTAGTATTAGTATATGGTATTGTGATATGCCCTGTATCTAGGGAATACAGGAGGAACGATTGAAGGATAACCTTAGAGGTTTTACAAGGAGATAGGTAATATTCAAATTTCTCAAGAATAGAAATGTTGATAAAGGAAATATGACGTAATTATATTGATGCCAAGTGAGGCACGTGTTAAACCACGAGAAGGTATGGATCGAACCAGTAATGGTCGAAATTGTTTAGGGCAATTAGGACTTAAGATAAAAGATGTTCTAAGTATAATTGAGAGTCAGTCGTGACAGTGATTAACCTCTAAAGACTGAGGCAATAACTTGTGGAAAAAAAATGGTGATTTTTTTTTCACTCATTAGATTTTAATGAAAACCTCTTCACATCAGCTGTGATGGAAATAAGGTAGAAAATTTAGTTGAAGGTGGTTAAAAGACATTGATTATAAGGAACTATTACTATCAGGAAAGGCCAAAGAGGTGGCCGACACTTTAACGGTAAAAGGATAATTGTAGGCGCTTGTGCCAAAGAATACAGTGATGATGGTTAAAGCTGTGAAGGTTGTATTATGGTTTAGAAGATTGACATTCCTTCTGATGACTGTGCAATACCCAACCGTAATAGTAGTTGGTAAAGGTTTAATTCGTGTAATCGCCATGAACGGGCTATCTATATTAGAAGGTCCTATCTTGAGATAAGCCAGGACCATGTTTCAAAAAGGACTAGACGAACCTTTGAGTAAGTCTTCTATTTAAGGCATATGATTTAGAATGGTATTAACCTGCTATCGTTGCTTTGATTGAAACTCTTCTGCAATTTTATATGCTTCATGTCATGTATGTATGTCAGGATCAGGAGTGTTCTTCATGAATCAGGAATGGTGATTATGTTACCTCCTTAGAATGATTTGATACAACATGTATGGACTCCGTATGGTTAGATATTAAGACTTCATGGAAAATGAATGACTACAGTACGTCAGTGGTGGACCATAGTAAGGCAGTAATAATTCTGCGAGTATTGAGTTGAATACAACCGTGAGAGTTGTATTGGAATGGGTGTTGAGATTGAGTACCACTAATCGGGTCGTGGTAGTGTATAAGTTATCATTGATAGACTAATTAAGTAGAGTATCTACCTAGTGAATAATTATTCTTTCTTATCAATAGAGAGTCGTACGAGGAAGGTTGCGGTGCAAGCATAGAATTCTAGTAACGATGATGTATAGAATGAGATCCCATATTCGATTTTCGATGTCGAGGGAGTTTCAAAGGTGATTGTGTATAAGCTCGAGGAAGAGTGTGGGTCCATAGAATGATGGACGGAATATCAAAAATATTTAAGCATGCGAAATGCGATGCGATAATACTTGATGTTGATATATATACACATATGTTTTGTTCTCCTATGACAAACCTCTATAGTTCAGAGGTAGACTCCAAGCCAGATATTTTGTGGCAGTATGTTTTTTTTTCATATATACAATTCTCTTCAATTCGTTCTTTTCTTTTCATTTCATGTAAGCTGAGAAGAACAACCCTTCCAGAAAGGGGAGGTATTGCCGAATGACTATCTATCTGTGTGATAGAAGCCTAGTAGGATACCAGCTATTGTTTAATTGCTTGTCAAGTACTAAAGGCTGGCCACCTTCTGTACTAACTATGTGATATAACAAGTGTTCATGATCTTAGTGATCTCTCAACAAATTCCTTTACTTCTATTTGATTGATCAAATTTTGGAAAATAGAAACAACTGAAAAAGGAGTAATAAAGTGGTGGTAGTATGCGGAATGGGAACACATTCGTGATACTAAGGTTGACGTGGTTATTAAAAGGTTATAGAACGCTAACGAGCAAAAGTATAACCAGTATAATATTAGGAACGGAAGGTGATATCGATTACGAACTGGAAAAGAATGGGTATTGAGAAGCAAAAGTTCTAATGATTAGAAGCTATGATGAGAGTCTGTGTAATAGACTTGAAAGAATTTGGAATGATCACTTAATGCGGATTGAGTTATCTTACGACAATAGATCATATGTCATTATCGAGATATCGCCTTATGAGATCCTTGAGGGAAGACAATGTCGATCTCCCTTATATTAGGATGAAGTTGTAGAGCGCAAGATGCTCGGACCCGCAGTAGTCCAAAGGACCAAGGATATGATAGATCTAATGAGAGGACGGCTGGTAGTAGCCCAAGATGGACATGATAAGTATGTTGATTTGACACGAAAGGATAAAGAGTATGAAATAGGGGACCTAGTAATGTTATAGGTATCCCTTGGAAAGGATTGATGAGGTTCGGAAAGAAAGGAAAGCTAAGTCTACAATTTGTTGGACCCTTGGATATATTAAGACGTTTGGGAAGTTAGCATATGAGCTAGCCCTAACCCCGAACATGTAGCAGGTCGTAACGTGTTTCACGTATCAATGTTAAGGAAGTGTAATTCAGATGCCAGATAAATAGAGGCATATGAGCGCATAGATATGGAACCCGACGTAACCTATATGGAGCAACCAGGAAGGGTTATAGAGTGAAAAGGAACAACTGCTTAGGAGAAGGATTATCAAACTAGGCAGAGTTGGTGGTAGGACCACAATGGGGAAAAATTGACTAGAGAGTTAGAAGGCACAATGCTAGAAAAGCATCCCCAACTGTTTTCTATCTGATTCCGGGATGGAATCCTTTTAAGGAGGGGAGACTGTAATAACCCCAATTTTTGGAAATTTTTGAAACCCTTATGAATAGTGTTTTTGCTGAATGAGAAAAATTTTCATGCCACGCTATGTAGGGGTTCTGTTATTGATCTTATGGAATATTATTAGTACTCTATGTGGTATATAAGTGTATGTAAAGATCGTCAGAATCCAATTCCGAACACTTTGATTTTCCCGGAAATCCAATAGATACGGAAAGAATTGAGTATAAGGTAACAGGATAAAAAGGATTTAAATTAAAGGATTATAAGAGAGGATCATAAAAGGAATACAATATATTGAGAAAGGTTAAGGGAACCTGTTAGGAATATATGTGCATTAGTTTGATGATATGTTTAACAAAACACTTAAGTAGAAATTTAGTGTCTGTAGCCTCAACGGATAAGACCACTTTGGCTATCCGTTGATGGTGTAGCTTTACTTAGAAATAAGTCTAGTATTGTAGCATATTTCAGTCTCTGTATTTAAAATTGTAATTCTTAGAAGTTGAGAGAAACTATAAGTCATGTTGACTACTAGATGATATGCAGATAGGAAGGCCAATTGTAAATATATCATGCCTTGTAATTTTGTATAAATGAAGTGGTATCAACGGATGACTTAAAAGACCTTCAACGGATGAGAAGCTAAGCTTCAACGGATGTCTCTAAAGCTTCAACGGATAACATCCTTCAACGGATGAGAGCATCAACGGATGAAAGCTTCAACGGATAACATCCTTCAACGGATGAAGTCATCAACGGATGAAAGCTTCAACGGATGTTCTGCTAATCAGCCGTTGATAAGTGGTAGTTGTACCTACAAGCAGAGGCACGTGGGTTGACAGAGAAAACTGAGATGTGGTAGCCGAATTTCAGGATCAACAGAAAAAGCAGCCGTTCTTCTTTTGTACAAAGTTGCAATAGTCAACAAAGTACTTGAGTGAACAGGAAAAGAAGCAAGTGAAGAACTTATTTTACTATTGTAATTTTATATTGTTTTTCACTTGTACACTTGGTAATATATATGAACCAAGAAGAAGCTAGTAATTAGAGAGATTTTTCCAGAGCTGTTAAGAAATATCTTGAGAGAAAATTCATCTAGTTTGTACTAGGATGCAGCTGTGATCAACATTGTTGAACACAGATTTTCTAATATACCATCTCTGGTGGAACAACAAATCCACCAGAAAAGTTTTTAAGGTCTGTTGTGTTCTTTACATTTGTGCTTGAATATATATCTGTCTGTATTAGCTTAAAGCAATTCACACACTTGTTCTTCTTGAACACACAACTTTATAAACTGCTCAAAACTTGAAAAAGTTTTGAGATTTACATTCAACCCCCCTTCTGTAAATCTCATTGTTAGTCTTCTAGGAATAACAATTGGTATCAGAGCAGGCTCTTGACACACAAAGAGTTTAAAGATCTTGGAATCTAACAAAGATGAGTAAGAAGGATATTGGAGTAAAGATCCCAGTTCTTGACAAAGACAGCTATCACCACTGGAAGGTGAAAATGCACCTTCATCTACTCTCCCAAGATGAAGGTTATGTAAACTGCATTGAGAATGGTCCTCACATTCCCCACAAAGTAGCCACAGTTGCTACGGCCACAATTGCTGTTGGTCAATCCATTCCAAAACCTAGAGCAGAATGGACAATGGAAGACACAGAAGAAGTCCACAAGGATAAGAAGGCTATGAACATTTTGTTTAATGGTCTTGACAAGGATATGTTTGATAATGTGATAAATTGTTCAACTGCCAAAGAGGTTTGGGACACAGTTCAGCTGCTGTGTGAAGGTACAGAACAAGTAAGAGAGAACAAAATGCAGCTTCTCATTCAACAGTATGAGCACTTTCATTTTGAAGAAAATGAATCTTTAAATGACACATTCAATAGATTCCAAAAACTGTTGAATGGACTGAAGCTGTATGGTAGAGTGTACCAGGTGAAGGATTCAAATCTTAAATTTTTGAGATCCTTACCAAAGGAATGGAAACCCATGACTGTTTCCTTAAGAAACTCTCAAGATTATAAGGACTTTACTCTTGAAAGATTATATGGAATCTTGAAGACTTATGAACTAGAGTTGGAACAGGATGAGGTATTGGAGAGGGGGAGAAAGAAAGGAGGTTCAGTTGCATTGGTAGCTGAAAATGAGAAAGAATGCAGAAAAGAAACTGTGAGATCTACATCAAGCTCCAAAGATGGTGTAAGAAATCCAGAATCAGACAAGGGTAAAGGGCAAGTTGCTGAAAATGAAGACAACTCCAGTCAAGATGACTCTGATGGTATTGATGAGCATCTTGCATTTCTGTCCAGGAGATTTGCAAAGATGAAGTTCAGGAAAAACACTAGAGCCACTAAACCCCATAAGAACATGGTGGACAAATCCAAGTTCAAGTGTTTTAATTGTGGTATGAGTGGACACTTTGCAAGTGAGTGCAGAAAGCCAACCTCTGAAAAGAAGAAATTTGAACAAGTAGATTACAAAAAGAAATATTTTGATCTGCTCAAACAGAAGGAAAGGGCTTTCATTACTCAAGAAAGAGACTGGGCAGCTGATGGAGAAGAAGAGGATGAAGACATGGAATATGTTAACTTGGCTCTCATGGCTGATTCTGAGGAGAATGAAGTTAGTTCATCAAGCAACCAGGTAATTACTACTGATATAACACAGCTTACTAAAGAAGAGTGCAATGATGCTTTTAATGACATGTCTACTGAACTGTATCATTTGCGTGTATCTCTTAAATCTCTTGCTAAAGAAAATAGTAGGATTAAAGAGAACAATCTGTTTTTAAGTAATAGAAATGCTGTGTTAGAAGATAAGTTAATTGACCTAGAAAAGACTAAGCTGCATTGTGTATCTGTTGAAAATGAACTAGCTGAATCTATTAAGAAAGTAGAAATACTTTCCAATCAATTAGAGAAAGAGCAAGAGGTGATTAAAGCCTGGAAAACATCTAGGGATGTAAGTGCTCAAATTGCCAAAGTCCAAGGAATTGAATCATTCTGTGAAACTGCCTGGGATAAAAATAAAAAGAAACTGGAATTAATTGATGGACTGTCAACGGATGTGGAATCAACGGATGATGAAAGTTATCCGTTGAAGGAAGAAAAGGAACATCCGTTGAAGGTTCCTCAATTAAAACAGGCAGATGTTTCTAAAAGAGAAAATCTAAAGAAACTCAACAAAAAGTTTGGTTCAACTTCAAAGAACTTTGTCAAAGAAGGAGCAAGCACATCCAAAGATGTCAGAAAGGTGAATGTAGGGCACATGACCTTAGAACAGTTAAACAATAGGCTCAAGATGGTTGAGGATAAAAAGGAATCCAAAAGGAAATCCAACAGAAATGGGAAGGTAGGAGTTAACAAACATAACAATTACACACCTGACAAGTATGCTCCTAGAAAAAGCTGTGTGCATTGTAGTAGTGTTAATCATCTATCTGCTAACTGTAAATCTATTAAGAAATCTCCCATAACTGTACCCTCTTCCATGCCTAACATGTCTGTATCACCTCTACATGCTCTGCCTGTTATGTCTCAACAAAATCCTTATGCACATTTTGCAAACATGCCATATTTTAACAATTCTTATCTTGCTGCATTCAGTATGCCTCAATTGCCATACAATATGCCAATGTGGAATAACATGTATGCACAATCCATGCCTAATAATACTATAAATGTGCTGGATAATGTTGTGACTAACCCTACACCTCAACCAACCACATCTAAGACCAAGGTTGACTCAAACTCACCTAAGTCTAAAGATGCAGGAGGAATGAAGTCTAGGAGAAAGGCTAACAAGAATGGACCCAAGGAAACTTGGGTACCAAAATCAAATTGATTGATTTTGTGGTGTGCAGGAAAATAGAAGAAATCTATGGTACTTGGACAGTGGCTGTTCAAGACACATGACTGGAGATTTCTCCCTGCTCACAGAATTTAAAGAGAGAGCTGGCCCCAGCATAACCTTTGGAGATGACAGCAAAGGGTTTACTATGGGATATGGCTTGATTTCAACAAGGAATGTCATCATTGAAGAAGTTGCATTAGTTGATGGTCTCAAGCACAACTTACTGAGTATCAGTCAACTATGTGATAGAGGGAATACAGTTTCCTTCAATTCTGAAGCCTGTGTTGTCACTAGTAAGAAAGACAACAAAGTGGTTCTAACTGGAGTTAGAAAAGGAAATGTGTACTTAGCTGACTTCAACTCTACAGATGCAGAATCTATTACTTGTCTTTTCAGCAAAGCAAGTTCAGTTGAGAGTTGGCTATGGCACAAGAAGCTATCCCATTTGAATTTCAAGACAATGAATGATCTAGTCAAAAAGGACTTAGTAAGAGGAATTCCTCTTGTTGAATTCTCAAGGGATGGTCTGTGTGATGCTTGTCAGAAAGGCAAACAAAGGAAAGCATCATTTCAGAAGAAGCTTGAAACAACAATTGATGAACCATTACAGCTGTTACATATGGATTTGTTTGGACCAGTCAATGTATTGTCAATAGCAAGAAAAAGATATTGTTTAGTGATTGTAGATGATTTCTCAAAGTTCACATGGGTCTGTTTTCTTGGATCAAAGGATGAAGCAAGTGAAATCATTATCAATCACATCAGGCAAGTCAATAATCATCCTGACTTAAAAGTAAGAAACATCAGGAGTGACAATGGAACTGAGTTCAAGAATTTGACATTAAGGCTGTTCTGTGAAGAAAATGGAATCATGCATGAGTTCTCAGCTCCAAGAACACCTCAGCAAAATGGGGTAGTTGAAAGAAAGAACAGATCTTTAATTGAGGCTGCCAGAACAATGCTTGAAGAATCAAAGTTACCAACATATTTTTGGGCTGAAGCTGTTAATTGTGCCTGTTTCACTCAAAATATTTCTCTGATCAATCAAGCTAAAGGCATGACTCCTTATCAGTTGTTCAAGAAAAGAAAACCAACTCTAAACTTTCTTCATGTCTTTGGATGTAAATGTTTTATACTAAGGAATCAATCTGACCATAAAGGGAAGTTTGATGCAAAGGCTGATGAAGGAATATTTGTTGGTTATTCAGCTGGAAAATCTTATAGGGTCTACAATCTAAGAACCAACATTGTTATGGAATCTGTGCATGTTGTGTTTGATGATAAAAAGATTGATGGACTAACAGATGAGGAACATTATGAGAGACTCAAATTTGACAATATTGAAATATATTGTGATGATAGTGAAGAAGAGATTGATGGAGACGACACTTCAAAAGGAATACAAAATTTGCTCCTGGATAATGCACAAAATTCAGCATCCGTTGAAAGACATTGTGCATCATCCGTTGAAGTACTTAATGAAACATCCGTTGATCATAGCTCATCAACTGATAATCAATTTACATCATTAATTGATGGAACTCCAAGTTCCCTGCAAAGGACCAACAACTCAGGGGGAGTTTCAACTAATCAAAACTCTATCTCACATCATGACAATACTGAGATCACCTCATCTAGAGCTCATCTTCCACCTCAAAGGAAATGGACCAAGAATCATCCCTTTGAACTGATCATTGGTGATGCATCATCTAAAGTGCAAACAAGAAGAGCTACTCAAGATGAATGTCTGTATAGTAGTTTTCTATCTCAGGAGGAACCTAAGAAAGTGGAAGAAGCCTTATTGGATCCAGATTGGATATTAGCTATGCAGGAAGAGCTAAACCAATTTGAGAGAAACCAAGTTTGGAAGCTGGTACCCAAACCAAAGAACAAGAGTCCTATTGATACAAAATGGGTATTCAGAAATAAGATGGATGAAAATGGCATTATCATAAGGAATAAAGCCAGATTGGTTGCTAAAGGCTATTCTCAGCAAGAGGGAATAGATTTTGATGAGACATATGCTCCTGTTGCAAGACTTGAAGCTATCAGAATCTTTCTAGCCTATGCAGCCCATGCCAATTTCAAAGTCTATCAAATGGATGTCAAGAGTGCATTTCTAAATGGGAAATTAGAGGAAGAAGTCTATGTAAGTCAACCTCCAGGATTTGAAGATCCAAATTTTCCAGACTATGTGTATTATCTGTTGAAAGCACTCTATGGACTGAAGCAAGCACCTAGAGCCTGGTATGAAACATTATCAAAATTTCTTTTGGAGAATCACTTCACTAGAGGTACTGTTGATAAAACTCTCTTCTTTAGAAATGTTAATGACTCTAGTATACTTGTTCAAATTTATGTAGATGACATAATATTTGGTTCTAAAGATAATAATCTTTGTAAGAAGTTTGCTAAGCTAATGCAAAGTAATTATGAAATGAGCCTAATGGGAGAACTAACCTATTTTCTTGGTTTACAAATTAAACAAGTTAGTAATGGAATTTTCATTAGTCAAACTAAATATATTCATGATCTTTTAAAGAAGTTTGACTTAATGGAATGTTCATCTGCAAAAACTCCCATGGCCACTGCCACCAAACTTGAATTAAATAAGACTGAAAGGTCTGTGGACATTACAAGTTATAGAGGCATGGTTGGTTCACTTTTATATTTAACTGCTAGCAGACCAGATATAATGTTTGCTACATGTCTGTGTGCGAGATTTCAAGCTGATCCTAGGGAGTCTCACTTAATTGCTATCAAGAGAATTTTCAGATATCTCAAGGGTACACCAAATTTAGGAATTTGGTATCCTAGAGAATCTGGCTTTGATCTAATTGGTTATTCAGATGCAGACTATGCAGGTTGCAAAATAGACAGGAAAAGTACAACAGGCTCCTGTCAATTCCTGGGAAACAAGCTTGTATCATGGTTTAGCAAAAAGCAAAATTCAGTCTCTACTTCTACAGCTGAGGCTGAATACATTGCTGCTGGAAGTTGCTGTTCTCAAGTGTTATGGATGAGGAATCAACTCCTTGATTATGGACTTCATGTTGATAGAATACCTATCTTTTGTGACAACACAAGTGCCATAGCCATAACAGAGAATCCTGTGCAGCACTCAAGGACCAAGCACATTGATATTAAGTACCACTTCATCAGGGAGCATGTCATGAATGGTACAGTAGAACTACATTTTGTTCCAAGTGAACAACAAATTGCTGACATATTTACCAAGCCACTTGATGAATCAACATTCACAAGATTGGTAAGTGAGCTAGGTATGCTTAATTACTCTTAAAATTCATGTCTTCTTTGCAATTTGATGTGGAGCCTGAAATATATTAGTTGCTAGAACAAATTTGACTTTTAACAAAGTTTATTCCATCAACGGATGTTCCCTATCCGTTGAAAGTCAAAATTGCTCTATCAACGGATATTCATTATCCGTTGAAAGACAAGTATATCTCTGGAACTTTTATCCGTCAACGGATAAAGCTGAAGTACCTTTCAACGGATGACAATTTACATTATCCGTTGAAATGTCACATCAGACGTTTGAGGTGTTTCACAGCCGTTGATTCTATTTTCTTAACCGTTGATACCATACATACATCTGTATGTATTGGTTTTAAAGGTAGTTATTAGAATACTTACAGTTTATTCTTAAACGGCTGAAATTCACTAACACCTATTTATTGATTAATCCTTTATTTATTTTTTTTTAAAGCATATAAGCCCTTCTGATTGTTCATTATTACTTTACGCTTTCTTAGAATTTCAAGCATTTACCATTTTCTCTCTGCAAAACCCTCAAGTTATTCTCTGCAATTTCTACTCACAACAATGGCACCAGTCGTGAAGATTATGTCTCAATCTGGGTTCATCTACGAGAAGAATAATTTCATAGCTCTGGTAGAGAAGAATGAAGCCCACTCAGATTATCACAAAATGATGGACTTCATCAAAAACTGTAAACTTAGCTATGCAATGCTGGAAGCCCCAACGATTTTCTGTGAAGTAGTTGAGGAGATTTGGACAACTGCTGAGTTCAACTCCATGGATATGACTATCTCCTTCACTCTCAAAGGTAAAAATCACTGTATAAACTGTGATGACTTACAAGCATGTTTTAAATTACCTGAGAACAATGCCATGACACCACACACTGATAGTGATGTATCCAGCATGTTAGATTCCATAGGTTACTCTCTTAACTCTGCTAATTTAGGGGGTATTAGACGAAAAGGCCTTAGGAAAGAATGGAGTTTTCTTGGGGATGCCTTCATAAAGGTTTTCTCTGGGAAAATTAGTAATTTTGATGCCATAACTTCATCTCTTGTTAACATGTTCTATATGCTTGTTTCTGATAGGTACTTTAACTTTAGCAACTATGTGATGCTAGAATTAGGTACTAGACTAGGTAACAAAGCTAATAGACCTAATAACATCTATTATGCTAGATTCTTTATGTTATTGGCTAACCATGTTGCTGAAGGTTTAGTCATAATCAATGAGAATAATAAACTCAAGTGCTGGGCACAAGAGAAAAGAGTTCTTGCAGACTTGAAGAGAATGGATCTTAACAGCAGTGTGCAATTGGTATATTTACCAATCATGAATGCACCCCAGGTAGGTGAGGTAATTGCTTCTACAACTCCTACTTCTTCCAACCCCTCTATTTCTTTATCTTCTAGTGTGGCCATGAAATCTGTGTCAATGCCCCAACAGATTTCTACCAAGGTCACCAAATCCAAACTTTCAAAATCCAAGACAAAGAAAACCACCTCTGTTGTTTCTCAAAAGACAACAGTTGTAACAACAACCATTAACCCTGAGGGAAGTGATCAGGGTGTGAGTGGTGAGGGGAGGGGTGAACATCAAAGAAACCCCCAGGATAAGGAAGGAGAGTTGAGTGCTTCCCAAGCTAGCCAAGCCCCAGTTTCTCAAAAAGCTGTGGTGGTTGAAAAGGTCTCTAGCACATCCCTAGTAGCATCCTCCCAAAAGGATGTTACTATTGAAAAGAGTTCCCATCCAGGAACACAGAACAAAAGAGGGAGGGACACTAAAGCCAAACACTCACCTACAAAAGCCTTTATTAGAAGAAAGAAGGCTAGAACCCAATCTTCTACACAGGGTGCACACACTGCACAGATACATCCATCTGTCTCTGTGCCTTCTCAAACTCAGTTTGATGTGACTCCAATAAATGTGGAGTCACAGCCCCATTCTCTCACAATAACTACACATCAATCACCAAATACTTCTTCACCATCTCTGGATGTGGATATGCTATTCCCATCAATTCCTGATTCTCCCTCTTTACAACTCAGGGAGAAGCCCCACTCAAATACAGGTGATCATCATCTTTTAGATGATTTGTTGGATCACCCGCAAATTCTTTCAGATATAATTGAAGGATCTGTATCAACACATATCAAATCAATCTATACAGATTCAACAGTTATATCACTTTCAATTTCATCTTCTTTTCCTTCTTCAATGGATATCACTCATCCGTTGACAAGTGGTTGCTCTTCAACGGATAAGCTTAACAGCAGTTATCCGTTGATAACAACAGTTTCAACTTCAACGGATATTCCACATCCGTTGATAGTCTCTACACAAATAACTGAAATGATTCCAAGTGTAGAAGACATGAATACTGTGCAATCACTTTTAGGATTGAGGGCAGGGAGTGAAAATTTGAGTGAGAGGCTGGGTTGCTCCCAGGCAAAAGGAGAGATTGAGAGCACAAAAATGCATGCTATTTCTTCCAGCATGGCAAAAGTCAGTGAGTGGAGTACCACCTTAGAAGGTGAAGGTGAGGGAGTGAGATGTGTGAGCCAGGGGGAGCCCCTGATGCAAGAACATAGAGAAAAAGAGAGAAAAGCAGGTACAGTTGATACAAGGGTGGAACCAGCCATTGCTCATGAGTCAATGATTGTGGATGATGCTGAAAAGGAAAGACAATTTCAGCAACATTACAAAGCTGTAATTGATAACATTTCCTTGGATGCTGACACTTTTACTCATCCTGTGACAGCCTATCAACTGTTGGCTGCTCAGGGCAATGAGGAGGCAGAGAGGACACTACATCTAGTGCACTCAACAGAATCTCTTCAAAGGGATAAAGCTGCTATTAACAGGATGCCTTCTACAGCTGATGAGCCATCTGAGGAATTTGGAGTAAATTCTGATGATGATGACTCTATTTCTTCTGATGGAAGCATGAACATAGGGGGAGATGAAGACCCTAGTTCCATTCCTAATCTACCTGAATGGGCCCTGACTAAGGAGCATAGAACAGGTGAATTCAATGTCCACCTGGTCAAACAAATCATCACTATTCAACAGGCCATTCAGAACACTTCAAATGCAAATATCAAGGCTATCCTCCAAGCTCACCTGGACTCACTGCATCTCATGAAGTTGCAGAAAGTAAAGCAAGATATGAGTCTAAATGATCTCAGGAAAGATATTGCTGACTTGAAATCCTTCACTTCAGAAAAATTGGATTCAGTCATGCCCTATGGTACTTTGCAGGACTTGGTTTCGAGATTGAAAAAGGAATCATTTACTGAACAAAGGCTGGCCAAGTTGGAAGACAGAGTTCAAGGAATTGAAGATTCTGTGGCCACCCTTCTTCTCAACCAACAATCTCAAACCAATCTCCTAATGCAGCTGGCAAAAGCACAAGGCTTGACCCCTCTCCTTGATGATAACAAAAAGGGGGAGAATAAAAGGGAAGGGGAAGGAGAGCCCTCTACAAAGATTCAGATATCTAAAGTGCTAGTTCCTGCCATCACTACCTCTCCAATCATTCAAATCAAGGGAAAATCTGATGGAATTGATTTGATTCAGCTAGCAGCAGCTGAAATACAAATGAAAGAACAATGGAGGAGAATTGATGAAAGGTTGCAATTGGTGTTTGGTTCTACACAAAATAAATCAACATCTGTGAAATTTAGCACAAAGATTGAACCAATCAACATGGAGCTCATGCCAGTAGGGAGTCTTAAGGATGGAGAAGCTTCTTCCAAAGAGCTACAAGCTATAATCCTCAAGCCCAATGAAAGATCCAATAAGGACTCAACAAAGAATCCTTTAAAAGAAGTGGACTTTCCTCCTTCAAAAGATGATGAGAACAAGATCTTAGGCAGGAGTATTGCCTATCTCAAAAAGTCCATGGATGAGGCTGTAAGGAGAAATAGAGCTATTATCATTAGAGAGGGAAAGAGCATATGTGTGATGCAAGGACATCCCAAATTCTCAATAGCTAAGAAAGAAGAAGCCAAGCAATTAAAGGCTGACAAAAGAGCACAAGCAAAGCTTGAAAAACAGCTAAAGTCAAGCCAAGTTGAAGAAATGAAAGGAATTGAAGTCAGGGGTGAAGAAAAGATTGCTAACTTAGATGAGGTTCTTGGGAGCATATTTGGTGAAAATATGGAGGAAAGAGAGGAATGGCAGAAGGGAAACAGAAGAAAGGCCAAGGCACACAGAAGGAGTGAAGATAACCCTGAAGATACCAAATCTATATCTAAACCACTACCTTCCATACCTGAACCTTTTGTTACTGATCCCTCTATAAATATCCATGGTGAACCAATCATTCCAAAAGAGGAACCTATTGATTGGGACAACATCACATTGCCTACCTTTCTAACCACTCTTCCACCACCAAAGAAACAGAAAAGAAAACCAAAATCTACACCTCCCACAACCTCTAAGAAATTCACTCAAAAACAAAAACCTAAGCCTAAGTCACCCATTTCTAAAGATGATTATGTTCACATCTGTGACATAAAAGAAATTTCAGACATTGAACTCTATCTGGATGAGCTGGAGGATGTAAGGGGAATAGCTGCCTACAGACAGTTACCAGAAAGATTAGTGTTCAGATATAAAGGAGCTGGGGAAAGAACATGGCCTCTCCACAGGATTCTAAATGAAGGCTACTCTACCTTGATCAGAGTCTTTTCAGCCATCAAAAAGGATTCTGGCTTTACCAGAACAGCCAAGACTGAAATTCTCAACAAGATTGCCAACATAAGGAAGACTTGGAGGGAACCAAATGCTTTGCCCAGAACCTTACTCATACAAGAAAGGGGAACTAAAATTCACAAATCACCTCATTGGTTGATGGAATTTAGAGATGACAAAGGAGTCAGAAGATTTTTCAGACTTGAAGACCAACTCAAGATTGCCAGCAATGAAACTCTCAAGGAAATGCAATCTAAGTTGGATATCAGTGATGAAGATGAAGCTGAATTCTTCAGAAAACTCCAACTCCAAATTGAGGGAAATGACAAAGGGCTAGGAAAGAAAACCAGGGAACAAAGAAGAAAATGATGATTTGCTCAGGCTAGAGGAGCACCCTTGGAAATACTGTAAATCTTCAATTACCTCCTAGTACATACACTTTTGCAGCACTTTTTATATTTCTACTTAGTTTCAATTCAAATATTTGTTAAGTGTTTTGTTATCATCAAGTTAACCCTGAATTTATGCCTACAGTTCTTATAGACATAAATAGGGGGAGATTGTTAGGAATATATGTGCATTAGTTTGATGATATGTTTAACAAAACACTTAAGTAGAAATTTAGTGTCTGTAGCCTCAACGGATAAGACCACTTTGGCTATCCGTTGATGGTGTAGCTTTACTTAGAAATAAGTCTAGTATTGTAGCATATTTCAGTCTCTGTATTTAAAATTGTAATTCTTAGAAGTTGAGAGAAACTATAAGTCATGTTGACTACTAGATGATATGCAGATAGGAAGGCCAATTGTAAATATATCATGCCTTGTAATTTTGTATAAATGAAGTGGTATCAACGGATGACTTAAAAGACCTTCAACGGATGAGAAGCTAAGCTTCAACGGATGTCTCTAAAGCTTCAACGGATAACATCCTTCAACGGATGAGAGCATCAACGGATGAAAGCTTCAACGGATAACATCCTTCAACGGATGAAGTCATCAACGGATGAAAGCTTCAACGGATGTTCTGCTAATCAGCCGTTGATAAGTGGTAGTTGTACCTACAAGCAGAGGCACGTGGGTTGACAGAGAAAACTGAGATGTGGTAGCCGAATTTCAGGATCAACAGAAAAAGCAGCCGTTCTTCTTTTGTACAAAGTTGCAATAGTCAACAAAGTACTTGAGTGAACAGGAAAAGAAGCAAGTGAAGAACTTATTTTACTATTGTAATTTTATATTGTTTTTCACTTGTACACTTGGTAATATATATGAACCAAGAAGAAGCTAGTAATTAGAGAGATTTTTCCAGAGCTGTTAAGAAATATCTTGAGAGAAAATTCATCTAGTTTGTACTAGGATGCAGCTGTGATCAACATTGTTGAACACAGATTTTCTAATATACCATCTCTGGTGGAACAACAAATCCACCAGAAAAGTTTTTAAGGTCTGTTGTGTTCTTTACATTTGTGCTTGAATATATATCTGTCTGTATTAGCTTAAAGCAATTCACACACTTGTTCTTCTTGAACACACAACTTTATAAACTGCTCAAAACTTGAAAAAGTTTTGAGATTTACATTCAACCCCCCTTCTGTAAATCTCATTGTTAGTCTTCTAGGAATAACAGAACCTAAGTAATAAGATCCCGGGTATGATCCCTCAAACGATAAACGAAAACGAAAGTTAAGCGAACCGTATAACAGATCAGCGGTCATTAGGCAAACGATTAGGAAGTTAATCAAGGAAATTAGTGGGGATGATGTCATCCAACCAATAGAAAGAGGACAAGGAGGGGAGGATGACATCATGAGGATGACACAAGCATGACATGGGAAGGAATGAGGTGTGGTTGAATGAGAACCACACAAATTCAAGGGCAATAAGGTAATTGACTAAATCAAACACAAAAACAAAGCAACCAAGCCAAGTAAAATCATTTTCATCAAAATCAAAAAGAACCAAGGCTTGTTCTTGAAGAAGCTCTCGGCTTTTTACTATTCAAAAGAGCAAGAAATTCAAAATCAAAGATCCAAGCTTCCTAAATTGGTGAGTTAATTCCCTAATCATCTTCATGCTTAGTTAGGGCTATATCATGAGTTTAAGCCATCAATTCCTTCTCCATCTTCTCCATTTAATCAAAGAATAAGGCTATGAATAGTGTTTTCAAGTTTTTAACTTGAAGTTTTTCTTGTTTTCCTTGAAGATCCAAGCATTCCTAAGACTTCTCAAAGCTTCTTAAGGCTTCCTAGCTCCTCCCACCACTTCAAAGAAGGTATACCATCTCCAAACCCTAGATTCCTATGTATTATAAGATGATTTTGATTAGTAGAATGATATTGTAGCTTGTTGTTGTGATTAGAGTTTGGGAATTGAAATGGTAGTGAAATGGAATGGTAAATGTTGTGGTTTTGATTAAAAGAACTTAAGTATGGTTAAAGTTAAGCTTAGGCATAAGTATGAATGTTAAAATTGAATTGGTTGAGGTTGTTATGATGTGATAAGGATGGATGTTGGTTGTATGTTGGATTTGAGGTTGAATTGGGAGGGTTTTGAATGGTTTAAAATATTGGAAATCGCGTAAACATAGCCGTCGTAACGTCCGATTTTCTTTGGACTGTTTTTGTGCATAGCATTAGGACCCGAAAACCCCCTGCTAGATTATTACCACTGCCATGTTTAGATAGCTCATGTTACGAGCTTCGTTTTGATATATAGTTCGTTCGATTCCGATGCACAGTTTAGGAGAAACGACCGTTTCAAGTAACGGCGTTTCGCGAACAAAACTTTTCCCCTCGCCTTACTTTGAAACATAGGTTAAAGACCAAAAAGGGTTAATTAATGTATGAAACATTTATGGTAAGTGTGTTAGGCAGTTGGTAAGACACTCGCGAAGGAATCGCTTTAAAACTCGTAAAGGTTAAATTATTAAAAATGGTGGAGCCGAGGGTACCCGAGTGACTTAAGCGAATCAGTAAGCGCAAAACAAGCGTTAGAGTCTAAGTTAGTTAAAGTATAGATTTACAAGTGACTTTGGTTTAATTCCAACTTATTTGTTGTTTATAGGTTACCAGACTCGTCCCGAGCCATTCGTAACCCCCAGTCGCTCAGGCAAGTTTTCTACCCGTATAACTGTTGTTGTGATGTATATGTGTATATGCATGATCTTGCGATAAATGCATATTGGTTATTAGCAAATTCTTGCGATATATTGTAGCATGTGATATGGTATATATGCATGCCTATTTCATATTCTTGATTTATATATCTGTTGGTTCAAATGCTTATAGTTGCATAATACCTATGCTAGAGATAAGCGGTATTTGAGTTTACCTCTAGTATAGGGGATAAAAGGTGAACATATTTCTAAACCGGGAGGCGAGGCTCCCGAGTATAATATATATTTATATATATATGGATATAGTTTTTAAAACTATTAATCGAATAAGGTTTATTCGATAACTTTATTTTATTTAATGAATATTATTACGAATATTCATTCGAGGACTTATGACTCTTTTATATTATTTATTGAATAATATTTGAATATTCATTCGAGGGCTTATGACTCAGTTTATATTATTTAATGAATATAATTTGAATATTCATTTGAGGATCTATGACTCCGATTATTTGCTGAGATATATTCTTTATTTTATTAAAGAATAATGTTTCGATAATCAAACTTATTTTCGATTATTCAAATAAAGATAGTACTTTCATATAAGTATATCTTTGGTTATTTAATACTCATTTCAAGTATAAGTCTTACAACTTCTACTTCAATTATTTGTATAAAGATTATTCTTTATGGGAATATTATTTAAATAATAATATTCAGACATTTTCTAAATATATTGGGACTGATTTAATTCATTAAATCAGCATTACTCCAAACACTCTTTAAAGTGTTTTCGAGTCTTCAAAATGATTTTTAAAAGTTAGAGCGGATCCCAAAACTCATTTTTATATTTAAGATCTTCCTTTTAAAGGGGATTTAAATACTCGTTCAAAACCAGAGGGATCCGGCTCTATGGTGTATTTATATTCGCAACAAGGTTGCTGTTTTGATAAATGAATTGATTACTTGCCCAATGTTCGGGAAGTAAGCCCATCTAATTGAGTCGGCATAAGCGACAGGCCGGGGTACGGTCTATCAAAGTGTAAGTGGCTGGGTGGCAGTCCATTAACGCGTGAGTGGCCGGGTAACGGTCTAGCGCGAGGTCCTAATGCGGCCAGGGTGATGACCGGTGAGGAATTCATCCATCTACAGTAGAAAAGGTTACTTATTGGTATCTTTGCCTGATCAGCAAGATATCTGGTTTATGCCAAAATTCTTTTCCTTTCCAAAATTCATTGGATATTATAACTCTGTTCATACTTTACATGACAGAGATTTTCAGGAAATGTATGAGATATATATATATATATATGGATATATATATCAGGACTTAATGAAGTATCTCGTAACTTCATTATTTATAATGATATTTCAAAGATTGAATCTATTCAAGTCTTATCTTGTAGTCTCATCTTGGTGATGAACTTTGAAACTGATTATAACTTGAACGGTGGTAGTTCAAGTAGTATTTGGATATAAAGTATATTGGAGTATCTTGTAACTTCATTTTTTTTTAAACTTATATCTAGTAAATGATTATCTTATGCATGACAAAGATTTTCAGAAAAACGTTGAGACAAGGTTAGATATATGAGATCACCTTGCAACGGTATTTTTATACAGTTATACACTGGAACTCTGTGTGTATTATGCATGGAAGAGGACTTCCAATATTTTGAAAAGTATATATGTATATATATACTGAATATTTTGTGACTTCATCGCATTAAGATATCAACTTGGTTCATTTCTTTTGACCAAGACTTTCATGAGTACTATGAGAAGGCTCATATATTGTTAATCATTATACATATTATTTTGGTGGGCTTGCTGCTCACCCTTGCTTTCTTCTTTCATCACACAACATCAGATAGATAAGATGAACCGGACCAAGCTCCCGATTCGCAAGAGGTTAGGAGATGTTCTGCAGTTTTCTAGAAGCACTGATGCCGCCGTAGCTGAGGTAGGAACTACCAATAGGCTAGGCTTTCAACTTCTGATGTACCAGATTTATGTATATTTATGAATTGTAATAATGGCAAAGAAATGTAAATTTAGTCAGAAAACCTTTTAAGGTGTATTGGCAGATAATTGTGGAATATAAGGACTTGTGATTATTTTTTTTTGATGTTCATCTCTGAGACTATAACGTGTGGTGTGTGTGTTTATTGTGGGGTCACAGTGCAGAGTAGTTGAGTAATTATTAAGATTGGATGTTATTAAGGGAAATGGAACTCGTGACGACCCGGATCCCCGACCCCGGATCTGGGGGTGTTACAGAAATGGTATCAGAGCTAAGTGTTATAAACCTCAGAGATGATGGGACGTTAAGATAATAAGTTCACAAAGATAATAAGAACTCTTGCCAAGTTCATAGTCGGGCTACCTAACGTAGTACTGACAGTTAAAACCCTTATGGGAACCCTTATAAATATCGTAATAGGAGCGTAGTTCGTTATCGTATATGGTAGCGGGACTCCGAACCCTGAGGTTGCGGAGCAACAGCGCGATGATGTTTTATTACTAATTGGAGATCAGATTGTGGATCCGATAGAGTGTCCTAATGCAGGACCGGATGATGTTGATATTGAGGATGTAGCGGTTGAGGATGTTGTCCTAGAAGGGATAGTTGTTGAGGAGGATCCCATGGAGGATCCTGACAAGATTGGATAAAGGACCACTGATGAATTGATGACCATGGTTAGGTCGACTACCAGAGGTAGGATTGGCCGGTCACTATCGGAGGTTCGTTCAAGTTTGTGAAGATAGTAGCCCCTTTAACGCGGCTTACTCGTAAGACTGAGAAGTTCGAATGGACAGAGAAATGCGAGAACAGCTTTCAAGAACTGAAGCAGAGGTTGGTGATGGCCCCTATGCTGGCGTTGCCAGATGGAAAATGAGATTTTGTGAAGTGTAGTGACGCTTCGCACAAGGGCTTAGGGTGCGTGCTTATGCAGCACGGTAAGGTAATCGCGTACATGTCAAGACAATTAAGGTAATATGAAATTCGATATCCCCGCCCATGAGCTTAGGCTCGTGGCAATAGTTTTACCCTAAAGATTGGAGGCACTACTTGTATGGAGAGAAGTGCGAGATTCACAAACCATAGGAGCTCTAGTACATTTTTACGTAGAAAGAGCTCAACATACGCCAGAGGAGGCGGTTAGAGCTAATCAAAAATTATGATTGGGAGATTCTTTATCATTCGGGGAAAGCCAATATGGTGACTGATGCCCTTAGTAAAAAGGAGAGACTCAAGGTGATAATATCTTTTGGAGAGTTTATAAGAAATTTTGAGAAAATGGAAATAGTAGTGAAGGTACCCGGAGCCGGTACCGAAAAGCTGTTTGAGATTGCAATAGAGACCGAATTATCGGAAAAGAACATATTGTGCCAGAAAAAGTGATGAATGAAGGCAGAGAGCCAACAATTAGATAAAAGATTAATACCAAGAAAGATGATAAGGGAATAATGAGGTATTCCTACAGAATTTGGGTTCCAAATGTTCAAGAGCCTAAAGATGAAATCTTAGACGAAAGCTAGTTTGAGGAATAAGATTTAGAGCAAACCCTGAACGTGATAGTCAGGGAGGTCGCCATCAAGATAGAAGGAACCCATAACATAATGAAGTGGAAAATGAGGATTTTAACGTATAAGATAACCCCAAGTATGGGAGAGGGATGAAACATTTCATACTAAGGAAACAGAAAGTCGAGTAAGGAAAGGAGACCCGAGACGGTACTCCTATACGGCAATTCATGGACCTGTCTAGACAGAACTTAGACTATTATCCCCAACCACCACCTTGAGGAAACAATGTGGTGTGAAATTCTTTCAGGACCTCTAAGTCGCTAAGCTCTCAGAGTTCCACGGAACAAGCTGACCCAGTCGAGGCAAGAGCCTGGCTAAAGGAAATATAGGAATCATTTGAGATTCTAAATGATTGACGAATCACAAAAGACTATTTTTATCACTTACCCTCCTAAGAGTGAGACCACCCGCTGGTGAAAGGCCAAGGAAGGCACGAAGCAAGAGATTATAATAAACTGATTAAAGTTCAATCAATTGTTTCGAGAAAGTAATTCCCAAGGTTATGGAGATAGCGTAAAAGCTTTAGAGCGAGAACAAAGGCAGACGAGTATGATGAATTAGGAATCTAAGTTGTAAAAGTTATCAAGATTCGTTTTGAGGACACGAATCCGGAATGACGGGATGTTTGAAATCAATGCTTATGTTGTGATTGGTTCGTGAAATAATGATAAGAGAAAGGAAAAGAATTTACTGAAACCCTAAAGACTCGTAGCAATAGAAATAGGAAAGTATGTAATCATTGGTATGAGGGTGATTCACCATGAGTTAAAGTTGATGGTTGAAGGCATACGAGTTATGTACATTTTATCCCCTATAAGTTGGGAGGATTTGAGGAAACCTTGAGATAATTCGAAGGATAAATAATGAGACGCGGATAGACTGAGGAGACAAGAAAGTAAGAAATTAAGAAAATTGGATGAAGGAAGTGACCTTCAAGAAGGTGAAGTGTAAGACCGGTGGCATGATACCCAGAAAGGGAGACGCCAGATATGAAAGATATCCCAACATTGAGGTGACTGTTGAGATAAATAACAAAAGTAAATAAGGAATTATTAAGAAGAAGTTCATGTTGAACATGACCAATATCTTCCAAAACATCCATGTTATCATTACAAAATCAGGAAAGAAAAGCGGATGACCATTGTTATCTTTTGGAGGCCATATGGATTGACCTCAATTTGAATAAGGATGCTATTATGAAGTTAGGTATAGACTATCGAGGTGGGGAATGATGAATAAGATAATCTATCAAGGAAATATGACTTGATTTATCCATGGAAGGATGCAGGTACCTTTTAAAGGTGGAATTAAGGATAGAACATTGGTAACTTAAAATGAATCCTAGGGGAATGCATAAAGGTTGGAATTTCACCCTTAATAGGGACAGTGTGAGTTTTGACAGTATGAATTGGAAAGGATTAAGGTAACAACAACCTTTAAAGGATCAGTGGAGAAATTTTTTTCAAAAGTATATAGACAATGATTCTAGTATTAGTATATGGTATTGTGATATGCCCTGTATCTAGGGAATACAGGAGGAACGATTGAATGATAACCTTAGAGGTTTTACAAGGAGATAGGTAATATTCAAATTTCTCAAGAATAGAAATGTTGATAAAGGAAATATGACGTAATTATATTGATGCCAAGTGAGGCACGTGTTAAACCACGAGAAGGTATGGATCGAACCAGTAATGGTCGAAATTGTTCAGGGCAATTAGGACTTAAGATAAAAGATGTTCTAAGTATAATTGAGAGTTAGTCGTGACAGTGATTAACCTCTAAAGACTGAGGCAATAACTTGTGGGAAAAAAAATGGTGATTTTTTTTTCACTCATTAGATTTTAATGAAAACCTCTTCACATCAGCTGTGATGGAAATGAGGTAGAAAATTTAGTTGAAGGTGGTTAAAAGACATTGATTATAAGGAACTATTACTATCAGGAAAGGCCAAAGAGGTGGCCGACACTTTAACGGTAAAAGGATAATTGTAGGCGCTTGTGCCAAAGAATACAGTGATGATGGTTAAAGCTGTGAAGGTTGTATTATGGTTTAGAAGATTGACATTCCTTCTGATGACTGTGCAATACCCAACCGTAATAGTAGTTGGTAAAGGTTTAATTCGTGTAATCGCCATGAACGGGCTATCTATATTAGAAGGTCCTATCTTGAGATAAGTCAGGACCATGTTTCAAAAAGGACTAGACGAACCTTTGAGTAAGTCTTCTATTTAAGGCATATGATTTAGAATGGTATTAACCTGCTATCGTTGCTTTGATTGAAACTCTTCTGCAATTTTATCTGCTTCATGTCATGTATGTATGTCAGGATCAGGAGTGTTCTTCATGAATCAGGAATGGTGATTATGTTACCTCCTTAGAATGATTGATACGACATGTATGGACTCCGTATGGTTAGATATTAAGACTTCATGGAAAATGAATGACTACAGTAGGTCAGTGGTGGACCATAGTAAGGCAGCAATGATTCTGCGAGTATTGAGCTGAATACAACCGTGAGAGTTGTATTGGAATGGGTGTTGAGATTGAGTACCACTAATCGGGTCGTGGTAGTGTATAAGTTATCATTGATAGACTAATTAAGTAGAGTATCTACCTAGTGAATAATTATTCTTTCTTATCAATAGAGAGTCGTATTATTATACGAGGAAGGTTGCGGTGCAAGCATAGAATTCTAGTAACGATGATGTATAGAATGAGATCCCAGATTCGATTTTCGATGTCGAGGGAGTTTCAAAGGTGATTGTGTATAAGCTCGAGGAAGAGTGTGGGTCCATAGAATGATGGACGGAATAGCAAAAATATTTAAGCATGCAAAATGCGATGCGATAATACTTGATGTTGATATATATACACATATGTTTTGTTCTCCTATGACAAACCTCTATAGTTCAGAGGTAGACTCCAAGCCAGATATTTTGTGGCAGTATGTTTTTTTTTTCATATATACAATTCTCTTCAATTCGTTCTTTTCTTTTCATTTCATGTAAGCTGAGAAGAACAACCCTTCCAGAAAGGGGAGGTATTGCCGAATGACTATCTATCTGTGTGATAGAAGCCTAGTAGGATACCAGCTATTGTTTAATTGCTTGTCAAGTACTAAAGGCTGGCAACCTTCTGTACTAACTATGCGATATAACAAGTGTTCATGATCTTAGTGATCTCTCAACAAATTCCTTTACTTCTATTTGATTGATCAAATTTTGGAAAATAGAAACAACTGAAAAAGGAGTAATAAAGTGGTGGTAGTATGCGGAATGGGAACACATTCGTGATACTAAGGTTGACGTGGTTATTAAAAGGTTATAGAACGCTAACGAGCAAAAGTATAACCAGTATAATATTAGGAACGGAAGGTGATAGCGATTACAAACTGGAAAAGAATGGGTATTGAGAAGGAAAAGTTCTAATGATTAGAAGCTATTATGAGAGTCTGTGTAATAGACTTGAAAGAATTTGGAATGATCACTTAATGCGGATTGAGTTATCTTACGACAATAGATCATATGTCATTATCGAGATATCACCTTATGAGATCCTTGAGGGAAGACAATGTCGATCTCCCGTATGTTAGGATGAAGTTGTAGAGCGCAAGATGCTCGGACCCGCAGTAGTCCAAAGGACCAAGGATATGATAGATCTAATCAGAGGACGACTGGTAGTAGCCCAAGATGGACATAATAAGTATGTTGATTTGACACGAAAGGATAAAGAGTATGAAATAGGGGACCTAGTAATGTTATAGGTATCCCTTGGAAAGGATTGATGAGGTTCGGAAAGAAAGGAAAGCTAAGTCTACAATTTGTTGGACCCTTGGATATATTAAGATGTTTGGGAAGTTAGCATATGAGCTAGCCCTAACCCCGAACATGTAGCAGGTCGTAACGTGTTTCACGTATCAATGTTAAGGAAGTGTAATTCAGATGCCAGATAAAAAGAGGCATATAAGCGCATAGATATGCAACCCGACGTAACCTATATGGAGCAACCAGGAAGGGTTATAGAGGGAAAAGGAACAAGTGCTTAGGAGAAGGATTATCAAACTAGGCAGAGTTGGTGGTAGGACCACAATGGGGAAAAATTGACTAGAGAGTTAGAAGGCACAATGCTAGAAAAGCATCCCCAACTGTTTTCTATCTGATTCCGGGACGGAATCCTTTTAAGGAGGGGAGACTATAATAACCCCAATTTTTGGAAATTTTTGAAACCCTTATGAATAGTGTTTTTGCTGAATGAGAAAAATTTTCATGCCACGCTATGTAGGGGTTCTGTTATTGATCTTATGGAATATTATTAGTACTCTATGTGGTATATAAGTGTATGTAAAGATCGTCAGAATCCAATTCCGAACACTTTGATTTTCCCGGAAATCCAATAGATACGGAAAGAATTGAGTATAAGGTAACAGGATAAAAAGGATTTAAATTAAAGGATTATAAGAGAGGATCATAAAAGCAATACAATATATTGAGAAAGGTTAAGGGAACCTAAGTAATAAGATCCCGAGTATGATCCCTCAAACGATAAACAAAAACGAAAGTTAAGCGAACCGTATAACAGATCAGCGGTCATTAGGCAAACGATTAGGAAGTTAATCAAGGGGATTAGTGGGGATGATGTCATCCAACCAATAGAAAGAGGACAAGGAGGGGAGGATGACATCATGAGGATGACACAAGCATGACATGGGAAGGAAGGAGGTGTGGTTGAATGAGAACCACACAAATTCAAGGGCAACAAGGTAATTGACTAAATCAAACACAAAAACAAAGCAACCAAGCCAAGTAAAATCATTTTCATCAAAATCAAAAAGAACCAAGGCTTGTTCTTGAAGAAGCTCTCGGCTTTTTACTATTCAAAAGAGCAAGAAATTCAAAATCAAAGATCCAAGCTTCCTAAATTGGTGAGTTAATTCCCTAATCATCTTCATGCTTAGTTAGGGCTATATCATGAGTTTAAGCCATCAATTCCTTCTCCATCTTCTCCATTTAATCAAAGAAGAAGGCTATGAATAGTGTTTTCAAGTTTTTAACTTGAAGTTTTTCTTGTTTTCCTTGAAGATCCAAGCATTCCTAAGACTTCTCAAAGCTTCTTAAGGCTTCCTAGCTCCTCCCACCACTTCAAGGAAGGTATACCATCTCCAAACCCTAGATTCCTATGTATTATAAGATGATTTTGATTAGTAGAATGATATTGTAGCTTGTTGTTGTGATTAGAGTTTGGGAATTGAAATGGTAGTGAAATGGAATGGTAAATGTTGTGGTTTTGATTAAAAGAACTTAAGTATGGTTAAAGTTAAGCTTAGGCATAAGTATGAATGTTAAAATTGAATTGGTTGAGGTTGTTATGATGTGATAAGGATGGATGTTGGTTTTATGTTGGATTTGAGGTTGAATTGGGAGGGTTTTGAATGGTTTAAAATATTGGAAATCGCGTAAACATAGCCGTCGTAACGTCCGATTTTCTTTGGACTGTTTTTGTGCATAGCATTATGACCCGAGAACCCCCTGCTAGATTATGACCACTGCCATGTTTAGATAGCTCATGTTACGAGCTTCGTTTTGATATATAGTTCGTTCGATTCCGATGCACGGTTTAGGAGAAACGACCGTTTCAAGTAACGGCGTTTCGCGAACGAAACTTTTCCCCTCGCCTTACTTTGAAACATAGGTTAAAGACCAAAAAGGGTTAATTAATGTATGAAACATTTATGGTAAGTGTGTTAGGCAGTTGGTAAGACACTCGCGAAGGAATCGCTTTAAAACTCGTAAAGGTTAAATTATTAAAAATGGTGGAGCCGAGGGTACCCGAGTGACTTAAGCGAATCAGTAAGCGCAAAACAAGCGTTAGAGTCTAAGTTAGTTAAAGTATAGATTTACAAGTGACTTTGGTTTAATTCCAACTTACTTGTTGTTTATAGGTTACCAGACTCGTCCCGAGCCATTCGTAACCCCCAGTCGCTCAGGCAAGTTTTCTACCCGTATAACTGTTGTTGTGATGTATATGTGTATATGCATGATCTTGCGATAAATGCATATTGGTTATTAGCAAATTCTTGAGATATATTGTAGCATGTGATATGGTATATATGCATGCCTGTTTCATATTCTTGATTTATATATCTGTTGGTTCAAATGCTTATAGTTGCATAATACCTATGCTAGAGATAAGCGGTATTTGAGTTTACCCTTAGTATAGGGGATAAAAGGTGAACATATTTCTAAACCGGGAGGCGAGGCTCCCGAGTATAATATATATTTATATATATATATATGGATATAGTTTTTAAAACTATTAATCGAATAAGGTTTATTCGATAACTTTATTTTATTTAATGAATATTATTACGAATATTCATTCGAGGACTTATGACTCTTTTATATTATTTATTGAATAATATTTGAATATTCATTCGAGGGCTTATGACTCAGTTTATATTATTTAATGAATATTATTTGAATATTTATTTGAGGATCTATGACTCCGATTATTTGTTGAGATATATTCTTTATTTTATTAAAGAATAATGTTTCGATAATCAAACTTATTTTCGATTATTCAAATAAATATATTACTTTCATATAAGTATATCTTTGGTTATTTAATACTCATTTCAAGTATAAGTCTTACAACTTCTACTTCAATTATTTGTATAAAGATTATTCTTTATGGGAATATTATTTAAATAATAATATTCAGACATTTTCTAAATATATTGGGACTGATTTAATTCATTAAATCAGCATTACTCCAAACACTCTTTAAAGTGTTTTCGAGTCTTCAAAATGATTTTTAAAAGTTAGAGCGGATCCCAAAACTCATTTTTATATTTAAGATCTTCCTTTTAAAGGGGATTTAAATACTCGTTCAAAACCTGAGGGATCCGGCTCTATGGTGTATTTATATTCGCAACAAGGTTGCTGTTTTGATAAATGAATTGATTACTTGCCCAATGTTCGGGAAGTAAGCCCATCTAATTGAGTCGGCATAAGCGACAGGCCGGGGTACGGTCTATCAAAGTGTAAGTGGCTGGGTGGCAGTCCATCAACGCGTGAGTGACCGGGTAACGGTCTAGCGCGAGGTCCTAATGCGGCCAGGGTGATGACCGGTGAGGAATTCATCCATCTACAGTAGAAAAGGTTACTTATTGGTATCTTTGCCTGATTAGCAAGATATCTGGTTTATGCAAAAATTCTTTTCCTTTCCAAAATTCATTGGATATTATAACTCTGTTCATACTTTACATGACAGAGATTTTCAGGAAATGTATGAGATATGTATATATATATATATGGATATATATATCAGGACTTAATGAAGTATCTCGTAACTTCATTATTTATAATGATATTTCAAAGATTGAATCTATTCAAGTCTTATCTTGTAGTCTCATCTGGGTGATGAACTTTGAAACTGATTATAACTTGAACGGTGGTAGTTCAAGTAGTATTTGGATATAAAGTATATTGGAGTATCTTGTAACTTCATTTTTTTTAAACTTATATCTAGTAAATGATTATCTTATGCATGACAAAGATTTTCAGAAAAACGTTGAGACAAGGTTAGATATATGAGATCACCTTGCAACGGTATTTTTATACAGTTATACACTGGAACTCTGTGTGTATTATGCATGGAAGAGGACTTCCAATATTTTGAAAAGTATATATGTATATATATATACTGAATATTTTGCGACTTCATCGCATTAAGATATCAACTTGGTTCATTTCTTTTGACCAAGACTTTCATGAGTACTATGAGAAGGCTCATATATTGTTAATCATTATACATATTATTTTGGTGGGCTTGCTGCTCACCCTTGCTTTCTTCTTTCATCACACAACATCAGATAGATAAGATGAACCGGACCAAGCTCCCGATTCGCAAGAGGTTAGGAGACGTTCCGCAGTTTTCTAGAAGCACTGATGCCGCCGTAGCTGAGGTAGGAACTACTAATAGGCTAGGCTTTCAACTTCTGATGTACCAGATTTATGTATATTTATGAATTGTAATAATGGCAAAGAAATGTAAATTTAGTCAGAAAACCTTTTAAGGTGTATTGGCAGATAATTGTGGAATATAAGGACTTGTGATTATTTTTTTTGATGTTCATCTCTGAGACTATAACGTGTGGTGTGTGTGTTTATTGTGGGGTCACAGTGCAGAGTAGTTGAGTAATTATTAAGATTGGATGTTATTAAGGGAAATGGAACTCGTGACGACCCGGATCCCCGACCCCGGATCTGGGGGTGTTACATTGGAGTATCTTGTAACTTCATCTTTTAAACTTATATCTAGTAAATGATTATCTTATGTATGTCAAATATTTTCAGAAAAAAAAAATGTTGAGACAAGGTTAGATATATGAGATCACCTTGCAACGATAGTTTTATACAGTTATAAACTGGAACTCTGTGTATATTATGCATGGAAGAGGACTTCCAAGATTTTGAAAAGTATATATGTATATATACTGAATATTTTGCGACTTCATCGCATTAAGATATCAAACTTGGTTCATTTCTTTTGACCAAGACTTTCATGAGTACTATGAGAAGGCTCATATATTGTTAATCATTATACATATTATTTTGGTGGGCTTGCTGCTCACCCTTGCTTTCTTCTTTCATCACACAACAACAGATAGAAAAGATGAACAAGACCAAGCTTCCAATTCGCAAGCGGTTAGGAAACGTTCCGCAGTTTTCTGGAAGCGTTGATGCCGCCGTAGCTGAGGTAGGAGCTACTAATAGGCTAGGCTTTCAACTTTTGATGTACCAGACTTATGTATCTTTATCAATTGTAATAATGGCAAAGAAATGTAAATTTATTCAGAAACCTGTTTAAGGTGTATTGGCATATAATTGTGGAATAAAACGACTTGTGATTATTTTTGGATATTCATCTCTGAGACTATAACTTGTGATGTGCGTGTTTATTGTGGGGTCACAGTACAGAGTAGTTGATTATTTATTAAGATTGGGTGTTATTAAGGGAAATGAAACTCGTGACAACCCGGATCTCCGACCCCGGATTTGGGGGTGTTACGGAAGTGGTATCAGAGCTAAGCGTTATAAACCTCAGAGATGATGTGATGTTAAGATAATAAGTTCACTAAGATAATAAGAACTCTTGCCAAGTTCATAGTCGGACTACCTAACGTAGTACTGACAGTTAAAACCCTTATGGGAACCCTTATAAATATCGTGATAGAAGCCTAGTAGGGTACCATCTATTGTTTAATTGCTTGTCAAGTACTAAAGGCTGGCCACCTTCTGTACTAACTATGCGATATAACAAGTGTTCATGATCATAGTGATCTCTCAACAAATTCATTTACTTCTATATGATTGATCAAACTTTGGGAAATAGAAACAGCTGAAAAAGGAGTAATAAAGTTGTGGTAGTATTCAGAATGGAAACACATTCGTGATACTAAGGTTGACGTGGTTATTAAATGGTTATAGAACGCTAACGAGCAAAAGTATAACCAGTATAATATTAGGAATGGAAGGTAGTAGCGATTACGAACTGGAAAAGAATGGGTATTGAGACGCCAAAGTTATAGTGCTAGAAGCTGTGATAAAATTCCATGCAATAGACTTGAAAGAATTTGGAATGATCACTTAACACGGATTGAGTTATCTTACGACAATAGATCATATGTCATTATCGAGATATCGCCTTATGAGATCCTTGAGGGAAGACAATGTCGATCTCCCTTATGTTAGGATGAAGTTGTAGAGCGCAAGATACTCGGACCAGCAGTGGTCCAAAGGACCAAGGATTTAATAGATTTAATCAGAGGACGGCTGGTAGTAGCCCAAGATGGACATAAGAAGTATGTTGATTTGACACGAAAGGACAAGGAATGGGAAGTAGGGGACCTAGTGTTGTTATAAGTATTCCCTTGGAAGGGGTTAATGAGATTCAGAAAGAAAGGAAAGCTAAGTCCACCAATTGTTGGACCCTTGGATATATAAAGACATTTTGGGAAGTTAGCATATGAGCTAGCCCTACCCCCGAACATGCAGCAAGTCATAACGTGTTCCACGTATCAATGTTAAGGAAGTATAATTCGGATGCCAGACAAATAGGGGCATATGAGCACATAGACACGCAACCCGACGTAACCTATATGGAGCAACCAGGAAAGGTTAGAGAGTGAAAAGGAACAAGTGCTTAGGAGAAGGGTTATTAAACTAGGCAGAGTTGGTGGTAGGACCATAATGTGGGAAAATTTACTCGAGAGTTAGAAAGTGCAATGCTAAGAGAGTATCCCTATTCATTTTCTATCTGATTCCGGGACGGAATCCTTTTAAGGAGGGGAGACTGTAATAACCCCAATTTTTGGAAATTTTTGAAACCCTTATGAATAGTGTTTTTGCTGAATGAGAAAACTTTTCATGCCCCACTATGTAGGGATTCTGTTATGGATATTCTGAGATTTTATTAGTACTCTATATGGTATATAAGTGTATGTAAAGATCGTCAGAATCCAATTCCGAATACTTTGATTTTTCCCGGAAAATCCACTAGATACGGAAAGAATTGAGTATAAGGTAACAGGATAAAAAGGATTTAAATTAAAGGATTATAAGAAAGGATCATAAAAAGGAATATAATGTACTGAGAAAGGTTAAGGGAACCTAAGTAATAAGATCCCGGGTATGATCCCTCAAACGATAAACGAAAATGAAAGTTAAGCGAACCGTATAACAGATCAGCGGTCATTAGGCAAACAATTAGGAAGTTAATCAAAGAGATTAGAGGGGATGATATCATCCAACCAATGAGAAGAGGACAAAGAGGGAAGGATGACACCACATGATGACATAAGCATGACAAAGGAAGGAAGGAAATGTGGTTGTATTAGAACCACACAAAGTTTAAGGCTAAAAAGGTAATTAACTAAAACAAAAAAAACCAAAACTACATCCACCAAGCCAAGAAAATCATTTTTCATCAAAACAAAATTTTATTTTCATCACCAAGAACATTGCTCTCGGCTTTTCCTAGTTTTCTAAGGGAAAATTTTCAAAATCCAAGATCCAAGCTTCCTAAATTGGTAAGATAATTCCCTAGTGTTCCTTATGCATAGTTATCGCTATATTATGAGTTTAAGCATCCCATTCATTCTCTATCTTCTCCAATAAATCAATGAAGAAGACAATGAATAGTGATTTCAAGGTTTTTAACTTGATTTTCTTGCTTTTCCTTTAAGATCCAAGAATTCCTAAGACTCCTCAAGGCTTCCTAAGGCTTCCTAGCTACTCACACCACTTCAAGGAAGGTATATCATCTCCAAACCCTAGCTTTACTTTGTATATTAGGATGATTTTGGTTGATATGGTATTAGAGTAGCTTAGTGATTGTTGGTTTAGAGTTGGGTTGGAATGGTGGTGTATGGATTGTTGAAATCTTATGATTTGGTTAAAGAATGTAGTATAGTTTAAATTCCAGTTTTAAGACTAAGTAAATTGATTATAATGAGTTGATTTGGGGCTTTTGTAATGTAGTTTGGATGGAGTTTTGATTGGGTTGTGAATTGGGGTTGAATTGTGGTGGATTTGGAATGGTTTAAATTGGGAAATCGCGTAAACATAGTCGTCGTAATGTCCGATTTACTTTAGACTGCTTTTGTTCATAACATTAGGACCCGAGAACCCCCTGCTAGATTTTTACCATTTCCATGTTTAGATAGTTCATGTTACGAGCTTCGTTTTGATATGTGGTTCGTTTGATTCCGATGTACGATTTAGGAGAAACGGTCGTTTTAATAACGACATTTCGCGAACGAACCATTACCCCTCGCCTTACTTTGAAACATAGGTTAAAGACCTTAAAGGGGTAATTAATGTATGAAACAATTATGTTAAGTGTGTTAGGAAGTTGGTAAGACACTCGCGAAGGAATCGCCTTAAAACTCGTAATGGTTAAATTATTAAAAATGGTGGAGCCGAGGGTACTCGAGTGACTTAAGAGAATCAGTAAGCGCAAAACGAGCGTTAGAGTCTGAGTTGGTTAGAGTATAGATTTACAAGTGACTTTGGTTTAATTCTAACTTACTTGTTGTTTATAGGTTACCAGACTCGTCCTGAGCCATTCGTAACCCCCAGTCGCTCAGGCAAGTTTTCTACCCGTTATACTGTTGTTGTGATGTATATATGTATATGCATTATCTTGTGATAGATGCATGTTGGTTAATTAGCAAATTTTGTGATATATTGAAGCATGCTGATATGGTATATATATGCATGCCTGTTTCGTATTCTTGCCATATATATCTGTTGGTTCAGTTGATAATACCTATGCTAGAGAATAGCGGTAATTTGCATATACCCTTAGTATAGGGACCCAAAGGTGAAAAATTTTCTAAAACCGGGAGTCGAGGATCCCGATTTGATTTTATATATATATATATGTGGTTATATATATGGTTATAGTTTTTAAAACTATTAATCGAATAAGGTTTATTCGATAACTTTATATTATTTAATGAATATTATTTCGAATATTCATTCGAGGGCTTATGACTCAGCTTATTTTATTTATAGAATATTATTTGAATATTCATTTGAGGATCTATGACTCCGATTATTTGCTGAGAAATATTCTTTATTTTTATTAAAGAATAAGGTGTCGATAATCAAACTCACTTTTGATTATTCAAATAAAGATATTACTTTCGTATAAGTATATCTTTGGTTATTTAAGAGTCATTTCAAGTATAAGTTTTACAACATTTACTTCAATTATTTTTATAAAGATTATTCTTTATGGGAATATTATTTAAATAATAATATTCAGATATTTTTATATATTGGGACTGATTTATTTTATTAAATCAGCATCACTCCAAACATTCTTAAAAATGTTTTCGAGTTTTCAAAATGATTTTTAAAAGTTAGAGCGGATCCCAAAACTCATTTTTATATTTAAGATCCTCCTTTCGAAGGGAATTTAAATACTCGCTCAAAACCTGAGGGATCCGGCTCTGTGGTGTATTTTATATCGCAACAAGGTTGCTATTCTGATAAAAGAGTTTTTGATTACTTACCCAACACTCGGGAAGTAAAATTCTTGGAACAAGTTAATCCATTAACAGGCATCGCCTGGGAAATATTGGTGAGTTTTCCTTTCCAACTAGATATGACTTCTTGGTGGAGCCGTACCAACAAGTTTCTACTTGGGGAAAGGGGGGACGAGCTTTACGTTTCAGAGTCATGGATTTCATCTGAACTAGGAGTGGCGTAAGTGGTCGAGTAGCGCCGGCCCAGCCTTATTATATTGGCCCAAATGGCCCGGAAGTTCCGCTAAGGCGGTCCATTCCTTAGGAGTTCAGTGTTCGGTTGACAAGTAAATCCGACAGGTTCTCCTCTACTTGTAGAAAATGGTGGGGTTGTACTACTACGACTGATCATCGTAAGTGGTCTTCCTGGCGCGGCAAACTCCCGTAATGAGTTCATCATCCAATTGGATATTTCTGCAACACTACTCAGAGCACTTCGGTAGAAAGGCTACGGTTGGGCGATTGTTGAGTGTTGGCAGGGTCAAGTTTTCAAAATGATGTTTGCATCAAATGAAGTATCTCATAACTTCATTTTATTTTGATGATATTTTAAAGATTGAATCTATTCAAGTATTATCTTGTAGTCTCATCTATGTGATAAACCTTTGAACTAATTATAACTTGAACGGTGATAGTTCAAGTAGTATTTGGAAAAGATATAAGTATATTGGAGTATCTTGTAACTTCATCTTTTAAACTTATATCTAGTAAATGATTATCTTATGTATGTCAAAGATTTTCAGAAAAAAAAACGTTGAGACAAGGTTAGATATATGAGATCACCTTGCAACGATAGTTTTATACAGTTATAAACTGGAACTCTGTGTATATTATGCATGGAAGAGGACTTCCAAGATTTTGAAAAGTATATATGTATATATACTGAATATTTTGCGACTTCATCGCATTAAGATATCAAACTTGGTTCATTTCTTTTGACCAAGACTTTCATGAGTACTATGAGAAGGCTCATATATTGTTAATCATTATACATATTATTTTGGTGGGCTTGCTGCTCACCCTTGATTTCTTCTTTCATCACACAACAACAGATAGAAAAGATGAAAAAGACCAAGCTTCCAATTCGCAAGCGGTTAGGAAACGTTCCGCAATTTTCTGGAAGCGTTGATGCCGCCGTAGCTGAGGTAGGAGCTACCAATAGGCTAGGCTTTCAACTTTTGATATACCAGACTTATGTATCTTTATCAATTGTAATAATGGCAAAGAAATGTAAATTTATTCAGAAACCTGTTTAAGGTGTATTGGCATATAATTGTGGAATAAAACGACTTGTGATTATTTTTGGATATTCATCTCTGAGACTATAACTTGTGGTGTGCGTGTTTATTGTGGGGTCACAGTACAGAGTAGTTAATTATTTATTAAGATTGGGTGTTATTAAGGGAAATGGAACTCGTGACAACCCGGATCCCCGACCCCAGATTTGGGGGTGTTACAGTTGATTAGAGCCAAAATATGGCCCAAAATTGACTTGTAGGGAAGGGAGTACCAAGAGGTGGTTAAAGGATGTCAAATTGCATGAACATGATATTACCATGTTAATTGTACCAATATATGGTAGCAAGTGACTCTTATAGTCTGCAAAGTGACTCTAATATGGTGAAAAGTGGCGTACAAGGTTGATTAGAGCCAAAATGTGGAACAAAATTGAATCGAATGAAAGTGGCACCAAGAGGTGGTAAAAGGATGTCAAATTTGATGTATATGATGTTAACATGTTAATTGTTCAAATATATCATGAAAATTTACTCTTATAGGGTGGAAAATGACTTCAACATGGTGCAAAGTGACTTACATAGTTGATTAGAGCAAAAATGTGGCCCAAAATTAACTCGTAGGAAAGGGAGTACCGAGAGGTGGTTAAAGGATGTCAAATTGCATGTACATGATGTTAACATATTAATTGTACCAATATATTGTGGTAAGTGACTCTTATAGGTTTCAAAGTGACTCTAATAAGGTGAAAAGTGACTTACATGATTGATTAGAGCCAAAACATGGAACAAAATTGGCTCGTATGAAAGTGGCACCGGGAGGTGGTAAAAGGATGTCAAATTCGATGTATATGATGTTAACTTTTTTATTGTTAAAAATGGTGACAAGTGGCTCTTATAGGGTGATAAATGACTTCAATATGGAACAAAGTGACTTAAATAGTTGATTGGAGCCAAAACGTGGAACAAAATTGACTTGTATGAAAGTGGCATAAAGAGGTGGTAAAAGGATGTTAAACCAGATGTTCATGATGTTAAAATGTTAATTATTCAAATATATGGTGACAAGTGTCTCTTATAGGGTGTAAAATTACTTCAATATGGTGCAAAGTGACTTAAGTGGTTAATTATAGCCAAAATATGGCTCAAAATTGACTAGTAGGAAAGGGGGTACCAAGAGGTGGTTAAAGGATGACAAAATGCATGTACATGATGTTAAAATGTTAATTGTAACAATATATGGATGCAAGTAACTCTAATATGGTGAAATATGAGTTACATGGTTGATTGGAGCCCAAACATGAATTAAATTGACTCGTATGAAAGTGGCACCAAGAGGTGGTAAAACGATGTCAAATTCGATGTATATGATGTTAACTTGTTAATTGTTCAAATATATGGTGACAAATGACTCTTATAGGATGAAAAATGACTTCAATATGGTGCAACCTGACTTACATGGTTGATTAGAGCCAAAATGTGGCCCAAAATTGACTTGTAGAGAAGGGAGTACAAAGAGGTGGTTAAAGGATGTCAAATTGCATGAACATGATGTTAACATGTTAATTGTACCAATATATGGTGGCAAGTGATTCTTATAGGCTGCAAAGTGACTCTAATATGGTAAAAAGTGGCGTACAAGGTTGATTAGAACCAAAATGTGGAACAAAATTGACTCGTATGAAATTGGCACCAAGAGGTGGTAAAAGGATGTATAATTTGATGTATATGATGTTAACATGTTAATTGTTCAAATATATCATGACAATTGACTCCTATAGGGTGGAAAATGACTTAAATATGGTGCAAAGTGACTTACATGGTTGATTAGAGCAAAAATGTGGCCCAAAATTAACTCGTAGGAAAGGGAGTACCGAGAGGTGGTTAAAGGATGTCAAATTGCATGTAAATGATGTTAACATATTAATTGTACCTATATATTGTGTTAAGTGACTCTTATAGGTTTCAAAGTGACTCTAATAAGGTGAAAAGTGACTTACATGATTGATTAGAGCCAAAACATGGAACAAAATTGACTCGTATAAAAGTGGCACCGGGAGGTGGTAAAAGGATGTCAAATTCGATGTATATGATGTTAACTTTTTTATTGTTAAAATATATGGTGACAAGTGGCTCTTATAAGGTGGAAAATGACTTCAATATGGAACAAAGTGACTTAAATGGTTGATTGGAGCCAAAACGTGGAACAAAATTGACTTGTATGAAAGTGGCATAAAGAGGTGGTAAAAGGATGCTAAACTAGATGTTCATGATGTTAAAATGTTAATTATTCAAATATATGGTGACAAGTGTCTCTTATAGGGTGTAAAATTACTTCAATATGGTGCAAAGTGACTTAAGTGGTTAATTATAGCCAAAATATGGCTCAAAATTGACTAGTAGGAAAGGGGGTACCAAGAGGTGGTTAAAGGATGACAAAATGCATGTACATGATGTTAAAATGTTAATTGTACCAATATATGGTGGCAAGTGACTCTAATATGGTGAAATATGAGTTACATGGTTGATTAGATCCCAAACATGAATTAAATTGACTCGTATGAAAGTGGCACCAAGAGGTGGTAAAACGATGTCAAATTCGATGTATATGATGTTAACTTGTTAATTGTTCAAATATATGGTGACAAATGACTCTTATAGGATGAAAAATGACTTCAATATGGTGCAACCTGACTTACATGGTTGATTAGAGCCAAAATGTGGCCCAAAATTGACTTGTAGGGAAGGGAGTACAAAGAGGTGGTTAAAGGATGTCAAATTGCATGAACATGATGTTAACAGGTTAATTGTACCAATATATGGTGGCAAGTGATTCTTATAGGCTGAAAAGTGACTCTAATATGGTAAAAAGTGGCGTACAAGGTTGATTAGAGCCAAAATGTGGAACAAAATTGACTCGTATGAAAGTGGCACCAAGAGGTGGTAAAAGGATGTATAATTTGATGTATATGATGTTAACATGTTAATTGTTCAAATATATCATGAAAATTGACTCCTATAGGGTGGAAAATGACTTCAATATGGTGCAAAGTGACTTACATGGTTGATTAGAGCAAAAATGTGGCCCAAAATTAACTCGTAGGAAAGGGAGTACCGAGAGGTGGTTAAAGGATGTCAAATTGCATGTACATGATGTTAACATATTAATTGTACCAATATATTATGTTAATTGACTCTTATAGGTTTCAAAGTGACTCTAATATGGTGAAAAATGACTTACATGATTGATTAGAGCCAAAATATGGAACAAAATTGACTCGTATGAAAGTGGCACCAAGAGGTGGTAAAAGGATGTCAAATTCGATGTATATGATGTTAACTTGTTAATTTTTAAAATATATGCTGACAAGTGACTCTTATTGGGTGAAAAATGACGTCAATATGGTGCAAAGTGACTTAAATGGTTAATTGGAGCCAAAACGTGGAACACAATTGACTCGTAGGAAAGGGAGTACGAAGAGGTGGTTAAAGGATGTCAAATTGCATGTACATGATGTTAACATGTTAATTGTACCAATATATAGTGGCAAGTGACTCTTATAGGGGCAAAGTGACTCTAATATGGTGAAATATGAGTTACATGGTTGATTAGAGCCCAAACATGAAAGAAATTGACTCATACGAAAGTGGCACCAAGAGGTGGTAAAAAGATGTCAAATTCGATGTATATGATGTTAACTTGTTAATTGTTCAAATATATGGTGACAAGTGACTCTTATAGGTTGTAAAATGACTTCAATATGGTGCAACCTGACTTACATGGTTGATTAGAGCCAAAATATGGCCCAAAATTGACTTGTAGGGAAGGGAGTACCAAGAGGTGGTTAAAGGATGTCAAATTGCATGAACATGATATTAACATGTTAATTGTTCCAATATATGGTGGCAAGTGACTCTTATAGTCTGCAAAGTGACTCTAATATGGTGAAAAGTGGCGTACAAGGTTGATTAGAGCCAAAATGTGGAACAAAATTGACTCGAATGAAAGTGGCACCAAGAGGTGGTAAAAGGATGTCAAATTTGATGTATATGATGTTAACATGTTAATTGTTCAAATATATCATGAAAATTGACTCTTATAGGGTGGAAAATGACTTCAACATGGTGCAAAATGACTTACATAGTTGATTAGAGCAAAAATATGGCCCAAAATTAACTCGTAGAAAAGGGAGTACCAAGAGGTGGTTAAAGGATGTCAAATTGCATGTACATGATGTTAACATATTAATTGTACCAATATATTGTGGTAAGTGACTCTTATAGGTTTCAAAGTGACTCTAATAAGGTGAAAAGTGACTTACATGATTGATTAGAGCCAAAACATGGAACAAAATTGACTCGTATGAAAGTGGCACCAAGAGGTGGTAAAAGGATGTCAAATTCGATGTATATGATGTTAACTTTTTTATTGTTAAAATATATGGTGACAAGTTGCTCTTATAGGGTGGAAAATGACTTCAATATTGTAACACCCCCAGATCCGGGGTCAGGGATCTGGGTCGTCACGGTCTTTCTTTCCACAATTATCACTGAACTTAATTAATAATAAACAACCTCAAGCTGTGATCCCACACTAACACACACCACCACACGTCATAGTCTCAGAGATGAAATTGAAATAAGTACAAGTCCTTGAATCCACAATTAAAAGTTATTACAACCCAAAATGATTACTTGATAAATTTACAGTTAATTGCCATTATCTGCCACAAGTTATAGTTATACAATATTTGGTTCCCAAAAGTAGAATGTCTGATCTAAAGGTAGATCTACCTCTGCAGCTATAGCAGCTACGATCTCAACGGGAAGGCACGGGGCGCTTCCCACGCGCTTGCGCTGGGTCTGCTGAAGCCTGGCCATCTTTCCTAACTGTTGTTGTGTGATGAAGAAATGAAGCAAGAGTGAGCATTACAGCTCACAAGATAATATATAGTGATAACAATAATACAAGTATCTAAATGGATACTTACTAGAATCCTTTATCATGTGTAAGGTAATTACTTACTGGATATAAGTTTAAAAGAAGATGAAGTTACCAATTACTTCACTATACTTATACCATTTTTAGAAATCTACTTGAACAACTACTGTTCAAAGTATGATAAGATTCAAGAGGTCATCACATAGATGAGACCATAAATTAAAACTTGAATATATTCAATCTTTGAAATATTTCTAAAAGAAATGAAGTTACGAGATACTTCATTCAATGGAGACACCAATAAAACTGTTTGACCCTGTCAATGCTTCGGCAACCACCCATTCATAGCCTTTCGATCGAAATGCTACGGGTAGTGTTGCAGAATTATCCAACTGGATGATGAACTCATTACGGGAGTTTGCCGCGCCAGGAAGACCACTTACGATGATCAGTCGTAGTAGTACAACCCCACCATTTTCTACATGTAGAGGAGAACCTGTCGGATTTACTTGTCAACCGAACACTGGACTCCTAAGGAATGGACCACCTTAGCGGAACTTCCAGGCCATTTGGGCCAATATAATAAGGCTGGGCCGGCGCTACTCGACCACTTACGCCACTCCTAGTTCAGATGAAATCCATGACTCTGAAACGTAAAGCTCGTCCCCACTTTCCCCAAGTAGAAACTTGTTGATACGGCTCCACTAAGAAGTCGTATCTAGTTGGAAAGGAAAACTCACCGATATTTTCCAGGCGATGCATGTTAATGGATTAACTTATTCCAAGAATTTTACTTCCCGAGTATTGGGTAAGTAATCAAAAACTCTTTTATCAAGACAACAACCTTGTTGCGAATATAAAACACACCACAGAGCCGGACCCCTCAGGTTTTGAGCGAGTATTTAAATCCCTTTCGAAAGGAGGATCTTAAATATCAAAATGAGTTTTGGGATCCGCTCTAACTTTTAAAAATCATTTTGAAGGCTCCCGAAACATTTTTAAGAATGTTCGGAGTGATGCTGATTTAGTAAAATAAATCAGTCCCAATATATTAGAAAATATCTTAATATTATTATTTAAATAATATTCCCATAAAGAATAATCTTTATAAAAATAATTGAAGTAGAAGTTGTAAAACTTATACTTGAAATGAGTATTAAATAACAAAAGATAAGTTTGATTATCGACACCTTATTCTTTAATAAAATAAAGAATAAATCTCAGCAAATAATCGGAGTCATAGATCCTCAAATGAATATTCAAATAATATTCAATAAATAAAATAAGCTGAGTCATAAGCCCTCGAATGAATATTCGAAATAATACTCAATAAATAAATAAGCTGAGTCATAAGCCCTCGAATGAATATTCGAAATAATATACATTAAATAAAATAAAGTTATCGAATAAACCTTATTCGATTAATAGTTTTGAAAACTATAACCATATATATATAATCTACTCAGGATCCTCGACTCCCGGTTTTAGAAAATGTTTTCACCTTTGGGTCCCTATACTAAGGGTATATGCAAATTACCGCTATTCTCTAGCATAGGTATTATCAACTGAACCAACAGATATATATTTCGAGAATATGAAACAGGCATGCATATATACCATATCACATGCTACAATATATCGCAAGAATTTGCTAAATAACCACCATGCATCTATCACAAGATAATGCATGTACAAATGTATACATCACAACAACAGTATAACGGATAGAAAACTTGCCTGAGCGACTGGGGGTTACGAATGGCTCGGGACGAGTCTGGTAACCTATAAACAACAAGTAAGTTGGAATTAAACCAAAGTCACTTGTAAATCTATACTCTAACCAACTTAGACTCTAACGCTCATTTTGCGCTTACTGATTCTCGTAAGTCACTCAAGTACCCTCGGCTCCACCATTTTTAATAAATTACCCATTACGAGTTTTAAGGCGATTCCTTCGCGAGTGTCTTACCAACTGCCTAACACATTTAACATAATTGTTTCATACATTAATTAACCTTTTAAGGTCTTTAACCTATGTTTCAAAGTAAGGCGAGGGGTAATGGTTCGTTCGCGAAATGTCGTTACTTAAAACGGCCGTTTCTCCTAAACTGTACATCGGAATCAAATGAACCACATATCAAAACGAAGCTCGTAACACGAACTATCTAAACATGGCAATGGTCAAAACCTATCTGGGAGTTCTCGGGTCCTAATGTTATGTACAAAAGCAGTCTAAAGTAAATCGGACATTACGACGGCTATGTTTACGCGATTTCCCAATTTTATACCATTCCAATTCAATCATCAAACAACCCCAATCCATTCATACAATCAAAGTCCATCCATATCACATTACAACAGCCCCAATCCACTCATTATTAACACTTATACTAGTTCCTAAAACTTGAATTTAAACTATACTAAATCCTTTAACCAAACCATAAGATTTCAACATCTCATTCACCACCATTCCAACTCAACTCTAAACCAACCATCATTTAGCTACTCTATTATCATAACAACCAAAATCATCCTAATATACCAAGTAAAGCTAGGGTTTGGAGATGATATACCTTCCTTGAAGTGGTGTGAGTAGCTAGGAAGCCTTAAGAAGCCTTGAGGAGTCTTAGGGATGTTTGGATCTTAAAGGAAAAACAAGAAAAATCAAGTTAAAAACCTTGAAATCACTATTCATTGTCTTCTTCATTAATTTCTTGGAGAAGATTGAGAATTAATTAGAGGCTTAAACTCATAAGATAGTCATAACTATGCATAAGGAATACAAGAGAATTATCTTACCAATTTAGGAAGCTTGGATCTCGGATTTTGAAATTCTTCTCTTTGAAAACTAGGAAAAGCCGAGAGCAAACCCTTGGTGAAGAGAAATAGAATTTTCTTTTGTTTTGATGAAATGATTTGTTTGGCTTGGTGGATGTAGTTTTGTGTTTGTTTTAGTTAATTACCTTATTAACCTTGAACTTTGTGTGGTTTTAATTCAACCACATCTCCTTCTCGTATGTCATGCTTATGTCATGCGCATGATGTCATCCTCCCCTCTTTGTCCTCTTCTCATTGGTTGGGTGACATCATCCTCTCTAATCCCTTTGATTAACTTCCTAATTGTTTGCCTAATGACCGCTGATCTGTTATACGGTTCGCTTAACTTTCATTTTCATTTATCGTTTGAGGGATCATACTCGGGATCTTATTACTTAGGTTCCCTTAACCTTTCTCAATATATTATATTCCTTTTATGATCCTCTCTTATAATCCTTTAATTTAAATCCTTTTTATCCTGTTGCCTTATACTCAATTCTTTCCGTATCTAGTGGATTTCCGAGAAAAATCAAAGTGTTCGGAATTGGATTCTGACGATCTTTACATACACTTATATACCATATAGAGTTCTAATAAAATCTCAGAATATCCATAACAGATCCCCTACATAGTGTGGCATGAAAAGTTTTCTCATTCAGCAAAAACACTATTCACAAGGGTTACAAAAAGTTCAAAATTTTGGGGGTTATTACAGTCTCCCCTCCTTAAAAGGATTCCGTCCCGGAATCAAATAGAAAACAAATGGGGGGTACTTTTCTAGCATTGCGCTCTCTAGTTCCCAAGTTGATTCTTCCACATTATGATTCTGCCATAGCACTCTGACTAGCTTGATCACTTTGTTCCGAAGCACCTGCTCCTTCTTATCTATAATCCTTACTGGCTTCTCCACGTACGTCAGATCTGGTTGCATATCCACCTGCTCGTACTCCACTATGTGCCTGGCATCCCGATGATACTTCCTTAGTATTGACACATGGAACACATTATGAACTTGTTGCAAGTCAGGGGATAAGGCTAGCTCGTAAGCTAACTTTCCAATCCGTCTTAATATCTCAAAAGGTCCAATGTATCTTGGGCTTAGTTTTCCTTTCTTTCCAAATCTCATTAACCCCTTCCAAGGGGATACCTTCAGCAGTACTAAGTCCCCTACTTCATATTCCTTGTCCTTTCGGGCTACGTCTGCATATTTCTTCTGTCTGTCTTGGTCTGCTACAAGCCGCCCTCTGATAAGATCCACTATGTCTTTGGTCCTTTGGACCACTTCGGGTCCGAGCATCTTCCGCTCCCCTACTTCATCCCAGTATAAGGGAGATCGACACCTTCTTCCGTATAGGGCCTCATAAGGCGGCATTCCGATGCTAGTATGAAAGCTATTGTTATAAGAAAACTCGATCAACGGCACGTGATCATCCCAACTTCCTTTAAAGTCTATTGCACAGACTCTCAACATATCCTCTAGTGTCTGGATGGTCCTTTCACTCTGCCCATCCGTCTGTGGATGGTACGCGGTACTCATATTTAACTTGGTCCCCGCACATTCTTGAAAGCTCCTCCAAAACCTGGAGTTGAATCTGGGGTCTCGTTCTGAGACAATGGACGCTGGGACTCCATGTCGCGTTACTATTTCCTTAAGGTAAATGTCCACCAGTCTATCGACTGTGTATCTCTCATTGATAGGGATGAAATGAGCTGACTTTGTCAGTCGGTCTATAATTACCCATATGGCGTCATGGCTGGCTTACGTCCTTGGCAAGCCTACAACAAAATCCATCGCTATATGTTTCCATTTCCATTCGGGAATCTCCAGGGGTCGTAAAAGTCCACTGGGTCTTTGGTGCTCTGCCTTTACTCTTTGGTAAGTCAAACATTTGCTCACCCATTCTGCTACATCCCTCTTCATGTTGGGCCTCCAGTAATACTCCTTCAAATCCCTATACATCTTGGTGCTTCCCGGGTGAATGGAATACCTTGAACTATGGCTTTCATCCAAAATCTCATCTTTAAGCTCTTGAACGTTTGGAACCCAAATCCGGTAAGAGTACCTCATTATCCCTTTATCATCTTTCTCTGTATGGATCTCTTCTCCAGTCATTGACTCTCTGCCCTCATTCATTATTTTCTCTTGGCACAATCTGATCTTTTCCAATAATTCTGGCTGCATTGAGATCTCAAAAAGCTTTTCAGTTCCGGTTCCGGTTACCTTTACTTCTATTTCCATTCTCTCAAAATCCCTTATCAATTCTTCCGAAGTCGTTATCATTCTGAGTCTTTCCTTTCTACTAAGGGCGTCAGCCACCACATTGGCTTTCCCCGGATGATAGAGAATCTCACAATCATAGTCCTTGATTAGTTCTAACCATCTCCTCTGGCGCATGTTGAGCTCTTTCTGCGTAAATATGTACTTGAGGCTCTTATGGTCTATAAAAATCTCGCACTTCTCTCCATACAAGTAGTGCCTCCAAATTTTTAAGGCAAAAACTATTGCCGCTAGCTCAAGATCATGGGTAGGATATCTATTCTCGTATTCCTTCAGTTGTCTTGATGCATACACAATCACTTTACCGTGCTGCATAAGCACACACCCTAATCCTTTGTGCGACGCGTCACTATATATCACAAAATCTCCTTTTCCGTCCGGCAATACCAACACCGGGGCCATTACCAACCTTTTCTTTAAATCCTGAAAACTGTTCTCGCATTTCTCCGTCCATTCAAACTTCTCTGTCTTACGAGTAAGTCGTGTCAAAGGGGTTGCGATCTTCACAAAGTCCTGTACAAATCTACGATAGTAGCCGGCCAATCCTATGAAACTCCTTACCTCTATGGGTGTGGTTGGCCTTTCCCAATTTGAGACCGCCTCTATCTTGGAGGGGTCGACCAATACTCCTTCTTTATTGATCACATGTCCTAAAAACTGTACTTCATTCCGCCAGAATTCACACTTCGAGAATTTGGCATATAACTGTTCCTCTCTGAGTATTCCTAGAGCTATCCTCAAATGCTCTGCATGTTCTGCCTCAGTCCTTGAGTAGATCAAAATATCATCGATAAAAACTATCACACACTTGTCCAAGTACTTCTTAAATACTCTGTTCATTAATTCCATGAAAGTCGCTGGGGCGTTGGTTAATCCAAAGGACATTACCAAGAACTCATAATGCCCATACCTGGTACGGAACGCCGTCTTGGAAATATCTTCGGGTTTAATCTTTAGTTGGTGATATCCAGTTCTCAGATCAATTTTGGAAAAATAAACAGCATCCTTTAGCTGGTCGAACAGATCGTCTATTCTAGGTAATGGGTACCTGTTCTTTATAGTTAGCTTGTTCAACTCTCGATAGTCGATGCACAGCCTCATGCTCCCATCTTTCTTCTTAACAAATAAAACTGGTGCTCCCCACGGAGACACACTGGGTCTTATCATACCCTTATCTAAGAGTTCCTGCAATTGGATAGCTAATTCCTTCATTTCTAACGGGGCTAATCGGTAAGGTGCTTTTGAAACTGGCGCCGTCCCTTGGGCCAACTCAATAGCAAATTCAATCACTCTATCGGGTGGTAATCCCGGAAGGTCTTGCGGGAATACGTCTTCAAATTCGTTGACTACCGGAATATCTTGTAAGTTGGGCACCTCCTTCTGCGTGTCCACCACATAGGCTAGGTAGGCCTCATTTCCTTTTTGTAGCATCCTTCTGGCCTGGGCCATAGTCAAAAATTTCTGCGTATGCCTCTTTCCTCTAAATATAACTTCTTTCTTTCCTGGGATATTTAACTTAACTTTCTTCCCTTTACAGTCTATCTGAGCATCATTGCTAGATAGCTAGTCCATTCCCAAAATTACATCAAACTCCCCTAAATTAAAAGGGATCAGATCAACACTAAAAGATTGTTCCCCTATGCCTATCTCACAGGCTGGGTGAATCTGGTTAACAGGAATAATTTCATGATTGGCTATTTCTACTTGTAAGGGTGCTATCAAGGGTTCAACTTTAAGTCTTAATTTACGCGCAAAGTCCCTTGATATAAAAGATTTAGTTGCTCCCGAATCAAATAAAATGTTTGCACTGACTGAATTTAGAGAAAGGGTACCTGCTATCACATCTGAGTCTTTCATAACATCCTGGACTGTCATGTTGAAAGTCCTCGCAGTAGGTGGCTTATTGGAGGCAGCCCTGCTCGCTCCTGAAGTTGCTGGTTTGTTCATTGGGCATTCCCTCTTCCAATGACCCGGGCGTCCACACTGATGACAAGTGGTTGTTGGAATGACGGCAGGGGCTGACGAAGGGCATTTGTGAGAATAGTGGCCCACTTGCCCACACTTAAAGCAGGTTACTGGCTTTCCTTTACATTCCCCTGATGCATTCTTCCACAAGTGTTACAGGCTGGCAATGGGGGTCGAGACTGGTTGGAATAGGACATTCTTGACTTCTGGCCGCTCTGGCTCACATTCATACTCATTGGCTGCTTAAACCCATTGTTCTTTCCCGGTAGGGACACTGCTCCTCGATTAAATCTAGTTGGGAAGCTCCTTCCTGCTGAACCCCCACCCATGCTCATACTTTTCCTCTTTATTCCCTTCTTCTCTCTTTCCTTCTGCATCTGTTCACTTCTGGCTTCTACAATCGTTGCCTTTTGCACCAGAGTGGCATAATCCGTAAGCTCAAGGATTGCCACCCTATTCTGAATCCACGGTTTCAGTCCCTGCTGAAACCTCCTAGCTTTCTTTTCCTCGGTGCTCACAAACTCCGGCACAAACCTTGATAACTCAGTAAATTTCGCTTCGTACTCTGTTATAGATAAGTTATTCTGCTTTAGCTCCAAGAACTTGAGCTCCATCTGGTTTTCCATAAACCTCGGAAAATACTTCCCCAGAAACAACTGATTGAACCTCTCCCAGGTTATGATAGCATCTATCTCCATGTTTTTCTTGGCCTCCCACCAGTAGTTAGCCTCTCCTTTCAGAAGGTAGGTAGCAAATACAGTCTTTTGTGCCTCGTCGGTACTCAAAATCTCAAAGGATTTTTCCATTTCCTTTAACCATGCCCTTGCCTCAACCGGGTCGGCTGATCCGTGGAACTCAGGGGGCTTAAGGGACTTAAAAGCCCTGAAAGAGTTTGCCACAGAATTGTTATTTCCTTGAGGGGGTGGGTTGGGTTGGCGTTCCAAGTTCTGCCTTAGTAGTTGCATGAACTGGCCCATGGGATTCATGCCTGGGTTTGGTACTGGTTGCTCAACCTCAGTTTTTCCTTCTTCAGCCTATATCTCAAATCCCTCAACATCATATGTTTCCTCTTCCTCTTCATACAGGGAGTCATCATGTTCCACATAATCCTCGTCTTCCTCTTCACTGTGTTCCTGGTTCCTATCATCCTGGTTATGGCTTCCCTGGTCCTCAGATCCAGGGTTCGCCCTAGTTCCAATCTTTCTTGGCAGCATGATACTGATAATAAAAAAAATATATGGAAATTCAACGTTAGGTCACAATCATACTCAACATTGTGCCTTGCACAACTTTTATAATGGGGAGAACGTATCTCGTAATTCTATTACATTATGACAGTTCTAATAAGAAGTGCAGTACTAATAATGATAAAAATAGTGATCTCGTCACTAAGGAACTGAACTGAAAGGAAAAAAATATACACATAATGCGAGAAATACATAGTTTGATCTGGTCAAAAGTACAACAGTGCTACAGCCATCTGTCCCAAAAGTGATACACAAGAGTCTATCTGTCTAGTCAGAAAAAGGGATACTATATACAAGTCAACTATCCCGGAAAATTGGCTCTTACTAAGGCCTCGACTAACTAGACAACTAGACTATCCCATCGTCAATCCTAAATCACACACCAGAGTGGGTCAGCTCCCATACCCTTTCCATCGCACGACGGAAGATATATTCGGCCTGCCGCCTGGATATCCTACCATGCCTGTCCCCCTGGAGAGATTAGAGTCTCGCTCGGGACGTGAGCTCTATCCCCGTCAGCTCCCTCCTCAAGGATCGGGGTATAGCAGCCCTAGTCTCATAAGCTCGGGTACGCCTACCCGCCCTCTCCGCATCCAACTCCCTCCTGGCCTCATCCAGCTGGGCCTCAGCAACAGCCACTCGGGTCCTCAGTACATCCTGAACATATCCGTGGGCTAACAAAGACTGTCTGTGGGCAGGGTCGAGAGGTGGTGAATCTGGAGCCGCTGGGGGTGCCTCCTTAGTCTGCCTAGGCTCGGAAGTATGGGTCTCTGTGCTGTCCTCATAGGGGATCCAAGATAGTGGTGGAGGGGTAGGAGCTCTGACCACCGGAAGTGTGGGTAAAGGGGTACCAGCGTACACTACCATAGGTCCGACACGCTCCTCAGCTACTGGGACCTCATCCGGGTCCTCCTCATCTGGAATAGCAATGACCTCTGTCTCTAACTCCTCTGAGGGGTCCTCCTCATCTGAAATAACAATGACCTCCATCTCTGACTCCTCTGAGGGGTCCTCCTCATCCTCCTCCATCTCAGGCTCCTCCTGATCCTCGACATCTAGCAGTGCCTCATCATGCTCACGCTCGAACATCTCAGGGTCCTCTATCTCAGGCGCCTACACATTAAACGAGCTATGTTACTATCATGATACTTATAAGGGTTCCCGTAAGGGTTTTAACTGTCAGCGCTACTTTAAGTAGTCCGACCATGAACTTGGCAAGAGTTCTTATTATCTTTGTGAGTTTGTTATTATATCGTCACATCATCTCTGAGGTTTATAACGCTTGGCTCTGATACCATTTCTGTAACAAACCCCAGATCCGGGGTCAGGGATCTGGGTCGTCACGGTCTTTCTTTCCACAATTATCACTGAACTTAATTAATAATAAACAACCTCAAGCTGTGACCCCACACTAACACACAACACCACACGTCATAGTCTCAGAGATGAAATTGAAATAAGTACAAGTCCTTGAATCCATAATTAAAAGTTATTACAACCCAAAATGATTACTTGATAAATTTACAGTTAATTGCCAGTTATACAATATTTGGTTCCCAAAAGTAGAATGTCTGATCTAAAGGTAGATCTACCTCTGCAGCTATAGCAGCTACGATCTCAACGGGAAGGCGCGGGGCGCTTCCCACGCGCTTGCGCTGGGTCTGCTGAAGCCTGGCCATCTTTCCTAACTGTTGTTGTGTGATGAAGAAATGAAGCAAGAGTGAGCATTACAGCTCGCAAGATAATATATAGTGATAACAATAATACAAGTATCTAAATGGATACTTACTAGAATCCTTTATCATGTGTAAGGTAATTACTTACTGGATATAAGTTTAAAAGAAGATGAAGTTAGCAATTACTTCACTATACTTATACCATTTTTAGAAATCTACTTGAACTATTACTGTTCAAAGTATAATAAGATTCAAGAGGTCATCTCATAGATGAGACCATAAATTAAAACTTGAATATATTCAATCTTTGAAATATTTTTAAAAGAAATGAAGTTACGAGATACTTCATTCAATGGAGACACCAATAAAAATGTTTGACCCTGTCAATGCTTCGGCAACCACCCATTCGTAGCCTTTCGATCGAAATTCTACGGGTAGTGTTGCAGAATTATCCAACTGGATGATGAACTCATTACGGGAGTTTGCCGCGCCAGGAAGACCACTTACGATGATCAGTCGTAGTAGTACAACCCCACCATTTTCTACATATAGAGGAGAACCTGTTGGATTTACTTGTCAACCGAACACTGGACTCCTAAGGAATGGACCGCCTTAGCGGAACTTCCAGGCCATTTGGGCCAATATAATAAGGCTGGGCCGGCGCTACTCGACCACTTACGCCACTCCTAGTTCAGATGAAATCCATGACTCTGAAACGTAAAGCTCGTCCCCACTTTCCCCAAGTAGAAACTTGTCGATACGGCTCCACTAAGAAGTCGTATCTAGTTGGAAAGGAGAACTCACCGATATTTCCCAGGCGATGCCTGTTAATGGATTAACTTGTTCCAAGAATTTTACTTCCCGAGTATTGGGTAAGTAATCAAAAACTCTTTTATCAAGACAACAACCTTGTTGCGAATATAAATCACACCACAGAGCCGGACCCCTCAGGTTTTGAGCGAGTATTTAAATCCCCTTCGAAAGGAGGATCTTAAATATAAAAATGAGTTTTGGGATCCGCTCTAACTTTTAAAAATCATTTTGAATGCTCGCGAAACATTTTTAAGAATGTTCGGAGTGATGCTGATTTAGTAAAATAAATCAGTCCCAATATATTAGAAAATATCTTAATATTATTATTTAAATAATATTCCCATAAAGAATAATCTTTATAAAAATAATTGAAGTAGAAGTTGTAAAACTTATACTTGAAATGAGTATTAAATAACCAAAGATAAGTTTGATTATCGACACCTTATTCTTTAATAAAATAAAGAATAAATCTCAGCAAATAATCGGAGTCATTGATCCTCAAATGAATATTCAAATAATATTCAATAAATAAAATAAGCTGAGTCATAAGCCCTCGAATGAATATTCGAAATAATACTCAATAAATAAATAAGCTGAGTCATAAGCCCTCGAATGAATATTCGAAATAATATTCATAAATAAAATAAAGTTATTGAATAAACCTTATTCGATTAATAGTTTTGAAAACTATAACCATATATATATATAAATATATATATATAAAATCTACTCGGGATCCTCGACTCCCGGTTTTAGAAAATGTTTTCACCTTTGGGTCCCTATACTAAGGGTATATGCAAATTACCGCTATTCTCTAGCATAGGTATTATCAACTGAACCAACAGATATATATTTCGAGAATATGAAACAGGCATGCATATATACCATATCACATGCTACAATATATCGCAAGAATTTGCTAAATAACCACCATGCATCTATCACAAGATAATGCATGTACAAATATATACATCACAACAACAGTATAACGGATAGAAAACTGTTGGATTTTTAACGCAGCGGGGGCATGGCAAAACACTTTTACACATATAAAATCCAAATAAAAGCATACAGATCATGAATAAAAATTCGAGGGATCGAATCTAACCTTTTAAAATAATTCGAAGACAACGATCAGAGATCCTTAGCAGTTGCTCCTGAAGTGTGAAGCACTCCACCGGTATCCACCAAGAAAACGATGTTAAGGAGGAGGAAGGAGGTGGAGAGAATCGGGTTTTCCAAACTTTTTGGGTTTTCGGGTTCGATGTGGGTTAGAATAAAATATGGTCTATAATAGTGTATTTATAGGCAAAATTTTCAGCTGAAATTTTCCCATAAATAATATTATTATTATCCCATTTATTATTCTCATTAAAAATTAAAACACCTTTTAATTATTAATCCTTTTTCTAAACACTTTAGAAATAATTCTCTCTCTTGATTTAATTTCCAAAAATTAAATCCTTAATTAATAATATTAAGAAATTTTCTTAATTAATTTATAATCAATTAAATCTCATTTAATCAATTATTAAATTTGCCAATTAATTATTTATTTCACAAATAAATAATTATTAGCCATTATTAATTAATTCCTCCACCATTAAATCATTCTCTTTTTATGGTGTGACCCTGTAGGTTCAATATTAAGCCGGTAGTAGAAATAAATAATAATAAAACTATTTTATCATTATTTATATAAATTCTCTAATTTATTAAATATGATTAATTAATTAATCACATTTATTCTACATCGTGAGGGATACTTCTCAGCATATCGCGACTATCCGGATAATATGAATTCACTGCTTAGAATACCAAGAACATATTCAGTGAATAGTTACCATACAATAAACTCCTTCTACCCTACAATGTTCCCGATTAAATACAAGGCATGGATCTCGTGTCAAGCCTATCTAATTCAATCACTTTGCTTACCATTTACTATGCCTAGTTCTATGCAAATTAGAAACTCCTTTCTAATTTCATTTACTCTGGCCAGAGATTCCTGAACTAGCATAAGTGGATCAGCCTTGAACATTCGCTTCCTTCACTGGAAGGGGTAGATCCTTTATTGATCATACACTATCTTCATGTACAAATTCCTATGCCCAGAAGAGCCCTAATAATTGTCCCTGGAGACTAAGAACTAAACCAAAGCATAGTTCAGTGTAGACAAGATGACTATGATGACCTCAAGTCTAAGGATACTTGTACAACTATCACTATATGAACAACTGCTGATACGTGAGTGAACTCCATCAGTTGTTCAGCTGTGCGAGTCATGTTCAGTGAACTTATTCCATAATAAGCACCTACATACTAGCTATAGTGTCACCACACAAATGTCTATGAGAACAGACATCCTTCATAATGAAGCAAGCATAGTATGTACCGATCTTTGCGGATTATTAATTACCAGTTAGTAATCCTATGACCAGGAACTATTTAAGTTTAGAGTTATCATCTTTTTAGGTCTCACTATTATGATCTCATCATATTCCATAAAAAGCTTTACTCTCAACTATGGTATATCTTATTTAAACACTTAAATAGATAAAGCCCGTAATAAAAGCAAAAGAAGTCTTTATTAATATCAATGAAATCAAAACTGATTACATAAAAGTTATTCCTAAATCCTAATACATGATTGGACTTAGGACATATTCCTTTCAAAAACTTGCCTGAGCGACTGGAGGTTACGAATGGCTCGGGACGAGTCTGGTAACCTATAAACAACAAGTAAGTTGGAATTAAACCAAAGTCACTTGTAAATCTATACTCTAACCAACTTAGACTCTAACGCTCGTTTTGCGCTTACTGATTCTCTTAAGTCACTCGAGTACCCTCGGCTCCACCATTTTTAATAAATTACCCATTACGAGTTTTAAGGCGATTCCTTCGCGAGTGTCTTACCAACTGCCTAACACACTTAACATAATTGTTTCATACATTAATTAACCCTTTAAGGTCTTTAACCTATGTTTCAAAGTAAGGCGAGGGGTAATGGTTCGTTCGCGAAACGTCGTTACTTAAAACGGCCGTTTCTCCTAAACCGTACATCGGAATCAAACGAACCACATATCAAAACGAAGCTCGTAATACGAACTACCTAAACATGGCAATGGTCAAAACCTAGCAGGGAGTTCTCGGGTCCTAATGTTATGTACATAACTATGCATAAGATAGTCATAACTATGCATAAGGAATACTAGAAAATTATCTTACCAATTTAGGAAGCTTGGATCTTGGATCTTGAAATTCTTCTCTTTGAAAACTAGGAAAAGCCGAGAGGAAACCCTTGGTGAAGAGAAATAGAATTTTCTGTTGTTTTGATGAAATGATTTGTTTGGCTTGGTGGATGTAGTTTTGTTTTTGTTTTAGTTAATTACCTTATTAACCTTGAACTTTGTGTGGTTTTAATTCAACCACATCTCCTTCCCTTATGTCATGCTTATGTCATGCTCATGATGTCATCCTCCCCTCTTTGTCCTCTTCTCATTGGTTGGGTGACATCATCCTCTCTAGTCCCTTTGATTAACTTCCTAATTGTTTGCCTAATGACCGCTGATCTGTTATACGGTTCGCTTAACTTTCGTTTTCGTTTATCGTTTGAGGGATCATACCCGGGATCTTATTACTTAGGTTCCCTTAACCTTTCTCAATATATTATATTCCTTTTATGATCCTCTCTTATAATCCTTTAATTTAAATCCTTTTTATCCTGTTACCTTATACTCAATTCTTTCTGTATCTAGTGGATTTCCGGGAAAAATCAAAGTGTTCGGAATTGGATTCTGACGATCTTTACATACACTTATATACCATATAGAGTACTAATAAAATCTCAGAATATCCATAACAGAACCCCTACATAGTGTGGCATGAAAGGTTTTCTCATTCAGCAAAAACACTATTCACAAGGGTTACAAAAAGTTCAAAATTTTGGGGGTTATTACAAATATGGTACAAAGTGACTTAAATGGTTGATTGGAGCCAAAACGTGGAACAAAATTGACTTGTATGAAAGTGGCATAAAGAGGTGGTAAAAGGATGCTAAACTAGATGTTCATGATGCTAAAATGTTAATTATTCAAATATATGGTGACAAGTGTCTCTTATAGGGTGTAAAATTACTTCAATATGGTGCAAAGAGACTTAAGTGGTTAATTATAGCCAAAATATGGCTCAAAATTGACTAGTAGGAAAGGGAGTACCGAGAGGTGGTTAAAGGATGTCAAATTGCATGTACATGATGTTAACATATTAATTGTACCAATATATTGTGTTAAGTGACTCTTATAGGTTTCAAAGTGACTCTAATATGGTGAAAAATGACTTACATGATTGATTAGAGCCAAAACATGGAACAAAATTGACTCGTATGAAAGTGGCACCAAGAGGTGGTAAAAGGATGTCAAATTCGATGTATATGATGTTAATTTGTTAATTTTTAAAATATATGGTGACAAGTGACTCTTATAGGGTGAAAAATGACTTCAATATGGTGCAAAGTGACTTAAATGGTTGATTGGAGCCAAAACGTGGAACAAAATTGACTCATAGGAAAGGGAGTACGAAGAGGTGGTTAAAGGATGTCAAATTGCATGTACATGATGTTAACATGTTAATTGTACCAATATATGGTGGCAAGTGACTCTTATAGGGGTAAAGTGACTCTAATATGGTGAAATATGAGTTACATGGTTGATTAGAGCCCAAACATGAAAGAAATTGACTCGTACGAAAGTGGCACCAAGAGGTGGTAAAAAGATGTCAAATTCGATGTATATGATGTTAACTTGTTTATTGTTCAAATATATAGTGACAAGTGACTCTTGTAGGGTGTAAAATGACTTCAATATGGTGCAAACTGACATACATGGTTGATTAGAGCCAAAAAATGGCCCAAAATTGACTTGTAGGGAAGGGAGTACCAAGAGGTGGTTAAAGGATGTCAAATTGCATGAACATGATATTAACATGTTAATTGTACCAATATATGGTGGCAAGTGACTCTTATAGTCTGCAAAGTGACTCTAATATGGTGTAAAGTGGCGTACAAGGTTGATTAGAGCCAAAATTTGGAACAAAATTGACTCGAATGAAAGTGGCACCAAGAGGTGGTAAAAAGGATGTCAAATTTGATGTATATGATGTGAACATGTTAATTGTTCAAATATATCATGAAAATTGACTCTTATAGGGTGGAAAATGACTTGAACATGGTGCAAAGTGACTTACATAGTTGATTACTCGTACGAAAGGGAGTACCGAGAGGTGGTTAAAGGATGTCAAATTGCATGTACATGATGTTAACATATTAATTGTACCAATATATTGTGTTAAGTGACTCTTATAGGTTTCAAAGTGACTCTAATAAGGTGAAAAGTGACTTACATGATTGATTAGAGCCAAAACATGGAACAAAATTGATATGTATGAAAGTGGCACCAAGAGGTGGTAAAAGGTTGTCAAATTCGATTTATATGATGTTAACATTTTTATTGTTAAAATATATGGTGACAAGTGGCTATTATAGGGTGGAAAATGACTTCAATATGGAACAAAGTGACTTAAATGGTTGATTGGAGCCAAAACGTGGAACAAAATTGACTTGTATGAAAGTGGCATAAAGAGGTTGTAAAAGGATGCTAAACTAGATGTTCATGATGTTAAAATGTTAATTATTCAAATATATGGTGACAAGTGTCTCTTATAGGGTGTAAAATTACTTCAATATGGTGCAAAGTGACTTAAGTGCTTAATTATAGCCAAAATATGGCTCAAAATTGACTAGTAGGAAAGGGAGTACCGAGAGGTGGTTAAAGGATGTCAAATTGCATGTACATGATGTTAACATATTAATTGTACCAATATATTGTGTTAAGTGACTCTTATAGGTTTCAAAGTGACTCTAATATGGTGAAAAATGACTTACATGATTGATTAGAGCCAAAACATGGAACAAAATTGACTCGTATGAAAGTGGCACCAAGAGGTGGTAAAAGGATGTCAAATTCGATGTATATGATGTTAACTTGTTAATTTTTAAAATATATGGTGACAAGTGACTCTTATAGGATGAAAAATGACTTCAATATGGTGCAAAGTGACTTAAATGGTTAATTGGAGCCAAAACGTGGAACAAAATTGACTCGTACGGAAGGGAGTACGAAGAGTTGCTTAAAGGATGTTAAATTGAATGTACATGATGTTAACATGTTAATTGTACCAATATATGGTGGCAAGTGACTCTTATAGGGGCAAAGTGACTCTAATATGGTGAAATATGAGTTACATGGTTGATTAGAACCCAAACATGAAAGAAATTGACCCGTACGAAAGTGGCACCAAGAGGTGGTAAAAAGATGTCAAATTCGATGTATATGATGTTAACTTGTTAATTGTTCAAATATATGGTGACAAGTGACTCTTATAGGGTGTAAAATGACTTCAATATGGTGCAAACTGACTTACATGGTTGATTAGAGCCAAAATATGGCCCAAAATTGACTTGTAGGGAAGGGAGTACCAAGAGGTGGTTAAAGGATGTCAAATTGCATCAACATGATATTAACATTTTAATTGTATCAATATATGGTGGCAAGTGACTCTTATAGTCTGCAAAGTGACTCTAATATGGTGAAAAGTGGTGTACAAGGTTGATTAGAGCCAAAATGTGGAACAAAATTGACTCGAATGAAAGTGGCACCAAGAGGTGGTAAAAGGATGTCAAATTTGATGTATATAATGTTAACATGTTAATTGTTCAAATATATCATGAAAATTGACTCTTATAGGGTGGAAAATGACTGCAACATGGTGCAAAGTTACTTACATAGTTGATTAGAGCAAAAATGTGGCCCAAAATTAACTCGTAGGAAAGGGAGTACCGAGAGGTGGTTAAAGGATGTCAAATTGCATGTACATGATGTTAACATATTAATTGTACCAATATATTGCGGTACGTGACTCTTATAGGTTTCAAAGTGACTCTAATAAGGTGAAAAGTGACTTACATGATTGATTAGAGCCAAAACATGGAACAAAATTGACTCGTATGAAAGTGGCACCAAGAGGTGGTAAAAGGATGTCAAATTTTTGATGTATATGATGTTAACTTGTTAATTTTTAAAATATATGGTGACAAGTGACTCTTATAGGGTGAAAAAGGACTTCAATACAGTGCAAAGTGACTTAAATGGTTGATTGGAGCCAAAACGTGGAACAAAATTGACTCGTAGGAAAGGGAGTATGAAGAGGTGGTTAAAGGATGTCAAATTACATGTACATGATGTTAACATGTTAATTGTACCAATATATGATTTCAAGTGACTCTTATAGGGGCAAAGTGACTCTAATATGGTGAAATATGAGTTACATGGTTGATTAGAGCCCAAACATGAAAGAAATTGACTCGTACGAAAGTGGCACCAAGAGGTGGTAAAAAAATGTCAAATTCGATGTATATGATGTTAACTTGTTAATTGTTCAAATATATGGTGACAAGGGACTCTTATAGGGTGTAAAATGACTTCAATATGGTGCAAACTGACTTACATGGTTAATTAGAGCCAAAATATGGCCCAAAATTGACTTGTAGGGAAGGGAGTACCAAGAGGTGGTTAAAGGATGTCAAATTGCATCAACATGATATTAACATGTTAACTGTACCAATATATGGTGGCAAGTGACTCTTATAGTCTGCAAAGTGACTCTAATTTGGTGAAAAGTGGCGTACAAGGTTGATTAGAGCCAAAATGTGGAACAAAATTGACTCGAATGAAAGTGGCACCAAGAGGTGGTAAAAGGATGTCAAATTTGATATATATGATGTTAACATGTTAATTGTTCAAATATATCATGAAAACTGACTCCTATAGGGTGGAAAATGACTTCAACATGGTGCAAATTGACTTACATAGTTGATTAGAGCAAAAATGTAGCCCAAAATTAACTCGTAGGAAAGGGAGTACCGAGAGGTGGTTAAAGGATGTCAAATTGCATGTACATGATGTTAACATATTAATTGTACCAATATATTGTGGGAAGTGACTCTTATAGGTTTCAAAGTGACTCTAATAAGGTGAAAAGTGACTTACATGATTGATAGAGCCAAAACATGGAACAAAATTGACTCGTATGAAAGTGGCACCAAGAGGTGGTAAAAGGATGTCAAATTCGATGTATATGATGTTAACTTTTTTATTGTTAAAATATATTGTGACAAGTGGCTCTTATTGGGTGGAAAATGACTTCAATATGGAACAAAATGACTTAAATGGTTGATTGGAGCCAAAACGTGGAACAAAATTGACTTGTATGAAAGTGGCATAAAGAGGTGGTAAAAGGATGCTAAACTAGATGTTCATGATGTTAAAATGTTAATTATTCAAATATATGGTGACAAGTGTCTCTTATAGGCTGTAAAATTACTTTAATATGGTGCAAAGTGACTTAAGTGGTTAATTATAGCCAAAATATGGCTCAAAATTGACTAGTAGGAAAGGGAGGACCGAGAGGTGGTTAAAGGATGTCAAATTGCATGTACATGATGTTAACATATTAATTGTACCAATATATTGTGTTAAGTGACTCTTATAGGTTTCAAAGTGACTCTAATATGGTGAAAAATGACTTACATGATTGATTAGAGCCAAAATATGGAACAAAATTGACTCGTATGAAAGTGGCACCAAGAGGTGGTAAAAGGATGTCAAATTTTTGATGTATATGATGTTAACTTGTTAATTTTTAAAATATATGGTGACAAGTGACTCTTATAGGGTGAAAAATGACTTCAATACGGTGCAAAGTGACTTAAATGGTTGATTGGAGCCAAAACGTGGAACAAAATTGACTCGTAGGAAAGGGAGTATGAAGAGGTGGTTAAAGGATGTCAAATTACATGTACATGATGTTAACATGTTAATTGTACCAATATATGGTTGCAAGTGACTCTTATAGGGGCAAAGTGACTCTAATATGGTGAAATATGAGTTACATGGTTGATTAGAGCCCAAACATGAAAGAAATTGACTCGTACGAAAGTGGCACTAAGAGGTGGTAAAAAAATGTCAAATTCGATGTATATGATGTTAACTTGTTAATTGTTCAAATATATGGTGACAAGGGACTCTTATAGGGTGTAAAATGACTTCAATATGGTGCAAACTGACTTACATGGTTAATTAGAGCCAAAATATGGCCCAAAATTGACTTGTAGGGAAGGGAGTACCAAGAGGTGGTTAAAGGATGTCAAATTGCATCAACATGATATTAACATGTTAATTGTACCAATATATGGTGGCAAGTGACTCTTATAGTCTGCAAAGTGACTCTAATTTGGTGAAAAGTGGCGTACAAGGTTGATTAGAGCCAAAATGTTGAACAAAATTGACTCGAATGAAAGTGGCACCAAGAGGTGGTAAAAGGATGTCAAATTTGATATATATGATGTTAACATGTTAATTGTTCAAATATATCATGAAAATTGACTCCTATAGGGTGGAAAATGACTTCAACATGGTGCAAATTGACTTACATAGTTGATTAGAGCAAAAATGTAGCCCAAAATTAACTCGTAGGAAAGGGAGTACCGAGAGGTGGTTAAAGGATGTCAAATTGCATGTACATGATGTTAACATATTAATTGTACCAATATATTGTGGGAAGTGACTCTTATAGGTTTCAAAGTGACTCTAATAAGGTGAAAAGTGACTTACATGATTGATAGAGCCAAAACATGGAACAAAATTGACTCGTATGAAAGTGGCACCAAGAGGTGGTAAAAGGATGTCAAATTCGATGTATATGATGTTAACTTTTTTATTGTTAAAATATATTGAGACAAGTGGCTCTTATTGGGTGGAAAATGACTTCAATATGGAACAAAATGACTTAAATGGTTGATTGGAGCCAAAACGTGGAACAAAATTGACTTGTATGAAAGTGGCATAAAGAGGTGGTAAAAGGATGCTAAACTAGATGTTCATGATGTTAAAATGTTAATTATTCAAATATATGGTGACAAGTGTCTCTTATAGGCTGTAAAATTACTTTAATATGGTGCAAAGTGACTTAAGTGGTTAATTATAGCCAAAATATGGCTCAAAATTGACTAGTAGGAAAGGGAGGACCGAGAGGTGGTTAAAGGATGTCAAATTGCATGTACATGATGTTAACATATTAATTGTACCAATATATTGTGTTAAGTGACTCTTATAGGTTTCAAAGTGACTCTAATATGGTGAAAAATGACTTACATGATTGATTAGAGCCAAAATATGGAACAAAATTGACTCGTATGAAAGTGGCACCAAGAGGTGGTAAAAGGATGTCAAATTTTTGATGTATATGATGTTAACTTGTTAATTTTTAAAATATATGGTGACAAGTGACTCTTATAGGGTGAAAAATGACTTCAATACGGTGCAAAGTGACTTAAATGGTTGATTGGAGCCAAAACGTGGAACAAAATTGACTCGTAGGAAAGGGAGTATGAAGAGGTGGTTAAAGGATGTCAAATTACATGTACATGATGTTAACATGTTAATTGTACCAATATATGGTTGCAAGTGACTCTTATAGGGGCAAAGTGACTCTAATATGGTGAAATATGAGTTACATGGTTGATTAGAGCCCAAACATGAAAGAAATTGACTCGTACGAAAGTGGCACTAAGAGGTGGTAAAAAAATGTCAAATTCGATGTATATGATGTTAACTTGTTAATTGTTCAAATATATGGTGACAAGGGACTCTTATAGGGTGTAAAATGACTTCAATATGGTGCAAACTGACTTACATGGTTAATTAGAGCCAAAATATGGCCCAAAATTGACTTGTAGGGAAGGGAGTACCAAGAGGTGGTTAAAGGATGTCAAATTGCATCAACATGATATTAACATGTTAATTGTACCAATATATGGTGGCAAGTGACTCTTATAGTCTGCAAAGTGACTCTAATTTGGTGAAAAGTGGCGTACAAGGTTGATTAGAGCCAAAATGTTGAACAAAATTGACTCGAATGAAAGTGGCACCAAGAGGTGGTAAAAGGATGTCAAATTTGATATATATGATGTTAACATGTTAATTGTTCAAATATATCATGAAAATTGACTCCTATAGGGTGGAAAATGACTTCAACATGGTGTAAATTGACTTACATAGTTGATTAGAGCAAAAATGTAGCCCAAAATTAACTCGTAGGAAAGGGAGTACCGAGAGGTGGTTAAAGGATGTCAAATTGCATGTACATGATGTTAACATATTAATTGTACCAATATATTGTGGGAAGTGACTCTTATAGGTTTCAAAGTGACTCTAATAAGGTGAAAAGTGACTTACATGATTGATAGAGCCAAAACATGGAACAAAATTGACTCGTATGAAAGTGGCACCAAGAGGTGGTAAAAGGATGTCAAATTCGATGTATATGATGTTAACTTTTTTATTGTTAAAATATATTGAGACAAGTGGCTCTTATTGGGTGGAAAATGACTTCAATATGGAACAAAATGACTTAAATGGTTGATTGGAGCCAAAACGTGGAACAAAATTGACTTGTATGAAAGTGGCATAAAGAGGTGGTAAAAGGATGCTAAACTAGATGTTCATGATGTTAAAATGTTAATTATTCAAATATATGGTGACAAGTGTCTCTTATAGGCTGTAAAATTACTTTAATATGGTGCAAAGTGACTTAAGTGGTTAATTATAGCCAAAATATGGCTCAAAATTGACTAGTAGGAAAGGGAGGACCGAGAGGTGGTTAAAGGATGTCAAATTGCATGTACATGATGTTAACATATTAATTGTACCAATATATTGTGTTAAGAGACTCTTATAGGTTTCAAAGTGACTCTAATATGGTGAAAAATGACTTACATGATTGATTAGACCCAAAATATGGAACAAAATTGACTCGTATGAAAGTGGCACCAAGAGGTGGTAAAAGGATGTCAAATTTTTGATGTATATGATGTTAACTTGTTAATTTTTAAAATATATGGTGACAAGTGACTCTTATAGGGTGAAAAATGACTTCAATACGGTGCAAAGTGACTTAAATGGTTGATTGGAGCCAAAACGTGGAACAAAATTGACTCGTAGGAAAGGGAGTATGAAGAGGTGGTTAAAGGATGTCAAATTACATGTACATGATGTTAACATGTTAATTGTACCAATATATGGTTGCAAGTGACTCTTATAGGGGCAAAGTGACTCTAATATGGTGAAATATGAGTTACATGGTTGATTAGAGCCCAAACATGAAAGAAATTGACTCGTACGAAAGTGGCACCAAGAGGTGGTAAAAAAATGTCAAATTCGATGTATATGATGTTAACTTGTTAATTGTTCAAATATGTGGTGACAAGGGACTCTTATAGGGTGTAAAATGACTTCAATATGGTGCAAACTGACTTACATGGTTAATTAGAGCCAAAATATGGCCCAAAGTTGACTTGTAGGGAAGGGAGTACCAAGAGGTGGTTAAAGGATGTCAAATTGCATCAACATGATATTAACATGTTAATTGTACCAATATATGGTGGCAAGTGACTCTTATAGTCTGCAAAGTGACTCTAATTTGGTGAAAAGTGGCGTACAAGGTTGATTAGAGCCAAAATGTGGAACAAAATTGACTCGAATGAAAGTGGCACCAAGAGGTGGTAAAAGGATGTCAAATTTGATATATATGATGTTAACATGTTAATTGTTCAAATATATCATGAAAATTGACTCCTATAGGGTGGAAAATGACTTCAACATGGTGCAAATTGACTTACATAGTTGATTAGAGCAAAAAAGTAGCCCAAAATTAACTCGTAGGAAAGGGAGTACCGAGAGGTGGTTAAAGGATATCAAATTGCATGTACATGATGTTAACATATTAATTGTACCAATATATTGTGAGAAGTGACTCTTATAGGTTTCAAAGTGACTCTAATAAGGTGAAAAGTGACTTACATGATTGATAGAGCCAAAACATGGAACAAAATTGACTCGTATGAAAGTGGCACCAAGAGGTGGTAAAAGGATGTCAAATTCGATGTATATGATGTTAACTTTTTTATTGTTAAAATATATTGTGACAAGTGGCTCTTATTGGGTAGAAAATGACTTCAATATGGAACAAAATGACTTAAATGGTTGATTGGAGCCAAAACGTGGAACAAAATTGACTTGTATGAAAGTGCCATAAAGAGGTGGTAAAAGGATGCTAAACTAGATGTTCATGATGTTAAAATGTTAATTATTCAAATATATGGTGACAAGTGTCTCTTATAGGCTGTAAAATTACTTCAATATGGTGCCAAGTGACTTAAGTGGTTAATTATAGCCAAAATATGGCTCAAAATTGACTAGTAGGAAAGGGGGTACCAAGAGGTGGTTAAAGGATGGCAAAATGCATGTACTTGATGTTAAAATGTTAATTGTACCAATATATGGTGGCAAGTGACTCTAATATGGTGAAATATGAGTTACATGGTTGATTAGAGCCCAAACATGAATTAAATTGACTCGTATGAAAGTGGCACCAAGAGGTGGTAAAATGATGTCAAATTCGATGTATATGATGTTAACTTGTTAATTGTTCAAATATATGGTGACAAATGACTCTTATAGGATGAAAAATGACTTCAATATGGTGCAACCTGACTTACATGGTTGATTAGAGCCAAAACATGGCCCAAAATTAACTTGTAGGGAAGGGAGTACAAAGAGGTGGGTAAAGGATGTCAAATTGCATGAACATGATGTTAACATGTTAATTGTACCAATATATGGTGGCAAGTGATTCTTATAGGCTGCAAAGTGACTCTAATATGGTAAAAAGTGGCGTACAAGGTTGATTAGAGCCAAAATGTGGAACAAAATTGACTCGTATGAAAGTGGCACCAAGAGGTAGTAAAAGGATGTATAATTTGATGTATATGATGTTAACATGTTAATTGTTCAAATATATCTTGACAATTGACTCTTATAGGGTGGAAAATGACTTCAATATGGTGCAAAGTGACTTACATGGTTTATTAGAGCAAAATTGTGGCCCAAAATTAACTCGTAGGAAAGGGAGTACCGAGAGGTGGTTAAAGGATGTCAAATTGCATGTACATGATGTTAACATATTAATTGTACCAATATATTGTGTTAAGTGACTCTTATAGGTTGCAAAGAGACTCTAATATGGTGAAAAGTGACTTACATGATTGATTAGAGCCAAAACATGGAACAAAATTGACTCGTATGAAAGTGGCACCAAGAGGTGGTAAAAGGATGTCAAATTCAATGTATATGATGTTAACTTGTTAATTTTTAAAATATATGGTGACAAGTGACTCTTATAGGGTGGAAAATGACTTCAATATGGTGCAAAGTGACTTAAATGGTTGATTGGAGCCAAAATGTGGAACAAAATTGACTCGTAGGAAAGAGAGTACGAAGAGGTGGTTAAAGGATGTCAAATTGCATGTACATGATGTTAACATGTTAATTGTGCCAATATATGGTGGCAAGTGACTCTTATAGGGGCAAAGTGACTCTAATATTGTAACACCCCCAAATCCGGGGTCGGGGATCCGGGTTGTCACGAGTTCCATTTCCCTTAATAACACCCAATCTTAAGAATTAATCAACTACTCTGTACTGTGACCCCACAATAAACACACACACCACAAGTTATAGTCTCAGAGATGAACATCCAAAAATAATCACAAGTCATTTTATTTCTCAATTATCTGCCAATACACCTTAAAAGGTTTTCTGGATAAATTTACATTTTCTTTGCCATTATTACAATTCATATTATACATGAGTCTGGTACATCAAAAGTTGAAAGCCTAGCCTATTGGTAGTTCCTACCTCAGCTACAGCGGCATCAACGCTTCCCGAAGACTGCAGAACGTTTTCTAACCGCTTACGAATCGGGAGCTTGGTCCTGTTCATCTTGTCTATCTGATGTTGTGTGATGAAAGAAGAAGGCAAGGGTGAGTAACAAGCCCACCAAAATAATATATAATATGATTAACAATATATGAGCCTTCTCATAGTACTAATGAAAGTCTTGGTCAAAAGAAATGAACCAAGTTTGATATCTTAATGTGATGAAGTCGCAAAATATTCAGTATATATACATATATACTTTTCAAAATCTTGGAAGTCCTCTTCCATGCATAATATACACAAAGTTCCAGTTTATAACTATATATAAAAAAAATATCATTGCAAGGTAATCTCATATATCTAACCTTGTCTCAACGTTTTTATGAAAGTCTCTGTCATTCATAAGACAACCATTAACTAGATATAAGTTTAAATCGGTGAAGTTACAAGATACTCCAATATACTTATATCTTTTCCAGATACTACTTGAACTACCACCGTTCAAGTTATAATTAGTTTCAAAAGTTCATCACATAGATGAGACTACAAGACCAGATTTGAATAGATTAAATCTTTTAAAATATCATCAAAATACAATGAAGTTATGAGATACTTCATTTGATGCAAACATCATTTTGAAAACTTGACCCTGCCAACACTCAACAATCGCCCAACCGTAGCCTTTCTATCGAAATGTTCTAGGTAGTGTTGCAGAAATATCCAATTGGATGATGAACTCATTACGGGAGTTTCCCGCGCCAGGAAGACCACTTACGATGATCAGTCGTAGTAGTGCAACCCCACCATTTTCTACATGTAGAGGAGAACCTGTCGGATTTACTTGTCAACCGAACACTGAACTCCTAAGGAATGGACCGCCTTAGCGGAACTTCCAGGCCATTTGGGCCAATATAATAAGGCTGGGCCGGCGCTACTCGACCACTTACGCCACTCCTAGTTCAGATGAAATCCATGACTCTGAAACGTAAAGCTCGTCCCCACTTTCCCCAAGTAGAAACTTGTTGATACTGCTCCACCAAGAAGTCGTATCTAGTTGGAAAGGAAAACTCACCGATATTTCCCAGTCGATGCCTGTTAATGGATTAACTTGTTCCAAGAATTTTACTTCCCGAGTGTTGGGTAAGTAATCAAAAACTCTTTTATCAAGACAACAACCTTGTTGCGAATATAAAATACACCACAGAGCCGGATCCCCTTTTTAAAAGGAAGATCTTAAATATAAAAATGAGTTTTGGGATCCGCTCTAACTTTTGAAAATCATTTTAAAGACTTGAAAACACTTTAAAGAGTGTTTGGAATAATGCCGATTTAATAAAGTAAATCAGTCTCAATATAAAGAAATATCTGAATATTATTATTTAAATAATATTCCCATAAAGAATAATTGAGGTAGAAGTTGGAAAAATTATACTTGAAATGAATAGTAAATAATCAAAGATATTCTTATACGAAAGTAATATCTTTATTTGAATATCAAAAGTAAGTTTGATTATCGAACATTATTCTATAATAAAATAAAGAATATTAATAAATAATAAGCGGAGTCATAATACCTCGAATGAATATTATAAATAATATTCATTAAATAAAATAAAGGAGTCATACATCCTCAAATTAATATCCAAGTAATATTCAATAAATAATATAAAGGAGTCATAAGTCCTCGAATGAATATTCAAGATAATATTCATTAATAAAATAAAGTTATCGAATAAACCTTATTCGATTAATAGTTTTGAAAACTATAACCATATATATATAAATATATATATATATAAAATCTACTCGGGATCCTCGACTCCCGGTTTTAGAAAATGTTTTCACCTTTGGGTCCCTATACTAAGGGTATATGCAAATTACCGTTATTCTCTAGCATAGGTATTATCAACTGAACCAACAGATATATATGGCAAGAATACGAAACAGGCATGCATATGTACCATATCACATACTACAATATATCGCAAGAATTTGCTAATATAACCATCATGCATTTATTACAAGATAATGCATATACATATATACATCACAACAACAGTATAACGGGTAGAAAACTTGCCTGAGCGACTGGGGGTGAAAAAAGGCTCGGGACGAGTCTGGTAACCTATAAACAACAAGTAAGTTGGAATTAAACCAAAGTCACTTGTAAATCTATACTTTAACTAACTTAGACTCTAACGCTTGTTTTGCGCTTACTGATTCTCTTAAGTTACTCGAGTACCCTCGGCTCCACCATTTTTAATAATTTAACCATTACGAGTTTTAAGGAGATTCCTTCGCGAGTGTCTTACCAACTGCCTAACACTCTTACCATAATTGTTTCATACACTAATTAACCCTTTTTGGTCTTTAACCTATGTTTCACAGTAAGGCGAGGGGAAAAGTTTCGTTCGCGAAATGCCGTTACTTAAAACGGTCGTTTCTCCTAAACCGTATATCGGAATCAAACGAGCTACATATCAAAACGAAGCTCGTAACATGAACTATCTAAACATGGAAATGGTCATAATCTAGCAGGGATTTCTCGGGTCCAAATGTTATGAACAAAAGCAGTCTAAAGTAAATTGGACATTACGACGGCTATGTTTACGCAATTACCCAATTTTATATCACTCCAATTCATCACCAAACAACCCCAATCCATTCATACAACCAAAGTCCATCCTTATCACATCATAAAATCCCCAATAAACTCAATATTAACATTTATACTTATGCTTAAGCTTGAATTTAACTATACTTAAGTTCTTTTAACCAAAATAACAAGATTCACCATTCCATTTCACTACCACTTCAACCCAAACTCTAAACCACAAGCATTAAGCTACTATATCACCATAACAATCAAAATCATCTTATTATACAAAGGAATCTAGGGTTTGGAGATGATATACCTTCCTTGAAGTGGTGGGAGTAGCTAGGAAGCCTTAAGAAGCCTTGAGAAGTCTTAGGGATGCTTGGATCTTAAAGGAAAACAAGAAAAAATCAAGTTAAAAACTTTGAAATCACTATTCATTATCTTCTTCATTGATTTCTTGAAGAAGATTGAGAAAGAATTGAGGGCTTAAACTCATAAGATAGCCATAACTATGCATAAGGATGACTAGGGAATTATCTTACCAATTTAGGAAGCCTTGATCTTGAGTTTTGAAATTTCTTTCTCTTGAAAATGGCAAAAGCCGAGAGCAATGAAGAAATAAGAGGTTTTGTGTTTTTTGTTTTGATGAAATGAAATGTTTGGCTTGGTTGATTGAATTAGATTAGTTTTATTTTTGGTTAATTACCAATTTAACCTTGGTTTTGTGTGGTTAACAATCCACCACATTTCCCTCCTTCCCATGTCATGCTTATGTCATGCTCATGATGTCATCCTCCCCTCCTTATCCTCTTCTCATTGGTTGGATGACATCATCCCCTCTAATCTCTTTGATTAACTTCCTAATTATTTGCCTAATGACCGCTGGTCTGTTATACGGTTCGCTTAACTTTCGTTCTCGTTTCTCGTTTGAGGGATCATACCCGGGATCTTATTACTTGGGTTTCCTTAACCTTTCTCAATACATTATATTCATTTTATGATCCTCTCTTATAATCCTTTAATATAAATCCTTTTTATCCTGTTACCTTATACTCAATTCTTTCCGTATCTAGTGGATTTCCGGGAAAAATCAAAGTGTTCGGAATTGGATTCTGACGATCTTTACATACACTTATATGTCATATAGAATACTAATAAAATCTCAGAATATCCACAACAGAATCCCTACATAATGGGGCATGAAAAGTTTTCTCATTCAGCAAAAACACTATTCATAAGGATTTCAAATTTCCAAAAATTGGGGTTATTACAAATATGGTGAAATATGAGTTACACGGTAGATTAGAGCCCAAACATGAAAGAAATTGACTTGTACGAAAGTGGCACCAAGAGGTGGTAAAAAGATGTCAAATTCGATGTATATGATGTTAACTTGTTAATTGTTCAAATATATGGTGACAAGTGACTCTTATAGGGTGTAAAATGACTTCAATATGGTGCAAACTGATTTACATGGTTGATTAGAGCCAAAATATGGCCCAAAATTAACTTGTAGGGAAGGGAGTACCAAGAGGTGGTTAAAGGATGTCAAATTGCATGAACATGATATTAACATGTTAATTGTACCAATATATGGTAGCAAGTGACTCTTATAGTCTGCAACGTGACTCTAATATGGTGAAAAGTGGCGTACAAGGTTGATTAGAGCCAAAATGTGGAACAAAATTGACTCGAATTAAAGTGGCACCAAGAGTTGGTAAAAGGATGTCAAATTTGATGTATATGAAGTTAACATGTTAATTGTTAAAATATATCATGAAAATTGACTCCTATAGGGTGGAAAATGACTTCAACATGGTGCAAAGTGACTTACATAGTTGATTGGAGCAAAAATGTGGCCCAAAATTAACTCATAGGAAAGAGAATACCGAGAGGTGGTTAAAGGATGTCAAATTGCATGTACATGATGTTAACATATTAATTTTACCAAAATATTGTGGTAAGTGACTCTTATAGGTTTCAAAGTGACTCTAATAAGGTGAAAAGTGACTTACATGATTGATTAGAGTCAAAACATGGAACAAAATTGACTCGTATGAAAGTGGCACCAAGAGGTTGTAAAAGGATGTCAAATTCGATGTATATGATGTTAACTTTTTTATTGTTAAAATATATGGTGACAAGTGGCTCTTATAGGGAGGAAAATGACTTCAATATGGTGCAAAGTGACTTAAATGGTTGATTGGAGCCAAAACGTGGAACAAAATTGACTTGTATGAAAGTGGCATAAAGAGGTGGTAAAAGGATGCTAAACTAGATGTTCATGATGTTAAAATGTTTATTATTCAAATATATGGTGACAAGTGTCTCTTATAGGGTGTAAAATTACTTCAATATGGTGCAAAGTGACTTAAGTGGTTAATTATAGCCAAAATATGGCTCAAAATTGACTAGTAGGAAAGGGGGTACCAAGAGGTGGTTAAAGGATGACAAAATGCATGTACATGATGTTAAAATGTTAATTTTATCAATATATGGTGGCAAGTGACTCTAATATGGTGAAATATGAGTTACATGGTTGATTAGAGCCCAAACATGAATTAAATTGACTCGTATGAAAGTGGCACCAAGAGGTGGTAAAACGATGTCAAATTCGATGTATATGATGTTAACTTGTTAATTGTTCAAATATATGGTGACAAGTGACTCTTATAGGATGAAAAATGACTTCAATATGGTGCAACCTGACTTACATGGTTGATTAGAGCCAAATTATGGCCCAAAATTGACTTGTAGGGAAGGGAGTACAAAGAGGTGGTTAAAGGATGTCAAATTGCATGAACATGATGTTAACATGTTAATTGTACCAATATATGGTGGCAAGTGACTCTTATAGGCTGCAAAGTGACTCTAATATGGTAAAAAGTGGCGTACAAGGTTGATTAGAACCAAAATGTGGAACAAAATTGACTCTAATATGGTGCAAAGTGACCATATGAATGATAAATAAAGGATTTAACCCTCCTATAATTAGGAGAGATATTATTGGCCTCTTGATTGAGTGAGATTATAAAAGCATGGACATGCTCAAATAATGATTTGTCTCGATAATCTACTCATGGATCAAGTAAACCCGGATTAAATGTTGAAGAGGATGACTAAATACATGCCTCGAGTTTAATCTATAATATGTATGGTTAAAGGGATTATATTACACGAAAAACATTAATCACGAAAGGTTTTATCTAATCACGATTTAATTATTATTTAATTGGGTAACAATGATGTATTACTACATACCGCTCATTGTTTATAATTTTATTAGAGAATAAAATTATTGCCAATTAAATAATAGCCTATAGGGTCGCACAAATAGAGCACTTAATGGAATAGTTAATTTAAATTATGGATTTAAATTAATTGATGATTATTTGAATTTTATTATAATTAAGTAAGACTTAATTGAGATAATATAAATTCGAATTAAAAGGAATGTTTTTGCCCATAATAATTAAGTATGACTTAGTTATTAATTAAATAATAGAAATTCGTTTTTATTATTTAATCCAATACCTACTAGGGTTGGGCTTTGCTATTATGGGCCTTTTTAATCAGTCATTATAAATAGATAATGAGAGGTTAAAGAGGCTTGTACGTTTTTAAGAAAACCCTAGCAGCAAAGAGAGGCAGAGGCAATTCAGATCGTCAAGAAGGAGGCTAGTACATCCATTCCGTAGTCAAGTTCGTGAGACGTTCTTGAAGGTGCTCGTGTGGATACCATAGAGGTGTTTCTCCGAGAGGTAGACACAAAGCGTGATAGCTAGGATCTCCGTTGAGTTCGTGAAAGTTAATCTCTTGAAAGGTATGATTCGTTATCTCCATAATCTGCCCATAATTATACATGGATCCTGTTTTTGGGTTTCGAATTTTTTTTGTTTTATTTACGTTTATCCGCTGCGTTTTATGCCTTCGGAACCCAACAATGGTATCAGAGCTACGTGTATAAGGGGCTGATTTGGTTACGTGTTTACTGTATTTTTACAAGTATGCATGTGTGATGAGTCTGCCATGATAACAGTTATGTTATATGAGTCTGCCATGATAACAGTTATGTTATATGAATGATATGATGAATCTGTTAATGATCTATATGATGATACTAGTATGTTTAAGATCTTCCATAACTCATATGTATGCGATCTCTTAAAATATGTATACTGATACACGTTTTTGGTAACTGGGATATGGATCCTGTGTATACTGATACATGCTTCTGGAATAGTAATCTGATACATGTTTTTCTAGTATTCTGATACTTGATTTTGCAAAAATTTCCGCCATCGAGGTTAGGGTTTTGTTTTTAATTTGTGCTTATGACATATGCTTTACTTATTTGTTATTCTTGATTGGATCATGATAAGTGATAAATAGTATGTCATCTTTATATGATCTATCATGTTCTTTAATGGTTACTTGAGCATGGTGCATAGTTATGGCCTTAAGACCTTAGTTGTAATGGTTTATTCTTTTGGTTTGTAATAAATACGACTTGCATGTCGTTTTCTATTTGTAGTTGTTTTATCTCGAATGTAACTCGAGTTCTTTTGTAAGTTCATTAGTATAATTCTTAATGTAACATCCAAGAAGGACAAGGGAAAGAGGAGGCATCCTATGGAGGCCAAGGAGACAATGGAAGCAATAGAGAAGACATATGTAATAGTTATGTTTACACCATAGACTGACCTTGATCTTTTCATTAGCCTGAAAACATCACATATGATTGGGCCATAACTATTGCACGTTTACTTTATGCACTTTTCATATGATGTATAAATAGTATGTGTAGAGTAGAAAATGCATGTTTTAATTAGATTAATGATGCATGTATGTATTAGATACATCACCCATGCCATGCCTTTAAACAAGATAAAATCTGTAACAACTTAAGATTTAAAATTAACAAACGATCATGAGATTCTCGTGTTTATGAAACACGGAATAAAATATAAATTTTCTTTATTTCTGACATGGGGCGATTTTGTCAACAACGGGTTCATAGAACTTGTAAGGCTGTGGGTTTTAAGCGAGACCGATGTGACTCCTCCACTACCTGGAAATCAAACCATTGACGAGTATTGATTTGAAGTATTTTATTCAAGGAAAAATTGGGAATCTCTTTATGATGGGATCATGATCGTTCTAAATTAAAAATCCCTAAGTAAAAATATTAAGTTTTAATCAGATGCTTTCCAATGAATGAACACTCATTAAATCCTAGATCGATAAGGGGAAGGGCTGTCAGTGGCAGGGGACTCCTATCTATCATGGTGAAATATGACGAATATAAATGGTTATATTCGAACGTTGTATCATTGGATCTAACTTAACTGAGTCATCATAATAAGGTGAATATAAACGGTTATATTCAACTATTATGAACTTAGAAGCATAGAGTTTGGTTAAAAATCTATTAGATAGATAAGATCAATTGTTGTTCACCAAATTATCCAAGAATTATATATGATATAATTGACAACTGTTGTCTACCTAAATAAACATGTTTTAAGGATACCAGTGGTTGACTTAGAACATGACGAAATATGGATCTTGGCTCACTAGAAAGATTTATGGGATATACTTTCCGAATTAATAGTTAGGGCTATTAATTTGATAAAAAAATAGTGGGAGATATATTATGAATATATCATAATCATATGAACATAAAATTTTAACTCAGACAATCTAATGTTTATTTTGCGCTTTTATTATTGTAGATACTGAGTAATGGCAAACAACACAAACACACTATCCGTACGTTCAGTCCTTGAGAAGGACAAGCTGACAGGAGGAAACAACTTCCTAGATTGGCAGAGGAATTTGAGGATTGTCCTCAGGTAGGAGCGCAAGCTTCATGTCATTGATATTCCTCCTCCAGGCCCCCTTCCTGAGGGGGCTACTGCTGATGAACGAGCAGCACGCACAAGGGATGAGAATGATGCAAATGATGTTGCATGTCTTATGTTGGCAACTATGAGTGCTGAGCTTCAAAGACAACATGTGCATATGGATGCATATACTATCAATGAGCACTTGCAAAGCATGTTTGCAAGCCAAACTCGTCAAGAAAGGTTCAACACGAGTAAGTCACTTTTTAATTGCAAACAAGGGGCGAGTGAACCAGTTGGACCACATGTTCTGAAGATGATTGGTTACATTGAGTACCTTGAAACTTTGGGTTTCCCGATTGGTCCAGAAACTGGTATTGACCTAATCATGAATTCTTTGAACAACAAATTCACTCAGTTTGTTGTGAACTACAATATGAATGAATTTGACAAAACACCTACTGAATTGTTGCATATGTTGAGAACATATGAGACCAACATGAAGACAGCTGAACCTGCTCCCATACTGATGGTGGGAAATAAAGGTAAGGCCAAAGGGAAGGGCAAATGGAAGGGTAAGAAGAAGATTGGATCTAATTCTACACCCAAGCCAAAGTCAGGTCCCAAACAGGCTTTAAAGCCTAAAGGTGGTGTGGCCAAGGGTGAATGTCACTACTGTAAGAAAGATGGTCACTGGAAGAGAAACTGTCCAATTTACTTGGAGGATCTGAAGAAAAAGAAAGCAGTTCAGATTTCTGGTTCAGGTATTTATGTTATAGAAGTCAATTTGTCTATTTCTACATCTTGGGTATTTGATACTGGATGTGCTTCTCACATTTGTATAAATGTGCAGGGCCTGCAGAGAAGTAGAACTTTGGCTAAGGGAGAAGTGGACCTAAGTGTAGGCAATGGAGCAAAAGTTGCTGCTTTAGCTGTAGGGACTTATTATTTATCTATGCCCTCTGGGCTTGTTTTAGAGCTAGAAGACTGTTTTTACATGCCTGTAATTCGCAGAAACATTATTTCTGTTTCTTGTTTGGACAAGAAAGGTTTTTCGTTTATAATTAAGAACAACAGTTGCTCTTTTGCTTTGAATGATTTAACCTATGGTGTTGCGCGTTTATTTAATGGTTTATATGTTCTTGATTTAGATAACCCTGTCTATAATATAGAAAATAAATGACTTAAAATGAATGACTCAAATCAAACATACCTCTGGCATTGTCGTCTAGGCCACATAAATGAGAAACGCATATCCAAATTACATAAGGATGGATACTTGGATAAGTTTGATTTTGAATCATACCAAGAATGCGAATCTTGTTTGCTTGGTAAGATGACTAAAGCCCCTTTCACTGGTAAGGGTCAAAGGGCCACTAAACGTCTGGAGCTAATACATAGTGATGTATGTGGCCCAATGCGTGTAATGGCTGGAGGAGGCTACTACTACTTCATAACATTTATTGATGATTTCAGTACATATGGATATGTATATCTTATGAAGAACAAATCCGATTCTTTTGAAAAATTTAAAGAATACAAGGTTGAAGTAGAGAAGCAAATTAGCGGAGATGCAAGTATTAAGATCTTACGATCCGATCATGGAGGTGAATACTTAAGCACCGAATTTAGAGAGTATTTGAAAGAGTGTGGTATTGTATCACAACTCACTCCGCCAGGAACACCTCAATGGAATGGAGTTTCAGAGAGGAGAAATCGCACCTTGTTGGACATGGTGCGATCGATGATGAGTCATGCAGATCTTCCAATTAGTTTCTAGGGTTACGCTCTAGAAACATCGGCTTTCACACTTAACCGTGTTCCTACTAAGAAGGTTCAAAAGACTCCATATGAGATATGGAAAGAGAAACGGTCAGGCATGAACTTTATGAAAGTTTGGGGATGTAAGGCGTTTGTGAAACGTCAAGAATCTGACAAGCTTGGACCTAAATCCGAAGAGTGCATTTTTGTAGGATACCCTAATGAAACAAAGGCGTATTATTTTTATAGTCCTTCTGAGCAGAAAGTGTTTATTGCTCGAGATGCTGTCTTCATGGAAAGAGATTTTGTTTCCAAAAGAAACAGTGGGAGAACTATAGATCTCGATGAAGATCGAGAACCACAAAATAGCATTGAACCTGAAGTGGAACGAGAGCAGAATAATGATAATGCTCAACAAACACAGGTTGTTCGTAGATCTGGTAGATTTCTCCATGAGCCAGAGAGATATGGATTTCTCATGACTCAGTGTGGTGATTTGATGCTCATAGATGAAGATGAGCCTCTCACATACCAAGATGCTCTGAACAGTCCAGACTCTAAGAGATGGCTTGAAGCCATGAAATCCGAGATAGATTCCATGTACGAAAACCAAGTATGGACTTTGGTTGATCCACCTGAAGGGGTAAAACCCATAGGGTGCAAATGGGTTTTTAAGAAGAAAAAGGGCATGGATGGAAATGTTCAGACCTATAAAGCTAGGCTGGTTGCAAAAGGTTTCAAACAAATTCATGGTATTGACTATGATGAAACTTTCTCACCAGTGGCTATGGTCAAGTCTATAAGGATTTTACTTGCCATTGCAGCATTCCATGATTATGAAATCTGGCAAATGGATGTCAAAACAGCCTTCCTTAATGGAAGCCTTGAAGAGGATGTGTACATGACACAACCTGAGGGTTTTGTCGATCCAAGGAATGCTGGCAAGGTATGTAAATTGCGTCGATCCATTTATGGATTGAAGCAATCCTCTAGGAGATGGAATATCCGTTTTGATGAAATAGTCACAGAGTATGGCTTTGTTCAAAACGAAGATGAACCGTGTGTTTACAAGAAGGTTAGTGGGAGCTATGTGGCATTCATAGTACTATATGTTGATGATATACTACTAATGGGGAATGACATACCTTCTCTAAAGGCTGTTAAGACTTGGTTAGGGAGCAATTTCTCCATTAAAGACTTAGGAGAGGCATCCTACATTCTAGGAATGAGGATCTATAGAGAAAGATCTAGAAGGATGATCGGTCTAAGTCAGAGCACATACATTGATAAGGTTTTGCATCGTTTTGGAATGCAAAATGCAAAAAGGGGATATGTCCCCGTGTCTCAAGGGATAACGATATCTAAGGACCAGTGTCCGAAATAATTGGATGAGAAGGACCACATGAATAAAGTTCCATATGCTTCAGTAATTGGATCTATCATGTATGCAATGGTATGTACTCGGCCAGATGTCTCGTATGCTTTGAGCATGACGAGCAGATACCAGTCTAATCCGGGTGAAGGTCACTGGACGGCAGTTAAGAATATTCTTAAGTACCTGAAAAGAACTAAAGATTCATTCTTGGTGTATGGAGGAGAAGAGAAACTCGGTGTAAAAGGTTACACCGATGCAAGTTTCCAAACAGACAGAGATGATACTGTATCACAGTCTGGTTTTGTGTTTTGTCTAAACGGAGGTACTGTAAGCTGGAAGAGTTCAAAGCAAGAAACAGTAGCTGATTCTACAATGGAGGCTGAGTACATTGCAGCTTGTGAAGCAGCTAAGGAGGCCGTTTGGATTCGAAAGTTCATTTCTGATTTGGGAGTGGTTCCATCGATCGCAGATCCCATTGATCTATACTGCGATAATAATGGAGCCATTGCACAGGCTAAAGAACCTAGATCACACTCCCGGGCTAAACATATACTCAGGAGATTTCACCTTATTCGAGAGATTAGTGAAAGGGGTGATATACACATATGTAAAGTGCACATAAATGATAACATTGCAGACCCACTGACCAAAGGCTTGTCGCAGCAGAAGCACGATGGTCACACTAGTTCCATAGGTATTAGATATATGGGTGATTGGCTCTAGTGCAAGTGGGAGATTGTTAGTGTAGGTGACCTAGAGGCAATACATTATTCTTTTATCTTTATTTCAGTTGATCATTCAATAAATGTATTTATTATGACCTTAATTACTTTGATATTTTGTTAGCATAATAAATGTCCTTAGAATCATGATACAAATTGTATAGTTTAAGTACATGACTTGAACTTGAGATTATATAATATATCATATTCTTAAAGGTCCCTAGTCGAGTATTATTATATAGGACAATAATAATACATAGATAGACTAGTATGTTGTTTGACAAGATAACCACATCTCATTGGTTATAAGTATGGGGATACTAAAGTCAATACATAGGTACATGTGAGAGTACATGGTACTGGACAGACCCACAGTGAAATTCTTCATGTTTAATAAAGTCATAAGAAAGACTCACAGTGATAATGGTGTAACGATCCTTTGACTTGAAATCATTATATTTCTATACGAGGATTAATATACTTTGACTACATTAAAAGTTACTTTTGATCGGGTGATGATAAAAGTGGACATCGGGTATATCATAAGTCGTATGAGAAATATGAATGATAGATAAAAGATTTAACCCTCCTATAATTAGGAGAGATATTATTGGCCTCTTGATTGAGTGAGATTATAAAAGCATGGCCATGCTCAAATAATGATTTGTCTCGATAATCTACTCATGGATCAAGTAAACCCGAATTAAATGTTGAAGAGGATGACTAAATACATGCCTCGAGTTTAATCTATAATATGTATGGTTAAAGGGATTATATTACATGAAAAACATTAATCACGAAAGGTTTTATCTAATCACGATTTAATTATTGTTTAATTGGGTAACAATGATGTATTACTACATACCGCTCATTGTTTATAATTTTATTAGAGAATAAAATTATTGCCAATTAAATAATAGCCTATAGGGTCGCACAAATAGAGCACTTAATGGAATAGTTAATTTAAATTATGGATTTAAATTAATTGATGATTATTTGAATTTTATTATAATTAATTAAGACTTAATTGAGATAATATAAATTCGAATTAAAAGGAATGTTTTTGCCCATAATAATTAAGTATGACTTAGTTATTAATTAAATAATAGAAATTCGTTTTTATTATTTAATCCAATACCTACTAGGGTTGGGCTTTGCTATTATGGGCCTTTTTAATCAGTCATTATAAATAGATAATGAGAGGTTAAAGAGGCTTGTACGTTTTTAAGAAAACCCTAGCAGCAAAGAGAGGCAGAGGCAATTCAGATCGTCAAGAAGGAGGCTAGTACATCCATTCCGTAGTCAAGTTCGTGAGACGTTCTTGAAGGTGCTCGTGTGGATACCATAGAGGTGTTTCTCCGAGAGGTAGACACAAAGCGTGATAGCTAGGATCTCCGTTGAGTTCGTGAAAGTTAATCTCTTGAAAGGTATGATTCGTTATCTCCATAATCTGCCCATAATTATACATGGATCCTGTTTTTGGGTTTCAAAATTTTTTTAGTTTTTTTTTACGTTTATCCGCTACGGTTTATGCCTTCGGAACCCAACACTTATAGGGTGGAAAATGACTTCAATATGGTGCAAAGTGACTTAAATGGTTGATTGGAGCCAAAATGTGGAACAAAATTGACTCGTAGGAAAGGGAGTACGAAGAGGTGGTTAAAGGATGTCAAATTGCATGTACATGATGTTAACATGTTAATTGTACCAATATATGGTGGCAAGTGAGTCTTATAGGGGCAAAGTGACTCTAATATGGTGAAATATGAGTTACATGGTTGATTAGAGCCCCAACATGAAAGAAAATGACTCGTACGAAAGTGGCACCAAGAGGTGGTAAAATGATGTCAAATTCGTTGTCCATGATTGCTATTCCGAAGGAACTAACAATGAGATTTACAGAAAGGTGGTTGAATGTAAATCTTAAAACTTTTTCAAGTTTTGAGCAGTTTCAAAAGCTAAGTGTATGATGAACAGATGTGTGTGAATTACTTTGAGCATGTGCAGACAGATGTATATTCAAGACACAAATGTAAAGAATACAAAGGCTTTAAAAACTTTTCTGGTGGATTTCTTGTTCCACCAGAGATGTGTTTTTCAGAAAATCTGTGATACAAAGAATTGATCATAGCTGCTTCCTAGTACAAACTAGATGATTTTCTCTCTATGTTTTTCTAAACAGCTCTGGAAAATTCACATCTAATTACTAGCTGCAACTTGGTTTATATATCACCAAGTTTACAGGTGAAGACAAAGATAAAATACAATTATAAAATAGTTCTTCACATGTTTCTTCTTCATTTCTCTATCCAATGCAATATAAGATAATCGGTGAATCTTTAAATACTTCCTTGTTTGCACCAGAATGGAAATGCTGCTTTTTCTTGATTCCTCCAAGAGGCCACCACATTCCAATTGTCTCTGTCAACCCATGTGCCTCTGTCAACTTATGAATTATCACTATCAACTGCTATGGAACTAAGCATCCGTTGAAGCTTTCATCCGTTGATGGCTTTATCCGTTGATGCTTTAGTGACATCCATTGATGCTTTAACAGTTGAAACTTTATCCGTTGATGCACTCATCCGTTGATGGATGTTATCCGTTGAAGCTTTAGAGACATCCGTTGAAGCTTTGTTTCTCATCCATTGAAGGCCTTTAATCTATCAGTTGATACTACTTCATTTATACAAAATTACAAGGCATGAAATATTTACAATTAGCCCCCTATTTGCATATCCACTAGTAGTCAACATGACTTATAAATTCCCACTACTTCTAAGAATTATAACTTGAATGCAGAGACTGAAATGTGCTACAATACTAAACTTATTCCTAAGTAAAGCTACTCCATCAATGGATGGCCAAGATGGTCTTATCCGTTGAGGCTACAAACACTAGATTTCTACTTAAGTGTTTTGTTTAACTTATCATCAAACTAATACACATATTCCTAACAATCTCCCCCTATTTATGTCTACTAGAATTGTAGGCATAAATTCAGGGTTAACTTGATGATAACAAAACACTTAACAAATATATGAATTGGAATCAAGTAGAAATTCAAAAGTGCTGCAAAAGTGTATGTACTGAGATAGAATTGAAGATTTACAGTGTTTCCAAGGGTGCTCCTTTAGTTTGAGCAAATCATTTTCTTTTCCTTTGTTCCCTTGTTTTCTTCCCTAGCCTCCTGTCATTTTCCTCTACTTAGAGTTGGAGTTGTCTGTAGAATTCAGCTTCATCTTCTTTACTGATATCCAACTTAGATTGCATGTCCTTGAGAGTTTCATTACTGGCAATTTTAAGCTGGTCTTCAAGTCTGAAAAATCTTCTGACTCCTTTATTGTCTCTAAACTCCATCAACCAATGAGGTGATTTATGAATTTTGATTCCATGCTCAGGGATGAGTAATGTTCTAGGCAAGGAATTTGACTCCCACCAATTCTTCCTTATGTTGGCAATCTTGTTGAGAATCTCAGTTTTGGCAGTCCTGGTAAAGCCAGTATCCCTTTTGATAGCTGAGTAGACTCTAATCAAGGTAGAATAGCCCTCACTTAGAATTCTTTGAAGAGGCCAAGTCCTTTCCACATTTCCTTTATATTTGAACACTAGCCTTTCTGGTAGCTGTCTGTAGGCATTTATTCCCCTTACTTCCTCCAGCTCATCCAAGAAGAGTTCAATATCTGTATGTTCTTTTATGTCACAAATATGAACATAAGCATCCTTTGAGGCTTGTGGCTTAGGCTTAGGTTTATATTTCTGAGTGAATTTACTTGAGGTTAGGGGAGGTGTTGATTTGGATTTTTTTTCAGTTTCTTTGGTGGTGGAGAGGTAGTTAGGAAGGTAGGAAATTTGATGGTGTACCAATCAATAGGTTCCTCTTTAGGGATGATTGTTTCATCATGAATATTTATACTGGGATCAGCCACAACAGGTTCAGGAATAGAGGGTAGTGATTTAGATTTTGATTGGGTTTCCTCAGTGTCATCTTCACTCTTCCTTTTTGCCTTGACCTTCTTTCTGTTCCCTTTCTGCCATTCCTTTCTTAACTCACTCCTTTCCTCCACACTCTCACCAACCATATTCCCCATATCCACATTTATGCTTTCAGTCTTGTCTCCTTCACTCTTATCTTCAATCTTCTTCTTTTCTTCAATTTGACTTGACTTTAGCTGTTTTTCAAGCTTTGCTTGTGCTCTTTTATCAGCCTTCAGCTTTTTAGCTTCTTCCTTTAGCCTTTTGGTCTCTTCCCTCTTGGTTATTGAGAATTTGGGATGTCCTTGCATCACACAGATGCTCTTTCCCTCTCTATAGATGATAGACATATTCATTCTTTTCACTACATGGTCTCTTTGTGCTTTATGATATTACCACCCAAAACTTTGCCTTCATCAGGCTTTGGAAGAGGAAAATCCACTTCTTTTAGTTGAGCAAAGCTTAGAGGGTTCTTTGTAGAGTCCTTGTTAAATCTAGTGGTTGGCTTGAGTGCCATGGGCTTCAGGTTCTTGAAAGAAGTTTCTCCAACCTTATTCCTCCTTACTGGCTTGTGCTCCATTGTGATTGGCTCAACTTTTATGCTATGTTTCACAGATAAGGATTTTGTAGTTGAAGAGCCAAACACTTGTTGTATCCTTTCATCAATTTTCCTCCTTTGCTCTTTCACCTTCATCTCAGCTGCTGCTAGCTGGATTAGATCCATTCCATCAAGTTTTCCTTTGATTTGAAGTGTTGGACAAGTAGTGATCGCTGGAACTAGCACTTTTGATATTTGTATATGTGTAGATGGCTCCCCTTCCCCTTCCCTTTTATTCTCCCCCTTTTTGTTATCATCAAGGAGAGGGGTCAAGCCCTGTGCTTTAGCCAGTTACATTAGGAGACTAGTCTGAGACTGTTGATTGTGAAGAATGGTGACCACAGAGTTTTCAATAGCTTGAACTCTTTCCTCCAATTTGGCCATCTTCTTTTCAGCATCTGACTCTCTTCTCAGTCTCAGTAATAGTTCCTGTATGGTACCAAAGGGCATGATTGAATCCAGCTTCTCAGAATTATAGGACTTCAAGTCAGCTATATCCTTCTTGAGTTCATCCACACTTAGATTCTGTCTTAATTGTTGTAGCTTCATGAGATGTAGAGAATCTAGGTGGGCTTGAAGAATAACCTTGGTACCAGCATTTGAAGTTTCCTAAATGACCTTTTGGATAGACATGACTTGTTTGACTAAGGATACATTGAAATGCCCTGATGTAGACTCCTTTGTCAATGCCCATTTAGGTAATTCTGGAATAGAATTTGGGCCTTCATCTCCCCCTAAGTTCATGCTTCCATCAAAAGAATCAGAGTCATCATCATTAGAATTTACTCCAAATTCTTCAGATGGCTCACCAGCTGTAGAAGGCATCCTATTGACAACAACTTTATCCCTTTGTAGAGATTCTGAAGTATGTACTAGATTTAAAGTCTTTTCTGCCTCCTCATTGCCCTGAATAGCCAACAGTTGATAGGCTGACACAGGATGAGTAAAAGTGTCAGCATCCAAGGAAATGTTATCAGTTACAGCTTTGTAATGTTGCTGAAATTGTCTTTCCTTTTCAGCATCATCCACAATCATTGACTCACTAGCAATGGCTGGATCCACCCTTATACCTCATATACCTGTTTTTCTCTCAATTTCTCTCTTTTCTTGCATCAGGGGCTCCCCCTGGCTCACACTCCTCACACCCTCACCTTCACGTACTAAGGTGGTACTCCTCTCACTTTCTTTTGCCATACTGGAAGAAATAGCATGCATATGTAGACTCCCAAGCTCTCCTTTTGCCTGGGAGCAACCCAGCCTCTCACTCAAGTTTTCACTCCCTTCCCTCAATCCTAGAAGTGATTGTACAGTAACCATGTCTTCTACACTTGGAATTAATTCAGTTGTTTAGGTAGAGACTATCAACGGATAGGGAATATCCGTTGAAGTTGAAACTGATGGTATCAACGGATAATTGTTGTTAAGCTTATCCGTTGAAGAACAACCACTTGTCAACGGATGAGGAATATCCGTTGAAGAAGGAAAAGAAGTAGAAATTGAAAGTGACATGTTATTCCTAGTGGACTAACAATGAGATTTACAGAAGGGGGGTTGAATGTAAATCTCAAAACTTTTTCTAGTTTTGAGCAGTTTTAAAGGCTTTGTGTTCAAGATAAACAAGTGTGTGAATTGCTTTAAGCTAATACAGACAGATATATATTCAAGCACTAATGTAAAGAACACAACAGACCTTAAAAACTTTTCTGGTGGATTGTTGTTCCACCAGAGATGGTATTTCAGAAAATCTGTGATTCTAGATGTTGATCACAGCTGCATCCTAGTACAAACTAGATAATTTTTCTCTCAAGATTTTTCTAAACAGCACTGGAAAAATTCTTATCTAATTACTAGCTGCTACTTGGTTTATATATTACCAAGTGTACAAGTGAAGACAAAGATAAAACTACAATAATAAAATCAGTTCTCCACTTATTTCTTCTCCATATCACTCAAGTACTTTGTTGACTATTGCCTCTTTGTACTAGAGTAGAACGGCTGCTTTTTCTGATGTTCCTAAAATTAGGCTTCCATATTTCAGTTATCTCTGTCAACCCATGTGCCTCTGTCTGCTTTTACAACTACCACTTATCAACTGCTATTTAACAGAACATCCGTTGAAGCCTTCATCCGTTGATGGCTTTATCCGTTGATGTGTTAGCAGTTGAAGCTTTGTTTCTCATCCGTTGAAGGTCTTTAAGATATCCGTTGATACCACTTCATTTATACAAAATTACAAGGCATGAAATATTTACAATTGGCCTTCCTATTTGCATATCTTCTAGTAGTCAACATGACTTATATTTTCTCTCAACTTCTAAGAATTATATCTTAAATACAGAGACCGAAATGTGCTACAACACTAGACTTATTTCTAAGTAAAGCTGCACCATCAACGGATAGCCAAAGTGGTCTTATCCGTTGAGGCTACAAACACTAAACTTCTACTTAAGTGTTTTGTTAAACATATCATCAAACTAATGCACATATATTCCTAACAATCTCCCCCTATTTATGTCTATAAGAATTGTAGACATAAATTCAGGGTTAACTTGATGATAACAAAACACTTAACAAATATATGAATTGAAACTAAGTAGAAATTTAAAAGTGCTGCAAAAGTGTATGTACTAGGAGGTAAGTGAAGATTTACAGAATTTCCAAGGGTGCTCCTCTAGTCTGAGCAAATCATCTTTTTCTTCTTTGTTCCCTTGTTTTCTTTCCTAGCCCTTTGTCATTTTCCTCAATTTGGAGTTGGAGTTGTCTGTAGAATTCAGCTTCATCTTCATCACTGATATCCAACTTAGATTGCATTTCCTTGAGAGTTTCATTGCTGGCAATCTTGAGTTGGTCTTCAAGTCTGAAAAATCTTCTGGCTCCTTTATCATCTCTAAATTCCATCAACCAATGAGGTGATTTGTGGATTGTAATTCCCCTTTCTTGAATGAGTAAAGTTCTGGGCAAAGCATTGGGCTCCCTCCAAGTTTTCCTTATGTTGGCAATCTTGTTGAGAATTTCAGTCTTGGCAGTCCTGGTAAAGCCAGAATCCTTTTGTATGGCTGAAAAGACTCTGATCAAGGTAGAGTAGCCTTCATTCAGAATCCTGTAGAGAGGTCATGTTCTTTCCCCAGCTCCTTTGTATCTGAACACCAATCTCTCTTGTAGCTGTCTGTAGGCAGCTATTCCCCTTACATCCTCCAGCTCATCCAGATAGAGTTCAATGTCTGAAATATCTTTTATGTCACAGATGTGAACATAATCATCTTTAGAAATGGGTGGCTTAGGCTTAGGTTTTTGTTTTTGAGTGAATTTCTTAGAGGTTAGGGGAGGTGTAGATTTGGATTTTCTTTTCTGTTTCTTTGGTAGTGGAAGAGTGGTTAAAAAGGTAGGCAATTTGATGGTGTCCCAATCAATAGGTTCCTCTTTTGGGATGATTAGTTCACCATGGATGTTTATAGTGGGATCAGCAATACAAGGTTCAGGTATGGAAGGTAGTGGTTTAGATATTGATTTAGTTTCTTCAGTGTTATCTTCACTCCTTCTATGTGCCTTGGCCTTTTTCTGTTTCCCTTCTGCCATTCCTCTCTTTCCTCCATACTCTCACCAAATATACTCCCAAAAACCTCATTTAGGTTTGCAATCTTGTCTTCACCCCTGACTTCAATTCCTTTCTCTCCTTCAACTTGACTTGACTTTAGCTATTGTTCAAGCTTTGCTTGTGCTCTTTTGTCAGCCTTGAGTTTTTCAGCTTCTTTCTTCAACCTTTTGGTTTCTTCCCTCTTGGCCTTTGGAAATTTGGGATGTCCTTGCATCACACAGATACTCTTTCCCTCTCTAAAGATAATGGCCATTTTCATTCTTTCAACTATGTCCTTGGTCTCCTTGTGCTTTTTGATGTTAGCACCCAAAACTTTGTCTTCATCAGGCTTTGGAAGAGGAAAGTCCACTTCTTTCATATGAGCAAAGTCTAGGGGGTTCTTTATGGAGTCCTTGCTGGATCTAGTGTTGGGCTTGAGAACTATAGGTTTTAGATTCTTGAAAGAAGTCTCTCCAACCTTATTCCTCCTTTCTGGCTTGTGCTCCATAATGATTGGTTCAACCTTTGTGCTATGTTTCACAAATATTGATTTATCTTGTGTTGAGCCAAACACTTGTTGCACCCTTTCATCAATTCTCCTCCTTTGCTCTTTCACTTGAATTTCAGCTGTTGCTAGCTGGATTAGGTCAATTCCATCAGGCTTTCCTTTGATTTGCATAATTGGAGAAGTAGTGATGGCAGGAACTAGCACTTTAGATATCTAGATTTTTGTAGATGGCTCTCCTTCCCCTTCCCTTTTTCTCTCCCCCTTTTTGTTATCATCAAGGAGAGGGGTCAAGCCTTGTGCCTTTGCCAGCTGCATAAGTAGACTTGTTTGAGATTGTTGGTTGTGAAGAATGCTGGCCACAGAATTTTTAATAACTTGGACTCTGTCTTCTAACTTAGCCAGCCTCTTTTCAGTATTTGAATCCTTTTTCAATCTCAATAATAAGTCCTTCATTGTACCATAGGGCATGACTGAATCCAATTTTTCAGAATTGTAGGATTTCAAGTCAGCAATATCCTTCTTAAGGTCATCCACACTCTGATTCTGGCTTACTTGCTGCAACTTCATGAGATGCAGTGAGTCCAGGTGAGCTGTAAGGATTGCCTTGGTACCAGCATGTGAAGTTTTCTGAATGGCCTGTTGGATAGTACTGATTTGTTTGACTAAGGAGACATTGAATTGCCCTGGTGTAGACTCCTTTGTTAAGGCCCATTCAGGTAAATTTGGAATAGAACTAGGGCTTTCATCTCCCCCTAAGTTCATGCTTCCATCAAAAGAAACAGAGTCATCATCATCAGAGTTTACTCCAAATTCCTCAGATGACTCACCAGCTGTAGAAGGCATCTTGTTAATAGCAGCTTTATCCCTTTGAAGAGATTCTGTTGTATGTACTAGATGTAGTGTCTTTTCTGCCTCCTCATTGCCCTGAGCAGCCAACAACTGATAGGCTGACACAGGATGAGTAAAAGTGTCAGCATCCAAGGAAATGTTATCAATTACAGCTTTGTAATGTTGCTGAAATTGTCTTTCCTTTTCAGCATCATCCACAATCATTGACTCATTAGCAATGGCTGGATCCACCGTTATATCTGCTGTACCTGCCTTTCTCTCTTTTTCTCTATATTCTTGCATCAGGGGCTCCCCCTGGCTCACACTCCTCACTTCCTCACCTTCACCTACTAAGGTGGTACTCCTCTCACTTACTTTTTCCATGCTGGAAGAAATAGCATGCATATTTGAGCTCTCAATCTCTCCTTTTGCCTGGGTGCAACCCAGCCCCTATTCGTTTCAGATCCAAAATCGAAATGATTGTCACTCCCTTCCCTCAGTCCTAAAAGTGATTGTATAGTAATCATGTCTTCTACACTTGGAATTGTTTCAGTTGTGTGTGTAGAGACTATCAACGGATATGAAATAGCCGTTGAAGGTGACAGTGATGGTATCAACGGATAACTGCTGTTAAGCTTATCCGTTGAAGAACAACCACTTGTCAACGGATGAGTGATATCCGTTGAAGAAGGAAAAGAAGTAGAAATTGAAAGTGATATAACTGTTGAATCTGTGTGGATTGATTTGAGTTTTGGTGACACAGATCCTTCAATTACATCTGAAAGAATTTGCGGGTGATCCAACAAATCATCTAAAAGATGATGATCACCTGTATTTGAGTGGGGCTCCTCCCTGAGTTGTAAAGAGGGAGAATCAGGAATTGATGGGAATAATATATCCACATCCAGAGATGGTGATGAAGTGTGTGGTGATTGATGTATGTTAATTGTGAGAGAATGGGGCTGTGACTCCACATTTGTTGGAGCCACATCAAACTGAGTTTGAGAAGGCATAGATACAGATGGATGTATATATGCAGTGTGTGCATCATGTGTAGAAGATTGGGTTCTAGCCCTCTTTCTTCTAATAAAAGCTTTTATTGGTGAGTGTTTGGCTTCTGTGTCCCTCCCTCGTTTGATCTGTGTTCCTGGTTGGGAACTATTTTCAATAGTTACATCCTTTTGGGAGAATGCAGCTAGGGATGTGCTAGTAACCTTTTCAACCACCACAGCTTTTTGAGAAACTGTGGCTTGGCTAGCTTGGGAAACACTTATCTCTCCTTCCTTATCCTGGGGGTTTCTTTGATGTTCACCCCTCCCCTCACCACTCACACCCTGTTCACTCCCCTCAGGGTTAAGGGTAGGTGTTACAACTATTGTCTTTTGAGAAACAACAGAGGTGGTTTTCTTTGTCTTTGATTTTGAAAGTTTAGTTTTGGTGACCTTGGTATGAATCTGTTGGGGCATTGTCACAGATTCCATGGGCACACTAGTAGATAAAGAAATAGAGGGGTTGGAAGAAGTAGGAGTTGTAGAGACAATTACCTCACTTACCTGAGGTGCATCCATGATTGGTAAATATACCAATGGTACACTGCTGTTGAGATCCATTCTCAATAAATCTGCAAGAACTCTTTTCTCTTGTGCCCAGCACTTGAGTTTGTTATTCTCATTGGTTATGACCAAACCTTCAGCAACATGGTTAGCCAATAACATAAAGAATCTAGCATAATAGATGTTATTAGGTCTATTAGCTTTGTTACCTAATCTAGTACCCAATTCTAGCATAACATAATTGCTAAAGTTAAAATACCTATCAGAAACAAGCATATAGAGCATATTAACAAGAGATGAAGTTATGGCATCAAAATTACTAATTTTCCCAGAGAAAACCTTGATAAAGGCATCCCCAAGAAAACTCCATTCTTTCCTAAGGCCTTTTCTTTTAATACTCCCTAAACTAGCAGAGTTAAGAGAATAACCTATGGAATCTAACATGATGGATACATCATTATCAGTGTGTGGTGTCATGGCATTGTTCTCAGGCAATTTAAAACATGCTAGTAAATCATCACAGTTAACACAGTGATTTTTACCTTTGAGAGTGAAAGAGATGGTCATATCTATGGAGTTGAACTCAGCAGTTGTCCAAATCTCCTCAACTACTTCACAGTAAATCGTTGGGGCTTCCAGCATTGCATAGCTAAGTTTACAGTTTTTGATGAAGTCCATCATTTTGTGATAATCTGAGTGGGCTTCATTCTTTGCTACCAAAGCTATGAAATTGTTCTTCTCATAGATGAACCCAGATTGAAACATAATTTTTACTACTGGTGCCATTGTTGTAAGTAGAAATTGCAGAGAATAACTTGAAGGTTTTGCAGAGAGTAAATGGTATAAGCTTTGAAGTTTCAAGAAAGCGTAAAGTAAAAATGAAAAATCAGAAGGGCTTTTATACTTTCTCAAATTAAAAAGCATAAATAAAAGATTAAACAATAAATATATGTAAGTGAGTTTCAGCCGTTTAAGAATAAACTGTAAGTATTCTAAAAACTACCTTTAAAACAAATACATACAGCTGTATGTATGAGTATCAACGGTTAAGAAAATAGAATCAACGGCTGTAAGACACCTGAATCGACTGATGTGACATTTCAACGGATAAAGTAAATTGTCATCCGTTGAAAAGTACTAAAGTTTTATCCGTTGACGGATAAAAATTCCAGAAATGTATATGTCTTTCAACCGATAATGAACATCCGTTGATGGAACAATTTTGACTTTCAACGGATAGGAAATACCCGTTGATGGAATAATCTGTGTTAAAAAGTCAAATTTGTTCTAGCAACTAATACATTTCAGGCTTCAATTCAAATTGCAATTAGGACATAAATTTTATGAGTAATTAAGCATACCTAGCTCACTTACCACTCTTGTGAATATTGATTTATCAAGTGGCTTGGTAAATATGTCTGCAATTTGTTGTTCACTTGGAACAAAATGTAGTTCCACTGTACCATTCATGACATGCTCTCTGATGAAGTGGTACTTGATATCAATGTGCTTGGTCCTTGAGTGATGCACATGATTCTCTGTTATGGCTATGGCACTTGTGTTGTCACAAAAGATAGGAATTCTGTCAACATGAAGTCCATAATCAAGGAGTTGATTCCTCATCCATAACACTTGAGAGCAGCAACTTCCAGCAGCAATGTATTCAGCCTCAGCTGTAGAAGTAGAGACTGAATTTTGCTTTTTGCTAAACCATGATACAAGCTTGTTTCCCAGGAATTGGCAGGAGCCTGTTGTACTTTTCCAGTCTATTTTGCAACCTGCATAGTCTGCATCTGAATAACCAATTAGATCAAAGCCAGATTCTCTAGGATACCAAATACCTAAATTTGGTGTACCCTTGAGATATCTGAAAATCCTTTTGATAGCAATTAAGTGAGACTCCTTAGGATCAGCTTGAAATCTAGCACACAGACATGTAGCAAACATTATATCTGGTCTACTGGCAGTTAAATATAAAAGTGAACCAACCATGCCTCTATAACTTGTAATGTCCACAGACCTTTCAGTATTATTCAATTCAAGTTTGGTGGCAGTGGTCATGGGAGTTTTTGCAGATGAACATTCCATTAAGTCAAACCTTTTTAGAAGATCATGAATATATTTAGTTTGACTAATGAAAATTCCATCACTAACTTGTTTAACTTGTAAACCAAGAAAATAGGTTAGTTCTCCCATCAGGCTCATTTCATACTTACTTTGCATTAGTTTAGCAAACTTTTTGTAAAGTTTATTATCTTTAGAACCAAATATTATGTCATCTACATAAATTTGAACAAGTATACTAGAGCCATTAACATTCCTAAAGAAGAGAGTTTTATCAACAGTACCTCTAGTGAAGTGATTCTCCAAAAGGAATTTTGATAGGGTTTCATACCAGGCTCTAGGTGTTTGCTTCAGTCCATAGAGTGCTTTCAACAGATAATACACATAGTCTGGAAAATTTGGATCTTCAAACCCTGGAGGTTGACTTACATAGACTTCTTCCTCCAATTTCCCATTTAGAAATGCACTCTTGACATCCATTTGATAGACTTTGAAATTGGCATGGGCTGCATAGGCTAGAAAAATTCTGATGGCTTCAAGTCTTGCAACAGGAGCATATGTTTCATCAAAATCTATTCCCTCTTGTTGAGAATAGCCTTTAGCAACCAATCTGGCTTTATTCCTTATGACAATGCCATTTTCATCCATCTTGTTTCTGAATACCCATTTTGTGTCAATAGGACTCTTGTTCTTTGGTTTGGGTACCAGCTTCCAAACATTGTTTCTCTCAAATTGGTTCAGCTCTTCCTGCATAGCTAATATCCAATCTGGATTCAATAAAGCTTCTTCCACTTTCTTAGGTTCCTCCTGAGATAGAAAACTACTATACAGACATTTATCTTGAGTAGCTTTTCTTGTTTGCACTTTAGATGATGCATCACCAATGATCAGTTCAAAGGGATGATTCTTGGTCCATTTCCTTTGAGGTGGAAGATGTGCTCTAGATGAGGTGGCCTCGGTATTGTCATGATGTGAGACATAGTGTTGATTAGTTGAAACTCCCCCTGAGTTGTTGGTTCTTTGCAGGGAATTTGGAGTTCTATCAACTGATGATGTAAATCGATTATCCGTTGATGAACTATGATCAACGGATGCTTCATTTTGTACTTCAACGGATGATGCACTATGTCTTTCAACGGATACTGCATTGCCTCTATCAACGGATGCAGAATTTTGTGCATTATCCAAGGGCATATTTTGAATCCCTTTTGAAGTGTCATCTACATCAATCTCCTCTTCACTATCATCACAATATATCTCAATGTTGTCAAATTTGAGTCTCTCATTGTGTCCCTCATCTGTTAGTCCATCAATCTTTTTATCATCAAACACAACATGCACAGATTCCATAACAATGTTGGTTCTTAGATTGTAGACCCTATAAAATTTTCCAGCTGAGTAACCAACAAATATCCCTTCATCACCCTTTGCATCAAACTTCCCTTTATGGTCAGATTGATTTCTCAGTATAAAGCATTTACATCCAAAGACATGAAGAAAGTTTAGAGTTGGTTTTCTTCTCTTGAACAACTAATAAGGAGTCATGCCTTTAGTTTGATTGATCAAAGAAATATTCTGAGTGTAGCAGGCACAATTAACAGCTTCAGCCCATAAATATGTTGGTAACTTTGATTCTTCAAGCATTGTTCTGGCAGCCTCAATCAAAGATCTGTTCTTTCTTTCAACTACCCCATTTTGCTGAGGTGTTCTTGGAGCTGAGAACTCATGCATAATTCCATTTTCTTCACAGAACAACCTTATTGACAAATTCTTGAACTCAGTTCCATTGTCACTCCTGATTTTCCTAACCTTCAAGTCAGGATGATTATTGACTTGCCTGATGTGATTGATAATGATTTCACTTGCTTCATCCTTTGATCCAAGAAAATAGACCCATGAAAACTTTGAGAAATCATCTACAATCATTAAGCAATATCTTTTTCTTGCAATTGACAATACATTGACTGGTCCAAACAAATCCATATGTAGCAGCTGTAATGGTTCATCAATTGTTGTTTCAAGCTTCTTTTTGAATGATGTTTTCCTTTGTTTGCCTTTCTGACAAGCATCACACAAACCATCTCTTAAGAATTTGATAAGAGGAATTCCTCTGACTAAGTCCTTTTTGACTAGATTATTCATTGTCTTGAAATTCAAATGGGATAGCTTCTTGTGCCATAGCCAACTTTCAACTGGACTTGCTTTGCTGAAGAGACAAGTAATAGATTCTGCATCTGTAGAGTTGAAGTCAGCTAAGTACACATTTCCTTTTCTAACTCCAGTTAGAATCACTTTGTTGTCTTTCTTACTGGTGACAACACAGACTTCTGAATTGAAGGAAATTGTATTCCCTCTATCACATAGTTGACTGATGCTCAGTAAGTTGTGCTTGAGACCATCAACTAATGCAACTTCATCAATGATGACATTCCCTGTTGAAATCAAGCCATATCCCATAGTAAACCCTTTGCTGTCATCTCCAAAGGTTATGCTAGGGCCAGCTCTCTCCTTAAACTCAGTGAGCAGGGAGAAATCTCCTGTCATGTGTCTTGAACAGCCACTGTCCAAGTACCATAGATTTCTTCTTTTTCCCTGCACACCATAAAATCAATCAAGTTGATTTTGGTACCCAAGTTTCCTTGGGTCCATTCTTGTTAGCCTTTCTCCCAGACTTCATTCCTCCTGCATCTTTAGACTTAGGTAACTTTGAGTCAACCTTGATCTTAGATGTAGTTGGTTGAGGTGTAGGGTTAGTCACAGAATCATTTAGCATATTTGGAATTTGATAAGGCATGGATTGTGCAAGCATGTTATTCCATATTGGCATATTGTATGGCATTTGAGGCATACTAAATGCAGCAAGATAAGGATTGTTAAAATATGGCATGTTCGCAAAATGTGCATAAGGATTCTGTTGAGACATAACAGGCATAGCATGCAGAGGTGATGCAGACATATTAGGCATGGAAGAGGGCACATATATGGGAGTTTTCTTAATAGATTTGCAATTAGCAGATAGATGATTAACACTACTACAATACACACAGCTTTTTCTAGGAGCATACTTATCAGGTGTGTAATTGTTATGTTTGTTAACCCCTACCTTCCCATTTCTATTAGATTTCCTTTTAGTTTCCTTTTTATCCTCAACCACTTTGAGCCTATTCTTTAACTGTTCTAAGGTCATGTGTCCTATATTCACCTTACTGAAATCTTTGGATGTGCTTGCTTCTTCTTTGACAAAGTTCTTGGAAGTTGAACCAAACTTTTTGTTGAGTTTCTTTAGATTTTCACTTTTAGAAACATCTGCCTGTTTTAATTGAGGAACCTTCAACGGATGCTCCTTTTCTTCCTTCAATGGATAACTTTCATCATCCGTTGATTCCACATCCGTTGACAGCCCATCAATTAATTCCAGTTTCTTTTTGTTTTTATCCCAGGCAGTCTCACAGAATGATTCAATTCCTTGGACCTTGGAAATTTGAGCACTAACATCCCTAGATGTCTTCCAGGCTTTAATCACCTCTTGCTCTCTCTCTAATTGATTGGAAAGTATTTCTACTTTCTTAACAGATTCAGCTAGTTCATTTTCAACAGATATACAATGTAGCTTAGTTTTCTCTAAGTCAATCAACTTATCTTCTAACACAACATTTCTATTACTTAAAAATAGATTGTTCTCTTTAATCCTACTATTTTCTTTAGCAAGTGATTTAAGAGACACACGCAAATGATACAATTCAGTAGACATGTCATTAAAAGCATCATTGCACTCTTTTTTAGTAAGCTATGTTAAATCAGTAGTGATTACCTGGTTGCTTGATGAACTTACTTCATTTTCCTCAGAATCAGCCATGAGAACCAAGTTGACATATTCCACATCTTCATCCTCTTCTTCTCCATCAGATGCCCAGTCTTTTTCTTGAGTAATGAAAGCCATCTCCTTTTGCTTGAGCAGATCAAAATATTTCTTTTTGTAATCTACTTGGTCAAATTTCTTCTTTTCAGAAGTTGGCTTTCTGCACTCACTTGCAAAGTGTCCACTTATACCACAATTGAAACACTTGAACTTGGATTTGTCCACCATGTTCTTATGAGGTTTAGTGGCTCTAGTGTTTTTCCTAAATTTTATCTTTGCAAATCTCCTGGACAGAAATGCAAGATGCTCATCAATACCATCAGAGTCATCTTGGCTGGAGTTGTCTTCATTCTCAGCAACTTGCTCCTTACCCTTGCTTGATTCTGATTTGCTTGTGCCATCTTTGGAGTCTGATGTAGATCTCACAGTTTCTTGTCTGCATTCTTTCTCATTTTCAGCTACCAAGGCAACTGAACCTCCTTTCTTTCTTCCCTTCTCCAATACCTCATCCTGTTCCAGCTCTAGTTCATAAGTCTTCAAGATTCCATATAATCTTTCAAGAGTGAAGTCCTTATAATTTTGAGAGTTTCTCAAGGAGACAGTCATGGGTTTCCATTCCTTTGGTAAGGATCTTAAAAATTTAAGATTTGAATCCTTCACCTGGTACACTCTACCATACAGCTTCAGTCCATTCAACAGCTTTTGGAATCTATTGAATGTGTCATTTAAAGATTCATTTTCTTCAATATGAAAATACTCATACTGTTGAATGAGAAGCTGCATTTTGTTTTCTTTTACTTGTTCTGTACCTTCACACAGTAGCTGAACTGTGTCCCAAACCTCTTTGGCAGTTGTGTAATTTATCACATTATCAAACATATCCTTGTCAAGACCATTAAACAAAATGTTCATAGCCTTCTTATCCTTGTGGACTTTTTCTGTGTCTTCCATTGTCCATTCTGCTCTAGGTTTTGGAATGGATTGACCAACAGCAATTGTGGCCGTAGCAACTGTGGCTACTTTGTGGGGAATGTGAGGACCATTCTCAATGCAGTTTACATAACCTTCATCTTGGGAGAGTAGATGAAGGTGCATTTTCACCTTCCAATGGTGATAACTGTCTTTGTCAAGAACTGGGATTTTTACTCCAATATCCTTCTTACTCATCTTTGTTAGTTTCCAAGATCTTTAAACTCTTTGTGTGTCAAGAGCTTGCTCTGATACCAATTGTTATTCCTAGTGGACTAACAATGAGATTTACAGAAGGGGGGTTGAATGTAAATCTCAAAACTTTTTCTAGTTTTGAGCAGTTTTAAAGGCTTTGTGTTCAAGATAAACAAGTGTGTGAATTGCTTTAAGCTAATACAGACAGATATATATTCAAGCACTAATGTAAAGAACACAACAGACCTTAAAAACTTTTCTGGTGGATTGTTGTTCCACCAGAGATGGTATTTCAGAAAATCTGTTATTCTAGATGTTGATCACAGCTGCATCCTAGTAAAAACTAGATAATTTTTCTCTCAAGATTTTTCTAAACAACACTGGAAAAATTCTTATCTAATTACTAGCTGCTACTTGGTTTATATATTACCAAGTGTACAAGTGAAGACAAAGATAAAAATACAATAATAAAATCAGTTCTCCACTTGTTTCTTCTCCATATCACTCAAGTACTTTGTTGACTATTGCCTCTTTGTACTAGAGTAGAACGGCTGCTTTTTCTGATGTTCCTGAAATTAGGCTTCCATATTTCAGTTATCTCTATCAACCCATGTGCCTCTGTCTGCTTTTACAACTACCACTTATCAACTGCTATTTAACAGAACATCCGTTGAAGCCTTCATCCGTTGATGGCTTTATCCGTTGATGTGTTAGCAGTTGAAGCTCTATCCGTTGAAGCTTTGGAGACATCCGTTGAAGCTTTGTTTCTCATCCGTTGAAGGTCTTTAAGATATCCGTTGATACCACTTCATTTATACAAAATTACAAGGCATGAAATATTTACAATTGGCCTTCCTATTTGCATATCTTCTAGTAGTCAACATGATTTATATTTTCTCTCAACTTCTAAGAATTATATCTTAAATACAGAGACTGAAATGTGCTACAACAGTAGACTTATTTCTAAGTAAAGCTGCACCATCAACGGATAGCCAAAGTGGTCTTATCCGTTGAGGCTACAAACACTAAACTTCTACTTAAGTGTTTTGTTAAACATATCATCAAACTAATGCACATATATTCCTAACATGACATAATTGTTGAATATGTGTGGATTATTTTAATTTAGGTGACACGGATTATTCAACTAAGTCTGAAAGAATTGGCTAGTGATCCAATAAATCATCTAAAAGATGATGATCACCAGTATTTGAGTGGGGCTCCTCCCTGAGTTGTAAAGAGGGAGAATCAGGAATTGATGTGAATATCATGTCCACATCCAGAGATGGTGATGGAGAATTTGGTGATTGATGTGTGTCAATTTTGAGAGAATGGGGCTGTGACTCCACATTTGTTGGAGTCACATCAAGCTGAATTTTAGAAGGCGTAGATACAGGTGGTTGTATCTGTGCAGTGTGTGCACCCTGTGTGGAAACTAGGGTTTTGACCTTCTTTCTTCTTGTGAAGGCTTTTACAGGTGAGTGTGTGGCTTCAGTGTCCCTCCCTCTTTTGTTCTGTGTCCCTGGTTGGGGACTATTTTCAATAGCTGCACCCTTTTCAGAGGATGCAACTAGGGATGAGTTTAAATCCTTTTCATCCACCACAGTCTTTTGAGAAACTATGGCTTGGCTGGCTTGGGTACCACTCACCTCTCCTACCGTATTCTGGGGGTTTTCTTGATGTTCACCCCTCCCCTCACCACTAACACCCTGTACAGTCCCCTCAAGGTTCATGGTAGGTGTTACAACTGTTGTCTTTTGAGAGATAACAGAGGTGGCTTTCTTTGACTTGGGTTTTGAAATTTTAGGTTTGGTGGCCTTGGTAGGAATCTGCTGGGGCATTAACACAGATTCCATGGCCACACTTGAAGGCAAATAAGTGATGGTGTTGGAAGAAGTAAGAGTTGAAGAAGTATTTACCTTACTTACCTGAGGTGCAATCATGATTGGTAAGTATACCAATGGCACCTGACTGTTGAGGTTAATTCTCAAAAGGTCTGCAAGGACCTCTTCTCTTGTGCCCAGCATTTGAGTTTATTACTCTCATTAGTTATGAGCAAACCTTCAGCAACATGGTTAGCCAATAACATAAAGAATCTAGCATAGTAGATGTTATGAGGTCTATTAGCCTTGTTACCTAACCTAGTACCCAATTCTAGCATAACATAATTGCTAAAATTAAAGTACCTATCAGAAACCAGCATATAGAGCATATTAACAAGAGATGAAGTTATTACATCAAAATTACTAATTTTCCCAGAGAAAACCTTGATAAAGGCATCACTAAGAAAACTTCATTCTTTCCTAAGGCCTTTTCTATTAATACTGCCTAAACTAGTAGAATCAATGGAATAGCCTATGAAATCTAACATGCTAGATATATTATTATCAGTGTGTGGTGTCATGGCATTATTTTTAGGTAATTTAAAACAGGACTATATATCATCTTAGTTAATACAGTAATCCTTACCTTTGAGAGAGAAATTGATGGTCATATCAGTGGGGTTGAACTCAGCAGTTGTCCACATTTCCTCAACTACCTCACAGTAAATCATTGGGGCTTCCAGCATTGCATAGCTTAGTTTGCAGTTTTTGATAAAGTCCATTTGTGATAATCTGAGTGGGCTTCATTCTTTTCCACCAAAGCTACGAAATTGTTTTTCTCATAGACGAACCCAGATTGGGACATTATCTTTACTACTAGTGTCATTGTTGTGAGTAAAAGTTGGAGAGAAAGGTTGAGAGTTTTGGGAGAGAAAGAGAGTAAAAGCTTTTAAAAATTGCAAGAAAGCGTAAAGTGAAAATAAGAATTCAAAGGGGCTTTTATACTTTCTCAAATTAAAACATAAAGAGAATGATTAAACAATATTTTAAAGTGAATTACAGCTGTTTGAGAATGAAAGAAAAACTGTAAGTACTCTAAAAACTGCCTTTAATACAAATACATACAACTGTGTATATATATATGTATCAACGGTTAAGCAAATATAATCAACGGCTATGACTCACTCAAAATGACTGATGTGACACTTCAACGGATGAGGTAAACAGTTATCCGTTGAAGATTAACACAGTTTTATCTCTTGAAGGATAAAATTACCAGAAATGTATTTGTCTTTCAACGGATAATGGACATCCGTTGATAGAACAATTTTGGCTTTCAACGGATAGGGAATATCCATTGACAGAATAAACTTTACTTAAAGCCAACTTTGTTCTTGCAACAAATTCATTTCAGGCTACAAAACAAATTACAATTAGAACATGAATTTAGGAATAATTAAGCATACCTAGCTCACTTACTAATCTTATGAATGTTGATTCATCAAGTGGCTTGGTAAATATGTATGCAATCTATTTTTCACTTGGAACAAAATGAAGTTCCACTGTACCATTCATCACATGTTCCCTTATGAAGTGGTACTTGATGTCAATGTGCTTGGTTCTTGAATGCTACACTGGATTTTCAGTAATGGCAATGGCACTTGTGTTATCACAGAATATTGGAATTTTGTCAACATTTAGCCCATAGTCAAATAGTTGATTCTTCATCCATAATATCTGTGCATGGCAACTACCAGCAGCAATGTACTCAGCTTCAGCTGTTGATGTAGAAACATAATTTTGCTTCTTACTGAACCATGACACAAGCTTATTCCCTAGAAATTGACAGGTGCCAGTTGTACTTTTCCTGTCTATTTTGCAACCTGCATAATCTGCATCTGAGTAGCCAATTAGATCAAAACCAGACTCTCGAGGGTACCAAATTCCTAGATTTGGAGTCCCTTTGAGATATCTGAAAATTCTAGCTTGTAATGTCCACGGACTTTTCAGCCTTGTTTAATTCTAGCTTAGTGGCAGTGGCCATGGGAGTTTTTGCATATGAACATTCCATTAAGTCAAACTTCTTTAAAAGATCATAAATATATTTAGTTTGACTAATGAAAATTCCACCACTAACTTGTTTAACTTGTAAACCAAGAAAATAAGTTAGCTCTCCCATCATGCTCATTTCATATTTACTTTGCATTAACTTAGCAAAATTTTTACAAATTTTATCATCTGTAGAACCAAATATAATATCATCTACATAAATTTAACAAGTATTGTAGAGCCATTAACATTTCTAAAGAAAAGAGTTTTGTCAACAGTACCTCTTGTGAAGTAATTATCTAGGAAATTTTTTGACAAAGTCTCATACCAGGCTCTAGGTGCTTGCTTTAGTCCATAGAGTGCTTTCAACAGATAATACACATAGTCTGGAAAATTTAAATCTTCAAACCCTGGAGGTTGGCTCACATAAACTTCTTCCTCCAATTCTCCATTCAGAAATGCACTCTTGACATCCATTTGATAGACTTTGAAATTGGCATGGGCTGCATAGGCTAGAAAGATTCTGATGGCTTCAAGTCTTGCAACATGAGCAAATGTCTCATCAAAGTCTATTACCTCTTGTTGAGAGTAGCCCTTGGCAACCAATCTAGCTTTATTCCTTATGACAATGCCATTTTCATCCATCTTGTTTTTGAATACCCATTTTGTGTCAATAGAACTTTTGTTCTTTGGCTTGGGTACCAGCTTCCATACTTTGTTCCTCTCAAATTGGTTTAGCTCCTCTTGCATTGCTAAAATCCAATCTGGATCCGATAGAGCTTCTTCCACTCTCTTAGGTTCCTCCTGTGATAGAAAACTAATGTATAAACATTCATCTTGAGTAGCCCTTCTAGTTTGCACCTTAGATGTTGCATCACCAATGATTAGTTCAAAAGGATGATTCTTGGTCCATTTCCTTTGAGGTGGTAGATTAGCTCTAGATGAGGTTGCCTCAGTATTGTCATGACATGAGATATAGTGTTGATTGGTTGAAACTCCCCCTGTGTTATTGGTCCTTTGTGAGGAACTGGGAGTTCTATCAACTGATGATGTAAATTGATTATCCGTTGATGAACTATGATCAACAGATGCTCCATTATGTACTTCAACGGATGATGCACTTTGTCTTTCAACGGATGCTGCGTTACTTTTGTCAACGGATGCTGAATTATGACTTTCAACTGATGCAACATTTTGTGCATTATCCAAAGGCAGATTTTGAATCCTTTTTGAAGTGTCTTCTCCATCATTCTCATCTTCACTATCATCACAATATATATCAATGTTGTCAAATTTGAGTCCTTCATGATGTCCCTCATCTGTTAGTCCATCAATATCATCAAATACAACATGCATAGATTCCATAACAATGTTGGTTATTAGATTGTAGACCCTATATGATTTTCCAGCAAAACAACCAGCAAATATCCCTTCATTAGCCTTTGCATCAAACTTGCCTTTGTGGTCAGGTTGGTTCCTTAGAATGTAGCATTTGCAACCAAAGACATGAAGGAAGTTTAAGATTGGTTTTCTTCTCTTGAACAATTGATAGGGAGTCATGCCTTTTGCCTGATTGATTAGAGAAATATTCTGAGTGTAACATGCACTGTTAACAGCCTCAGCCCAAAAATATGTTGGGAGTTTTTACTCTTCAAGCATTGTTCTTGTAGCTTCAATTAGTGATTTGTTCTTCCTTTCCACCACACCATTCTGTTGTGGAGTCCTTGGAGATGAGAACTCATGCATGATCCCATTTTCTTCACAGAACAACCTCATGGTAGAATTCCTGAACTCAGTTCCATTATCACTCCCGATATTCCTTACTTTGAAATCTGGATGGTTGTTGACTTGCTTGATATGATTGATAATGATTTCACTAGCTTCATCCTTTAATCCAAGAAAATAGGTCCATGAAAACTTTGAGAAATCATCTACAATCACTAGGCAATATCTTTTCCTTGAAATTGACAATACATTGACTGGTCCAAAAAGATCCATGTGTAGCAGTTGTAATGGTTCATCAATTGCTGATTCAAGCTTCTTACTGAATGATGCTATCTTTTGCTTCCCTTTCTGACAAGCATCACACAGTCCATCCCTTGAGAATTCCACTAGAGGCATTCCTCTAACTAAGTCCTTTTTGACTAGATCATTCATTGTCTTGAAATTCAAATGGGACAGCTTCTTGTGCCGTAGCCAACTTTCATCTTGACTTGTTTTGCTGAAAAGACAAGTAATTGATTCTGCATCTGTAGAGTTGAAGTCATCCAAGTACACATTCCCTTTTCTAACTTAAGTTAGAACCACTTTGGTGTCCTTCTTACTTGTGACAACACAGGCTTCAGAATTGAATGAAACAGTATTCCCTCTGTCACATAGTTGACTAATGCTCAATAGATTGTGTTTGAGACCATCAACTAATGTAACTTCATAAATAATGACATTTTCCTTTGAAATCAAGCCATATCCAATAGTGAACCCTTTGCTGTCATCTCCAAAGGTTATTCTAGGGCCAGATCTCTCCTTGAACTCTGTGAGTAGGGTGAAATCTCATGTCATGTGCCTTGAACAACCACTGTCTAAGTACCATAGATTCCTTCTTTTTCCCTGAACACAACAAAACCAAATCAAGTTGATTTTGGTACCCAAGTTTCCTTGGGTCCAGCCTTGTTAGTCTTTTTCCCAGACTTCACACTTCCTGCACCTTTTGACTTAGGTAACTTTGAGTCAACCTTGATCTCAGATGTACTTGGTTGAAGTGTAGGGTTAGTCACAGAATCATTTAGCACATTTGATTGAATTTGATAAGGCATAGATTGTGCAAACATATTATTCCACATAGGCATGTTGTATGGCATTTGAGGCATACTAAATGCAGCAAAATAAGGATTGTTATCATATGGCATGTTTGCAAAATGTGCATGTGGATTCTGTTGAGACATAACAGGCATAACATGCAGTGGTGACATAGACAGGTTAGGCATGGAAGGAGTTAAAGGCATAGAAACATTCTTAACAGATTTGCAGTTAGCAGATAGATGATTAACACTACTACAATGCACATAACTTTTTCTTGGAGCATACTTATCAGGTGTGTAATTGTTGTGTTTGTTAATCCCTTCCTTTTTATCCTCAACCAACTTAAGCCTATTTTTCAACTGATCTAAAGTCATGTGTCCTATATTCACCTTACTGACATCTTTGGATGTGCTAGCTTCTTCTTTCACAAAGTTCTTGGAAGTTGAACTAAACTTCTTACTGAGATTTTTCAAATTATTCCTTTTAGAATCATTTGCCTGTTTCAATTGATGAGCCTTCAACAGATGCTCATTTTCTTCCTTCAACGGATGACTTTCATCATCCGTTGATTCCACATCCGTTGACAGTCCATCAATTAATTCTATTTCCTTTTTGTTTTTCTTCCAGGCATTCTCAAAGAGTGATTCAATTTCTTGAACCTTGACAATTTGAGCACTAATATCCCTAGATGTTTTCCAGGCCTTGATTACCTCTTGCTCACATTCTAGTTGTCTAGAAAGAACTTCTACTTTCTTAACAGACTCTTCTAGTTCACTCTCAACAGATAAACATTTAATTTTAATCTTTTCAAGCTCAATTACCTTACCCTCTAACACAGCATTCCTATCACTTAAAAACAAATTATTTTCTTTAATTCTTGTGTTCTCTTTAGCCAGTGATTTAAGGGAAACACGTAAATGATATAATTCATTGGACATATCATTTATAGCTTCATTGCATTCATTTTTAGAAAGCTGAGAGAGGTCAGTAGTGATTACCTGGTTTTTTGATGAACTAGTTTCATTTTCATCAGAATTAGCCATCAGAGCTAAGTTGACATACTCCATATCATCATCTGCATTGGCTCCATCAGCTGCCCAGTCATTTTCCTGAGTCAAAAAAGCCCTTTCCTTTTGTTTGAACAATTCGAAATATTTCTTTTTGTAATCCACTTGCTTTCTGCACTCACTTACAAAGTATCCACTTGCAAAGTATCCACTTGTGCCAGAGTTATAACACTTGAACTTAGATTTGTCCACCATATTCTTGTTTGGCTTAGTGGCTCTAGTGTTTTTCTTGAATTTCAGCTTTGCAAACCTTCTGGACAGAAAAGCTAGATGTTCATCAACATCATCAGAGTCATCTTGACTGGAATTGTCTTCAGCCTCAGCTGCTTGCTCATTTCCCTTGCTTGATTCTGATTTTCTTATGCCAATTTTGAGACTTGGCATTGTCTTTTCTTCATTCCTGGCTTCAGTTCTCTCATTTTCAGCTACAAGTACAACTGATCCACCTTTTCTCTTTCCCTTCTCCAATAGCTCATCTTGCTCCATCTCAAGTTCATAGGTCTTCAAAATTCCATATAATCTTTCAAGGGTGAAGTCCTTATAGTCTTGAGAATTCCTTAGTGAAACAGTCATAGGTTTCCATTCCTTTGGTAGAGACCTCAGAAATTTTAAGTTAGAATCCTTGACTTGGTACACTCTGCCATACAGCTTCAATCCATTCAACAGTTTCTGAAATCTATTGAAGGTGTCATTCAATGATTCTCCTTCTTCAGAATGAAAATATTCATATTATTGAATGCGAAGCTGCATTTTGTTTTCTCTAACTTGTTCAATACCTTCACAGAAAAGTTCTATAGTATCCCAAATTTCCTTAGCAGTTTGGCTGTTAATGACATTATCAAACATATCTTTATCTAGGCCATTAAACAGAATGTTCATGGCCTTCTTGTCCTTGTGAACCTCTTCAATATCTTCATCCGTCCATTCTGCTTTTGGCTTGGGAATAGACTATCCAACAGCAACTGTTGTGACGCTCCGGACCCCGAGATAACCTCAGAAACCCGAACCCGGGAACGCCAAACCAAACCAATCAACTCAATATATGCTTACACAACCTTAAACTTAAATAATAATATATAATTCTTACAGTATTCCATGTATTACAACCAAAGTTCACGATACAACCAAAAGTCTATTACACAAGCATTTTTCATTAAGATACTACACGCATTCATCATCTACTAAGCCTTAGTTCATCACATACTTATCCTTTCCTGAACATCCTTCTCCAAAGTTCTTTCCTGTGGAAGTTAGTGACATAAACGAGTGAGCTTAGAAAGCTCAGTAAGCATATATAGTAGAATTCAACTGAGGTTTATCCGAGAAATCAAAGTTCATCAAACAAATATTCGAATAAAGAGACATGAAAGATACTACAATCAACAAAAATTCATCATATAGTTCTTACAAGATTAAAACTGAGTATTCAAGCATGACAGGTTCATCAATTCATCAAGTTGGGATCCCTACCAGCTAAATAATCGGTTTAGCTTTACTTCCGATTAGGAAGTATCATCATCAGTTTATCAATATCAATGCAAGAATACTCATTTTTCATCAGTGAAGCATTAGTCAAACTCAAATCATCATTTAAAACATCAACAGTGAATTATTACAGTATATACTTACAGTGCACCGGTTAATTTATTCTCCATGAATCCCAACTTCGAATTGATTTTACTGTCGATCTTTCTTCCTAAATACATAATTCAAAATGCACATAAATTTTATTATAAATATAACCTATTTATTTTCAAACTGAACTAATAATTACCAAATTACTAAATAAGATTAAGAAATTAAGTTCGCGATTAAGAAAAACTAACCGAATTCCTTGGTTGAAACAACCGAAGTGGATAGTTCTATTTAAGGAAACTATACAAACTTAAATAAGGAAAGTAAGGATTCATTTTTCCTACATCCTCGATGTGGTACAATAGTAGGGAAGTTGGAAAAATATAGAAAAACTATCACATGACTTCCTCTATTTATTCCTTTTTCACAATTACATATAATGGTACCTTTCTATTTATTCTAATATATTTCACTTCTCGTTTTCAATGTGGTACAAAGATAGGTAGGGAAAAAAATAAAAGTAAAGCAAGGAACATAATATTAGAACATATAAGAACCCTTTTAATTTTCACAGCATTAGCTTCATCAATCTTACTTCTACTTATTAAAATTTTAAGGTCAAGTTCTTCTATATATCCTCAGTCTTCTTCTCTTCTCTTGCCGATATGGGTTGTGAGATCTCCTTTTTATTACCTAAGATGCATATATCCCACATTGATTAGAGAATGAGACCAACCTTCCTCCAATGCCTATATAAACCCAACTTAGCTTTAGTTTCTACTTAGAAAACTTAGAACTTTCTCTTGGCTTCAATATAGCCAATTAAATTTGGTTTTAAAGTTTTAATATAAAGAGAAATAGATAAATTTCTCATTAGCAAGTAAAAATTAGAGTTTTAAAGTTTAACTAGGCTTTATCAAGTCGAACATTGATGAGATATAAAAGATGTAACATCTCTTCCTTTATCAAACCCAAGGCTAGGAAGTCAACACTTCAAAATAAACCAACTATGACTTGTAGCTTTGCCTTTGAATAATTCTCTTTGTCCCACATCGGGAAGGTTTTGCAAGAGATCTTTTCTCAACTCTATATAATGGGACTTGCAACAAACTTAAAAAATCTTACTAGACTTGAAAGCTATTATAGCTTTTAGTCTACATCCACTTAGTCCTACATGGAGAAGGTGTGGAACTAACCAAGATACTTGCTCTATAAAAAGAGCTCTACTACTAATTTTATTTCCAAGGCAACATTTTCACTTTTCCTTCCTACTAGGCTTTGTCTAGTAAAAGATGCGGGCTAATTTATTTTAGCTTGCGTGCTTTAGTTAAAATTTTCATCTTTCTATTCCTATTTAGCGCTTATCTCTTATCATCCTTTCCTCTTTCCGCCATTCCTCTTCCTCGTCCTATCACTTTGGTCTGCATCTCTTTTAATTTTTATTTTTTTATGGGAGCTCGACATATTCGAGCAAACCAAAAATAGAAAAGACAAAATTTAAAATTTAATCAAATATTTTTATAATATGCATAATACTTGTAAAAATAATATAAGCACATAAATTTATTTTACTTAATTATAATTTTATCGGGATATTACATTCTCCCCTCCTTAAACTAATTTCATCCTCGAAATTTAAACTTATTTCGAACCTGACTTGTTGAATAAGTGGGGATATTTTGATTTCATCATCTCTTCGGGTTCCCAAGTTGCTTCCTCTATTTCATGGTTTCGCCAAATCACTTTCACAAGAGGTATCACCTTAGTTCTTAATTTCTATTCTCGATGATCTATTATCTCAACAGGAAATTCTTCATACTGCATATTTTCTCGAATTTCTATCGGTTCATAATCTATAATATGCGATGGATCTGGAATATACTTCCTCAGATATGATACATGAAAAATGTTATGAATATGCCCTAAACTCGGTGGTAATGTTAACTCGTATGCTACTTCTCCAACCTGTCTAAGAATCTCAAATGGTCCAATATAACGTGGACTTAACTTTCCTTTCTTCTCGAATCTCATAATGCCCTTTCAGGGAGAAATCTGAAGAAATACAAAGTCTCCTTCCTTAAACATCACCTCTCGACGATCCTTGTCTGCATAACTCTTTTGTCTACTTTGAGCCATTAAAATTCTTTGTTGAATCAACTTGACTTTCTCGGTAGTTACACGAATTAACTCAGGCCCTAAAAATTTTCTTTTTCCAACTTCATCCCAATATAACATCGTTCTATATCGACGTCCATAAAGAGCCTCGTATGGAGCCATTCCAATTGTTGCTTGAAAATTGTTGTTGTACGCAAATTCTACTAAAGGTAAATGTTCATCCCAACTTCCTTTAAAGTCCAATACACAAGCTCTTAACATGTCTTCCAAAACTTGAATTGTGCATTCTGAGTGCCCATCCATCTGAGGATGAAACGACGTGCTCATACTTAACTTAGTACCCATCTCTTCTTGAAAACTATTCCAAAACCTAGACGTAAATCTAGGATCTCTGTCAGAAATAATTGAAACAGGTACTCCATACAACCTAACTATTTCCCGTATATATAATTTTGCTAATTTCTCTAATGGTGATGATTCTAAAATTGCCAGAAAATGTGCACTCTTCGTCATTCTATCCACAATAACCCAGATGACATCATTTCCTTTTTATGACTTTGGCAAACGAAGTACAAAATCCATCGTTATGTGCTCCCATTTCCACTCAGGGATAGGTAAAGACTGTAATAATCCCCCAGGCCTTTGATGTTCTGATTTTACTTGTTGACAAATTAAACACCTCTCTACATACTCCACAATTTCTCTCTTCATCTTAGCCCACCAAAAATGTTCTTTCAAGTCCTTATACATCTTCGTAGATCCAGGATGTACCGAAAAAGGTGATGAATGAGCGTTAGACAAAATTTCTTTCTTAATTTCTACGTCAGACGGCACACATATTCGATCCCGAAATCTAATGATTTCATAATTACCTTTCCTAAAATCCTTTTTACCTAATTCTGAATTTTAATTATTCCAAATCTCCTTTAAGCGTTCATCTTGTCTCTGACTTTCCTTTATTTTTTCTAACAAGATGGGTCTAACCTCGATTTGATACACTAAACTCTCTTCCTCTCCTTTCTTAACAAATTCAATCCTAAATATTTCCAATTCCTTATGATTTATGGGTTCCACTTCAATACTTGAACAATTCCCTACTTGTTTTTTACTTAATGCATCAGCCACAACATTTGCCTTACAGGGGTGATATAAAATTTCACAATCATAATCTTTCAACAACTCCAACCATCTTCTCTGTCTGATATTTAAATCCTTCTGTGAGAAAATATACTTTAAGCTCTTATGGTCAGTATATATTTTGCACTTTTCCCCATACAAGTAATGTCTCCAAATCTTAAGAGTGAAAACTATTGCAGCCAATTCCAGATCGTGGGTGGGGTAGTTCTTCTCATGGTTTCTTAATTGTCGAGATGCATAAGCAATTACCTTACCGTGTTGCATTAACACACACCCCAAACCTTTTCTTGATGCATAACTATAAATCATAAAGTCTTTAGTTCCATCTGGTAATCCAAGTACCGGAGCAGACGTTAGTCTTTTCTTTAACTCATCAAAACTTTGCTCACATTCTTCCGACCAAACAAACTTAACGTCCTTCCTTGTAAGATTTATTAACGGTCCCGCTATCTTAGAGAAATTTTGAACAAACTTTCTATAATATCCGGGAAACCCTAAGAAACTTTGAATTTCTGTCACAGTCTTTGGTCTCTCCCAATTTATAATTACTTCAATCTTTGAAGGATCAACTGAAATTCCTTCTTCCGAAACTACATGTCCAAGAAAACTCACTCTTCCTAACCAAAACTCACATTTTGAAAACTTAGCATACAACTGTTCTTTTCTCAAAGTTTGTAACACCATCCTCAAATGTTCATCATGTTCTTCCTCAGTTCTCGAGTAAATAAGAATATCATCGATAAACACAATTACAAACTTATCCAGATAATTCCTAAATACTCGATTCATCAAATCCATAAATACTGTCGGTGCATTTGTCACCCCAAATGGCATCACTACAAATTCATAATGACCGTATCGAGTCCTAAATGCCGTCAATGGAATGCTTTCTTTCTTTACTCTCAACTGATGATAACCTGAGCGCAAATCAATCTTCAAAAAGTAAGTGGCTCCTTGCAATTGATCAAAAAGATCGTCTATTCGTGGTAACGGATATTTATTCTTTACTGTCAACTTATTTAGCTCTCTATAATCAATACATAATCTTAGAGAACCATCCTTCTTTTTCACAAACAACACTGGTGCTCCCCAAGAAGAAATACTTGGTCTAATAAACTTTTTATCCAACAACTCTTGTAATTGTACCTCAAGTTCCGCTAATTCTGTCGGTGCCATTCTATATGGTGCTTTCGATACTGGTTAGGCATCCGGGATCAATTCAATCCCAAACTCAACTTCTCTTTCAGGGGGCAAATTTGGTAACTCTTCGGGAAAGACATCTAAGAACTCTCTGACTACAGGTGTATCATCAACTTTATTTTTAATTCCTTCATTCCCTACAACATATGCTAAAAAACCTTGATAACCTTTTCTTAACATCTTACAAGCCTTTAAAACTGATATCATAATACTGGGTTTTTCTACACTGTCTCCCTTGAAATATAGTTTCTTTTTGTTCGAGCCGGTTAAACATATTCGCTTCTTATAACAATTTAGATTCGCCCTATGCTTCGACAACCAATCCATTCCCAGAATCACTCCAAAGTCCCTCAGTTCTAACGGTAATAAATCCACTAAGAAGGTCACCAATCATTAAGGGACAATCTCGATAAATTTTATCTATGAACAAATTTCTACCGTTTGGAAGTTTTACCAGAAATCCATTATCTAGACTTTACACAGGTACATTTAACTTATCCATATATTTTGTATCCACAAAAGAATGGGTTGACCCCGAATCAAACAACACATGAACATCTTGAGCACAAAGTTGAAGCGTACCTGACATAACATCATGAGATTTTTTGGCATCTTGAGTTGTCATTACGTAGATTCGTGCCACTGCCCTAGGTGCTGATTGTTGAAAAGGTCTTGCTGTAGAAGTCCTATTTCCTTTAGTTTCCACTTCTTTCCTAACTCCTTTTTATCGGCAGTCCCTTGATAAATGATCTGGTTGTCCGCAACTGTAGCAAGAAATCAGTTTAGGGTTGGGACATTGAGAAGCTATATGTCCCTTTTCTCCACAATTGTAACACAACCCATCAGCTCGATAACAAATATCACCACCATGTTTCAGTCCACATTTCTTACACTCAGATGCGATGATCCTCTTATCACTTCCCCGAAAAATCTCCTTCTTCCTTATATGTAGTTTCTTGTTGTCCTTCTTAAATCCTGAGTTAACACTCAATTCTGTCTCTCTTCCTCATTTCTTATTGTTGAAGAATTGATTGTGAGCTTCATAGTCCCTTTATGCAATCCTCGCCTTCCCAACCAACTTATCAAATTGTTCCAACTCCAACAAGGACACCTTCTCTCTAATTTGGGGTTTCAGCCCTTCTTGAAATCTCTGACATTTTCTGGCTTCAGTATCAACCTGATGAGGAGCAAACCTGGAAAGTTCCAAGAATCTTGAGAGATACTCCAACACGGACATTCCTTCTTGCTTTAGTCCTAGAAACTTCATCTCCATCTCATTCTTCATACAGGTAGGAAAATATTTATTAAAGAACAATTCCTTAAACCTTGTCCAAGCCATTTTAGAACAATCCTCAGTTTGTTTAACCGTATCCCACCAAAATACAACTTCCCCCCTTAATGAGTGTGTTGCAAATTTTACCTTTTGCTCCTCTGAATATTCTGATATCTCTATCACTTTCTCCATTTCTTTAATCCATACATTCGCAACATGTGGATCCAATTCTCCTTTAAAAATCGAGGGATCTGCATCCTTAAAAGCCGTGTATGTACACCTTCGCTTATTCTCGCCTTCTTAATCCATATTTTCAACACGTTCCCCATTTATTTCGGGAGTATCCACAGTTGTTCGCCCCTCCATTAGGCTCTTAAACATATTCTTCATTTCTCCCAAAATCAACAACATCTCAGGGCTAATTTGTACACTGGATCCAGTCCCATCAGAATTTACATCAATCATCTTCTCCTACAGTTCAACATATAATATTAATCCTACTTCATTCGGAATATGTACCGCACACATCATGATATACGTCATAATAACGATTGATCGAGTACTAAACACGTCATACACACGTCATACACCTTATATTGACCATGTTCAAGAATTACGACGACGCATTTTCTAAGCGTACGTTAGGCCTAAAATTGGACTACCGCGATTCGAAATCCTATATTCATCCTATTTCTAAACCTTACCTCTGATGCCACCTGTGACGCCCCAGACCCCGGGATAACCTCAGAAACCCGAACCCGGGAACGCCAAACCCAACCAATCAACTCAATATATGCTTACACAACCTTAAACTTAAATAATAATATATCATTCTTACATTATTCCAAGTATCACAACCAAAGTTCATGATACAACCAAAAGTCTATTACACAAGCATTTTTTATTAAGATACTACACGCATTCATCGTCTACTAAGCCGTAGTTCATCACATACTTATCCTTTCCTGAACATCCTTCTCCAAAGTTCTTTTCTGTGGAAGTTAGTGACATAAACGAGTGAGCTCAGAAAGCTCAGTAAGCATATATAGTAGAATTCAACTGAGGTTTATCCGAGAAATCAAAGTTCATCAAACAAATATTCGAATAAAGAGACATGAAAGATACTACAATCAACAAAAATTCATCATATAGTTCTCACAAGATTAAAACTGAGTATTCAAGCATGACAGGTTCATCAATTCATCAAGTTGGGATCCCGGCCAGCTAAATAATCGGTTTAGCTTTACTTCCGATTAGGAAGTATCATCATCAGTTCATCAATATCAATGCAAGAATACTCATTTTTCATCAGTGAAGCATTAGTCAAACTCAAAGTATCATTTAAAACATCAATAGTGAATCAGTACAGTATATACTTACACTGCACTGCTTAATTTATTCTCTATGAATCCCGAACTTCGAATTGATTTTATTGTCGATCTTTCTTCCTAAATACATAATTCAAAAATGCACATAAATTTTATTATTAATATAACCTATTTATTTTCTAACTGAACTAATAATTACCAAATTACTAAATAAGATAAAGAAATTAAGTTCCCGATTAAGAAAAACTAACTAAATTCCTTGGTTGAAACAACCGAAGCAGATAGTTTTATTTAAGGAAACTATACAAACTTAAATAAGGAAAGTAAGGATTCATTTTTCCTACATCCTCGATGTGGTACAATAGTAGGGAAGTTGGAAAAATATAGAAAAACTATCACATGACTTCCTCTATTTATTCCTTTTTCACAATTACATATAATGGTACCTTTCTATTTATTCTAATATACTTCACTTCTCGTTTTCAATATGGTTCAAAGATAGGTAGGGAAAAAAAATAAAAGTTAAGCAAGGAACATAATATCTAGAACATATAAGAACCCTTTTAAAACTCACACCATTAGCTTCATAAATCTTACTTATACTTATTAAAATTTTAAGGTCAAGTTCTTCTATATATCCTCAGTCTTCTTCTCTTCTCTTGCCGATGTGGGTTGTGAGATCTCCTTTTTATTACCTAAGATGCATATATCCCACATTGATTAGAGAATGAGACCAACCTTCCTCCAATGCCTATATAAACCCAACTTAGCTTTAGTTTCTACTTAGAAAACTTAGAACTTTCTCTTGGCTTCAATATAGCCAATTAAATTTGGTTTTAAATTTTTAATATAAAGAGAAATAGATAAATTTCTCATAATCAAGTAAAAATTAGAGTTTTAAGGTTTAACTAGGCTTTACCAAGTCCAACATTGATGAGATATAAAATATGTAACATCTCTTCCTTTATCAAACCCAAGGCTATGAAGTCAACACTTCAAAATAAACCAACTATGACTTGTAGCTTTGCTTTTGAATAATTCTCTTTGTCCCACATCGGGAAGGTTTTGCAAGAGATCTTCTCTCAATTCTATATAATGGGACTTGCAACAAACTTAAAAAATCATACTAGACTTGAAAGCTATTATAGCTTTTAGTCCACATCCACTTAGTCCCACATCGAGAAGGTGTGGAACTAACCAAGATACTTGCTCTATAAAAAGAGCTCTACTACTAATTTTATTTCCAAGGTAACATTTTCACTTTCAAGTGCAATGTTCCTTCCTACTAGGCTTTGTCTAGTAAAAGATGCGGGCTAATTTATTTTAGCTTGCGTGCTTTAGTTAAAATTTTCATCTTTCTATTCCTATTCAGCGCTTATCTCTTATCATCCTTTCCTCTTTCCGTCATTCCTCTTCCTCGTCCTATCACTTCGGTCTGTATCTCTTTTAATTTTTATTTTTTTATGGAAGCTCGACATATTCGAGCAAACCAACAATACACAAGACAAAATTTAAAATTTAATCAAATATATTTATAATATGCATAATACTTGTAAAAATAATATAAGCTCATAAATTTATTTTACTTATTTATAATTTCATCGGGATATTACATTCTTCCCCCTTAAACTAATTTCATCCTCGAAATTTAAACTTATTTCGTACCTGACTTATTGAATAAGTGGGGATATTTTGATTTCATCATCTCTTCAAGTTCCCAAGTTGCTTCCTCTATTTCATGGTTTCGCCAAATCACTTTCACATGAGGTATCACCGTAGTTCTTAATTTTTGTTCTCGACTATCTATTATCTCAACAGGAAATTCTTCATACTGCATATTTTCTAAAATTTCTATCGGTTCATAATCTATAATATGCGATGGATCTGGAATATTCTTCCTCAGATATGATACATGAAAAACGTTATGAATATGCCCTAAACTCGATGGTAATGCTAACTCGTATGCTACTTCTCCAACCCGTCTAAGAATCTCAAATGGTCCAATATAACGTGGACTTAACTTTCCTTTCTTCCCGAATCTCATAATGCCCTTCCAGGGAGAAATCTTAAGAAATACAAAGTCTCCTTCCTTAAACATCACCTCTCGACGATCCTTGTCTGCATAACTCTTTTGTCTTCTTTGAGCCGTTAAAATTCTTTGTTGAATCAACTTGACTTTCTCGGTAGTTACACGAATTAACTCAGGCCCTAAAAATTTTCTTTTTCCAACTTCATCGCAACATAACGACATTCTACATCGACGTCCATAGAGAGCCTCGTATGGAGCCATTCCAATTGTTGCTTGAAAACTGTTGTAGTACGCAAATTCTACTAAAGGTAAATGTTCTTCCCAACTTCCTTTAAAGTCCAATACACAAGCTCTTAACATGTCTTCCAAAACTTGAATTGTGCGTTCCGATTGCCCATCCGTCTGAGGATGAAACGCCGTGCCCATACTTAACTTAGTACCCATTTCTTCTTGAAAACTATTCCAAAACCTAGACATAAATCTAGGATCTCTGTCAGAAATAATTGAAACAGGTACTCCATGCAACCTAACTATTTCCCGTATATATAATTTTGCTAATTTCTCTAATGGTGATGATTCTGAAATTTATGATATTAAAATGTTAATTATTCAAGTATATGGTGACAAGTGTCTCTTATAGGGTGTAAATTTACTTCTATATGGTGCAAAGTGACTTAAATGGTTAATTACAGCCAAAATATGGCTCAAAATTGACTCGTAGGAAAACGGGTACCAAGAGGTGGCAAGTGACTCTAATATGGTGAAATATGAGTTACATGGTTGATTAGAGCCCAAACATGCAAGAAATTGATTCGTATAAAAGTGGCACCAAGAGGTGGTAAGATGATGTCAAATTCGATGTATATTATGTTAACTTGTTAATTGTTCAAATATATGGTGACAAGTGGCTCTTATAGGGTGGAAAATAACTTCAATATGGTGCAACCTGACTTACATGGTTGATTAGAGCCAAAATATGGCCCAAAATTGACTTGTAGGGAAGGGAGTACCAAGAGGTGGTTAAAGGATGTCAAATTGCATGAACATGATGTTAACATGTTAATTGTAACAATATATGGTGGCAAGTGACTCTTATAGGCTGCAAAGTGACTCTAATATGGTAAAAAGTGGCGTACAAGGTTGATTAGAGCCAAAATGTGGAACAAAATTGACTCGTATAAAAGTGGCACCAAGAGGTGGTAAAAGGATGTAAAATTTGATGTATATGATGTTAACATGATAATTTTTCAAATATATCATGACAATTGACTCTTATAGGGTGGAAAATGACTTCAATATGGTGCAGAGGGACTTACATGGTTGATTAGAGCAAAAATGTGGCCCAAAACTAACTCGTAAGAAAGGGAGTGTCGAGAGGTGGTTAAAGGATGTCAAATTGCATGTACATGATGTTAACATATTAATTGTACCAATATATTGTGGAAAGTGACTCTTATAGGTTGAAAAGTGACTCTAATATGGTGAAAGGTGACTTACATGATTGATTAGAGCCAAAACATGGAATAAAATTGACTCGTATGAAAGTGGCACCAAGTGGTGGTAAAAGGATGTCAAATTCGATGTATATGATGTTAAATAGTTAATTTTTCAAATATATAATGATAAGTGACTCTTATATGGTAGAAAATGACTTCAATATGGTGCAAAGTGACTTAAATGGTTGATTGGAGCCAAAACGTGGAACAACATTGACTCGTAGGAAAGGAAGTACGCAGAGGTGGTTAAAGGATGTCAAATTGGATGTACATGATGTTAACATATTAAGTGTACCAATATATTATGGCAAGTGACTCTTATAGGGTGCAAATTGACTCTAATATGGTGAAAAGTGACTTACATGGTTGATTAGAGCCAAAACATGGAACAAAATTGACTCGTTTGAAAGTGGCACCAAGAGGTGGTAAAAGGATGTCAAATTCGATGTATATGATGTTAACTTGTTGATTGTTAAAATATATGGTGACAAGTGACTCTTATAGGGTGGAAAATGACTTCAATATGGTGCAAAGTGACTTAAATGGTTGATTGGAGCCAAAATGTGGAACAAAATTGACTTGTATGAAAGTGGCGCAAAGAGGTGGTAAAAGGATGCTAAAATAGATGTTTATGATGTTAAAATGTTAATTATTCAAATATATGGTGACAAGTGTCTCTTATAGGGTGTAAAATTACTTCAATATGGTGAAAAGTGACTTAAATGGTTAAATATAGCCAAAATATGGCTCCAAATTGACTCGTAGGAAAGGGGGTACCAAGAGGTGGTTAAAGGATGTGAAATTGCTTGTACATGATGTTAACATGTTAATTGTACCAATATATGGTGGCAAGTGACTCTTATAGGGGAAAAGTGACTCTAATATGGTGAAATATAAGTTACATGGTTGATTAAAGCCAAAACATGAAAGAAATTTACTCGTAGAAAGTGAGACCAAGAGGTGGTAAAACGATGTCAAATTCGATGTATATAATCTTAACTTGTTAATTGTTCAAATATATGGTGACAAGTGACTCTTATAGGGTGTAAAATGACTTCCATATGGTGCAAACTAACTTACATGGTTGATTAGAGCCAAAATATAGCCCAAAATTGACTTGTTGGGAAGGGAGTACCAAGAGGTGGTTAAAGGATGTCAAAATGCACGAACATGATGTTAAAATGTTAATTGTACCAATATATGGTGGCAAGTGACTCTTATAGTCTGCAAAGTGACTCTAATATGGTGAAAAGTGGCGTACAAGGTTGAATAGAGCCAAAATGTGGAACAAAATTGACTCGGATGAAAGTGGCACCAAGAGGTGGCAAAAGGATGTCAAATTTGATGTATATGATGTTAACATGATAATTGTTCAAATATATCATGACAATTGACTCTTATAGGGTGGAAAATGACTTCAACACACTGCAAAGTGACTTACATGGTTGATTAGAGCAAAAATATGTTCCAAAATTAACTCGTAGGAAAGGGGGTACCGAGAGGTGGTTAAAGGATGTAAAATTACATGTACATGATGTTAACATATTAATTGTACCAATATATTATGGTAAGTGACTCTTATAGGGGCAAAGTGACTCTAATATGGTGAAATATGAGTTACAGCCCAAACATGAAAGAAATTGACTCGTACGAAAGTGGCACCAAGAGGTGGTAAAATGATGTCCAATTCGATGTATATGATGTTAACTTGTTAATTGTTTAAATATATGGTGACAAGTGACTTATAGGGTGCAAAATGACTTCTATATGTTGCAAACTGACTTACATGGTTGATTAGAGCCAAAATATGACCCATAATTGACTTGTAGGGAAACGAGTACCAAAAGGTGGTAAAAGGATGTCAAATTGCATGAACATGATGTTAACATATTAATTGTACCAATATATGGTGGCAAGTGACTCTTATAGGCTGCAAAGTGACTCTAATATGGCGAAAAGTGGCGTACAAGGTTGATTAGAGCCAAAATGTGGAACAAAATTGACTCTAATGAAAGTGGCACCAAGAGGTGGTAAAAGGATGTCACATTTGATGTACATGATGTTAACATATTAATTGTTCAAATATATCATGATAATTGACTCTTATAGGGTGGAAAATGACTTCGACATGGTGCAAAGTGACTTACATGGTTGATTTGAGCAAAAATGTAGCCCAAAATTAACTCGTAGGAAAGGGAGTACCGAGAGGTGGTTAAAGGATGTCAAATTGCATGTACATGATGTTAACATATTAATTGTACCAATATATTATGGTAAGTGACTCTAATAGGTTGCAAAGTTACTCTAATATGGTGAAAAGTGACTTACATGATTGATTAAAGCCAAAACATAAAACAAAATTAACTCGTATGAAAGTGGCACCAAGAGGGGGTAAAAGGATGTCAAATTCGATATATATGATGTTAACTTATTGATTGTTAAAATATATGGTGACAACTGGCTCTTATAGGGTGGAAAATGACTTCAATATGGTGCAAAGTGACTTAAATGGTTGATTGGAGCCAAAACGTGGAAGAAAATTGACTTGTATGAAAGTGGCACAAAGAGGTGGTAAAAGGTTGCTAAACTAGATGTTCATGATGTTAAAATGTTAATTATTCAAATATATGGTGACAAGTGTCTCTAATAGGGTGTAAAATTACTTCAATATTGTGCAAATTGACTTAAATGGTTAATCATAGCCAAAATATGGCTCAAAATTGACTCGTAGGAAAGGGGGTACCATGAGGTGGTTAAAGGATGTGAAATTGTATGTACATGATGTTAACATGGTAATTGTACCAATATATGGTGGCAAGTGACTCTTATAGGGGCAAAGTGACTTTAATATGGTGAAATATGAGTTACATGGTTGATTAGAGCCCAAACATGAAAGAAATTGACTCGTACGAAACTGGCACCAAGAGGTGGTAAAACGATGTCCAATTCGATGTATATGATGTTAACTTGTTAATTGTTTAAATATATGGTGACAAGTGACTCTTATAGGGTGCAAAATTACTTCAATATGGTGCAAACTGACTTACATGGTTGATTAGAGTCAAAATATGACCCAAAATTGACTTGTAGGGAAGCGAGTTCCAAGAGGTGGTTAAAGAATGTCAAATTGCATGAACACGATGTTAAGATGTTAATTGTACCAATATATGGTGTCAAGTGACTCTTATAGGCTGCAAAGTGACTCTAATATGGTGAAAAGTTGCGTACAAGGTTGATTAGAGCCAAAATGTGGAACAAAATTGACTTGAACGAAAGTGGCACCAAGAGGTGGTAAAAGGATGTCAAATTTTATGTATATAATGTTAACATATTAATTGTTCAAATATATCATGACAATTGACTCTTATAAGGTGGAAAATGACTTCAACATGGTGTAAAGTGACTTACATGGTTGATTAGAGCAAAAATGTAGCCCAAAATAACTCGTAGGAAAGGGAGTACCAAGAGGTGGTTAAAGGATGTCAAATTGCATGTACATGATGTTAACATATTAATTGTACCAATATATTGTGGTAAGTGACTTTTATAGGTTGCAAAGTGACTCTAATATGGTGAAAAGTGACTTACATGATTGATTAGAGCCAAAACATAAAACAAAATTGACTCGTATGAAAGTGGCACCAATAAGTGGTAAACGGATGTCAAATTCGATGTATATGATGTTAACTTGTTGATTGTTAATATATATGGTGACAAGTGGCTCTTATAGGGTGGAAAATGACTTCAATATGGTGCAAAGTGACATAAATGGTTGATTGGAGCCAAAACGTGGAACAAAATTGACTTGTATGAAAGTGGCACAAAGAGGTGGTAAAAGGATGCTAAACTAGATTTTCATGATGTTAAAATGTTAATTATTCAAATATATGGTGAGGTGGTTAAAGGATGTCAAATTGCATTTACATGATGTTAACATATTAATTCTACCAATATATTGTGGTAAGTGACTCTTATAGGTTGAAAAGTGACTCTAATATGGTGAAAAGTGACTTACATGATTGATTACAGCCAAAACATGGAACAAAATTGACTCGTATGAAAGTGGCACCAAGAGGTGGTAAAAGGATGTCAAATTCGATGTATATGATGTTAACCTGTTAATTTTTCAAATAAATGGTGATAAGTGACTCTTATACGGTGGAAAATGACTTCAATATGGTTGAAAGTGACTTAAATGGTTGATTGGAGCTAAAACGTGGAACAACATTGACTCATAGGAAAGGGAGTATGCAGAGGTAGTTAAAGGATGTCAAATTGCATGTACATGATGTTAACATGTTAAATGTACCAATATATTATTGCAAGTGACTATTATAGGGTGCAAATTGACTCTAATATGGTGAAAAGTGACTTACATGGTTGATTAGAGCCAAAACATGGAACAAAATTGACTCGTATGAAAGTCGCACCAAGAGGTGGTAAAAGGATGTAAAATTCGATGTATATGATCTTAACTTCTTGATTGTTAAAATATATGGTGACAGGTGGCTCTTATAGGGTAAAAAATGACTTCAATATGGTGCAAAGTGATTTAAATGGTTGATTGGAACCAAAATGTGGAACAAAATTGACTTGTATGAAAGTGGAATAAAGAGGTGGTAAAAGGATGCTAAACTAGATGTTCATGATATTAAAATGTTAATTATTCAAATATATGGTGACAAGTGTGTCTTATAGGGTTTAAAATTACTTCAATATGGTGTAAAGTGACTTAAATGGTTAATTATAGTCAAAATATGGCTCAAAATTGACTCGTAGGAAAGGGCGTACCAAGAGGTGGTTAAAGGATGTGAAATTGCATGTACATGATGTTAACATGTTAATTGAACAAATATATGGTGGCAAGTGACTCTTATAAGGGCAAAGGACTCTAATATGGTGAAAAGTGGCGTACAAGTATGATTAGAGCCAAAATGTGGAACAAAATTGACTCGAATGAAAGTGGCACCAAGAGGTGGTAAAAGGATGTCAAATTTGATGTACATGATGTTAACATATTAATTGTTCAAATATATCATGACAATTGACTCTTATAGGGTGGAAAATGACTTCAACATGGTGCAAAGTGACTTACATGGTTGATTTGAGCAAAAATATAGCCCAAAATTAACTCGTAGGAAAGGGAGTACCGAGAGGTGGTTAAAGGATGTCAAATTGCATGTACATGATGTTAACATATTAATTGTACCAATATATTGTGGTAAGTGACTCTTATAGGTTGCAAAGTGACTCTAATATGGTGAAAAGTGACTTACATGATTGATTAAAGCCAAAACATAAAACAAAATTAACTCGTATGAAAGTGGCACCAAGAGGGGGTAAAAGGATGTCAAATTCGATGTATATGATGTTAACTTGTTGATTGTTAAAATATATGGTGACAAGTGGCTCTTATAGGGTGGAAAATGACTTCAATATGGTGCAAAGTGACTTAAATGGTTGATTGGAGCCAAAACGCGGAACAAAATTGACTTGTATGAAAGTGACACAAAGAAGTGGTAAAAGGATGCTAAACTAGATGTTCATGATGTTAAAATGTTAATTATTCAAATATATGGTGACAAGTGTCTCTAATAGGGTGTAAAATTACTTCAATATGGTGCAAATTGACTTAAATGGTTAATCATAGCCAAAATATGGCTCAAAATTGACTCATAGGAAAGGGGGTAACCAAGAGGTGGTTAAAGGATGTGAAATTGCATGTGCATGATGTTAACATGGTAATTGTACCAATATATGGTGGCAAATGACTCTTATAGGGGCAAAGTGACTCTAATATGGTTAAATATGAGTTACATGGTTGATTAGAGCCCAAACATGAAAGAAATTTACTCGTACGAAACTGGCACCAAGAGGTGGTAAAACGATGTCCAATTCGATGTATATGATGTTAACTTGTTAATTGTTTAAATATATGGTGACAAGTGACTTATAGGGTGCAAAATGACTTCTATATGTTGCAAACTGACTTACATGGTTGATTAGAGCCAAAATATGACCCATAATTGACTTGTAGGGAAACGAGTACCAAAAGGTGGTAAAAGGATGTCAAATTGCATGAACATGATGTTAACATATTAATTGTACCAATATATGGTGGCAAGTGACTCTTATAGGCTGCAAAGTGACTCTAATATGGCGAAAAGTGGCGTACAAGGTTGATTAGAGCCAAAATGTGGAACAAAATTGACTCTAATGAAAGTGGCACCAAGAGGTGGTAAAAGGATGTCAAATTTTATGTATATTATGTTAACATATTAATTGTTCAAATATATCATGACAATTGACTTTTATAGGGTGGAAAATGACTTCAACATGGTGCAAAGTGACTTACATGGTTGATTAGAGCAAAAATGTAGCCCAAAATTAACTCGTAGGAAAGGGAGTACCGAGAGGTGGTTAAAGGATGTCAAATGACATGTACATGATGTTAACATATTAATTGTACCAATATATTATGGTAAATGACTCTTATAGGTTTCAAAGTGACTCTAATATGGTGAAAAGTGACTTACATTATTGATTAGCGACAAAACATAAAACAAAATTGGTACGTATGAAAGTGCCACCAAGAGGTGGTAAAAGGATGTCAAATTCGATGTATATGATGTTAACTTGTTGATTGTTAAAATATATGGTGACAAGTGGCTCTTATAGGGTGGAAAATGACTTCAATATGGTGCAAAGTGACTTAAATGGTTGATTGGAGCCAAAACGTGGAACACAATTCACTTATAGGGAAGGGAGTACCAAGAGTTGGTTAAAGGATGTCAAATTGCATGAACATGATGTTAAAATAGTAATTGTACCAATATATGGTGGAAAGTGACTCTTATAGTCTGCAAAGTGACTCTAATATGGTGAAAAGTGGCGTACAAGGTTGATTAGAGCCAAAATTTGGAACAAAATTGACTCGAATGAAAATGGCACCAAGAGGTGGTAAAAGGATGTCACATTTGATGTACATGATGTTAACATATTAATTGTTCAAATATATCATGATAATTGACTCTTATAGGGTGGAAAATGACTTCGACATGGTGCAAAGTGACTTACATGGTTGATTTGAGCAAAAATGTAGCCCAAAATTAACTCGTAGGAAAGGGAGTACCGAGAGGTGGTTAAAGGATGTCAAATTGCATGTACATGATGTTAACATATTAATTGTACCAATATATTATGGTAAGTGACTCTTATAGGTTGCAAAGTGACTCTAATATGGTGAAAAGTGACTTACATGATTGATTAAAGCCAAAACATAAAACAAAATTAACTCGTATGAAAGTGGCACCAAGAGGGGGTAAAAGGATGTCAAATTCGATGTATATGATGTTAACTTATTGATTGTTAAAATATATGGTGACAAGTGGATCTTATAGGGTGGAAAATGACTTCAATATGGTGCAAAGTGACTTAAATGGTTGATTGGAGCCAAAACGTGGAAGAAAATTGACTTGTATGAAAGTGGCACAAAGAGGTGGTAAAAGGTTGCTAAACTAGATGTTCATGATGTTAAAATGTTAATTATTCAAATATATGGTGACAAGTGTCTCTAATAGGGTGTAAAATTACTTCAATATGGTGCAAATTGACTTAAATGGTTAATCATAGCCAAAATATGGCTCAAAATTGACTCGTATGAAAGGGGGTACCATGAGGTGGTTAAAGGATGTGAAATTGCATGTACATGATGTTAACATGGTAATTGTACCAATATATGGTGGCAAGTGACTCTTATAGGGGCAAAGTGACTTTAATATGGTGAAATATGAGTTACATGGTTGATTAGAGCCCAAACATGAAAGAAATTGACTCGTACGAAACTGGCACCAAGAGGTGGTAAAATGATGTCCAATTCGATGTATATGATGTTAACTTGTTAATTGTTTAAATATATGGTGACAAGTGACTCTTATAGGGTGCAAAATTACTTCAATATGGTGCAAACTGACTTACATGGTTGATTAGAGTCAAAATATGACCCAAAATTGACTTGTAGGGAAGCGAGTTCCAAGAGGTGGTTAAAGAATGTCAAATTGCATGAACACGATGTTAAGATGTTAATTGTACCAATATATGGTGTCAAGTGACTCTTATAGGCTGCAAAGTGACTCTAATATGGTGAAAAGTTGCGTACAAGGTTGATTAGAGCCAAAATGTGGAACAAAATTGACTCGAACGAAAGTGGCACCAAGAGGTGGTAAAAGGATGTCAAATTTTATGTATATAATGTTAACATATTAATTGTTCAAATATATCATGACAATTGACTCTTATAAGGTGGAAAATGACTTCAACATGGTGTAAAGTGACTTACATGGTTGATTAGAGCAAAAATGTAGCCCAAAATAACTCGTAGGAAAGGGAGTACCAAGAGGTGGTTAAAGGATGTCAAATTGCATGTACATGATGTTAACATATTAATTGTACCAATATATTGTGGTAAGTGACTTTTATAGGTTGCAAAGTGACTCTAATATGGTGAAAAGTGACTTACATGATTGATTAGAGCCAAAACATAAAACAAAATTGACTCGTATGAAAGTGGCACCAATAAGTGGTAAACGGATGTCAAATTCGATGTATATGATGTTAACTTGTTGATTGTTAATATATATGGTGACAAGTGGCTCTTATAGGGTGGAAAATGACTTCAATATGGTGCAAAGTGACATAAATTGTTGATTGGAGCCAAAACGTGGAACAAAATTGACTTGTATGAAAGTGGCACAAAGAGGTGGTAAAAGGATGCTAAACTAGATTTTCATGATGTTAAAATGTTAATTATTCAAATATATGGTGAGGTGGTTAAAGGATGTCAAATTGCATTTACATGATGTTAACATATTAATTCTACCAATATATTGTGGTAAGTGACTCTTATAGGTTGAAAATTGACTCTAATATGGTGAAAAGTGACTTACATGATTGATTAGAGCCAAAACATGGAACAAAATTGACTCGTATGAAAGTGGCACCAAGAGGTGGTAAAAGGATGTCAAATTCGATGTATATGATGTTAACCTGTTAATTTTTCAAATAAATGGTGATAAGTGACCCTTATACGGTGGAAAATGACTTCAATATGGTTGAAAGTGACTTAAATGGTTGATTGGAGCTAAAACGTGGAACAACATTGACTCATAGGAAAGGGAGTACGCAGAGGTAGTTAAAGGATGTCAAATTGCATGTACATGATGTTAACATGTTAAATGTACCAATATATTATTACAAGTGACTATTATAGGGTGCAAATTGACTCTAATATGGTGAAAAGTGACTTACATGGTTGATTAGAGCCAAAACATGGAACAAAATTGACTCGTATGAAAGTCGCACCAAGAGGTGGTAAAAGGATGTCAAATTCGATGTATATGATCTTAACTTCTTGATTGTTAAAATATATGGTGAAAGGTGGCTCTTATAGGGTAAAAAATGACTTCAATATGGTGCAAAGTGATTTAAATGGTTGATTGGAACCAAAATGTGGAACAAAATTGACTTGTATGAAAGTGGAATAAAGAGGTGGTAAAAGGATGTTAAACTAGATGTTCATGATATTAAAATGTTAATTATTCAAATATATGGTGACAAGTGTGTCTTATAGGGTTTAAAATTACTTCAATATGGTGTAAAGTGACTTAAATGGTTAATTATAGTCAAAATATGGCTCAAAATTGACTCGTAGGAAAGGGGGTACCAAGAGGTGGTTAAAGGATGTGAAATTGCATGTACATGATGTTAACATGTTAATTGAACAAATATATGGTGGCAAGTGACTCTTATAAGGGCAAAGGACTCTAATATGGTGAAAAGTGGCGTACAAGTATGATTAGAGCCAAAATGTGGAACCAAATTAACTCGAATGAAAGTGGCACCAAGAGGTGGTAAAAGGATGTCAAATTTGATGTACATGATGTTAACATATTAATTGTTCAAATATATCATGACAATTGACTCTCATAGGGTGGAAAATGACTTCAACATGGTGCAAAGTGACTTACATGGTTGATTTGAGCAAAAATGTAGCCCAAAATTAACTCGTAGGAAAGGGAGTACCGAGAGGTGGTTAAAGGATGTCAAATTGCATGTACATGATGTTAACATATTAATTGTACCAATATATTGTGGTAAGTGACTCTTATAGGTTGTAAAGTGACTCTAATATGGTGAAAAGTGACTTACATGATTGATTAAAGCCAAAACATAAAACAAAATTAACTCGTATGAAAGTGGCACCAAGAGGGGGTAAAAGGATGTCAAATTCGATGTATATGATGTTAACTTGTTGATTGTTAAAATATATGGTGACAAGTGGCTCTTATAGGGTGGAAAATGACTTCAATATGGTGCAAAGTGACTTAAATGGTTGATTGGAGCCAAAACGTGGAACAAAATTGACTTGTATGAAAGTGGCACAAAGAGGTGGTAAAAGGATGCTAAACTAGATGTTCATGATGTTAAACTGTTAATTATTCAAATATATGGTGACAAGTGTCTCTAATAGGGTGTAAAATTACTTCAATATGGTGCAAATTGACTTAAATGGTTAATCATAGCCAAAATATGGCTCAAATTGACTCGTAGGAAAGGGGGTAACCAAGAGGTGGTTAAAGGATGTGAAATTGCATGTACATGATGTTAACATGGTAATTGTACAAATAGATGGTGGCAAGTGACTCTTATAGGGGCAAAGTGACTCTAATATGGTTAAATATGAGTTACATGGTTGATTAGAGCCCAAACATGAAAGAAATTTACTTGTACGAAACTGGCACCAAGAGGTGGTAAAACGATGTCCAATTCGATGTATATGATGTTAACTTGTTAATTGTTTAAATATATGGTGACAAGTGACTCTTATAGGGTGCAAAATTACTTCAATATGGTGCAAACTGACTTACATGGTTGATTAGAGTCAAAATATGACCCAAAATTGACTTGTAGGGAAGCGAGTACCAAGAGGTGGTTAAAGAATGTCAAATTGCATGAACACGATGTTAAGATGTTAATTGTACCAATATATGGTGTCAAGTGACTCTTATAGGCTGCAAAGTGACTCTAATATGGTGAAAAGTTGCGTACAAGGTTGATTAGAGCCAAAATGTGGAACAAAATTGACTCGAACGAAAGTGGCACCAAGAGGTGGTAAAAGGATGTCAAATTTTATGTATATAATGTTAACATATTAATTGTTCAAATATATCATGATTATTGACTCTTATAAGGTGGAAAATGACTTCAATATGGTGTAAAGTGACTTACATGGTTGATTAGAGCAAAAATGTAGCCCAAAATTAACTCGTAGGAAAGGGAGTACCGAGAGGTGGTTAAAGGATGTCAAATTGCATGTACATGATGTTAACATATTAATTGTACCAATATATTGTGGTAAGTGACTTTTATAGGTTGCAAAGTGACTCTAATATGGTGAAAAGTGACTTACATGATTGATTAGAGCCAAAACATAAAACAAAATTGACTCGTATGAAAGTGGCACCAAGAAGTGGTAAAAGGATGTCAAATTCGATGTATATGATGTTAACTTGTTGATTGTTAAAATATATGGTGACAAGTGGCTCTTATAGGGTGGAAAATAACTTCAATATGGTGCAAAGTGACTTAAATGGTTGATTGGAGCCAAAACGTGGAACAAAATTGACTTGTATGAAAGTGGCACAAAGAGGTGGTAAAAGGATGCTAAACTAGATTTTCATGATGTTAAAATGTTAATTATTCAAATATATGGTGACAAGTGTCTCTTATAGGGTGTAAAATTACTTCAATATGGTGCAAAGTGACTTAAATGGTTAATTATAGCCAAAATATGGCTCAAAATTGACTCGTAGAAAGGGGTACTAAGAGGTGGTTAAAGGATGTGCAATTGCATGTACATGATGTTAACAGGTTAATTGTACCAATATATGGTGGCAAGTGACTCTTATAGGGGCAAAGTGACTCTAATATGGTGAAATATGAGTTACATGTTTGATTAGAGCCCAAACATGAAAGAAATTGACTCGTACGAAAGTTGCACCAAGAGGTGGTAAAATGATGTCCAATTCGATGTATATGATGTTAACTTGTTAATTATTTAAATATATGGTGACAAGTGACTCTTATAGGGTGCAAAATGACTTCAATATGGTGCAAACTGACTTACATAGTTAATTAGAACCAAAATATGACCCAAAATTGACTTGTAGGGAAGCGAGTACCAAGAGGTGGTTGAAGGATGTCAAATTGCATGAACATGATGTTAAGATGTTAATTGTACCAATATATGGTGGCAAATGACTCTTATAGGCTGAAAGTGACTCTAATATGGTGAAAAGTGGCGTACAAGGTTAATTAGAGCCAAAATGTGGAACAAAATTGACTCGAATGAAAGTGGCACCTAGAGGTGGTAAAAGGATGTCAAATTTGATGTATATGATGTTAACATATTAATTGTTCAAATATATCATGACAATTGACTCTTATAGGGTAGAAAATGACTTCAACATGGTGCAAAGTGACTAACATGGTCGATTAGAGCAAAAATGTAGCCAAAAATTAACTCGTAGGAAAGGGAGTACCGAGAGGTGGTTAAAGGATGTCAAATTGCATGTACATGATGTTAACATATTAATTGTACCAATATATTATGGTAAGTGACTCTTATAGGTTGCAAAGTGACTCTAATATGGTGAAAAGTGACTTACATGATTGATTAGCGCCAAAACATAAAACAAAATTGGTACGTATGAAAGTGGCACCAAGAGGAGGTAAAAGGATGTCAAATTAGATGTATATGATGTTAACTTGTTGATTGTTAAAATATATGGTGATAAGTGGCTCTTATAGGGTGGAAAATGACTTCAATATGGTGCAAAGTGACTTAAATGGTTGATTGGAGCCAAAACGTGGAACAAAATTGACTTGTATGAAAGTGGCACAAAGTGGATGCTAAACTAGATTTTCATGATGTTAAAATGTTAATTATTCAAATATATGGTGACAAGTGTCTTTTATAGGGTGTAAAATTACTTCAATATGGTGCAAAGTGACTTAAATGGTTAATTATAGCCAAAATATGGCTCAAAATTGACTCGTAGGAAAGGGGGTACCAGAAGGTGATTAAAGGATGTGAAATTGCATGTACATGATGTTAACATGTTAATTGTACCAATATATGGTGGCAAATGACTCTAATATAGTGAAATATGAGTTACATGGTTGATTAGAGACCAAACATGAAAGAAATTGACTTGTACGAAAGTGGCACCAAGAGGTGGTAAAACGATGTCAAATTCGATGTATGTGATGTTAACTTGTTAATTGTTCAAATATATGGTGACAAGTGACTCTTATAGGGTGTAAAATGACTTCAATATGGTGCAAACTGACTTACATTGTTGATTAGAGCCAAAATATGGCCCAAAATTGACTTGCAGGGAAGGGAGTACCAAGAGGTGGTTAAAGGATGTCAAATTGCATGAACATGATGTTAAAATGTTAATTGTACCAATATATGGTGGCAAGTGACTCTTATAGTCTGCAAAGTGACTCTAATATGGTGAAAAGTGGCGTACAAGGTTGATTAGAGCCAAAATATGGAACAAAATTGACTCGAATGAAAGTGGCACCAAGAGGTGGTAAAAGGATGTCAAATTTGATATATATGATGTTAACATGTTAATTGTTCAAACATATCATGACAATTGACTCTTATAGGGTGCAAAATGACTTCAATATGGTGCAAAGGGACTTACATGGTTGATTAGAGCAAAAATATGGCCCAAAATTAACTCATAGGAAAGGGAGTACCGAGAGGTGGTTAAAGGATGTCAAATTGCATGTACATGATGTTAACATATTAATTGTACCAATATATTGTGGTAAGTGACTCTTATAGGTTGAAAAGTGACTCTAATATGGTGAAAAGTGACTTACATGATTGAATAGAGCCAAAACATGGAATAAAATTGACTCGTATGAAAGTGGCACCAAGAGGTGGTAAAAGGATGTCAAATTCGATGTATATGATGTTAACTTGTTAATTTTTCAAATATATGGTGAAAAGTGACTCTTATATGGTGGAAAATGACTTCAAAATGGTGCAAAGTGACTTAAATGGTTGATTAGAGCCAAAACGTGGAACAACATTGACTCGTAGGAAAGGGAGTACGCAGAGGTGGTTAAAGGATGTCAAATTGCATGTACATGATGTTAACATATTAATTGTACCAATATATAATGGTAAGTGACTCTTATAGGTTGGAAAGTGACTCTAATATGGTGAAAAGTGACTTACATGATTGATTAGAGCCAAAATATGGAACAAAATTGACTCGTAAGAAAGTGGCACCAAGAGGTGGTAAAAGGATGTTAAATTCGATGTATATGATGTTAACTTGTTGATTGTTAAAATATATGGTGACAAGTGGCTCTTATAGGGTGGAAAATGACTTCAATATGGTGCAAAGGCACTTACATGGTTGATTATAGCAAAAATGTGGCCCAAAATTAACTCGTAGGATAGGGAGTACCGATAGGTGGTTAAAGGATGTCAAATTGCATGTACATGATGTTAACATGTTAAGTGTACCAATATATTATGGCAAGTGACTCTTATAGGGTGCAAATTGACTCTAATATATTGAAAAGTGACGTACATGGTTGATTAGAGCCAAAATATGGAACAATATTGACTCGTATGTGTTAGATTTTTAACGCAGCGGGGGCATGGCAAAACACTTTTACACATACAAAATCCAAATAAAAGCATATAAATCGTGAATAAAAATTTGAGGGATCGAATCTAACCTTTAAAAATAATTCGGAGACAACGATTAGAGATCCTTACCAATTGCTCCTCAAGTGTGAAGCACTCCACCGGTATCCACCAAGAAAACGATGTTAAGGAGGAGGAAGGAGGTGGAGAGAATTGGGTTTTCCAAACTTTTTGGGTTTTCGGGTGTTATAGATAAGAAATCAAGGTTATTACTTGCTGTATTTAATACTAAGATTCGGGAGCTCAAGGCCTTTAATGGCTGCTCTCGTGTTTCGTGACTCAATCTGCCTTTACGAGATGCCTACGTATCTCTGTGAATTAGAGAATCAAGCCAAAAAACGTAGTTCTGATTTGTGGGGTGAGACCCCTTATATAGATGTTGGTGGTCCTTGAATTGGACTTGGTATAGGAGACTTGGTGGACAAGCCTCTGAATTAGGATAGACTTAGGAGTCCTAGGAAGTAGGAAGCTGATTCCTTATCCTTTTAGATCCCCTTGAGGCTAATCTATAAGGATTTATATCCTTATCGGGACTCTTCTCAATAGCTGATTTTTCCCTTATTAATTAATTACGAAATTAATTAATAATCAGGGCTTTTGGGCCTTTTTTATTCCACCAGGCCTGATCTGGTCCATCAGGCTTAACCTTTCTGGTCTGAATATTATACATCTTATTATTGGGTCTAGCAGCCCATTATCAGGATTTATTTATCCCTATCATTTGCCCCCCAACTTTTGGGAAACATTGACTATGTTTCGCAGAAGTTAAGTCTATTCATGCCCTTACAGGGTTTCGTTCTTGCGTAAAGTGTGGAGCGACCTACACGTTTACAACGAATTTTTCCTTTTATTTAGGAATTATTTTGATTTCCATGAATTTTTCCCTTATTTCCGGGATTTTTCCCTAATTTCTGGAATTTTCCCTAATTTTTCTGGGATTTTTCCTTATTTTTCTGGGATTTATCCTTAATTTCTGGATTTTTCCCTTAATTTCTGGATTTTTCCCTTAATTTCTGGGATTTATCCTTAATTTCTGGATTTTTTCCCTAATTTCTGGGATTTTCCCTAATTTTCTGGGATTTTTCCTTAATTTCTGGATTTTTCCCTAATTTTCTGGGATTTATCCTTAATTTTCTGGGATTTTTCCTTAATTTCTGGAATTTTCCCTAATTTTTCTGGGATTTTTCCTTATTTTTCTGGGATTTATCCTTAATTTCTGGATTTTTCCCTTAATTTCTGTATTTTTCCCTTAATTTCTGGGATTTATCCTTAATTTCTGGATTTTTTCCCTAATTTCTGGGATTTTCCCTAATTTTCTGGGATTTTTCCTTAATTTCTGGATTTTTCCCTAATTTTCTGGGATTTATCCTTAATTTTCTGGGATTTTTCCTTAATTTCTGGATTTTTCCCTAATTTTCTGGGATTTATCCTTAATTTCTGGATTTTTTCCCTAATTTTTCTGGCTTAAAATCGATCAGAATGCATTCAAAATCGATCAGGATGCAGACAAAATCGATCAGGATGCAGCCAAAATCGATCAGGATCCTGATCGAATTAGCTCAGGATCTTACACTCTGGTCGACAGGATTCCTGATCGATTTCGATCAGGATTCTGACCGAATTGGCCTTCAAAGTGACACCCTAGTCGATGCTTAATCGACCAGGACTCCTGATCGATTTCGATCAGGACTCTGAACAAATTAAATGGCTCTCGACCATTCTGATCGAATGGAATATCGATCAGGACTCTGTTCTCCGTCGATCAGGACTCTGATCGATCTTAGGGGATTTCTTCCCTCCTGTTCGAATAAGATATCGATCAAGACTCTCTTCTGTATCGATCAGGACTCTGATCGATCTTAGGGGATTTCTTCCCTCCTGTTCGAATAGCATATCAATCAGGACTCTCTTCTCTGTCGATCAGGACTCTGATCTGACCGAATTGGCCTTCAAAGTGACACCCTAGTCGATGCTTAATCGACCAGGACTCCTGATCGATTTCGATCAGGACTCTGAACGAATTAAATGGCTCTCGACCATTCTGATCGAATGGAATATCGATCAGGACTCTGTTCTCCGTCGATCAGGACTCTGATCGATCTTAGGGGATTTCTTCCCTCCTGTTCGAATAAGATATCGATCAAGACTCTCTTCTGTATCGATCAGGACTCTGATCGATCTTAGGGGATTTCTTCCCTCCTGTTCAAATAGCATATCAATCAGGACTCTCTTCTCTGTCGATCAGGACTCTGATCGATCTTAGGAGATTTCTTCCCTCCTGTTCGAATAAGATATCGATCAGGACTCTCTTCTCTGTCGATCAGGACTCTGATCGATCTTAGGAGATTTCTTCCCTCCTGTTCGAATAAGATATCGATCAGGACTCTCTTCTCTGTCGATCAGGACTCTGATCGATCTTAGGGGACTTCTTCTCTCCTGTTCGAATAAGATATCGATCAGGACTCTCTTTTGCATCGATCAGGACTCTAATCGAACCATATTAAGGTTCTGGTCGATTTTTGACTTTTTAAATTCCACAGGAGCTTCTAGATTGTTCCTGATACTTCTTGTAGATGGGCCTTTAGGTTGGGCCTGGCTAAATGGGCCTAAAAACGCCTCGTATTCCGAGCTTTTCGCCTATATAAGTGTAGTGTGGAGTGAGAATCCTCACTTCACTTCCCACTTCTCATTTCATCTCACATTTTTCTCTAAAGTTCTCCCTTTTGAAGGCGATTTCCGGCGACCAAAGCCACCGCAGCTCCTCCATTCTCAAGTATTTCTGGGTTTCAAGCCTTCAACCGAAGCATATTAATGGCGGACCGTGACCTAGCTCGTTTGCAGAAGATGAATGTCTCTAAGAGAGGTACAAACATCCAAATTCAATCTCCATATACTTCCCTCATTGATATGATTAACTCGAGAGGTGATGAATATCCTTCTCTGTCTGAGTTAGATTCGTATAATCATGGTAACACTTTTCATGAGTTAGATGGTAGGATAGAGTCTATGAATACCCTGTACAGACTTCCACCCCACCTTAGGATCACTCCAGCCGCCCCTGGGGATAGGACTTGTAATTGGGAGGGGGATACCCTGTTCATTTATCGAGGAGCCCTGACCGCAGGTCTTAGGTTCCCATTTCACGAATTTATTCCTCGTTTACTAGCCGATGTACGAATCAACCCTTGTCAACTCCCTCCTAACGCCTGGAGGAACATTATCTGTTTTATGGTCCTTTGTCTCAGGAATAGCTTTCCTCTTTCCGTAGCAGTCTTTAGGAAAGTTTTCCAATTCTATAATAGTTCAATGAGTCAGCCGGGCTGGGTTTTAATTCGCCAACGGCCCAAAATTCCCCATATCTTTGATAGTAACTCTATAGTCGAGAACAACCCTAAATGGAGGGATGAGTTTGTTAGGCTGACCTGGGCTGGGGGTGATTGGGCCACACTCTTCCGTAGGCCATTTTGCAAAGTATCAGATGGTAGTCCTGGTAGCATCAGATTAACTGATGAGGAGGAGGTGGCCTACCAAGCCTTAATTTCAGACGATGGGAAAACAGACACCTGGACCCTTTTAGAGGAGTTTTCCTTGAAGAAAGTTGGTCTCTCCCAGGCCAGTGATAAGGGTAAACTTATACCTGCGAAATTATTTTTCCTTCTCTTTAACCGTACTTTTTCTTTTTTCTGGATTTTAATATTCCTTCTGCTTTTCCTTTCAGCTTGTGAGGCTATTAATAACGTCAATAGGCCCAAGGAGGGGGAATCTGGCCGCCAGAAGAGGGCCAAGTTAAACAGGGATCCCAGGAGCAAACCTGACGGTCCTACTTTCCTTAAGCCCCACGTCCCGGTGGTCGAGCTGGGGGACGATGTGGATCCTCCACTTAAGGCACATTCCTTCAGGCCTAACTGGGGCTTCAGGAGGAGCGATACGGTGGTTGGATCCACCAAACATGCCAAGGATTGGTCGTACCATTCCATCACTCCCCATGATTTCACTGACATTGTTACGGGGAGTGATGTCGAGACTATTGAGCTTCTGGGCTCTCAAGCCCAAGCTGCGGTAATTTTCTTTTTTCTTCTCTTCCTTTTGTGAATTTCAACTTTTCTTGTATCCCAATAAATTTGCGCCAACTCATACATATTTCTTTGCAGAGTAATACCTATTTCCAGGCGGCCCTACATCAGGCTAGATCTTGGAAGGGTAACTCTGATGTTTTTGAGAAGGAGATGAAGAAGTGGGAGGAGAGAGCCAAGGTCCTGGAGAAGAAGCTGGACACGAAGAAAGAGGAGCTGGCTAAGGCTCATTCCGAGCTGGTGAAACTTAGGAGTGATAAGGATAAGCTCATTGATGACTACATGGATTCTGACAAGTTTAGGAATCTCATGGAGATTCATGATGAGGGTCTTTATTCCCTACAGTTCACTCAGGGATGGGATGCGGCCGTGAAGGCTGTTTCTGAGAAGTACCCGGGCTTAGTCGACCCTAAGGACTTTATAAGTCCTGAGCAGGCTGAGTCAGAGGACAGCATAGACGCCCTCTTCAACTCCCCTCAGCCAGATGATCGCATCTTGGATCCTAACACTGCTTCTCCTCCCGCTTCTCCTGCGAAGGACGCTGAAGGCGCTGATAAGGAGAAAGAGAATGAAGGCTCCCGCATGGAGGAGTAGTTTTTCTATTCTGTAATTTTATCCTTAATTTATGTCTGGACTTTTGTTTGTATTAAAACTTATTACCCTGCGGGGCTATGCTACTTTCCTTATTTGCATTCTCTCCTTCATTTTTCCGATACTTTAATATTCAAACTCGGCTTAATGGGCCACACAAGTATTATCACAAGTCAAACATCCATAGGTTGAAATAATTTCAAACTCTTCCTTTTCAAGTCTGGTTTTCCTAAACCTTACATAATATGGGTTCGACCCTGATTTAGCCTATCTTACACGTAGTAAACCTTCAGGTTTTGTGCATGCCAGGTCCTCGGGACTTCAAAACCATCCATAGTTTCCAGCTCGTAGGTTCCTCTACCCTGAACGCTCTTGACTCTGTACGGCCCTTCCCAATTTGGGGCAAGCTTTCCTTTCTGTTCAACACCAGAAGCCTCTATTTTTCTCAAGACTAGATCTCCTTGTTTAAAAAATCTCTCTTTAACCCTTAGGTTGTAATAGAATGAAGCCTTTTTCTGATATTCTACTATCTTTGCATGTGCTTTATCTCGCACTTCATCAACTAAATCCAGGGCTAATCTCTGCCCTTCCTCATTTTCTTTCTCATCGAAGGCCTGAATCCTTGGAGAGGAATGTGATATCTCCACGGGAACTACTGCTTCCGCCCCATATGCCAACATGAAAGGAGTTACATCTGTCGTGATTCTACAAGTAGTCCTGTAGGCCCATAATATTGGAAGTATCTCATCTACCCAATTATTTCTTGACTTCTCGATCCTCTTCTTTAGTCCATCCAGGATTATCCGATTTGCTACCTCCGCTTGCCCATTGGCTTGCGGGTGAGCCACAGAGGTGAACCGTAACTCAATTTCATTTTCTTCGCAATACTTCTTGAATTCCTCGTTGTTGAATTGTGTTCCATTGTCAGTGACGAGGATACGGGGAATTCCATATCGGCACATAATGTTTTCCCACAGGAATTGTGCAACCTGCTTAGTTGTGATTTTGGCCAAAGGTTTGGCTTCGATCCACTTGTTGAAATAATCAATGGCTACAATCAGAAACTTCCTTTGTGCTGTGGCCATAGGAAAAGGCCCTAGAATATCCATCCCCCACATAGCAAAGGGAATAGGTGAGTTGATAGAGGTCAGCATCTCGGGGGGTTGTCTGGCGACTGGTGCATGCTTCTGACAACGATCACACTTCTTTACATATTCTTTGGCATAAGCCATCATTTCTGGCCAATAGAAGCCTAAACGAGTTATCTTATGAGCCAAGGCCCTGCCCCCAAGTGTTGCCCACAAATAACTCCATGCACTTCCTCAAGAGCTAAGCGTGCCTCATCGGGCCTGAGACACCTCAAGTACGGAACCACGAAAGATCTTTTGTAAAGAATCCCATCTATCAAAGAGTACCTTAGTGCCCGAACAGTTAACTTCCGTGCTTCAGTTGCATCATTTGGCAACCAACCGGTCTGAATGTGAGCCTTGATGGGATCAATCCATGACGTCCCCAAGCCTACGGGGGCCACAAGCTTAACATCTATGCTTCGTGTCTTCAAAACACGGAAGTACACACTCCCTGAACTTTCTTCAATCTCAGATGAAGCAAACTTTGATAGCGCATCTGCTTTAGCATTTTCTTCCCTTGGAATGTGTTCAACATAGCATTCATTAAATTGGGTCATCACAGCCCTTACTAGGCGAACATACTTAGCCATCGTATCATCTCTTGCCTCAAATTCTCCCTTTACCTGGGATATGATCAGCTTCGAGTCTCCATGGACCTTTAAGTTTTTGACTCTAAGTGTCCCAGCTAGACCAAGGCCAGCAATCAGGGCTTCATACTCTGCCTCATTGTTTGTGGTTGGGAAGTCTAGCTTCATGGCATACTCAATTAAGAATCCATCAGGGCTTTGCAAAACCAACCATGCTCCACTGGAATTTGTTTTTGATGCTCCATCAAAATAGAGAACCCAATATTCTTTCTCCTTGTCCCCATTGTCGACTCCCTTGTCTTGAGGTATGGTATCTTCCTGCCCCCCGACTTCTTGGTTGGGTATGGTACATTCCACCACGAAGTCAGCTAGTGCCTGGGCTTTTATGGCCGTACGTGGCTTATACTTGAGATCGAACTCTCCCAACTCTATTGCCCACTTAATCAGTCTCCCACTTGCCTTGGGACTGTGAATGATATTTTTCAGTGGCTGATTTGTTAGCACTTCAATTTGGTGAGCTTGAAAATAAGGACGCAGCTTTCTTGAAGCCATTACCAAGGCTAAAGCGAATTTCTCAATGGCTGAATAATTCAACTCAGCACCATGCAAAATTTTGCTGACATAGTATACGGGTTTCTGGACTTTCGGTTCCTCCTTAACCAACACCGCGCTCAAGGCGCTTTCTGAAACAACCAAGTACAAGAATAAAACTTCACTCAGAACTGGCTTGGCCAACAACGGGGCCTGGCCCATATACTTCTTTAACTCTTCAAATGCCTTCTGATTTTCCTCACTCCATACAAAGTCTTTAATGTTCTTTAATGACTTGAAGAATGACAAGCACTTGTCTCCTGACTTGGAGATGAATCGTCCTAGCGCAGCAACCCTTCCTATGAGTTTCTGAACATCCTTGACAGTTTTTGGGGGTTCCATGTCCAGGATTGCCTTTATTTTATCGGGGTTAGCCTCAATTCCCCTCTTTGAGACCATCAATCCCAAGAATTTTCCTGATCCTACTCCGAAAGCACACTTCGTGGGATTCAACATCATCTTGTGGTACCTCAGGACCTCAAAAGCTTCCCTCAAATGGGTTATATGATCAGTCTTTACTAGACTCTTGACTAGCATGTCATCAACATAGACTTCCATAGTCTTCCCAATAAGATCCTTAAAAATTTTATTCACCAACCTTTGATAGGTGGCTCCTGCATTCTTGAGACCAAACGCCATAACAAGATAACAATAAACACCAAAGTCAGTGATAAATGATACCTTTGGAATGTCATCCTTATGCATTTTGATCTGGTTGTATCCGCTAAACCCATCCATGAAACTCAGCATCTCATGTCCAGCGGTGGCATCAATCAAAGTATCAATTGTAGGCAGCGGAAAACAGTCTTTGGGGCATGCATCATTCAGATCGGTGAAGTCTATACACATCCTCCACTTTCCATTAGCCTTCTTCACCATTACAGGGTTTGCTAACCACTCCGGAAATTGAATCTCCTCAATGAAACCAGCCTCTAAGAGCTTTTCCACTTCCTGCTTTATAGCCTCTTGTCTTTCCGGGGCAAAATTTCTTTTCTTTTGTTTCACTGTCTTCCGACTTGGATCCACGTTTAGCTTGTGAGTAATTAACTCCGGGTCTATGCCTGGCATATCAGCTGCTGACCATGCAAACACATCACTATTTTCTTGCAAAAATTTCACTAACTTCCCTCTAAGGGGCTCCTCTAATGTGGCTCCAATGAAAGTCATCCTCTCAGGATTCTTGGGATCTAAAGGAACCGAAACCAATTCTTCTGCTGGCCTTCCTCTATTCTCATCATTTTCTCGAACATCCATATCTTCAATAGGAAGAACCTGCCCCCCGACTCCGTCTGCCCTCAAAGAGGCCACATAACAGCTTCTAGCCATTTTTTGATCTCCTCTCTCTTCTCCAATCCCGTTTCGGGTGGGAAACTTCATGACTGAATGGTAGGAAGAGGGGACTGCCTTGAAGGCATGTATCCCTGTTCTCCCCATGATAGCATTATAAGTTGAACTAGCCTTTACCACTACGAAATCCAGCATCTGCGTTGCTTGCCTTGGCTCCGTACCTATGGTGGTTGGCAACTTGATTATCCTTTCCACAGGACATTCTACTCCAGCAAATCCATATATCGGCATGTCGGTTGGTGTTAACTGGGAGTCGTTATACCCCATCCTTAGAAAGGTGTCGTGGAGCAAGATATCCACAGAAGCACCATTATCCACAAGGACCCTCTTAACCGGGCTATTTCCTATTATTGGTGTTATGACCAGCGGGTCGTCATGGGGAAACTTCACACCCTCTAGGTCGGAATCATCAAAAGCCAATGTTACTTCTGTCCTGGCCCTCTTCGGGGCTTCTCCAACAATATGCATAACCTCTCTAGTATATGCCTTTCTGGAATTTTTGGACAATCCAGTAGCAGTTGGACCTCCAAAGATCGTGTTTATCACAGGCCCTTGAGGTCTCGGCCCTCCATAAATGGTGTTTATAACTGGTCCTCTAGGTTGGGGATTCCGCCCCTGATCATCTTGGTCCCTCCTACGATCTTCAAAGTTCTTCCTTCCATTATTATTTCTGTCCCCTCCATCTCCAGTATACTTATTCAATCTTCCTTTTCGAATCAAAAACTCAATTTCATCTTTCAATTGCCTACACTCATCGGTGTCATGGCCAACATCTTTGTGAAACCTGCAATACTTGCCCCTATCTAGCTTGGCGGGATCAGCCTTCAAGGGCTTAGGCCAGCGAATATCTCTGTCTTTCTCAATCTCCATCAAAATCTGACTTCTGGGAGCATTCAGCTTAGCGTATTCAGTGAACTTTTGCCCAGGTCCTCCCTTCTTGGGGGTTGAATCAGGGTTTTGTTCGGTTCTAGGATATTTGTCCTTAGCGATATACTCCAAATCAGTTTTTCGTTTCTTGCCTCCAGTGGGCTCATTACTTACTACGGTCTTCCTCATACTTTCTTCAACCTTGATATACTTCCCTGCCCTCTCTTGGAGCTGCAACATGCTCTCAGGGGGTCGTTTGGCCAAAGACATCTTGAAAAACTCATCCCTAGTTCCTTGTTGCAGTGCTATCATGGCTACCTTATCATCAAGGTCTGGGACTTTTAAAGCCTCCTTTGTAAAACGATTTAGGTAATCTCTTAAGGATTCTTTAGCTCCCTGCACAAGACTCATAAGAGATGCTGAACTTTTCTCATGGACTCTTCCACTGATGAATTGCTTAATAAAAGCCTGACTTAGTTCTCTGAATGATCCAAGAGAATTTGGGGGTAGGCGACTGTACCATCTTTGAGCCATACCCGACAGGGTTTGAGGGAAGGCCCGACATTTTATAGCATCATTCACGGGTTGCAGCAGCAGTGCATTAGAGAATGTCCTAACATGATTAGCGGGGTCTCCCGTGCCATCATAGGCTTTGATAGTGGGCATCTTGAATTTCCTTGAGACATGGGCATTCATTATCTCTTCTGTGAAGGGTGGAGTTGGATCATCAGGATCTCCAAGGGGAAGGAGATTGCTCGGATCAGTTCTTGGGACAGCAGCCCTTCTTCTTACCGGACCATCCAGGTCTATGATAGGAGGAGGATTTCTCCCCCTAGGAGGCATGTGGGGTCTGGTGGCTTGGTGAGCCTCCAAATCACGCCTCAGCCTTTGGATTTCAGCCTCATGAGCCCTGATCTTTTCCTGCACTTCTTGGGGATTCGCCCCTGGGGTGCTTTGGGGGCGTTGCCTTCCATCGGCTATTGGCTCTTTTCCAGGGCGCCTCCTTCTCGGGGCCACTTCATCATCCGAAGATTCGGAGTCTCTCTCAGTGTATGGACCAGAAAATTCCTGATCCTCAGGGATAGGATCCAAACCTCGTATATAGGGGGGCGACCGCCCTCGTGCTTCGCTTCGCCCAGCATATCCGCTTCCTCCAACCTCAGGGTGAAGGGGCATCCCATAAGGGGGGTTAGTAGTAACAACAGTTGAATATTCATACCCGACGGGTCGAGAATTCACAGGTATATGTACTTGTTGAACTTGAGGATTCGTACCTTGAATAGTCGGGGGAGTTGTCCCTTGTGGCTGAGGATGAGTTGCCCCTGTCTGGGCTTCCCCCTGAGTAGATGCATAAGTTGAATGGGGAGGAACCTCCACGGTTGATGAAATCACCTGGGTTGTCCCTGATGGTGTTCCCTCCTCCAGAGTGCTGGTTGTTCTCCGTGTTCTCGCCATGGTTGTTGTTCCGTTTTTCCCACAGACGGCGCCAAATGTTATAGATAAGAAATCAAGGTTATTACTTGCTGTATTTAATACTAAGATTCGGGAGCTCAAGGCCTTTAATGGCTGCTCTCGTGTTTCGTGACTCAATCTGCCTTTACGAGATGCCTACGTATCTCTGTGAATTAGAGAATCAAGCCAAAAAACGTAGTTCTGATTTGTGGGGTGAGACCCCTTATATAGATGTTGGTGGTCCTTGAATTGGACTTGGTATAGGAGACTTGGTGGACAAGCCTCTGAATTAGGATAGACTTAGGAGTCCTAGGAAGTAGGAAGCTGATTCCTTATCCTTTTAGATCCCCTTGAGGCTAATCTATAAGGATTTATATCCTTATCGGGACTCTTCTCAATAGCTGATTTTTCCCTTATTAATTAATTACGAAATTAATTAATAATCAGGGCTTTTGGGCCTTTTTATTCCACCAGGCCTGATCTGGTCCATCAGGCTTAACCTTTCTGGTCTGAATATTATACATCTTATTATTGGGTCTAGCAGCCCATTATCAGGATTTATTTATCCCTATCATCGGGTTTCGAGGTTGGGTTGGAATAAAATAGGGTCTATAATAGTGTATTTATAGGCAAAATTTTCAGCTGAAATTTTCCCATAAATAATATTATTATTATCCCATTTATTATTCACATTAATAATTAAAACACCTTTTAATTATTAATCTTTTTTCTAAACACTTTAGAAATAATTCTCTCTCTCGATTTAATTTCCAAAAATTAAATCCTTTAATTAATAATATTAAGAATTTTTCTTAATTAATTTATAATCAATTAAATCTCATTTAATCAATTATTAAATTTGCCAATTAATTTTTTATTTCACAAATAAATAATTATTTAGCCATTATTAATTAATTTCTCCACCATTAAATCATTCTCTTTTTATGGTGTGACCCTGTAGGTTTAATATTAAGCCGGTAGTAGAAATGAATAATAATAAAACTATTTTATCATTATTTATATAAATTCTCTAATTTATTAAATATGATTAATTAATTAATCACATTTATTCTACATCGTGAGGGATACTTCTCAGCATATCGCGACTATCCGGATAATATGAATTCACTGCTTAGAATACCAAGAACCTATTTAGTGAATAATTACCGTACAATAAACTCCTTCTACCCTACAATGTCCCGATTAAATACAAGGCATGGATCTCGTGTCAAGCCTATCTAATTCAATCACTTGCTTACCATTTACTATGCGTAGTTCTATGCAAATTAGAAACTCCTTTCTAATTTCATTCACTCTGGCCAGAGATTCCTGAACTAGCATAAGTGGATCAGCCTTGAACATTCGCTTCCTTCACTGGAAGGGGTAGATCCTTTATTGATCATACACTATCTTCGTGTACAAATTCCTATACCCAAAAGAGCCCTAATAATTGTCCCTGGAGACTAAGAACTAAACCAAAGCATAGTTCAGTGAACACAAGATGACTATGATGACCTCAAGTCTAAGGATACTTGTACAACTATCACTATGTGAACAACTGCTGACACGTGAGTGAACTCCATCAGTTGTTCAGCTGTGCGAGTCCTGTTCAGTGAACTTATTCTATAATAAGCACCTACATATTAGCTATAGTGTCACCACATAAATGTCTATGAGAACAGACATCCTTCATAATGAAGCAAGCATAGTATGTACCGATCTTTGCAGATTATTAATTACCAGTTAGTAATCCTATGACCAGGAACTATTTAAGTTTAGAGTTATCATCTTTTTAGGTCTCACTATTATGATCTCATCATAATCCATAAAAAGCTTTACTCTAAACTATGGTATATCTTATTTAAACACTTAAATAGATAGAGCCCGTAATAAAAACAAAACAAGTCTTTTATTAATATCAATGAAATCAAAACAGATTACACAAAAGTTATTCCTAAATCCTAATACAAGATTGGACTTAGGACATATTCCTTTCAGTATGAAAGTGGCACCAATAGGTTGTAAAAGGATGTCAAATTCGATGTATATGATGTTAACTTGTTGATTATTAAAATATATAGTGACAAGTGGCTCTTAGAGGGTGGAAAATGACTTCAATATGGTGCAAAGTGACTTAAATGGTTGATTGGAGCCATAACGTGGGACAAAATTGACTTGTATGAAAGTGGCACAAAGAGGTGGTAAAAGGATGCTAAACTAGATGTTCATGATGTTAAAATGTTAATTATTCAAATATATGATGACAAGTGTCTCTTATAGGGTGTAAAATTACTTTAATATGGTGCAAAGTGACTTAAATGGTTAATTATAGCCAAAATATGGCTTAAAATTGACTCATAGGAAAGGGGGTACCAAGAGGTGGTTAAAGGATGTGAAATTGCATGTACATGATATTAACATGTTAATTGTACCAATATATGGTGGTAAGTAACTCTTTTAGGGGCAAAGTGACTCTAATATGGTGAAATATGAGTAACATGGTTGATTAGAGCCCAAACATGAAAGAAATTAACTCGTACAAAAGTGGCACGAAAAGGTGGTAAAACGATGTCCAATTCGATGTATATGATGTTAACATGTTAATTTGTCAAATATATCAAGACAAGTCACTCTTATAGGGTGGAAAATGACTTCAATATGGTGCAAAGTGACTTACATGGTTCATTAGAGCAAAAATGTGGCCCAAAATTGACTCGTAGGAAATGGAGTACCGAGAGGTGGTTAAAGGATGTCAAATTGCATGTACATGATGTTAACATATTAACTGTACAATTATATTATGGTAAGTGACTCTTATAGGGTGCAAATTGACTCTAATATGGTGAAATGTGAGTTACATGGTTGATTAGAGGCCAAACGTGGAAGAAATTGACTCGTATGAAAGTGGCACCAAGAGGTGGTAAAAGGATGTCAATTTCGTTGTATATGATGTTAACTTGTTAATTTTTCAAATATATGGTGACAAGTGACTCTTATAGGGTGGAAAATGACTTCAATATGGTGCAAAGTGACTTACATGGTTGATTAGAGCCAAAATGTGGCCCAAAATTGACTCGTAGGGAAAAGAGTAATAAGAGGTGGTTAAAGGATGTCAAATTGCATTTACATGATGTTAACATATTAGTTGTTCCAATATATGGTGGAAAGTGACTCTTATAGGCTACAAAATGACTCTAATATGGTGAAAAGTGGCTTATAAGGTTGATTAGAGCCAAAATGTGGAACAAAATTGACTCGTATGAAAGTGGCACCAAAGGTGGTAAAAGGATGTCAAATTTGATGTGTATGATGTTAATATGTTAATTGTTCAAATATATGGTGACAAGTGACTCTGATAAGGTGCGAAATGACTTAAATATGGTACAAAGTGACATACCTGGTTGATTAGAGCCAAAATATAGCCCAAAGTTAAGTCCTATAAATTAGTATCAGAGTGTGCTAAAATGATGCTAAACTGGATGTTGATGATGTTAACATGTTAATTGTACTTTTATACATTGGCTAGTGACTCTTATAGGGTGGAAAATGACTTCAATAAGGTGCGAAGTGACTTACATGGTTGATTAGAGCAAAAATGTAGCCTAAAATTAACTCTTAGGAAAGGGAGTACGAAGAGGTGGTTAAAGGATGTCAAATTACATGTACATGATGTTAAAATGTTAAGTTTACCAATATATTATGGCAAGTGACTCTTATAGGGTGCAAATTGACTCTAATATGGTGAAAAGTGACTTACATGGTTGATTAGAGCCAAAACATGGAACAAAATTGACACGTATGAATGTGGCACCAAGAGGTGGTAAAAGGATGTCAAATTCGATGTATATGATGTTAACTTGTTGATTGTTAAAATATATGGTGATAAGTGACTCTTATAGAATGAAAAATGACTTTAGTATGGTGTAAAGTTACTTAAATGGTTGATTGGAGCCAAAACGTGGAACAAAATTGACTTGTATGAAAGTGGCACAAAGAGGTGGTAAAAAGATGCTAAACTAGATGTTCATGATGTTAAAATGTTAATTATTCAAATATATGGTGACAAGTGTCTCTTATAGGGTGTAAAATTACTTCAATATGGTGCAAAGTGACTTAAATGGTTAATTATAGCCAAAATATGGCTCAAAATTGACTCGTAGGAAAGGGGGTACCAAGAGTTGGTTAAAGGATGTCAAATTCAATGTACATGATGTTAACATGTTAATTTTACCGATATATGGTGGCAAGTGACTCTTATAGGGGCAAAGTGACTCTAATATGGTGAAATATGAGTTACATGGTTAATTAGAGCCCAAACATGAAAGAAATTGACTCGTATGAAAGTGGCACCCAGAGGTGGTAAAACGATGTCAATTTTGATGTTTATGATGTTAACTTGTTAATTGTTCAAATATATGGTGACAAGTGACTCTTATAGGGTGGAAAATGACTTCAATATGGTGCAAACTGACTTACATGGTCGATTAGAGCCAAAATATGGCCCAAAATTGATTTGTAGGGAAGGGAGTACCAAGAGGTGGTTAAAGGATGTCAAATTGCATGAACATGATGTTAACATGTTAATTGTACCAATATATGGTGGAAAGTGACTCTTATAGGCTGCAAAGTGACTCTAATATGGTGAAAAGTGGCGTACAAGGTTGATTAGAGCCAAAATGTGGAACAAAATTGACTCGTATGAAAGTGGCACCAAGAGTTGGTAAAAGGATGTCAAATTTAATAAATATGATGTTAACATGTTAATTGTTCAAATATATCATGACAATTGACTCTTATAGGGTGGAAAATGACTTCAATATGGTGCAAAGGGACTTACATGGTTGATTAGAGCAAAAATGTGGCCCAAAATTAACTCGTAGGAAAGGGAGTACTGAGAGGTGGTTAAAGGATGTCAAATTGCATGTACATGATGTTAACATATTAATTATACCAATATATTGTGGGAAGTGACTCTTATAGGTTTCAAAGTGACTCCAATATGGTGAAAAGTGACTTACATGATTGATTAGATCCAAAACATGGAACAAAATTGACTTGTATGAAAGTGGCACCAAGAGCTGGTCAAAGGATGTCAAATTCGATGTATATGATGTTAACTTGTTAATTTTTCAAATATATGGTGATAAGTGACTCTTATAGGGTGAAAAATGACTTCAGTATGGTGTAAAGTTACTTAAATGGTTGATTGGAGCCAAAACGTGGAACGAAATTGACTCGTATGAAAGTGGCACCAAGAGGTGGTAAAAGGATGCTAAAATATATGTTCATTATGTTAACATCTTAATTATTCAAATTTATGGTGACAAAGTGTCTATTATAGGGTGAAAAATGAGTTCAATATGGTGCAAAGTGACTTAAATGGTTAATTATAGCCAAAATATGGCTCAAAATTGACTCGTAGGAAAGGGGGTACCAAGAGGTGGTTAAAGGATGTGAAATTGCATGTACATGATGTTAACATGTTAATTGTACCAATATATGGTGGCAAGTGACTCTTATAGGGGCAAAGTGACTCTAATATGGTGAAATATGAGTTACATGGTTGATTAGAGCCCAAACATGAAAGAAATTGACTCGTACAAAAGTGGCACAAAGAGGTGGTAAAACGATGTCAAATTCGATGTATATGAAGGCAACAACAATAAGAGACAACTATAATCTTGATGAAACAACTCTTGATGAAATTTATGGGATGCTCAAGACTCATGAACTTGAGATGGAACAAAGAAGTAAGAGGAAAGGAGGAAAGTCAAGGACAGTTGCCTCAAGGAAAGGCAAGGGTAAAGCTCTCTTTATAAAGTCTGATATTGAGTCATCAAATTCTGATAGTAATGATGACTCAGAATCTGAAAGCTTGCCTGAGACGGATGCTGATGAAGAGATGATGAAGCTGTGTGCCCTTATGGTGAAAGGAATCACAAAGATTGTATACAGGAAGTTCAGGAAGGGAAAGAAGTTTTCCAAGAAAGGTGCAAGTTCTGATAAGAAGAATTTCAGAAAATCTGAGGGCAAAGGAGGAAAGTTTGACAAAGGAGATTATACAAATATAAAATGCTACAACTGTGGTGAGAAAGGCCACATATCTCCTGATTGCAAGAAAGTGAAGAGTGACAAAGGCAAGGCTCTTGTCACAAAGAACAAAAGCTGGACATACACCTCAGATTCTGAAAGTGAGGAGAATTATGCCTTGATGGAAAATGCTAATATGGCAAGTGCTGAAAGCAGTTCTGAAGCTGCTGAGTTAAAGGGCAACAGGAAAAACATCCTAGTTCTGGACAGTGGATGTTCAGGACATATGACTGGAAATAAAGCCCTGCTATCAGAATTTGTGGAGAAGGCTGGCCCAAGTGTTTCTTATGGAGATGGGAACATTGAAAAACGTTGGGATATGGCAATATCAATCTTGGGAATGTCATCATTAAAGAAGTAGCTCTGGTCTCAGGACTTAAACACAATCTGCTGAGTGTTAGTCAAATCTGTGACAGAGGTTATCATATGGATTTCTTTGAAGAACACTGTGAAGTTATTAATAAATCTACAGGAAAAGCTGTTCTGAAAGGATACAGGCATGGTAATATCTATGAAGCAAAGCTTTCAATAACTACTGATGGTTCTGCAATATGTCTGATGAGTAGAGCATCAATTGAAGAAAGCTGAAATTGGCACAAGAAACTCTCTCATTTAACTTTCAATAATATAAATGAACTAGTCAAGAAAGATCTTGTGAGAGGACTACCAATGTCAGTATTTGCTCCTGATGGCCTTTGTGATTCTTGTTAGAAGGCTAAACAAAGGAAATCCTCATTCAAGAGCAAGACTGAATCAATTCTTGAGCCTTATCACCTACTACATGTTGATCTATTTGGTCCAGTAAATGTCATGTCTATTGCAAAGAAGAAATATGCTATGGTCATAGTGGATGAGTTCACCAGATACACATGGGTGTATTTCTTGCACACAAAAAGTGAAACTGCATCTATCTTGATTGATCATGTCAGGCAACTGGATAATTTGGTCAAAGATTCTGTGAAGATAATAAGAAGTGATAATGGTACTGAGTTCAAGAATTTGATAATGGAAGAGTTCTGCAAAAACCATGGAATCAAGCAGGAATTTTCTGCTCCTGGAACTCCACAGCAAAATAGAGTTGTTGAAAGAAAGAATAGAACTCTCATTGAAGCTGCACGTACAATGCTTGATGAAGCAAAACTTCCAACCTATTTCTGGGCTGAAGCAGTGCAGACTACTTGTTTTACTCAGAATGCAACACTCATTAACAAGCAAGGAAAGACACCATATGAGATAGTGAAGAAAAAGAAGCCAAATCTGAAGTATTTTCATGTATTTGGATGCAAATGTTTTGTTCTTAAGACTCACCCTGAACAACTATCCAAATTTGATCTAATAGCTGATGAAGGAATCTTTGTTGGATATCCACTTTCCACAAAAGCCTTCAGAGTCTATAACTTGAGAACAAGAGTGGTAATGGAATCTATCAATGTCTCTTTTGATGATAAGAAGATTACTGGACTTGAAGATTTCAATGATCATGATCAGCTGAGATTTGAAAATGAAGACTTAAATTCTGATATTGAAAATCCTGACAGTCTAAATCCTGATACTGCAAACTCTGATGGATTAAACTATGATGTTATTGAAACTGTGGTGACTACGCCAAAGGAAGATGCACATATGCAGGAGGAGCATACTCAAGATACAACCACATCTCAAGAAGCATCAGAACATACAACTGGCTCTTCAAGTTCTGATTCGTCAAGTTCTGATAAGCCAAGTTCTGATAGTTCTGAAAACTTAAATTCTGAAGAATCCAACTCAGAGAGCATAGTTTCAGGGGGAGCATCAGAAAATGTTGATGAAGATAGCATGGATCATGGGGGAGCATCCAGTTCTAGAGAAAACCTTCCATCTTCAAGGAAGTGGACTAAATCACATACACCTGACTTAATTATTGGAAATCCTGATGCAGGTGTCAGAACTAGAGCAGCTACTTCGAGTGAATGTCTTTACAATTCTTTTCTTTCTCAGACTGAACAAAAGAAAGTGGAAGAAGCTCTTCAAGATGCTGATTGGATGCAAACAATGCAGGAAGAGTTAAATGAATTTGAAAGAAACAAAGTCTGGACCCTAGTGCCAAGACCAAAGAACAGATCCGTTGTTGGTACAAAGTGGGTATTCAGAAACAAAACTGATAGTGATGGCATAATTACAAGAAATAAGGCAAGGTTGGTTGCAAAAGGATATTCTCAACATGAGGGAATTGATTATGATGAAACATTTGCACCAGCTGCTACATTGGAAGCCATAAGGATATTTTTGGCTTATGCTGCTCACAAAAAGTTTACTGTCTTTCAAATGGATGTGAAAAGTGCTTTTCTCAATGGAGAATTAGAGGAGGAAGTATATGTTGAACAACCTCCAGGCTTTGTAGATCCCAAATATCTTAATCATGTCTATAGGCTTTATAAAGCATTTTATGGCCTTAAGCAAGCTCCAAGAGCATGGTATGAGACTTTAGCTCAGTTTCTTCTGGAAAGTGGATTTAACAGAGGAACTATAGACAAAACATTGTTCTACCTCAACCATGGAAAGGACTTACTTCTAGTTCAGATATATGTTGATGATATCATCTTTGGTTCTACAAATGACAGACTTTGCAAGAAGTTTGCCAAACTGATGCAGTCAAGATATCAAATGAGTATGATGGGGGAACTTAGCTATTTTCTGGGCCTTCAAGTCAAGCAGAATGAAGAAGGCACTTTTATTTGTCAAACCAAGTACACCAGAAATTTGCTGAAGAAATTTGGAATGCAAGATTGTTCAAGTGCATCCACTCCCATGGCCACTGCAACAAAACTGGATAAGGATACTTGTAAATCAGTAGATATTACTGATTATAGAGGTATGATTGGATCTCTAATCTATCTAACTGCTAGTAGACCTGATATCATGTATGCTACCTATCTTTGTGCAAGATTTCAAGCAGATCCAAGAGAACCTCACTTAACAGCTGTGAAAAAATTTTCAAGTATCTTAAGGGAACAGCTGATCTGGGATTGTGATATCCCAGAGAATCAGATTTTAAACTAATAGGTTACTCAGATGCAGATTTTGCAGGTTGCAAAATTGACAGGAAAAGCACAAGTGGAAGCTGCCAATTTCTTGGAGGCAGATTGGTTTCTTGGTTTAGCAAGAAACAAAAGTCAATTTCCACATCAACTGCAGAAGTAGAATACATTGATGTAGGAAGCTGTTGTGCACAGATTCTTTGGATGAAGAATCAGTTACTAGATTATGGGTTAACATATTTTAAAATCCCTATTTACTGTGATAATCAAAGTGCTATTGCTATGACAGGTAATCCAGTTCAACACTCAATGACAAAGCACATCAGCATTAGGTACCACTTCATAAGGGAACATGTGGATGAAGGTACAGTGGAATTGCACTTTGTTCCAACAGATCAACAACTAGCAGATATCTTCAAAAAACCACTGTGTGAAGCTACTTTTACAAGATTGGTAAATGAACTTGGAATGGTTTCAGGTTCTTTCTCTAAATCTGCTTAGCTTTTGTTCTGATGCATCAAACTTTATGATCAGTATTTACAGAAATTACTCTCTTTGTGTATTTTGTGCTTAATTGAAAATTGCTTAAGTACTGATTATTGTTTGATGTGAATTTCTAAACTCTGATAGTGACCTGACTGTTTCTGTAACTATTCAATCCTATGAGGATAACTGTGCTAGATGCTGACCTAGTAGTCTTTAACATACTAGAGATCCCATGTTAGAAGTAATTATTTATGTGGAAATCTATTGACACAAGCAAATTCTGATATTGAGCTTAGTCACGTTTACTTTGTCTATCTTATTACTAAGTCAAAAACTAGAATAATGCTTCTCATCTGTTAAGTTCTGATGTTAGTAAATCTTATGGATGTACTAAGTGCTGATAAACCTCACTTATCAAAAGAAACAAGGAATAAAAATTAGGTACTCCTTTGAGATCTAGAGTAAAAATGTGGAAGGGACGACCCAAGTGCATTGCTGGTATTAAGTAATATGCATCAGAAAAGCAAATAATTATTTTTCTTGGTGACTTTTCACACTCTATGATTACTGGAGAAATACTCTGATAAAAGCATAAATTCTGATAAGCAGTCGTGACTCACTTACACTGAGAAGCCACTGTAAAATGGAATTTCAAAAGATGCATAAAATAAGCACAAAACAGTTGAGGTGGACTCGTGCATGAACTCATTCAAAAGTAAACTTCAGAATAATGACAGATTTTTAGTAAAGTTCTTAGTTATGCCTTATTTCTAAGATGTACTGAAGTGAATCAGACTTTACTCTTTGTCTGATATTTTGCTTAATGCACACACTTACACTCCACATGAATGATGAAAATTAATGTGGCGTTCAATGTTGTTTTAGATGAACAGTTGTTATGGATAAAAAACTAAGGTTATTATTTACTGTATTTATTACAAAGATTCGGGAGCTCAAGGCCTTTAATGGCTGCTCTCGTGTTTCGTAGCTTAATTCTGCCTTTACGAGATGCCTACGTATCTCTGTGAATTAGAGAATCAAGCCAAAAAATGTAGTTCTGATTTGTGGGGCGAGACCCCTTATATAGATGTTGAGAGTCCTTGAATTGGACTTGGTATAGGAGACTTGGTGGGCAAGTCTCATAATTAGAATGGACTTTGGAGTCCTAGATAGTAGGAAACTGATTCCTTATCCTTTTAGGTCCCCTTGAGGCCAATCTACAAGGATTTATATCCCCACTAGGACTTATCTTAATAGCTGTTTTCCTCCTTTATTTATTAATTACGAAATTAATAAATAATCAGGGCTTTTGGGCCTTCTTTATTCCATCAGGCCTGATCTGGTCCATCAGGCCTGATCAATGTGTTGACCTTCTTGGTCTGAATGTCATACATCTTCTTATTGGGTCTAGCAACCCACACCTTGCAATATTTAATTATACAATCAAGATTTATTTATCCCTATCATTTACCCCCCAACTTTTGGGAAATATTGATTAGGTTTCGCAGAAGTTAAGTCTATTCATTCCCTTACAGGGTTTCGTTTTTGCGTAAAGTGTGGAGCGACCTACACATTTACAACGACTTTTCCTTTAATTCAGGAATTATCTTAATTTCCAGGAATTCTTCCCTAATTTTCTGGATTTTTCCCTTAATTTCTGGGGTTTTCCCTGATTTTCTGGGATTTATCCTTAATTTCTGGATTTTCCCTAATTTTCTGGATTTTTCCCTTAATTTCTGGGTTTTTCCCTGATTTTCTGGGATTTATCCTTAATTTCTGGATTTTTCCCTAATTTTCTGGGATTTATCCTTAATTTCTGGGATTTATCCTTAATTTATGGATTTTCCCTAATTTTCTGGGATTTATCCTTAATTTCTGGGATTTATCCTTAATTCTTGGGATTTATCCTTAATTTCTGGATTTTTCCCTAATTTTCTGCCTTAAAATCGATCAGGATGTATAGAAAATCGATCAGGATTCCTGACCGATTTCGATCAGGATCCTGATCGAACTAGCTCAGGAACTAACATTCTGGTCGACGTGATCTTCGATCAGGATCTATGCGGAATCGATCAGGATTCCTGATCGATTTCGATCAGGACTCTGATCGAACTGGCCTTCAAAGTGACACTCTAGTCGACTGAAACATGGGCTTAATCGACCAGAATTCCTGATCGATTTCGATCAAGATTCTGATCGAAATAGGTGGCTTTCTACCATTCTGATCGAATGAAATATCGATCTGGATTCTCTTCTGTGTCGATCAGGACTCTGATCGATCTTAATGTTTTTCTTCATTCTTGCTCGAATGAGATATCGATCAGGATCCTTTTCGGGGTCGATCGGGACTCTAATCGAACTTAGGGCATTTCTTTCCTTCTGTTCGAATAAAGTATCGATCAGGATCCTGTTTGGCGTCGATCAGGACTCTGATAGATCTTAATGTTTTTTTTCCTTCTTGCTCGAATGAGATATCGATCAGGATCCTTTTCGGGTTCGATCAGGACTCTGATCGAACTTAGGGGATTTCTTTCCTTCTGTTCGAATAAAGTATCGATCAGGATCCTGTTTGGCGTCGATCAGGACTCTGATCGAACTTAATAGGTTTCTTCCCTCTTGATCGATTAAAGTATTGATTAGGATTTTTTTCTTTGTCGATTAGGACTCTGATCGAACCATTTCAAAATTCTGGTCGATTTTCGACCCTTCATTTTCCACAGTAGCTTCTAGATTATTCCTGATATTTCTGGTAGATGGGCTTTTAGGTTGGGCCTGGCTAAATGGGCCTAGAAACGCCTCATATTCCGAGCTTTTCTCCTATATAAGTGTAGTGTGAAGTGAGAATCCTCACTTCACTTCACATTTCTCATTTTCTCTCATAAATCTCTCTAGAGTTCTCCCTTTGAGAAGGCGATTTCCGGCGTCCTCAGCCACCGCAACTCCACCTTTCTCATGTTTTTCTGGGTTCCAAGCCTTCAATCGAAGCATATCAATGGCGGATCGTGACTTGGCTCGTTTGCAGAAGATGAATGTCTCTAAGAGAGGTACAAATATTCAAATTCAATCTCCATATACTTCCCTACTTCATATGATTAACTCGAGAGGTGATGAATATCCCTCTCTATCTGAGTTAGATTCGTATAACCATGGTAACACCTTTCATGAGTTAGATGGTAGGATAGAGTCCATGAACACCCTGTACAGACTTCCACCCCCACCTTAGGATCACTCCAGCCGCCCCTGGGGATAGGACTTGTAATTGGGAGGGGGATACTTTGTTTGTCTATCGAGGAGCCCTGACTGCGGGTCTTAGGTTCCCATTCCATGAATTTATTCCTCGCTTGCTTGCCGATGTACAAATTAACCCCTGTCAACTCCCTCCTAACGCTTAGAGGAATATTATCTGTTTTATGGTCCTTTGTCTTGGAAACAATTTTCTTCTTTCCGTAGTTGTCTTTAGGAAAGTTTTCCAATTCTATTATAGCGCCATGAGTCAACCAGGTTGGGTTTTAATTCGTCAACGGCCCAAAATCCCTCATATCTTTGATAGTAATTCCATAGTTGAGAACAACCCCAAATGGAGGGACGAGTTTGTGAGGTTGACCTGGGCTGGGGGTGATTGGGCCACACTCTTTCGTAGGCCCTTTTGCAAAGTGTCAGATGGGAGTCCAGGTAGCATCAGATTATCTGATGAGGAGGAGGTGGCCTACCAAGCCTAAATTTCAGATGATGGGAAAACAGACACCTGGACCCTCTTAGAGGAGTTTTCCTTGATGAAAGTCGGTCTCTCTCAGGCCAGTGATAAGGGTAAATTTATAACTGGATAACCATTTTTCCTTCCCTTTAATTGTAATGTTTTATCTCTCCTGCAATTTAATATTCTTTCTATCTTTCTTTTTCAGCTTGCGAGGCCATCAATAATGTCAACAGGCCCAAGGAAGGGGAGTCAGGCCGCTAGAAGAGGGCCAACCTAAACAAGGACCCCAGGAGCAAACCTGACGGTCCTTCTTTTCTTAAGCCCTATGTCCCGGTGGTCGAGTTGGGGGATGATGTGGATCCTCCACTTAAGGCACATTCCTTCAGGCCTAACTGGGGCTTCAGGAGGAGCGATACGGTGGTTGGATCCACCAAACATGCTAAGGATTGGTCGTACCATTCCATCACTCCCCATGACTTTACTGACATTGTTACGGGGAGTGATATCGAGACTATTGAGCTTCTGGGTTCTCAAGCCCAAGCTGCGGTAACTTTCTTTTTTCTCTTTTTTCTTTGAATCCCAACTTTCTCGTATTTCAACGAACTTGTGCTAACTCACACATATTTCTTTGCAGAGTAATACCTACTTACAGGCGGCCCTCCACCAGGCTAGGTCCTGGAAGGGTAACTCAGATGGGTTTGAGAAGGAGATGAAGAAATGGGAGGAGAGAGCCAAGGTCCTGGAGAAGAAGCTGGACACGAAGAAAGAGGAGTTGGCTAAGACTCATTCCGAGCTGGTGAAACTTAGGAGCGATAAGGATAAGCTCATTGATGCATACATGGATTCTGACAAGTTTAAGAATCTCATGGAGATTCATGATGAGGGTCTTTATTCCCTACAGTTTACTCAGGGATGGGATACAGCCGTAAGGCGGTTTCTGAGAAGCACCCTGCCTTAGTCGACCCTAAGGACTTTATAAGTCCCGAGCAGCCTGAGTCGGAGGACAGCATAGATGCCCTCTTCAACTCCCCTCAGCCAGATGATCGCATCTTGGATCCTAACACTGCTTCTCATCCCGCTTCTCCTGCGAAGGATGCTGAAGGCGCTGATAAGGAGCAAGAGAATGAAGGCTCCCGCATGGAGGAGTACTTTTTTTATTCTATAATTTTATCCTTATGTCTGGATTTTGTTTGTATTAAAACTTATTACCCTCCGGGGTTATTTTATATGCTACTTTCCTTATTCGCATCTCTCTCCTTTATTTTTCCGATACTTTAATATTCAAACTTCGCCTAATGGGCCACACAAGTATTATCACAACTCAAACATCCATAGGTTGAAATAATTTTGAACTCTTCAATTTCAAGTCTAGTTTTCCAAAACCTTACATAATATGGGTTCGACCCTGATCAATAATAGCTAGAAAATAAAAATCCTACGCAAACGAAGCTTCAAGGTGCTTTTAAACCTACTTGTTACAATGACAAGTGAGAATCGTACTTCGACTATCTTACACATAGTAAACCTTCGGGTTTTGCGCGTGCCAGGTTCTCGGGACTTCAAAACCATCCATAGTCTCCAGCTTGTAGGTTCCTCTACCCTGAACGCTCTTGACTTTTTACGGCCCTTCCCAATTTGGGGCAAGTTTCCCTTTCTGTCCTACCCCAGAGGCTTCTATCTTCCTCAAGACTAGGTCACCTTATTTAAAGAACCTTTCTTTAACCCTTAAGTTGTAGTAGAATGAAGCCTTCTTCTAATACTCTACTATCTTTGCATGTGCTTCATCTCGCACTTCATCGATTAAGTCTAAAGCCAACCTTTGTCCTTCCTCATTTTCCTCAGCATTGAAAGCCTGAATCCTTGGAGAGGAATGTGATATCTCCACTGGAACTACTGCTTCTGCCCCATACGCCAACATGAAGGGAGTTGCTCCTATCGTGACTCTATAAGTAGTCCTATAGGCCCACAATATGGGAAGTATCTCATCCACCCAATTATTTCTTGACTTCTCGATCCTCTTCTTTAGTCCATCCAGGATTATTCGATTTGCTACTTCTGCTTGCCCATTGGCTTGTGGGTGAGCCACGGAGGTGAACCGTAACTCAATTTCATTTTCTTCACAATACTTCTTGAATTCCTCGTTGTTAAACTGCGTTTCATTGTCGGTGACTAGGACACGGGGAATTCCATATCGGCACATAATGTTTTCCCACAGGAATTGTGCAACTTGTTTAGTTGTGATTTTGTCCAAGGGTTTGGCTTCAATCCACTTAGTGAAATAATCAATGGCTACAATCAGGAACTTCCTTTGTGCCGTGGCCATAGGGAAAGGCCCTAGAATATCTATCCCCCACATAGCAAAGGGAATAGGTGAGTTGATAGATGTCAGCATCTCGGGAGGTTGTCTAACAACAGGTGCATGCTTCTGACAGCGGTCGCACTTCTTCACATATTCTTTGGCATCAGCCATCATTTCCAGCCAATAAAAGCCTAGACGAATTATCTTATGAGCCAAGGCCCTGCCCCCCAAGTGTTGTCCACAAATACCTTCATGCACTTCTTCAAGAGCCAAGCGTGCCTCATCGGGCCTGAGACACCTCAAGTAGGGAACCACGAAAGATCTTTTGTAAAGAATCTCATCTATCAAAGAGTACCTTAGTGTTCGAACAGTTAACTTCTGTGCTTCAGTTGCATCACTTGGCAACCAACCGCTTTGAATGTGAGCCTTGATAGGATCAATCCATGACGTCCCCAGGCCTATGGGAGCCACAATCTTAACATATATGCTTCGTGTCTTCAAAACACGGAAGTACACACTTCCCGAACTTTCTTCTATCTCAGATGAAGCAAACTTTGATAGCGCATCTGCCTTAGCATTTTCTTCCCTTGGAATGTGTTCAACATGTCATTCATTAAATTGGGTCATCACAACCCTTACTAAGCGGACATACTTAGCCATCGTATCATCCCTTGCCTCAAATTCTCCCTTTACCTGGGATATGATCAGCTTCGAGTCTCTACGGACCTTTAAGTTTTTGACTCTAAGTGTCCCAGATAGACCAAGTCCAGCAATCAGGGCTTCATACTCTGCCTCATTGTTTGTGGTTGGGAAGTCTAGCTTCATAGCATACTCAACTAAGAATCCATCAGGGCTTTGCAAAACCAACCCTGCTCCACTGGAATTTGTTTTTGATGCTCCATCAAAATAGAGAACCCAATATTCTTTCTCCTTATCATCCTTCTCTCTGTCCCCATTATCGACTCCCTTGTCTTGAGGTATGGTATCTTCCTCCCCCCCGACTTCTTGGTTGGGTATGGTACATTCCACCACGAAGTTAGCTAGTTCCTGGGCTTTTATGGCCGTACGTGGCTTATACTTGAGATCGAACTCTCCCAACTCTATTGCCCACTTAATCAATCTCCCACTTGCCTTGGGACTGTGAATGATATTTCTCAGTGGCTGATTCGTTAGCACCTCAATCTGATGAGCCTGAAAGTAAGGACGCAGTTTTCTCGAAGCCATTACCAAGGCTAGAGCAAATTTCTCAATAGTTGAATAATTTAATTCAGCACCATGCAGAATTTTACTGACATAATATACGGGTTTCTGGACTTTTAGCTCCACCTTAACCAACACCGCGCTCAAAGCGCTCTCTGAAATGGCCAAGTATAAGAATAAAACTTCATTCAAAAATGGTTTGGCCAACAACGGGGCCTGAGCCATATACTTCTTTAACTCTTCGAATGCCTTCTGGCTTTCCTCATTCCATACAAAGTCCTTGATGTTCTTTAGTGACTTGAAGAACGATATGCACTTGTCTCCTGACTTGGAGACGAATCGTCCTAGCCCAGCAACCCTTCCGGTGAGTTTCTGAACATCCTTGACGGTTTTTGGTGGTTCCATGTCCAGGATCGCCTTTATTTTGTCGGGGTTAGCCTCAATTCCTCTCTTTGAGACCATCAATCCCAAGAATTTCCCAGATCCTACCCCGAAAGCACACTTCATAGGATTCAACATCATCTTGTGGTACCTCAGGACCTCAAAAGCTTCCCTCAAATGGGTTATATGATCAGTCTTTACTAGACTCTTGACTAACATGTCATCAACATAGACTTCCATAGTTTTCCCAATAAAGTCCTTAAAAATTTTATTCACCAACCTTTGATAGGTGGCTCCTGCATTCTTGAGACTAAATGCCATAACAAGATAACAATAAACACCAAAGTCAGTGATGAATGATACCTTTGGAATGTCATCCTTATGCATTTTGATCTGGTTGTATCCGCTAAATCCATCCATGAAACTCAGCATCTCATGCCCAGCAGTGGCATCAATCAAAGTATCAATCCTTGGCAGCGGAAAATAGCCTTTCGGGCATGCATCATTCAGATCGGTAAAGTCTATATACATCATCCACTTTCCATTAGCTTTCCTTACCATTACAGGGTTTGCTAACCACTCCGGAAATTGGATCTCCTCAATGAAACCAGCCTCTAAGAGCTTTTCTACTTCCTGTTTTATAGCCTCTTGTCTTTCTGGGGCAAAATTTCTTTTCTTTTGTTTCACTGTCTTCCGGCTTGGATCCACGTTTAACCTGTGAGTAATCAATTTCGGGTCTATGCCTGGCATATCAGCTGCTGACCATGCAAACACGTCTCTATTTTCTTGCAAAAATTTCACCAACTTTCCTCTAAGGGGCTCCTCTAATGTGGATCCAATGAAAGTCATCCTCTCGGGATTCTCGGGGTCTAAAGGAACCGAAACCAAGCCTTCTACTGGCTTTCCTCTCTTCTCGTCATTTTCTCGGACATCCATGTCTTCAATAGGAAGAACCTGCCCCCCGACTCCATCTGCCCTCAAAGAGGCCACATAACAGCTTCTAGCCATTTTTGATCTCCTCTCTCTTCTCCAATCCCGTTTCGGGTGGGAAACTTCATAACTGAATGGTAGGAAGAGGGGACTGCCTTAAAGGCATGTATCCCTGTTCTCCCCATGATATCATTATAAGTTGAACTAGCCTTTACTACCACAAAATCCAACATCTGCGTTGCTTGTCTTGGTTCCGTACCTATGGTGGTTGGCAGTTTGAATATTCCTTCCACAGGACATTCTACTCCAGAAAATCCATATATCGGCATGTCGGTTGGTGTCAACTGGGAATCGTTATACCCCATCCTTAGAAAGGTTTCGTGGAGCAATATATCCACAGAAGCACCATTATCCACAAGAACCCTCTTAACCGGGCTATTTCCTATTATTGGTGTTATGACCAATGGGTCGTAATGAGGAAACTTTACACCCTCTAGGTCAGAATCATCAAAAGCCAATATTACTTCTGTCCTGGCCCTCTTCGGGGCTTCTCCAACAATATGCATAACCTATCTAGTATATGCCTTTCTTGAATTTTTGGACAATCCAGTAGCAGTCGGACCTCCAAAGATCGTGTTTATCACAGGTCCTCGAGGGCATCATGGTCCTCCAAAAATTGCATTTATAACCGGCCTTCTAGGTTGGGGATTCCGCCCCTAATCGTCTTGATCCCTCCTACGATATTCAAAATTCTTCCTTCCACTATTATTTCTGTCCCCTCCATCTCCAGTATACTTGTTCAATCTTCCTTTTCGAATCAAAAACTCAATTTCATCTTTCAATTGCCTACACTCATCGGTGTCATGGCCAACATCCTTGTGAAACCTGCAATACTTGCTCTTATCTAGCTTGGCGGGATCAGCCTTCAAGGGCTTAGGCCAGCGAATATCTCTATCTTTCTCAATCTTCATCAAAATCTGACTTCTAGGAGCATTCAGCTTAGCGTATTCAGTAAACTTTTGCCCAGGTCCTCCCTTCTTGGGGGTTGAATCAGGGTTTTGTTCGGTTCTAGGATATTTGTCCTTTACAATATATTCTAGATCAGTTTTCCACTTCTTGCATCCAGTGGGCTCATTACTTACTACGGTCTTCCTCATACTTTCTTCAACCTTGATATACTTCCCTGCCCTCTCTTGGAGCTGCAACATGCTTTCAGGGGGACGTTTGGCCAAGGACATCTTGAAAAACTTGTCCCTAGTTCCTTGTTGCAGTGCTATCATGGCTACCTTATCATCAAGGTCCGGGACTTTTAAAGCCTCTTTTGTGAAACGATTCAGGTAATCTCTCAAGGATTCCTTAGCTCCCTGCACAATACTCATAAGAGATGCTGAACTTTTCTCATGGACTCTCCCGCTGATGAATTGCTTAATAAAAGCCTGACTTAACTCTCTGAACGATCCAATAGAGTTTGGGGGTAAGCGACTGTACCATCTTTGAGCCATACCCGACAGGGTTTGAGGGAAGGCCCGGCACTTAATAGCGTCATTCACGGGTTGTAGCAGCAGTGCATTAGAGAATGTCCTGACATGGTTAGCGGGGTCTCCAGTGCCATCATAGGCCTTGATATTGGGCATCTTGAATTTCCTTGAGATATGGGCATTCATTATTTCTTCTGTGAAGGGTGGAGTTGGATCATCAGGATCTCCAAGGGGAAGGAGATTGCTTGGATCAGTTCTTTGAAAGATAGCCCTTCTTCGTACCGGACCATCCAGGTCTATGACAGGAGGAGGATTTCTCCCCCTAGGAGGTATCTGGGGTCTGGTGGCCTGGTGAGCTTCCAAGTCACGCCTCAGCCTTTGGATCTCAGCCTCATGAGCCCTTATCCTTTCCTGCACTTTCTGGGGATTCGCCCCTTGGGTGCTTCGAGGGCGTTGCCTTCCATCGGCCATTGGCTCCTTGCCAGGACGTCTCCTTCTTGGGGCCACTTCATCATCCGAAGATTCGGAATTTCTCTCAGTTTAAGGACCAGAAAATTCCCGATCCTCGGGGATAGGAGCCAAACCTCATATATAAGGGGGCGATTGCCCTCGTGCTTCACTTCGTCCAGCATATCCACTTACTGCAACCTTGAATAGTCGGGGGAGTCATCCCTTGTGGCTGAGGTTGAGTTGCCCCTATCTGGGTTTCCGCTTGAGTGGATGCATAAGTTGAGTGGGGAGGAATCTCCACGATTGACGAAATCACCTGAGTTGTCCCTGATGGTGTTCCCTCCTCCAGAGCGCTAGTTGTTCTCCGTGTTCTCGCCATGGTTGTTGTTCACTTCCCACAGACGGCGCCAAATGTTATGGATAAAAAACTAAGGTTATTATTTGTTGTATTTATTACTAAGATTTAGGAGCTCAAGGCCTTTAATGGCTGCTCTCGTGTTTTGTAGCTTAATTCTGCCTTTACGAGATGCCTACGTATCTCTGTGAATTAGAGAATCAAGCCAAAAAACGTAGTTCTGATTTGTGGGGCGAGACCCCTTATATAGATGTTGAGAGTCCTTGAATTGGACTTGGTATAGGAGACTTGGTGGGCAAGTCTCATAATTAGAATGGACTTTGGAGTCCTAGATAGTAGGAAACTGATTCCTTATCCTTTTAGGTCCCCTTGAGGCCAATCTACAAGGATTTATATCCCCACTAGGACTTATCTTAATAGCTGTTTTCCTCCTTTATTTATTAATTATGAAATTAATAAATAATCAGGGCTTTTGGGCCTTCTTTGTTCCATCAGGCCTGATCTGGTCCATCAGGCCTGATCAATGTGTTGACCTTCTTGGTCTGAATATTATACATCTTCTTATTGGGTCTAGCAGCCCACACCTTGCAATATTTAATTATACAATCAGGATTTATTTATCCCTATCAACAGTTTATGTATCAGATTACATAAATTCTGAGGACAAGTTCTGATGGAAGTTCTGATAAATAAGTTCTTTAGAACCGAAATCAGAATTTGTGTGAAGAATCATAGAGATAGGCATTCATTTTTCGAGTTAAGAAATCATGTTCTGATGACTGTTAAGTTCTGATATAAGTCTAAGTGCTGATATTAAATTCTGATCCTCTATTTGACTTATTTGTGGTTAAAATCTGAAACAGTCTTATTTTAAATCAAAATATGTACGGGTGAGATATTAACAGTCAATATAATTAGGGTTAGTGTAACACGTACATGCACAGTAATATTTACTTGTTTCTTGTGCGCATTAAACCATGTTTTACACTTCCAATGACTGTTTTTCTTCTTCCCAGTCTAGGGAGATGAGGTAGAATTATTTCTACCTGTCAGCATTAAATTTCCTTGCGTCTCCTGGCATTCTATTGCCTATATAAACCAACACCTCAAATCAGCCTACATATCATTTCTTTTCTCACATACTCACTCTCTTTTCCTTCATACCAACACAATCATGGTCAACTACAATATGTTTTTAAACTATGAGACCTTCAACATGGAGTTGAGCTATGAGGACTGGCAGCAGGAATGGCACGTAACTGTCATTCCTGATGAGATTTGGGACTCGGTTCCCCTGGAGGTTCTCACACACCTCCTGTTCTTTTACATGGACTACTGTAATAACCCCAATTTTGGAAATTTTTGAAACCCTTATGAATAGTGTTTTTGCTGAATGAGAAAACTTTTCATGCCACGCTATGTAGGGGTTCTGTTATTGATCTTATGGGATATTATTAGTACTCTATGTGGTATATAAGTGTATGTAAAGATCGTCAGAATCCAATTCCGAACACTTTGATTTTTCCCGGAAATCCACAAGATACGGAGAGAATTGAGTATAAGGTAACAGGATAAAAAGGATTGAAATTAAAGGATTATAGGAGAGGATCATAAAAGGAATATAATATATTGAGAAAGGTTAAGGGAACCTAAGTAATAAGATCCCGGGTATGATCCCTCAAACGATAAACGAGAACGAAAGTTAAGCGAACCGTATAGCAGATCAGCGGTCATTAGGCAAACGATTAGGAAGTTAATCAAAGGGATTAATGGGAATGATGTCATCCAACCAATAGAAAGAAGACAAGGAAGGAAGGATGACATCATGTGGATGAGATAAGCATGACATGGGAAGGAGGAGGTGTGGTGGCTTTGTAACCACACAAATCCAAGGGCAAGAAGGTAATTCACTAAAGCAAAAACAAAACCAAATCAACCAACCAAGCAAATCATTTCATTTTCATCAAACAAAACACAAAATTCTCCATTCTTCATGAAGCTCTCGGGTGGGTTTCTTAATTTTTGAAAGTCCAAGCTCCTCCACTTGTTATTTTCCAAGGTAATTATCCTAGCTTCTCCTAGTTAAGTTACATACTTCCTATAAGTTTAAGCTTCTAATTCCAAGCCAATCTTTTTCTATAAATCATCAAAGAAGATGGTGAATAGTGTTTTCAAGAACTAAAATTTGTGTTCTTGAAGTTTTGTTTAGATTAAGCTTGGTTAAGGGCTTTAAAGGTGATTCCAAGCCATCCTCTTGATTCTCCACTCTCCAAGGAAGGTATAAACTACAAACCCTAGCTTTAGTTTTGAGTAATTAGGATTGAATGTGTTTGATTTAGCATATGTGAGGCATGATGCTTGATTAGTTGAAGTTTGGTTGAGTTTGTAGAGATTAGTTGGTTTTGTTGTATTGTTGGAGTTGTAAATCTTGGTAATTAGTTAAAGAACCTAAGTAAAGCTTTTAGTTCATGTGAGGAATAAGTATAAATGGTTAATATGGATTTGTTGGGGTTGTTATGATGTGATAAGGATGGATGTTTGTTGTATGATGGATTTGAGGTTGGATTTGGGGTTGATTTGGAATGGGTTTGAATGGTTTAAAATATTGGAAATCGCGTAAACATAGCCGTCGTAACGTCCGATTTTCTTTGGACTGTTTTTGTGCATAGCATTAGGACCCGAGAACCCCCTGCTAGATTGTGACCACTGCCATGTTTAGATAGCTCATGTTACGAGCTTCGTTTTGATATGTAGTTCGTTCGATTCCGATTTACGGTTTAGGAGAAACGACCGTTTCAAGTAACGGCGTTTCGCGAACGAAACTTTTTCCCTCGCCTTACTTTGAAATGTAGGTTAAAGACCAAAAAGGGTTAATTAATGCATGAAACATTTATGGTAAGTGTTTTAGGCAGTTGGTAAGTCACTCGCGAAGGAATCGCTTTAAAACTCGTAAAGGTTAAATTATTAAAAATGGTGGAGCCGAGGGTACCCGAGTGACTTAAGCGAACCAGTGAGCGCAAAACAAGCGTTAGAGTCTAAGCTAGTTAAAGTATAGAATTACAAGTGATTTTGGTTTAATTCCAACTTACTTGTTGTTTATAGGTTACCAGACTCGTCCCGAGCCATTCGTAACCCCCAGTCGCTCAGGCAAGTATTCTATCCGTTATACTGTTGTTGTGATGTAAACATATGTATATGCATTATCTTGTGATATTGCATGATTGTTGATAGCAAATTTTTGCGATATATTGTAGCATGTGATATGGTATATATGCATGCCTGTTTCATATTCTTGAAATTTATATCTGTTGGTTATTTGATAATACCTATGCTAGAGGATGGTTGTATCTTGCATATACCCTTAGTATAGGGACCCAAAGGTGAAAATATTTTCTAAAACCGGGAGTCGAGGATCCCGAGTAATCTTGTATATATGGATATGGATATATATATATATATATATATATATATATATTTATATATATATGGTTATAGTTTTCCAAACTATTAATCGAATAAGGTTTATTCGATAACTTTAAACTTTATTTTATTATTGAATATTATTTGAATATTCATTTGAGGATGTATGACTCCTTTATTTTATTTAATGAATATTATTTATAATATTCATTCGAGGTATTATGACTCAGCTTATTTTATTTATTGAATATTATTTGAATATTCATTTGAGGATGTATGACTCCTTTATTTTATTTAATGAATATTATTTATAATATTCATTCGAGGTATTATGACTCAGCTTATTTTATTCATTGAATATTATTTGAATATTCATTTGAGGATCTATGACTCCGATTATTTGCTGAAATATATTCTTTATTTTATTAAAGAATAAGGTGTAAATAATCAAACTTATTTTCGATTATTCAAATAAAGATAATACTTTCATATAAGTATATCTTTGGTTATTTAATACTCGTTTCAAGTATAAGTTTTAATACTTCTACTTCAATTATTTTTATATAGATTATTCTTTATGGGAATATTATTTAAAATAATAATATTCAGTCATTTTCTAAATATTCTGGGGACTGATTTACTTCATTAAATCAGCCTTACTCCAAACACTCTTTAAAGTGTTTTCGAGTCTTCAAAATGATTTTTAAAAGTCAGAGCGGATCCCAAAACTCATTTTTATATTTAAGATCTTCCTTTTAAGGGGATTTAAATACTCGCTCAAAACCTGGGGAATCCGGCTCTGTGGTGTATTTTATATTCGCAACAAGGTTGCAGATTTGGTAAATGAATTGATTACTTGCCCAATGTTCGGGAAGTAAGCCCCTCTTATTGAGTCGGCATAAGCGACAGGCCGAGGTACGGTCTATTATTGTGTAAGTGGCTCAGTGGGAGTCCATCAAATGCATAGGTGGCTGAGTGGCAGTCCAGCATAGGTCTTAATTATGACCGGGGTGATGACCAGTGGGAAATTCGTCCATCTACTAGTAGAAAAGGTTACTTATTGGTATCTTTGCCTGATCAGCAGGATATCGGGTTTATGCCAAAATTCTTTTCCTTTCCAAAATTCATTGGATGTTTCAAACTCTGTTCATACTTTGCATAACAGAGGTTCCAGGAAATGTTTAAAGGGATATATATATATGTGGATATATATATATCGGGGCTAAATAAAGTATCTCATAACTTTTTCATTCAATAATATTTCAAAGATTGAATCTATTCAAGTCTTATCTTGTGGTTTCATCAGTGGGATGAACTTTTGAAATTGATTATAACTTGAACGGTGGTAGTTCAAGTAGTATTTGGGAATGATATAAGTGTAGTGAAGTATTTGGTAACTTCATCCTTTAAACTTATATCTAATTAATAATTGTCTTATGAATGACAAAGATTTTCAGAAAAACGTTGAGACAAGGTTAGATATATGAGATCACCTTGCAACGATATTTTTTATATACAGTTATACACTGGGACTTTGTGTATATTATGCATGGAAGAGGACTTCCAATATTTTGAAAAGTATATATGTATATATATATACTGAATATTTTGCGACTTCATCGCATTAAGTTATCAACTTGGTTCATTTCTTTTGACCAAGACTTTCATGAGTATTATGAGTAGACTCATATACTGTAAATAATTATGCATATTATTTTGGTGGGCTTGCTGCTCACCCTTGCTTTCTTCTTTCATCACACAACAACAGTTAGGAAAGATGACCAGACTCCAGCAGACCCAGCGCAAGCGCGTGGAAAGCGTTCCGCGTCTTCCCGTTGATGTCGTAGCTGCTATAGCTGCAGAGGTAGATCTATTGTAGATCAGACCATCTACTTTTGAGAATCAATTATGTATAATTATAACTTGTGGCAGATAATGGCAATTAACTGTAAATTTATCAAGTAATCATTTTGGGTTGTAATAACTTTTAAATTGTGGATTCAAAGACTTGTACTTATTTAAATTTCATCTCTGAGACTATAACGGGTTGTGGTGAGTGTTAGTGTGGGGTCACAGCATAAGGTTATTTATTAATTAAGTGAAGTGATATTGTGGAAAGAAAGACCGTGACGACCCGGATCCCCGACCCCGGATCTGGGGGTGTTACAGAAATGGTATCAGAGCTAAGCGTTATAAACCTCAGAGATGATGGGACGTTAAGATAATAAGTTCACTAAGATAATAAGAACTCTTGCCAAGTTCATAGTCGGGCTACCTAACGTAGCACTGACAGTTAAAACCCTTATGGGAACCCTTATAAATATCGTGATAGGAGCGTAGTTCGTTATCGTATATGGTAGCGGGACTCCGAACCCTGAGGTTGAGGAGCAACATCGTGATGATATTTTATTACTAATTGGAGATCGGATTGCGGATCCGATAGAGTGTCCTAATGCAGGACCGGATGATGTTGATAGTGAGGATGTAGCGGTTGATGATGTTGTCCTAGAAGGGATAGTTGTTGAGGAGGATCCCATGGAGGATCCTGACAGGATTGGATAAAGGACCACTGATGAATTGATGACCATGGTTTGGTCGACTACCAGAGGTAGGATTGGCCGGTCACTACCGGAGGTTCGTTCAAGTTGTAAAGATAGTAGCCTCTTTAACGCGGCTTACTCGTAAGACTGAGAAGTTTGAATGGACAGAGAAATGCGAGAACAGCTTTCAAGAACTGAAGCAAAGATTGGTGATGGCCCCTATGCTGGCATTGCCGGATGGAAAAGGAGATTTGTGAAGTATAGTGACGCTTCGCACTAGGGCTTAGGGTGCGTGCTTATGCAGCACGGTAAGATAATCGCGTCTGCGTCAATACAATTAAGGTAATATGAAATTTGATATCCCCGCCCATGAGCTTGGGCTCGTGGCAATAGTTTTTCCCTAAAGATTGGAGGCACTACTTGTATGGAGAGAAGTGCAAGATTTACACAAACCATAGGAGCTCTAGTACATTTTTGCGTAGAAAGAGCTCAACATACGCCAGAGGAGGCGGTTAGAGCTAATCAAGGATTACGATTATGAGATTCTTTATCATTCGGGGGAAAGCCAATGTGGTGGCTGATGCCCTTAGTAAAAAGGAGAGACTCAAGATGATAATGTCTTTTGGGGAGTTTATAAGAGATTTTCAGAAAATGGAAATAGAAGTGAAGGTAACCGGAGCCGGTACCGAAAAGCTGTTTGAGATAGCAATACAGCCCGAAGTATTGGAAAAGAACATATTATGCCAGTAAAAGTGATGAATAAAGGCAGAGAGCCAACAAATAGGTATGAGATTAATACCGAGAGAGATGATAAGGGAATAATGAGGTATTCCTATAGAATTTGGGTTCCAAAGGTTTAAGAGCTTAAAGATGAAATCTTAGATGAAAGCTAGTTTGAGGAATAAGAGTTAGAGCAAACCCTGAACGTGATAGTCAGGGAGGTTGCCACCAAGACAAAAGGAACCCATAACATAATGAAGTGGAAAATGAGGATTTTAACGTATAAGATAACCCCAAGTAGGGGGAGTAGGAAGAAATATTTAGACTGAGAAAACAAAAGTCGAGCGAGATAAGGAGACCCGAGACGGTACTCCTATACGGAAATTCATGGACCTGTCTAAAAAGAACTTAGACTATTATCCCCAACCACCACCTTGAGGAAACAATGCGGTAGGAAATTCTTTCATGACCTTTAAGTCGCTAAGCTCTCAGAGTTCCAAGGAACAGGTTGACCCAGTCGAGGCAAGAGCCTGGCTAAAGGAAATAGAGGAATCATTTGAGATTCTAAATGATTGACGAATCACAAAAGACTATTTTTATCACTTACCCTCCTAAGAGAGAGGCCACCCGCTGGTGAAAGGCCAAGGAAGGCACGGAGCAAGAGATTATAATAAACTGATTAAAGTTCAGCCAATTGTTTTCGGGATCGTAATTCCCAAGGTTATGGAATAGTGTAAAAGCTTTAGAGCCAGAACAAAGGCAGACGAGTATGATGAATTATGAATCTAAGCTGTAAAAGTTGTCAAGATTCGTTCTAAGGACACGAATCCAGAATGACGGGACGTTTGAAATCTATGCTTATGTTGTGTTGGTTCATGAATTAATGATAAGAGAAAGGAAAATAAAAAGGAATTGAAGTGGAAAGGAATATAAAGGCAATAGAGTTTGAGGAATGATAAAGGAATTGGGTATGAGGAAACCCTAAAGACTCGTAGCAATAGAAATAGAAAAAGTATGTAATCATCAGGATGAGGGTGATTCACCATGAGTTAAAATTGATGGTTGAAGGCATAAGAGATGGATATATTTTATCCCCTTTAAGTTGGGAGGATTCGAGGAAACCTTGAGGTAATTCGAAGGATAAATATGAGACGCGGATAGACTGAGGAGACAAGGAAGTAAGAAATTAGGAAAATTGGATGAAGGAAGTGACCTTCAAGAATGTGAAGTGTAAGACCGGTGGCTTGATACCCAGAAAGGGAGACGCCAGGTATGAGAGATATCCCAACATTGAGGTGACTGTTGAGATAAACAACAGAAGTAAATAAGGAATTATTAAGAAGAAGTTCACGTTGAACACGACCAATATCTTCCAGAACATCCTTGTTATCGTTACCAGATTAGGCAAGATAAGCGGATAACCGTTGTTATCTTTTGGAGGCCATATTTATTGACCCCATTTTGAATACAGACGTTATTGTGAAAATAGACATGTACTATCAAGGTGGGAATGATTGAATAAGATACCCTTATCAGGGATATATGACTTTATTTATCCATGGAAGGATGCTTGTACCTTTTTAAAGGTGGAATTAAGGATAGAACATCGATAACTTAAAATGAATCCTAGGGGAATGCATAAAGGTGGACATTTCACCCTTAATAGGGATAGTATGGAATCTGACAGTATGAATTGGAAAGGATTAAGGTAATAACAACCTTTAAGAATCAGTGGAGAAATTTTTCAGAAGTATATAGACAATGGTTCTAGTATTAGTAAATGGTATTTTGATATGCCCTGTATCTAGGGAATACAGGAGGAACGATTGAAGGATAACCTTAGAGGTTTTACAAGGAGAAAGGAAATATTCAAAATTCTCAAGAGTAAAAATATTGATAAAGGAAATATGACGTAGTTATAATGATGCCAAGTGGGGCACGTGTTAAACCACGAGAAAGTATGGATCGAACCAGTAATGGTCGAAATTGTTCAGGGCAATTAGGGCCTAATATAAAAGATGTTCTAAGTATAGTTGAGAGTCAGTCGTGACAGTGATTAACCTCTAAAGACTGAGGCAATAACTTATGGAAAAATGATGATATTTTTTTTTTACTCATCTGATTTTAAGGAAAACATCTTCACTCAAGCAGTGATCGGAAATAGGGTAGAAAATTAGTGAAAGTGGTTAAGATGACATTGATTGTAAGGAACTATTACTATCAGGAAAGGCCAAAGAGGTGGCCGACACTTTAACGGTAAAAGGATAATGGTAGGCGCTTGTGCCAAAGGATACAGTGATGATGGTTAAAAGCTGAAGGTTGTATTATGGTTTGGAAGATTGACATTCCTTCTGATGACTGTGCAATACCCAACCGTAATAGTAGTTCGGTAAAGGTTTAATTCGTGTAATCGCCATGAACGGGCTATCTATCTTAGGAGGTCCTATCTTGGGATAAGCCAGGACCATGTTTCCAAAAGGACTAAACGAACCTTTGAGTTAAGTCTTCTATCGAAGGCATATGATTAAGAATGGTATTAACCTGCTATCGTTGCTTTGAGCGAAACTCTTCTGCAATTTTATCTGCTTCATGTCATGTATGTATGTCAGAATCAGGAGTGTTCTTCATGAATCGTGAATGGTGATTATGTTACCTCCTTAGAAGGATTTGATACGACATGTATGGACTCCGTATGGTTAGCTATTAAGATTTCATGGAATGTGAATGACGACAGTAGGTCAGTGGTGGACCATAGTAAGGCAGCAATGATTCTGCGAGTAGTGAGCTGATTACAACCGTGAGAGTTGTATTGGAACGGGTGTTGAGATTGAGTACCACTAATCGGGTCGTGGTAGTGTATAAGTTATCATTGATAGACTAATTAAGTAGAGTATCTACCTAGTGAATAATTATTCTTTCTTATCAATAGAGAGTCGTATTATTATACGAGGAAGGTTGCGGTGCAAGCATAGAAATTCAAGTAACGATGATGTCTAGAATGAGATCCCAGATTCGATTTTCGATGTCGAGGGAGTTTCAAAGGTGATTATGTATAAGCTCAAGGAAGAGTGTGGGTCCATAGAATGATGGACGGGATAGCGAAAATATTTAGGCATGGGAAATATGAGGCTATAATGCTTGATGCTGATATAAATACGTATATGTTTTGTTCTCCTATGACAAACCTCTATAGTTCAGAGGTAGGTTCCAAGCCAGATATTTTGTGGCAGTATATTTTTTTCATATATACAATTCTCTTCAGTTCGTTCTTTTCTCTTCTTTTTATTTCATGTAAGCTGAGAAGAACAACCCTTCCAAAAGGGGAGGTATTGCCGAATGACTATCTATCTGTGTGATAGAAGCCGAGTAGGATACCAGCTATTGTTTAATTGCTTGTCAAGTACTAAAGGCTGGCCACCTTCTGTACTAACTATGCAATATAACAAGTGTTCATGATCATAGTGATCTCTCAACAAATTCCTTTACTTCTATTTGATTGATCAAAACTTTGGAAAATAGAAATAACTGAAAAAGGAGTAATAAAGTGGTGGTAGTATGCGGAATGGGAACACATTCGTGATACTAAGGTTGACGTGGTTATTAAAAGGTTATAGAACGCTAGCGAGCAAAAGTATAACCCGTATAATATTAGAAACGGAAGGTAGTAGCGATTACGAACTGGAAAAGAATGGGTATTGAGAAGCAAGAGCTCTAATGATTGGAAGCTATGATGAGAGTCTGTGTAATAGACTTTAAAGAATTTGGAATGATCACTTAATTCGGATTGAGTTATCTTACGACAATAGATCATATGTCATTATCGAGATGTCGCCTTATGAGATCCTTGAAGGAAGACAATGTCGATCTCCCTTATGTTAGGATGAAGTTGTAGAGCGCAAGATGCTCGGACCCGCAGTAGTCCAAAGGACCAAGGATATGATAGATCTAATCAGAGGACGGCTGGTAGTAGCCCAAGATGGACATGATAAGTATGTTGATTTGACACGAAAGGATAAAGAGTATGAAATAGGGGACCTAGTAATGTTATAGGTATCCCTTGGAAAGGATTGATGAGGTTCGGAAAGAAAGGAAAGCTAAGTCTACAATTTATTGGACCCTTGGATATGTTAAGACATTTGGGAAGTTAGCATATGAGCTAGCCCTAACCCCGAACATGTAGCAAGTCGTAACGTGTTTCACGTATCAATGTTAAGGAAGTGTAATTTAGATGCCAGATAAATAGAGGCATATGAGCGCATAGATATGCAACCCGACGTAACCTATATGGAGCAACCAGGAAGGGTTATAGAGTGAAAAAGAACAAGTGCTTAGGAGAAGGATTATTAAACTAGGCAGAGTTTGGTGGTAGAACCACAATGTGGAAAATTGACTCGAGAGTTAGAAAGTGTAATGCTAAGAAAGTATCCCCATTTGTTTTCTATCTGATTCCGGGACGGAATCCTTTTAAGGAGGGGAGACTGTAATAACCCCAATTTTGGAAATTTTTGAAACCCTTATGAATAGTGTTTTTGCTGAATGAGAAAACTTTTCATGCCACGCTATGTAGGGGTTCTGTTATTGATCTTATGGGATATTATTAGTACTCTATGTGGTATATAAGTGTATGTAAAGATCGTCAGAATTCAATTCCGAACACTTTGATTTTTCCCGGAAATCCACAAGATACGGAGAGAATTGAGTATAAGGTAACAGGATAAAAAGGATTGAAATTAAAGGATTATAGGAGAGGATCATAAAAGGAATATAATATATTGAGAAAGGTTAAGGGAACCTAAGTAATAAGATCCCGGGTATGATCCCTCAAACGATAAACGAGAACGAAAGTTAAGCGAACCGTATAGCAGATCAGCGGTCATTAGGCAAACGATTAGGAAGTTAATCAAAGGGATTAATGGGAATGATGTCATCCAACCAATAGAAAGAAGACAAGGAAGGAAGGATGACATCATGTGGATGAGATAAGCATGACATGGGAAGGAGGAGGTGTGGTGGCTTTGTAACCACACAAATCCAAGGGCAAGAAGGTAATTCACTAAAGCAAAAACAAAACCAAATCAACCAACCAAGCAAATCATTTCATTTTCATCAAACAAAACACAAAATTCTCCATTCTTCATGAAGCTCTCGGGTGGGTTTCTTAATTTTTGAAAGTCCAAGCTCCTCCACTTGTTATTTTCCAAGGTAATTATCCTAGCTTCTCCTAGTTAAGTTACATACTTCCTATAAGTTTAAGCTTCTAATTCCAAGCCAATCTTTTTCTATAAATCATCAAAGAAGATGGTGAATAGTGTTTTCAAGAACTAAAATTTGTGTTCTTGAAGTTTTGTTTAGATTAAGCTTGGTTAAGGGCTTTAAAGGTGATTCCAAGCCATCCTCTTGATTCTCCACTCTCCAAGGAAGGTATAAACTACAAACCCTAGCTTTAGTTTTGAGTAATTAGGATTGAATGTGTTTGATTTAGCATATGTGAGGCATGATGCTTGATTAGTTGAAGTTTGGTTGAGTTTGTAGAGATTAGTTGGTTTTGTTGTATTGTTGGAGTTGTAAATCTTGGTAATTAGTTAAAGAACCTAAGTAAAGCTTTTAGTTCATGTGAGGAATAAGTATAAATGGTTAATATGGATTTGTTGGGGTTGTTATGATGTGATAAGGATGGATGTTTGTTGTATGATGGATTTGAGGTTGGATTTGGGGTTGATTTGGAATGGGTTTGAATGGTTTAAAATATTGGAAATCGCGTAAACATAGCCGTCGTAACGTCCGATTTTCTTTGGACTGTTTTTGTGCATAGCATTAGGACCCGATAACCCCCTGCTAGATTGTGACCACTGCCATGTTTAGATAGCTCATGTTACGAGCTTCGTTTTGATATGTAGTTCGTTCGATTCCGATTTACGGTTTAGGAGAAACGACCGTTTCAAGTAACGGCGTTTCGCGAACGAAACTTTTTCCCTCGCCTTACTTTGAAATGTAGGTTAAAGACCAAAAAGGGTTAATTAATGCATGAAACATTTATGGTAAGTGTTTTAGGCAGTTGGTAAGTCACTCGCGAAGGAATCGCTTTAAAACTCGTAAAGGTTAAATTATTAAAAATGGTGGAGCCGAGGGTACCCGAGTGACTTAAGCGAACCAGTGAGCGCAAAACAAGCGTTAGAGTCTAAGCTAGTTAAAGTATAGAATTACAAGTGATTTTGGTTTAATTCCAACTTACTTGTTGTTTATAGGTTACCAGACTCGTCCCGAGCCATTCGTAACCCCCAGTCGCTCAGGCAAGTATTCTATCCGTTATACTGTTGTTGTGATGTAAACATATGTATATGCATTATCTTGTGATATTGCATGATTGTTGATAGCAAATTTTTGCGATATATTGTAGCATGTGATATGGTATATATGCATGCCTGTTTCATATTCTTGAAATTTATATCTGTTGGTTATTTGATAATACCTATGCTAGAGGATGGTTGTATCTTGCATATACCCTTAGTATAGGGACCCAAAGGTGAAAATATTTTCTAAAACCGGGAGTCGAGGATCCCGAGTAATCTTGTATATATGGATATGGATATATATATATATATATATTTATATATATATATGGTTATAGTTTTCCAAACTATTAATCGAATAAGGTTTATTCGATAACCTTAAACTTTATTTTATTATTGAATATTATTTGAATATTCATTTGAGGATGTATGACTCCTTTATTTTATTTAATGAATATTATTTATAATATTCATTCGAGGTATTATGACTCAGCTTATTTTATTTATTGAATATTATTTGAATATTCATTTGAGGATGTATGACTCCTTTATTTTATTTAATGAATATTATTTATAATATTCATTCGAGGTATTATGACTCAGCTTATTTTATTCATTGAATATTATTTGAATATTCATTTGAGGATCTATGACTCCGATTATTTGCTGAAATATATTCTTTATTTTATTAAAGAATAAGGTGTAAATAATCAAACTTATTTTCGATTATTCAAATAAAGATAATACTTTCATATAAGTATATCTTTGGTTATTTAATACTCGTTTCAAGTATAAGTTTTAATACTTCTACTTCAATTATTTTTATATAGATTATTCTTTATGGGAATATTATTTAAAATAATAATATTCAGTCATTTTCTAAATATTCTGGGGACTGATTTACTTCATTAAATCAGCCTTACTCCAAACACTCTTTAAAGTGTTTTCGAGTCTTCAAAATGATTTTTAAAAGTCAGAGCGGATCCCAAAACTCATTTTTATATTTAAGATCTTCCTTTTAAGGGGATTTAAATACTCGCTCAAAACCTGGGGAATCCGGCTCTGTGGTGTATTTTATATTCGCAACAAGGTTGCAGATTTGGTAAATGAATTGATTACTTGCCCAATGTTCGGGAAGTAAGCCCCTCTTATTGAGTCGGCATAAGCGACAGGCCGAGGTACGGTCTATTATTGTGTAAGTGGCTCAGTGGGAGTCCATCAAATGCATAGGTGGCTGAGTGGCAGTCCAGCATAGGTCTTAATTATGACCGGGGTGATGACCAGTGGGGAATTCGTCCATCTACTAGTAGAAAAGGTTAATTATTGGTATCTTTGCCTGATCAGCAGGATATCGGGTTTATGCCAAAATTCTTTTCCTTTCCAAAATTCATTGGATGTTTCAAACTCTGTTCATACTTTGCATAACAGAGGTTCCAGGAAATGTTTAAAGGGATATATATATGTGGATATATATATATCGGGGCTAAATAAAGTATCTCATAACTTTTTCATTCAATAATATTTCAAAGATTGAATCTATTCAAGTCTTATCTTGTGGTCTCATCAGTGGGATGAACTTTTGAAATTGATTATAACTTGAACGGTGGTAGTTCAAGTAGTATTTGGGAATGATATAAGTGTAGTGAAGTATTTGGTAACTTCATCCTTTAAACTTATATCTAATTAATAATTGTCTTATGAATGACAAAGATTTTCAGAAAAACGTTGAGACAAGGTTAGATATATGAGATCACCTTGCAACGATATTTTTTATATACAGTTATACACTGGGACTTTGTGTATATTATGCATGGAAGAGGACTTCCAATATTTTGAAAAGTATATATGTATATATATATATACTGAATATTTTGCGACTTCATCGCATTAAGTTATCAACTTGGTTCATTTCTTTTGACCAAGACTTTTATGAGTATTATGAGTAGACTCATATACTGTAAATAATTATGCATATTATTTTGGTGGGCTTGCTGCTCACCCTTGCTTTCTTCTTTCATCACACAACAACAGTTAGGAAAGATGACCAGACTCCAGCAGACCCAGCGCAAGCGCGTGGAAAGCGTTCCGCGTCTTCCCGTTGATGTCGTAGCTGCTATAGCTGCAGAGGTAGATCTATTGTAGATCAGACCATCTACTTTTGAGAATCAATTATGTATAATTATAACTTGTGGCAGATAATGGCAATTAACTGTAAATTTATCAAGTAATCATTTTGGGTTGTAATAACTTTTAAATTGTGGATTCAAAGACTTGTACTTATTTAAATTTCATCTCTGAGACTATAACGGGTTGTGGTGAGTGTTAGTGTGGGGTCACAGCATAAGGTTATTTATTAATTAAGTGAAGTGATATTGTGGAAAGAAAGACCGTGACGACCCGGATCCCCGACCCCGGATCTGGGGGTGTTACAACTACCATCGCCATCTGGAGCAATTGGAAGAAGAAAGGCTGGAAGCTCTCCGCCAACAAGAGCGAATCATTCGAATCGCTATTCTTTTTGTAGAGAGTAGGAAGAAGAAATAATTTGTTTTCTTCTTCCTGTTTTTCTTCATCGTCAGCTTTGTTCGGCTTCTTAGCCAAGGACAAAAGCTGTTGATGTTGGAGTTTGTAGCTTAGGACAGTCTTGCAATGTTCTGATGTAAATTTCAATTTCATGAATGTATTCTCTTAATATATTAATGGAATTTTATATTTTTGCAAGATTTTGTCTCTGAGATGTTTTAAATTCTGCTGCATTTTTAAATCCTGATATATCCATATTCTGATGACCATTTTAATTACTGATATAAATTAAGTTCTGATTTTAAAATATCAGTACTTGTTTACTTGATTTATTTTTTTGGTCATTCTCACACTTGAATATTTTTACAGAATATCGGTTTTGCAGTGAAAATGATTAAATAAGTGGGAACAGTTTAAATTTTGAATTAAAACTGACTTACCTCAATTAATAGGATTACTTGGTAAGTGGAACGATTTTTCCTTACACTTTATCTCTCTTTCTTTACTTTTACTCTCTCTCATCTCCTGACGTTGGTTTTCATACAGACATTTTATCAAATACCTTACAGGCAATCTTAATTCTCAATTTTTTTCATGGCACCTAAGGATTTGATTATAGATGGAGCCAAGTTCGTTCCCAACAACTATGCTGCAATCCTAAATCATGATGAAGCTCCATCTGAGTTGCACTTTGTGCAAGATCTTCTGGCACACAGTGAAATTGGGTATGCATTGACCCAGCCTCAAGTCATTTCCCGCCAACAAGTTCTGACGTTTTGATGGACTGGGAATTTTGATAATGGTGGTGCTACTGGTACTCCCAGCATTGTTTTTGAAGTCAATGATGTTGAACATGTGGTAACTCCTGGAACAGTTCGCAAGGCTCTACGTTTACCAGAAGGCTGCATTTTCTCAACACCGGAGGAACCAGTTCTATAGCAGCTCATGGCTAATTTGGGGTATGAGAAGAGTTTGGCTAAGCTTGGACAGTTAAAACGAGCACATATCAGAAAGGAATGGAGCTTTTTCTTCGACCGCATCACTAAAGCCTTCGGGAATAATTGTTCCAACTTTGATGCCACTCTAATAATGAGTCAGCACATCGGGTATGCTATTATTAACCAAACTCATTTTGATTTTGCAAGTGTTGTGCTAGGTTTTATAGGGGATAGGATGACAGAGGATAGGAATGTTGTTTACTTTGCTAGATTCTGTCAGCTTATATATAATTTTTGTTGTGCTGATGAACCCCAACCTACCACTGACTTATTTCCACCATTTAAACTTGCAAAACGGGCTTTTAATGACTTGGTAAATGCTGACCTCAAGAAAACGGTGGTTAGACCTTTACAGATTCCTCAGTCTGTAAAACAGATTCTGGTAAATACTGATCCTCAAACCTATAGATCTGTTTATCCTGATGTACAACCTGCCACCACATCCCAAACACCACAACAACCATCAGAACATACCACTCATACATCTATACCTCAATCCTCTATCAGAACACATCTCAAAGCTTCACAGATAGCTCAACCTTCATCATCAGCACATACTCTGAAGCCTTCATCTTCCAAGCCCAAGAGGACAAAGACTGTCCCTCAGACAGCACAGAAGAGAAGGAGGATTGTTCTGAGAGATGAGTCTGATAGTGAGGAACAGGTTTTTGCATCAGAACCCGTTGTTAAAGAAGCTGAGAAGGTCCCTTCTCAGAAGGATTCTGGAATTGGGGGATTTAAGCTTCTCAAAAGTCTTAGAAGAATGACTTATGCTGAACCTCCCAAGGAATCCCCACCTTCAAAGATATACAAGAAACAGAGAGCTAAAAGGCCAGCTTCAGATGATGAGGAAGCAGCAGCTAAGGAAGGAGATCAGGAATCTCTGACCTCAAAAGATCCAAAATTTGCTAAAGCTACTGCATCTCCCTCTCTATTGTCCCCAACTCAGGAAGCTGCTACAAACAAGGCAAACACACCATATGTGTCTCCTGTACATGAAACTGTATCTCCTGTAGACCCAGGCATAAGTGCTAAAATTGATATTCACAACCTGGTTGTGCCTGAGGTTCTCTACTTAAAAGCTCCAACAATAATTAATCCATCAACAACACTACTTACTGATGCTAATGAAACTCTAGAATTGTCTGCAACACCTTCTCTGCATCTAGATGTTGATGATCAGATTATAGGTGAGCATCAGGATATGGCTGTTGATCAGAACTTAGAAATAGATCAGCACTTAGAGGATGATGCTGAAGCCTCAATTGCTTATCATACTGTTGTTTTATCAGAAGATGCTGATTCTGTCAGTTCCGATGCTTCAAATGCTGATGCTACTGGTGATGCTGCTATAAATGAAGATGCTACTGCAGCTGGTCCATCAGGACATGCACCTCAACAAACTATTCATAAAAGTGAGTTAGTTAAGAAGTTTGTTACAAGAGCAGCACCAGTACCTTGGAGTGAAACTCCTAGAGGACATGAGTGGAATAAGGAATGGAACTCAGTTACCTTTGTTCCATCTGAAAAGATTCTTGCTGAGCACTTGGCAAAAGCTGATGAAATGTTAATTAATGATGATTTCAAGACACAGCTTCGAGTCACTGCATTGAGTACTAGACATCTTCAAGGTCTCTATTCAACAACTCATGCAGAGTTACATAAAATTCAGGAAGAGTTGCTCAAGCAAGAAACGACTCAGAAAATTGATAAGAAAAAATTATTCCAACCTACCTTTGACAGAGTTGCTTACATTGAGAAGACCCAAGAGAAGCAACAGTCTCAGATTGATGATATTTTGAAAAATCAAGCTTCTCAGCAATCTCAATGAAATCCAAGCCTCAGTGGAATTGCTTGTCTCTCTTCTCTTACCTGCTGATGCCAAAAAGGGGGAGAAAGTAATTAAGTGCAAATGCAAAACTGTTAAGACACTGAAAGGGAAGGATAATGAAAAAGATGACTAGGGAAACTCTGGAATGGGTGGAGGTCATGGTCAAGGTAGAAGTTTCTCATCAAGAAGAGCTAAAATTACAAGTCACAGGACAAGTTCTGATGCTGGAAAAAGAATTACTTCTACTATTGGTAAAAGGATAAGTTCTGATGAACTTTTGGATCTTAATGAAGAAATACCAAGATAGCTATTTCTGAAAGAAAATCCAGGAATGGACTTTGAGAGTCTGATGGATGAAGAAGCTAGACTTAAGTCGAAAAAGTCAAATTTAAATCTGAAGCTTCTGTTGGTAAAAAGAAACTTCCAAAGGCCAAAGGCATTGTGATAAAAGAAAGAACAAATCCTGAAGCAACCAAGGCTAAATCACAATTGCAGATAGATCCAAGGTCCAAGGGCAAAGAGAAAGTTGGTGAACCTATCAAGGTTTATGTGCCTCATGTGGATGAAGAAATTACTGTTGAAGATACTGATCTTGCTCTGACTTCAAGAAAAATTTCTAAGACAACCTCTGACATGGCTCAAGTTGTTCAGAGTCAAGATATAGTTAGTTCTGATATCTCAAAGAAGCAAGTAACCTCTGACATAACTCAAGTTAACTTGATATCAGAAGATAAATCAAAGGAAACCTCTGACATTGCTCATGTTAAACCATCAAAGTTACTCCTACCAGGATTTACCAAAGCCAAACAGACTCAACTTTTGAAGACTGCTGTAAGTGGTTTTGAAGCAAGAGTGGTTACTGGAAAGGAAGCAAGAGATAAATCTGGATTGGGTAGTGCTGATGAAAGAAGAATACAGAACACAACCAATGATCCAACTTACTTAAGTGAACCAGGATTAGAGCAACTCCTGAAAGACTGAATCAACTAGAATCTGTACAGATGGTTTACCATACCTACTTGAGAGAACACATCTTGTTGTACTTCATGACAAATGGTAGGGTTTATCATATAAGGGAAAATGCCATTCTACTGAAGTATTTTGAAGAATTGGAACATGTATTATTCTTACTTCAAGTGAATGACAAAATAACAGAAAGTGCTGCAAACTATTTGAAGAGTCAAATTCAGAGATAGAAAAGGCTTTATTATGTAAAGTCTGACAGCACATATCTTCCAAAGTACAGAGATCACAAGGGTGATATTGTTGAGATGAAGCCTAACTCTACTAAGATTATAACTACCTTTCTGGGTTACAAGGCTGTGGAATTCAATCTTGAGTCTGACAAGGCATATTTGATCAGACTGGATCAGGACATAAGGAAAGCTAAAATTAATGATCTCAGGGCTGCAATCTTTCAAACTGGTGAAGATTCTGCAGAACTTAAAGATACTAAAAGGAGGATGATTGATGAACTCAGATATGCTGAGAGATGTTTGTTAAAGAATTATCTCAGAACAACTCCTGACATCAGAGAGATCAGAAAGTGAAGCCAAGTCAAGATCTATAACTGCTCAAATTCTGATATGAATACAAACTGAAGTTGTTATCAGAAGTTAAAGTTGGTAAAGCTTTAAGGATTGTAAGTTGTAGTTATCTAGTCAAATTCTCATGCATTTGTACTTAATGTTTTTGACATCATCAAATATCTGTTAAACTTGTATATTATGCTAATTTACAAGTTGGGGGAGATTGTTAGATATATTTGATAATGTCATGATTAATATGATTTATGTTTAGTTTTCAGATCTTACTTAAACAGGAAAAATCAGTACTTAACTGAAATCAGCACTTATACTAAAGTCAGAACTTAAGTCATTAGTACTTAAGGTTCAGGAGATATTTATCAGAAGATAATATCAGGACTTAAAGGAAATATTCAGATAAGGAAGGCAGCTGATTTACAGGAAGAGAAGATCTAGACAAACGTAAGAAGAGATATGCATGAAGAAGGAATTCTGTGAAGAATGGAATACTTGGAAGAAAAGATATCCGATTGATATATTTTAGGAAGCAGAATTATATTCTATATCAATTAACGATTATCTTGTAACTGTGTAGTATATAAACATAGATATAGGGTTTATACTATAAGTGTTATCATTATAGAGAAGATTATTCATTATAACCCTAGAAGCTCTCGTGATATTTGTTCATCACTGAGAGAGGACAGTTCCACACTGTAACAGAGTTTATTGTTTTGAATAAAGTTTGTTTTCTGTTACTTGAGTTATTAGAGTTCGATTTGATTGTGCTATACACTATATTCACCTTCCTCTACAATGTGTGTGACCTAACATTAATTATACTAATATATAGTGGCAAGTGACTCTTATAGGCTGCAAAATGACTCTAATATGGTGAAAAGTGGCTTATAAGGTTGATTAGAGCAAAAATGTGGAACAAAATTAACTTGTATGAAAGTGGCACCAAGAGGTGGTAAAAGGATATCAAATTTGATGTATATGATGTTAATATGTTAATTGTTCAAATATATGGCGACAAGTGACTCGTATAGGGTGCGAAATGACTTAAATATGGCGCAAAGTGACTTACCTAGTTGATTAGAGCCAAAATATAGCCCAAAGTTAAGTCCTATAAATTGGTATCAGAGTGTGCTAAAATGATGCTAAACTGGATATTGATGATGTTAACATGTTAATTGTACCAATATACATTGGCAAGTGACTCTTATAGGGTGGAAAATGACTTCATTATGGTGCGAAGTGACTTACATGGTTGATTAGAGCAAAAATGTAGCCTAAAATTGACTCGTAGGAAAGGGAGTACGAAGAGGTGGTTAATGGATGTCTAATTGCATGTACATGATGATAAAATGATAAGTGTACCAATATATTATGGCAAGTGACTGTTATAGGGTGCAAATTGACTCTAATATGGTGCAAAGTGACTTACATGGTTGATTAGAGCCAAAATATGGAACAAAATTGACTCGTATGAAATTGGCACCAAAAGGTGGTAAAAGGATGTCAAATTCGATGTATATGACGTTAACTTGTTAATTGGTCAAATATATGGTGACAAGTGACTCTTATAGGGTGGAAAATGACTTCAATATGGTGCAAAGTGACTTATATGGTTGATTGGAGCCAAAATGTGGAACAAATTTGACTCGTATGAAAGTAGCATCAAGAGGTGGAAAAAGGATTCTAAACTAGATGTTCATGATGTTATCATGTTATATATTCAAATATATGGTGATAAGTGTCTCTTATAGGGTGTAAAATTACTTCAATATGTTGCAAAGTGACTTAAATCGTTAATTATAGCCAAAATATGGCTCAAAATTGACTCGTAGGAAAGGGGGTACCAAGAGATGGTTATAGGATGTCAAATTGCATATACATGATGTTAACATGTTAATTGTACCAACATATGGTGGAAAGTGACTCTTATAGGGTGCAAAGTGACTCTAATATGGTGAAATGTGAATTACATGGTTGATTAGAGGCCAAACGTGGAAGAAATTGACTCGTATGAAAGTAGCACCAAGAGGTGGTAAAAGGATGTCAATTTCGATATATATGATGTTAACTTTTAATTGTTCAAATGTATGGTGACAAGTGACTTTTATAGGGTGGAAAATGACTTCAATATGGTGCGAAGTGACTTACATGGTTGATTACAGCCAAAATATGGCCCAAAATTGACTCATAGGGAAGGGAGTACCAAGAGGTGGTTAAAGGATATCAACTTGCATCAACATGATGTTAACATGTTAATTATACCAATATATGGTGGCAAGTGACTCTTATAGGCTGCAAAATGACTCTAATATGATGAAAAGTGGCTTACATGGTTGATTAGAGCCAAAATGTGGAACAAAATTAACTCGTATGAAACAGGAACCAAGAGATGGTAAAAGGATGTCAAATTTGATGTATATGATATTAATATGTTAATTGTTCAAATATATGGTGACAAGTGACTCTTATAGGGTGCGAAATGACTTAAATATGGCGCAAAGTAACTTACCTAGTTGATTAGAGCCAAAATATAGCCCAAAGTTAAGTCCTATAAATTGGTATTAGAGTGTGCTAAAATGATGCTAAACTGGATGTTGATGATGTTAACATGTTAATTGTACCAATATACATTAGCAAGTGACTCTTATAGGGTGGAAAATGACTTCAATATGGTGCGAAGAGACTTACATGGTTGATTAGACAAAAAATGTAGCCTAAAATTGACTCGTAGGAAAGGGAGTACGAAGAGGTGGTTAAAGGATGTCAAATTACATGAACATGATGTTAAAATATTAATTGTACCAATATATTATGGCAAGGGACTCTTATAGGGTGCAAATTGACTCTAATATGGTGAAAAGTGACTTACATGGTTGATTAGAGCCAAAACATGGAACAAAATTGACTCGTGTGAAATTGGCACCAAGAGGTGGTAAAAGGATGTCAAATTCGATGTATATGATGTTAACTTGTTAATTGTTCAGATATATGGTTACAAGTGACTCTTATAGGGTGGAAAATAACTTCAATATGGTGCAAAGTGACTTAAATGGTTGATTGGAGCCAAAACGTGGAACAAACTTGACACGTATGAAAGTGGCACCAAGAGGTGGTAAAAGGATTATAAACTAGATGTTCATGATGTTAACATGTTAATTATTCAAATATATGGTGATAAGTGTCTCTTATAGGGTGTAAAATTACTTCAATATGGTGCAAAGTGACTTAAATCGTTAATTATAGCCAAAATATGGCTCAAAATTGACTCGTAGGAAAGGGGGTACCAAGAGGTGGTTAAAGGATGTCAAATTGCATATAAATGATGTTAACATGTTAATTGTACAAATATATGGTGGAAAGTGACTCTTATAGGGGCAAAGTGACTCTAATACAGTGAAATATGAGTTACATGGTTGATTAGAGCCCAAATATGAAAGAAATTGACTCGTATTAAAGTGGCACCAAAAGGTAGTATAAGGATGTCAAATTCGATGTATATGATGTTAACTTGTTAATTGTTCAAATATATGGTAACAATTTACTCTTATAGGGTGGAAAATGACTTCAATATGGTGCAAAGTGACTTACATGGTTAATTGGTGCAAAAATGTGGCCCGAAATTGACTCGTAGGAAAGGGAGTACCTAGAGGTGGTTAAAGGATGTCAAATTGCATGTTCATGATGTTAACATATTAAATGTACCAACATATTGTGGTAAGTGACACTTATAGGTTGCAAAGTGACTCTAATATAGTGAAAAGTGACTTACATGATTGATTAGAGCCAAAACATGGAACAAAATTGACTCATATGAAAGTGGCACCAAGAGGTGGTAAAAGGATGTCAAATTCGATGTATATGATGTTTACTTGTTAATTTTTTAAATATATGGTGACAAGTGACTCTTATAGGGTGGAAAATGACTTCAATATAGTGCAAAGAGACTTAAATGGTTGATTGGAGCCAAAACGTGGAACAAAATTGACTCGTATGAAAGTGGCACCAAGAGGTGGTAAAAGGATGCTAAACTAGATGTTCATGATGTTAACATCTTAATTATTAAAATTTATGGTGACAAGTGTCTATTATAGGGTGACAAATGACTTCAATATGGTGCAAAGTGACTTAAATGGTTAATTATACCCAAAATATAGCTCAAAATTGACTCGTAGGAAAGGGGGTACCAAGAGTTGGTTAAAGGATGTCAAATTACATGTACATGATGTTAACTTGTTAATTATACCAATATATGGTGGAAAGTGACTCTTATAGGCTGCAAAGTGACTCTAATATGGTGAAAAGTGGCTTATAAGGTTGATTAGAGCCAAAATGTGGAACAAAATTATAACAATTCGTGTATTTTTATTTTATTTTATACTTGGAAGTGTAATAAAAGTTTAAATAAATAAATAAAAGGTGTGTATTGATTTTGGCAGTGATTATTGATTGTTATTTAATTAATTATGAGTTGTTGATATGTGGGATTGGAATTATGTGATTTATTGGTGAGTTATGTGATTTTATTTTGCTTGTAAGATTGATTTTATTGTAATTTTAATTCCATAAATATTTGGGTTGTCTTTAAAATTGGTTTTCTAATTTTATAATTTCAATATTATTTTTAGGACTTTATAAAATTGAGAAATCAATATTTCATTAATTATTCATTTTTAAATGATTTTCTGAATGTGTTAAATGCTAAAATCCATATTTAATTATGGGAATCTTTAAAAAATATGAAACCTATATTTTATTAAGTTCGTATTATTTTGAGAATTTTAAAATTATTTTAGAAATTTTCGGAAGTCGTTTTAACCGCGCGTTGATTCGTTTATTTGTTAAAAACAGGTATAAATTATGTTTTAAAATTAGTTTAAAATTTCGAAAGTTATGTTTTAATTATTTCGGAGTATATCGAATCTTTTTGGATTGGTTGGAATCTATTCCAATATGTTATCAATATTACTTGGTTCGTTAAAAGTGTAATGTCGAGATATAAACGGGGTTCCGGGGATTCAGAAGTCCGGATTAATAATAAACCAACACGTATCCCATTTTCACAGGACACGTGTTGGCTGCAGTTGTTTTCTTTCGTGCCATTTCAGTCTCTCTCTCTCGGTCTCAATCTCTCGCTCTCTCTCATCTCTGTCTCTCTCTCGCACTTCATCTCTCTCGTTCTCCCTTTTCTCTTCTCTCCTTCTCTTGATTATTTCCCTCCCCGTTTCGTATTTTCTCTGTGTTTCGGCTGCCCTGTTCTGTCGCCGTTTCTGTTTTCCGGCTTGTTACTCCGGTGAGCCGCCGCTTATTTTGGCTTGGCTAGTTCGATTCATATATATCTGCATGTGAATGTGTACATGTTTATGTGTGTGTTGTGTTGTTATGTGTTGTGTTGTGTGTATATGTTTGGGTGTGTGTGTGCTCTGCGCGGTGGCGCGTGCGTGTTGGCGTGGTTGCAGCCGTGTGCTGTGGCCGTGTGCGGTGTTTCTCTGTGGACTGGGCTTGCAGTTGGGCCGGACATTTCGGGCCTTACTGATTGGGCCTGTTTTTGCAGTTGGGTTTTTATTGTTGGGCCTTGTTGGGCTGTTTGGGTGTTGTTGGTTTGGACTGTGCAGATTTTTAATTTAATTCCTTTTATTGCAGGGAATTATTGATTAATATTCGTGATATTAATTTTTTGTGTTGGAATTAGTTTTAAAATAATCGGTATAATTTATTTGGGAACCCGTAATATATCGGGCGCCAATAAATTGTGCCGCTGTTGACGATGAACTTCGGTGAGTCAACGGTGGACGGTGATGACGATGTTCTGAGTCCTAAATTCTATAAATAAATAAAATAAAATAATTATGTAAGTTATGTTTGGATTTAAATAACTAAGTTTGATTGGTATTGGGTTGTGCGGAATAATGTTGTGGATTGTTGAGAATTGTTGACATCGATTATAATCGACGGGTAGTCGTATAAATAAAGAAGTTGCTGCCAAAATTTTCTAAAATATATTTGTAATCGTACATAATTATGTTTTACGTGTTATCCCTATTTATGCTTGAGAAATGTGATTACATGATTATGTATATAATAATAATACGAGTCGGGTTGTCGAATTTGGGTTATTAGGATTTGAGGATATCAAGCATGTCGGTATAACTAATTAGGGTATTCTGTAATTGTAGATCCCAGTCAAGTTGTTCCAGGATCAAACTCAGCGTGAAAGCTATTTAGGGTTTGTAAAGCATTGCAAGGCAAGTACCCCTGACCATTCTTTTATGGTTCAGTGCATATGAATAGCTAAATGTTTTATTTTCGTAATGGAACAGAAACATTTTAGGTTACGTATCCCCTGTAGTTATAAAATTACTGTTTTCGAATTGTTTTGGAGAAAAGTAACTTGGAAAGGTACCTGTCTCAAATGAAATGATTTGCGAAACGGATTTTATATGTGTGCTGGTTAATTAAATGATTTTGAAAATGAGATAGGTACAAGTGTTTTGAAAACTGGATAAAACGGTCAGATATGGGATACATTGGGGCCAAAGTAGGCCTATTGAGGTGGCGTAAGAGGCTAACTCGGTTGCGCACATTATAAAAGCGATTAGTCCAGCAGGTCAGAGACCTAGCTAGTCTCTGAGTTCCGGAACAGGTAAATGGGATGGCAGTTAGAGCCATCTGGTGTTGATAGCCTGATCAGCTGTCTTCACATATCCGTTATGTATCTGATTGGGATTTGTGAATTATATGAAAGCATGATTGATTGATACAGCGGTTTTATAAAATGGTTAGCATGCTAAAATTGGACTCTGGTATTACGCAGCACACTACTATGTTGTTTTCACAAAGCATGCTAATTAGTGATATCCAGTTACTTTGATTATCATTATGAAATATTGATATTATGATTATAGCTCTGTTCCCATTATTTTTACACTACTATTTTAATCTGTTATTCATATTTGGTACTGCTGAGCGATTATGCTCACCCTTGCAAACTGTTATGTATATTTTGCAGATGCCTAGAAGATCAGTCATACCGACCCGTGTTCCAGCCTCTACTGGACATGGCTCCTCTGAGGTAGTTTGTATCAGACCATGAGGTCTGAGGAGTTGCTGAATAAAGTTAGTGTGTCTTAGATATTAAATAAAGAGTTTGTAATAGTGAGAACCGGAATTATACTTGAACCTGGATCGGATCTTGGTTCGGGGACAAGTTAGTATATTTTAATAATAATTCTGTTGTTTATATTTTTGGTAATTGTGTTTAGTGACATCAACTCCTGACCCGGGGTTGAGGCCGTCACAAAAATTGACTCATATGAAAGTGGCGCCAAGAGGTGGTAAAAGGATGTCAAATTTGATGTATATGATGTTAACATGTTAATTGTTCAAATATATCATGACAAGTGACTCTTATAGGGTGGAAAATGACTTCAATATGGTGCAAAGTGACTTACATGGTTCATTAGAGCAAAAATATGACCCAAAATTGACTCGTACGAAAGGGAGTACCGAGAGGTGGTTAAAGGATGTCAAATTGCATGTACATGATGTTAACATATTAAGTGTACCAATATATTATGGTAAGTGACTCTTATAGGGTGCAAAGTGACTCTAATATGGTGAAAAGTGGCTTACAAGGTTGATTAGAGCCCAAACGTGGAAGAAATTGACTCGTTTGAAAGTGGCACCAAGAGGTGGTAAAAGGATGTCAATTTCGATGTATATGATGTTAACTTGTTAATTGTTCAAATGTATGGTGACAAGTGACTCTTATAGGGTGGAAAATGACTCCAATATGGTGCAAAGTGACTTACATGGTTGATTACAGCCAAAATGTGGCCCAAAATTGACTCATAAGGAAGGGAGTACCAAGAGGTGGTTAAAGGATGTCAACTTGCATCAACATGATGTTAACATGTTAATTATACCAATATATGGTGGCAAGTGACTCTTATAGGCTGCAAAATGACTCTAATATGGTGAAAAGTGGCTTACAAGGTTGATTAGAGCCAAAATATGGAACAAAATTAACTCGTATGAAAGTGGTACCAAGAGGTGGTAAAAGGATGTCAAATTTGATGTATATGATATTAATATGTTAATTGTTCAAATATATGGTGACAAGTGACTCTTATAGGGTGTGAAATGACTTAAATATGGCGCAAAGTGACTTACCTAGTTGATTAGAGCCAAAATATAGCCCAAAGTGAAGTCCTATAAATTGGTATTAGAGTGTGCTAAAATGATGCTAAACTGGATGTTGATGATGTTAACATGTTAATTGGACCAATATATATTGGCAAGTGACTCTTATAGGGTGGAAAATGACTTCAATATGGTGCGAACAGACTTACATGGTTGATTAGAGCAAAAATGTAGCCTAAAATTGACTCGTAGGAAAGGGAGTACTAAGAGGTGGTTAAAGGATGTCAAATTGCATAAACATGATGTTAAACTGTTAATTGTACCAATATATTATGGCAAGGGACTCTTATAGGGTGTAAATTGACTCTAATATGGTGATAAGTAACTTACATGGTTGATTAGAGCCAAAACATGGAACAAAATTGACTCGTATGAAATTGGCACCAAGAGGTGGTAAAAGGATGTCAAATTCGATGTATATGATGTTAACCTGTTAATTGTTCAGATATATGGTGACAAGTGACTCTTATAGGGTTAGGGTGGAAAATGACTTCAATATGGTGCAAAGTGACTTAAATGGTTGATTGGAGCCAAAATGTGGAACAAACTTGACTCGTATGAAAGTGGCACCAAGAGGTGGTAAAAGGATGCTAAACTAGATATTCATGATGTTAACATTTTAATTATTCAAATATATGGTGACAAGTGTCTCTTATAGGGTGTAAAATTACTTCAATATGGTGCAAAGCAACTTAAATCATTAATTATAGCCAAAATATAGCTCAAAATTGACTCGTAGGAAAGGGGGTACCAAGAGGTGGTTAAAGGATGTCAAATTGCATGTACATGATGTTAACATGTTAATTGTACAAATATATGGTGGAAAGTGACTCTTATAGGGGCAAAGTGACTCTAATATGGTGAAATATGAGTTATATGGTTGATTAAAGCCCAAATATGAAAGAAATTGACTCGTATTAAAGTGGCACCAAGCGGTGGTATAAGGATGTCAAATTCGATGTATATGATGTTAACTTGTTAATTGTTCAAATATATGGTAACAATTGACTCTTATAGGGTGGAAAATAACTTGAATATGGTGCAAACTGACTTACATGGTTGATTAGAGCCAAAATGTGGCCCAAAATTGACTTGTGGGGAAGGGAGTACCAAGAGGTGGTTAAAGGATGTCAAATTGCATGAACATGATGTTAAAATGTTAATTATACCAATATATGGTGGCAAGTGACTCTTATAGGCTGCAAAATGACTTTAATATGGTGAAAAGTGGCTTACAAGGTTGATTATAGCCAAAATGTGGAACAAAATTGACTCGTATGAAAGTGGCACCAAGAGGTGGTAATAGGATGTCAAATTTGATGTATATGATGTTAACTTGTTAATTGTTCAAATATATCATGACAATTGACTTTTATAGGGTGGAAAATGACTTCAATATGGTGCAAAGTGACTTACATGGTTAATTGGTGCAAAAATGTGGCCCAAAATTGACTCGTAGGAAAGGGAGTACCGAGAGGTGGTTAACGGATGTCAAGTTACATGTTCATGATGTTAACATATTAAATGTACCAATATATTGTGGTAAGTGACTCTTATAGGTTGCAAAGTGACTCTAATATAGTGAAAAGTGACTTGATTGATTAGAGCCAAAACATGGAACAAAATTGACTCGTATTAAAGTGGCACCAAGAGGTGGAAAAAGGAAGTCAAATTCGATGTATATGATGTTAACTTGTTAATTTTTCAAATATATGGTGACTAGTGACTCTTATAGGGTGGAAAATGACTTCAATATGGTGTAAAGAGACTTAAATGGTTGATTGGAGCCAAAACGTGGAACAAAATTGACTTTTATGAAACTGGCACCAAGAGGTGGTAAAAGGATGCTAAACTAGATGTTCATGATGTTAACATCTTAATTATTCAAATTTATGGTGACAAGTGTCTCTTATAGGGTGAAAAATGACTTCAATATGGTGCAAAGTGACTTAAATGGTTAATAATAGCCAAAATATTGCTCAAAATTGACTCATAGATAGACAACGGCATCAGATTGATGATTTCTCCCAAATCGCAAAGGTACTTGTCAAATGACAACTTGCCGATGGTGCAAGGAATTGTGAAGCTTCCTGGATCCTTAAGCTTTGGAGGTAACTTTTGTTGTAGCACGGCACTGCACTCTTCCGTTAGAGCAATGGTATGAAGATCATCCAGTTTCACCTTCCTTGAAAGAATACCTTTCATGAATTTCGCATAACTAGGCATTTTCTCAAGAGCCTCGGCGAAAGGTATGTTGATGTGAAGTTTCTTGAACACTTCCAGAAACTTACCAAATTGCTTGTCCAGCTTTTGTTTTTTCAATCGCTTAGGAAAAGGTGGTAGTGGATAGAGCTGTTTCTCCCCTGTATTACCCTCAGGAAGAGTGTGTTCAACAATAGTCTTCCTTGGTTCCGCCTCTTTCTCCTTTTGCATTCCTTCTTTATCTACAACTTTAACTTCTACATCTTTTGCTTTTTCAGCATCAACAACTTTTCCAGACCTTAATGTGACAGCTTTGACTTGCTCTTTAGCTTCCTTCCTGCCTGGAACTTCAGTATTGCTGGGAGTGTGCCAGGTTGATGATTGAGCAAGGAATTGGCTATTTGTTCAATTTGATTTTCCAAGGTCTTGATAGAAACAGCCTGACTTTTGCACAACTGCTTTAATTCCTCGAGAATCATCACTAGAAGGTAGAGCAACACATCCTTGATGAGGATATGATTGCCTATGAGCAGATTGCTGAGGTATCCAGGTGTATTAAACTGTTTATTTGCAGCTTGCTGATATGGTTGCTGAACAGCATTTTGATTATTGCTCCAGCCGAAATTGGGATGATTTATGTTATTAGGATGATAAGTAGCTGGCACAGGCTGCTGCGATCTCTAAAAATTGTTCATAGACTGAACATATATAGTAACAAGAGAACACTGATTCGTAGCATGAGAGCCTGCATAAAGCTCACAGATACTAGCTATTTGATTTACGCTATAGTTGGCTAAAGAATTGACCTTCATAGTCAGCGTCGAGAGCTGCGCTACAATAGCTGTAGCTGCATCAACTTCCAGAATACCTGCTACCTTCCCAGACATCATCCTTTCAGTCGAGTTTTGATACTCGTTTGCAGCCATAGTTTCAATGAGATTATAGGCCTCAGTATAGCTTTTGGCCCACAAGGCGCCTCCAGAAGCTGCATCGAGCATGGGTCGAGATTGGACCCCCAAACCAGTATAGAAACTAGTGATTAACATCCATTCAGGCATACCATGATGTGCACACTTTCTCAACATATCCTTGTAGCGCTCTCAAGCCTCGCACATAGATTCTCCTGGCTGCTGCACAAATTGAGTAAAAGCACTCCTCATAGCTGCAGTTTTGGCCATTGGATATAACTTCACCAGAAACTTTTTTGCAAGATCTTGCCAAGTAGTGTGGACTTAGCTGGTAATGAATGTAACCAGTCCTTAGCTTTGTCCCTCAGAGAAAATGGGAAAAGCCTCAACTTGATAGCCTCATCAGTAACACCATTATATTTGAAAGTACCACAGATCTCAACAAAATTCCTGATATGCATGTTGGGATCTTCAGTCGCAGCCCCTCCGAAAGAAACATAATTCTGCACCATCTGAATAGTGCCCGACTTGATTTCAAAAGTATTGGCCCCAATAGCCGGATGAATAATGTTAGGTCCCAATGTGTTTGTAGAAGGGGGGTTGAATACAAACAATACCAAATAATCGAATTAAATGCGGAATAAAAATATGAAACAAAATTCAAGTTAAATAAGAATATTATTAAACTTGAAAGGTGTTACAACAGCTATATCGATTACAAGGAATTAATCTCAATTTAATTATCACAAATCTAGAATAAATTCGACATGAACTTTTTCTATTTTTGCAATAAAAAGATTCAAATGCTAAATGAAATTTGAGATTAAGTTCTAGGGATTTTGATCCGCTAGATAGTTACACAAGAACAAGATAAAGATTTCTAGTGGTTTGGATTTAACTTTACAAACTAGAAATTATGATCTTGAAGTTTGCAGATGAAGGATGAAATATTATCTTCTTTTTCTTTTCTGCTGTGTTCTTGTTTTTGACTTGTGTTCTGTGTGTATATTAGTCTTCTGCTTCTTCTTTTCTTTTTAAATCAATCAACACTCTCATTGAACTGGCAAGAAAATCCTGAGCTCAGCAAGACAATCGGTAGGACTATTGATTGTACTAGCAAGACAATCTGATTGAACTACAATGACTTTCGGTATGACAATCAGTTGAACTAGCAAGACAATCTCCTTCCCAGTAGAACTTTCGGTAGGACTATTAAAATGACTTGGCATGACAATCGGTATGACAATCCAGATTGTCATGCTAGTAATTTTCAATTATCTTGCTGATTTAAAACTGTTTTTAATCTAATTAAGCTTCTGAAAATTCTTAATATTAATTCTGAATTAATTAATCAATCAATTAATTCAATTAATCAATAAATTAATCTTTGCAGATATAATTTATTTTCTTAATTAAATTATATGACTTAATTAATTAATAGAGAATTAATACTAATCTTGAGCAGCAACCATTCTTCTGAAAATCTTCTGATAATCACAGTCAATTATGAATCAATTCTACCACTTCACTGTTGACACTCGATGTACTGTCTGGTTCATAAGTGACTAACTTCCGTGATGTTTCTTCATGTCTTAACTTTGATAATTGATTTTCTTCAGATTAAATCCTTGTAATTCTTTGATACCCTGACGAGATCTCTGTCACTTGATTAAATCCACAACCTCGATTTATATCACTGAGGCTTGATCAATTTCTTGAACTTCTTTCAGTGAATTAATTCCTCAAGTCTATAGATGAACCTTGTTTCTGAATCCTTTGACAGATATTACTTTGCGAGATCTCTTTGACGGTAGATCCACTATTTACTTATTACATTCTTATTTGAGTTGAGTTAAATCCTCGAATGTACAAATAGGCTATGCCATATGCCTTATAATCTCCCCCTATTTGTTTGTTAGATAATAACACACAAATACCTAGAGGATAACTCAACTAAAAAATAAGAAAAAGATATAAACAGAAATGCAAAGTAAATAGCAGAAAAGTTCTGGATGACATTTAACCTTTTCCAGATTCCAAATAGATGTTCCTCTAGACTGAACATATCTTCAAGTAGTTTCATTTTCATTTGTACAACCACATTTCCTGTTGAGAAGCGCATATATGTCTTGCTTCTCCCCCTATGAGAATCAACTAATTAAAGAAGATCACCTTCGTTTACCACCTCTCCCGTACAATAGGATCCGCAGATAAAAACCAATAGTACTCCCCTTTTAGAAAACAGCTTCTTCCCTTACTAGAAAATCAGCTTGTGTGTACCACCTCTCCCGTACAATAGGATCCGTAGTTACAAACAACATGGTATGGTGTAGTGTACATATGTAGGATCTTTTTCTTCCCCCCTGCTATTTCTCCCCCTTAGTTGAGGAATCCTCCAAACTATTTCTTAAGATTTTATCTCCCCCTTAGTGAAGGAATGTATGCCGTCGTCTGAAGGAGTTCTCATATTCCACTTGGTTGGAAAAGAAATAACAAGTAGTTTCTCTTTCTTCCTCATTGTGAGTGTGTGATTCTGTTTAGTGTACCTCACATGTGTTTCACTCTTCTCTCTACTCGTGTTTACACTCATTCTCACAAGTGTATCACTCCTCTCATAGCTCCAACATTCAGCTGTACCTGCAAGGAAAATCACCTTAGCCATCCTTAAGGAGGTCACAGGTGGTGCAATGGGAGTTCACAAATCCCCATCCTTGTTAAACTCGTCAGATGAATCTGAGTCATAATCTACAAGTTGCTAATTTCCCTTTTAGGGTTCCAGATTTGAATTCTGGGAAGGTAAACAATGATCCAACGAATTTAGCATAAAGATCAAAGTTCTCTTCTAATGTCTGTGAAGACATTTCCTTGTGACTCATCAGGTAAAATCTGAATCATTGTCAACAAGTTGTCGATCTGCACCTATGTCAGATCCACTATCCGCAGATGCATCCAGGGGATTTAAGCCTGGGGAGGTAGACACTGACCACTGACATATGGCTTTTGGATCAGTATCCTCTCCTAACACCTGTAAAGGCAATTGGTCCATTAACGAACCTTAAACAATCGAATATGACCTTAAAATGGTCGAAACTCTTGTTTTCATCAACTCATCCTTTGTGTGTGTAACCTTTCCTTGTGCATCAAGAATTGTTTATGTTTGAAGTGGTGACACTACATCGGATGCCTTGGCCGACAGGCAAATTTCAATAGACGCACCCTGTTGAGAGAATGAATCTAGTAACTGTTTTTGTGCCTTTTCAGCCATTACATCTTTTTGAGAAGATGTATGGGGGATAGCAGTTGTCTCGGTTTAAATACTACTCATCTATGTAGGAGACAGAGCTACTGGGTTGACTACAGAACCTTCCTTATGTGGTGCACTAAGGCACTATCTCCCTCACGCTCATTCATACTACATTTAGTGGTAAGAGAGTGTTGGTTGGTTCTGTTTCTGTGTTTGTCTTTACAGTCTGGGATAGATGTTGTGGGTTTTCAACCTCATGACTGTCAATGAAAGAAAGCCATTGGAGACTGAACCTGTATCACAGAACATAGGGCAATATAGAGAGATAAAATGTACTTAAGATCAATAAGGAATGAAAATTATACATTTAATCTTTTGAGAGTAATGATGTACAATAGTGATTTTAAAAGATTTTACATGAAATAAGAAATCACTAATGTAGAAAGAAGTTTGATTTACTCCTAAAACTCACTGCACATATAAAACAATATGATTGTGCCTAGTGATTAGAGAGTTATAAATATGACGATTACTTGAGCAGTACACTAGTTCATACCAACCTGAAGTGAGATTGTGAAGAATAGATTGCATAGTCCAATAGATCTGCAACTGTAAAGTCCATGAACTGAGGTGCATTGACTTCCTCTTTTGACTCACCAACCAGGAGTACACTTGTACACATCTTACTAGAGTCCAATTCCAAGTCTAATGTGCATCAGGTGCCTGATATGTCATAATATTCTCAAGTCTCATCACTGGTGCTATATGTTAGATACTGCTTCCTGATAATAACCTAGCACACTATACAAAATTTCACTGATAACATATCTAGCTTGCAAACAACCATATCCCTCAGATAAACCTTTGCTGTTATCTCCAAAGGTAACCAGGGGGCCAGCTTTCTCAACCACATTTGATAGCAGGGCTCTATCTCCGGTCATATGTCTTGATGATCCACTGTCAAGAATCCACACTACCGGTTACACCTATTTAATGCCCTGCACTACAAATGGATTAGACCTTCTTCGGAACCCAAACTTGGTTGGGCCCGGCATACTTGTAGAATTGTCCTTTGTCAGGCAAAACAACATTTTTAACTTTAATGGTCTCAACTTTCTCAATGACTGAACATTTGACCTTGTAAACAGCCTTAACAAATTTATGTTTAAGCTTAGGCACAAATGTCTCCTTTCTAGCCTTAGAAGGACTAGCAGTCTTAGACCTATCATGCTTCTTGTTATTCACATGATGACGAGGAGTAGTCTTATCATTAGAAACATGCTTACCATTAAAATAAGCATACATCATATTAAAAGCACAAGACATACAATTAGAAACACCACATGCTTTATGAGAGATATTAATAGAAGGCAATTTATGCATGGTAGACATGGCATTTTTGTTATTCAACTCATGTGTGTCTGATTTAGTCTCAATTGCTTTCACAACTTTGACTGGAACTTTCGACACACTCGACTTGGAAACAACCTTCTCATTAGCAAGATCTTTAACACGTATTTCTTCTTGAATAACAGAAGAGGTCGCATCAAATGGTTCAGCAATTGATACTTTATAGAGGGGTTCATCAACACCCTTAAGCACATGTGGTACTTCCCTCCCTTTAGCACAGACATGAGGAGGGGAGTTTATGCCTAATTCTCCAATAGCAACATTGTAATCATAACCTATTCCAGATGTTTGATTAACAACTTGCTTATTGTAGAACTCTTTAGCCTTCGAACAAGAATTGAAGTAGGTTCTAACCTTAGTCTCAAGACCGGTGATCTTGTCTTTGAGAATAGTTTCGAGTTTTCTATAACAGTCAACTCTATTCTCTAGAAAAGATACTTGTTCTTTTAACTTGTCTTGATTAATGTGCACAAGTCTTAATTCATTGACCTCTTTCTCAAGGTCTTTGATCTGCTGACTTAAAAGTTCATTATCACGACGAGCACAATCTAATGAACCTCCTGAAAGGAATATGTCCTAAGTCCAATCGTGTATTAGGATTTAGGAATAACTTTTATGTAATCTGTTTTGATTTCATTGATATTAATAAAGACTTGTTTTGTTTTTATTACGGGCTTTATCTATTTAAGTGTTTAAATAAGATATACCATAGTTTAGAGTAATGCTTTTTATGGATTATGATGAGATCATAATAGTGAGACCTAAAAAGATGATAACTCTAAACTTAAATAGTTCCTGGTCATAGGATTACTAACTGGTAATTAATAATCCGCAAAGATCGGTACATACTATGCTTGCTTCATTATGAAGGATGTCTGTTCTCATAGACATTTGTGTGGTGACACTATAGCTAGTATGTAGGTGCTTATTATAGAATAAGTTCACTGAACATGACTCGCCCAGCTGAACAACTGATGGAGTTCACTCACATGTCAGCAGTTGTTCACATAGTGATAGTTGTACAAGTATCCTTAGACTTGAGGTCATCATAGTCATCTTGTGTACACTGAACTATGCTTTGGTTTAGTTCTTGGTCTCCAGGGACAATTATTAGGGCTCTTCTGGGTATAGAAATTTGTACACGAAGATAGCATATGATCAATAAAGGATCTACCCCTTCCAGTGAAGGAAGCGAATGTTCAAGGCTGATCCACTTATGCTAGTTCAGGAATCTCTGGCCAGAGTGAATGAAATTAGAAAGGAGTTTCTAATTTGCATAGAACTACGCATAGTAAATGGTAAGCAAGTGATTGAATTAGATAGGCTTGACACGAGATCCATGCCTTGTATTTAATCAGGACATTGTAGGGTAGAAGGAGTTTATTGTATGGTAACTATTCACTGACAGGTTCTTGGTATTCTAAGCAGTGAATTCATATTATCCGGATAGTCGTGATATGTTGAGAAGCATCACTCACGATGTAGAATAAATGTGATTAATTAATTAATCATATTTAATAAATTAGAGAATTTATATAAATAATGATAAAATAGTTTTATTATTATTTATTTCTACTACCGGCTTAATATTGAACCTACAGGGTCACACCATAAAAAGAGAATGATTTATTGGTGGAGGAATTAATTAATAATGGCTAATAATTATTTATTTGTGAAATAAATAATTAATTGGCAAATTTAATAATTGATTAAATGAGATTTAATTGATTATAAATTAATTAAGAAAAGTTCTTAATATTATTAATTAAAGGATTTAATTTTTGGAAATTAAATCAAGAGAGAGAATTATTTCTAAAGTGTTTAGAAAAAGGATTAATAATTAAAAGGTGTTTTAATTATTAATGAGAATAATAAATGGGAAAATAATAATAATATTTATGGGAAAATTTCAGCTGAAAATTTTGCCTATAAATACACTATTATAGACCCTATTTTATTCTAACCCACATCAAACCCGAAAACTCAAAAAGTTTGGAAAACCCAATTCTCTCCACCTCCTTCCTCCTCCTTAACATCGTTTTCTTGGTGGATATCGGTGGAGTGCTTCACACTTGAGGAGTAACTGCTAAGGATCTCTGATCGTTGTCTCCGAATTATTTTAAAAGGTTAGATTCGATCCCTCGAATTTTTATTCACGATTTATATGCTTTTATTTGGATTTTATATGTGTAAAAGTATTTTGCCATGCCCCCGCTGCGTTAAAAATCCAACAATGGCATCAGAGCATAGGTTGTATGCATATAGATATGTGGTAAAAATTTCAGAATTTTATATGCATGTATGAATTAATTATGATTTTTAAAAGTTATATTATGGATTAATTATGTCTGATGAGAAATCGTTTCTCAGAATAATTTTGAATGTTGATCTGGGTTCTACAAGTGTTGTAGATCGTCTGGGTATTTTTCTATTAATTTTATGATGTATAGATTTTTTATTATGAATTTTTGAAGTTGTTTAAATTAAAATTCGTAATTAAATAAGTAAATATATGTATATAAAGTATATATATATGTTTATATCTGTATTGCTGTGCTTGTCTGCTACATCTGTTGTGCACGGAAAGAGAAGACTGACAGGCTCGTTTTCCGAGAAGAAAGAGACGGCTGCTGAAAAAAAAAATATAGGGGTGTAACGCATTCCGGGAATGCGTTACACACCTGTGGCGCATTCAGGGAATGCGTTACACCCTTTAATGGCTGAAAAGGGGTGTAACGCATTCCGGTGATGCGTTATAGGTACTGTAACGCGTTCCTGTAATGCGTTATAGCCCTTCTGTTGATTTTAAAAATGATTTTCTGGGAGTTTCGTAACTCCGTTTTAGGCGTGCAATATACCGTTGGATTCGTTTTTTCGAGACGGATCTAATGGAGTGATCAATTTTAGTTTATATAAAAGTTTTGAACTGTTTATATTTCCATGAAGTGTTTTAAAACTATTTTTGACTGTTTTAATTGCTTTTAAATGCTTCATGTGATACATAGAGATGTATAATGCTTAGACTAATGTGCTAGATGATATAACATGCCTACCTTGATGTTTATTCATGTTGATATATGTGATAGATGCTTAGTTTATCATGCGATGATAGATTTAGGGGAACTTAAATGAACATAAGGCGTTTGTTAGACAACCTAGTATAGTGAAATTATTTCATAACCTTAATAACAATATTATGAATACAATCATGAGATTTTTGTGTTTGTGAAGCACGTAATTGAATATGAATTTTCGATATGAGAGAAAGGATGATTCCGTCAACAACAGATTTCTATCTGTAAGAAAGGGTTATTAAGTGACGCCTCTTGACAATGCTCCACCCGATCTGGGAATCATCTAATTATTGATTATTGATTTGAAATATTTAATTTAAAAGGAAACATTTCTTTATAATATGATTATGATTGTAACGTAATATAATCCCTCTAAAATTAAATAATATCAAGTAGTAATTGGCCAATGATACAACAGGCTTCTGTCGGTCATGGCCTTCCAACATGGTAGAAAGTAGTTCTTATTTTTGAATCATTGTCGTTTCGTGTCACAGTCGAGGGCTTTGATTTCGAAATAAGAAATACTTGTCTATTACATAGAGATGTGTACATTGAATAAGAATCTAAAGGTCGTTACGTGCCACAGCCGTGGGCTTTTGGGGACTGATTCAATTGTACGGAATGTTGGGTTAGACTTGACTTAGAATATTGAGTTTGTCGTGCCACAGCCGTGACTCAATTATTAAAGAGGCTAAAGTTTGATTAGGGAATAACATTAGATGTAATTGACAAGAGTTATCTGCCTATTGAACATTACATGGCGTTTCGTGCCACAGCCGGGGTTGTGTAATGGAATGTAGGATCCCTATTCCCACTAGCATTATGAATGCTTAATTTTTCACGTAGGGGGTTGAATAAATTAGGTAAACTAGTGGGAGCCACTTATGAATAAAGACCCGATTCATATAGTGTTTTGAAGTGAAATCGAATATTTGCTAAGTGTTGTTATGTGTTTATCATTTTCAGATTTACTTTGTACGTTATGTCTTCTGCACTATCACTCATGAGCATATTAGATGCTCACAAATTGACTGGTCCTAATTATGCTGACAGGCTTCGAAACTTGAGAATTGTTCTCAGGATTGAGAAGCTGGAATACGTGATTGACTCACCTAAGCCTACTGAACATGCTAGTGATGCACATGATGATGAACATGTTGTGTATCGTAAGTGGATAGATGATGCGAATGTTGCTCAATGCATCATGCTAGCTTCCATGAACATTGAGCTACAGAAGCAACATGAGCATATGGATGCTCACACTATCCTCATGCATCTACAAGAGTTGTATGATGTGGCGGGGAGGACAACTCGATATGAGATATCAAAGGAGTTGTTCGGTTGTAGGATGTCTGAGGGATCATCTGTGAATGACCATGTACTTAAGATGATCAATTTGATTGAACATCTTGGACAACTTGGTTTTGCCATGGATGGGGAGCTGAGCCAAGACTTGGTCTTGCAATCGCTTCCGAGTTCGTTCTCGCAGTTTGTTGTGAACTTTCACATGAATAAGTTAGATGTCAGCCTGCCTGAACTCCACAACATGTTGAAGACTGCGAAATCGAATTTTCCCCTAAGAAGAGTTCTGTTCTTCTAATTGGTGAAGGTTCCAATCCTAAGAAAAGGAAGAGGAACTCTACCAAGAAGAAGAAAGTAGGTGAGAAAACGCCGGTTCCACCAAAAGCTGAAGACCCCAAGAGCAAAGTTGTTTGCTTTCACTGTAACAAGGTGGGGCACTGGAAGAGGAACTGCAAGGTTTACCTTGCAGAATTGAAGAAGAAGGGTATTGAGACTACCGCTTCTGATTCATGTATGTTCATGATAGAAGTGAATATGTCATTTCTACTTGGGTATTAGATACCGCCTGTGGTTCTCATATCTGCAATTTGTTGCAGGGACCAAGGAGAAGTAGGACTCTTGAGGAAGAGGAGGTGATTCTACTGATGGACAATGGAGCAAGAGTTGCTGCTGAAGATGTAGAATCATTTCATTTACATATGCCTACGGGCAAGACTATTGTTTTAAATAATTGTTATTTTGTTCCCTCGATTGTGAGGAATATTATTCCCATGTTAGACTTGGCTGGATTTTCATTTATTATTGAGAATAATGAATGTTCTATTCTTAAGAGATAATATTCCTTATGGACGTGGTGCTTTAAATAATGGTCTGTATAAATGTGACATGATTTACTTCAGATTGAACAAACTAATAAAAGAAAAGGGATGATGAAAATCTCACTTAATAGTGGCACTGCAGTCTCCATTTAGTAGACATGGAGAGAAGGCTGCAGATTTGCTAGGAATGGTACACACAGTTGTATGTGGACCAATGTCTACGCAAGCCATGGGTGGATTTTCATACTTCATTACTTTTATAGATGATAGATCTAGATTCGGATATGTGTTTGATGAAACACAAGTCTGAAGCCTTTGAAAAGTTCAAAGAGTATAAGTATGAAGTGGAGAGACAACCAAACATAGTATTATAACTCTTCGATCAGATCGAGGTGGTGAATACTTTAATGGAGTGTTTCTAGATTATCTCAAAGAAAATGGTATAGTCTCCCAGGGGAAGCCTCCAGATTGGTATCTGAAAGGAGAAATCGAACTTTGTTAGACATAGTTCGGTCTATGATGAGCTATGCAAATCTTCCAGTATTCCTATGGGGTTATGTATTGGAAACCTCAGCATATTTACTGAATATGGTGCCTTCCAAATCTGTTCCTCAAACTTCGTATGAGATATGGAAAGTAAGGAAACTGAGTCTTAAACACGTTAAGATTTGGGGATGTCCAGCTTATGTCAAGTAAGTTGACCCAGATAAGCTGGAATATCGATCCGTAAAATGTAGTTTTGTGGGATATCCTAAAGAGACTTTAGGGTATTACTTTTACACCGATCATCGGGTGTTTGTCTCCAGACATGCTACCTTCTTGGAAAAGGAGTTTATCCTTGAAGGAAACAGTGGGAGCAAAATTGAACTTGATGAAGTTCAAGAAGCACAAACTACTACGGATCAAGTGGAAACACCTGTTCTGACTGAACAACCTTTTGTGGAACAGCCCATTCATAGGTCAGGGAGAGTGTCTCGCCAACCTGAAAGGTAACATGGCCTTGTCATTGAGAATGACAATGAGTTGTCGATCATTAATGATGACGACCCTGTGACCTATAATGAGGCTATGAGTAGTGTTGACTCAGAGAAATGGCATAGTGCCATGAAATCCAGAATGGAATCTATGTATACGGTATACAAAAGATAGATTATAGCAAATGGCCAGGTGGAGACCTTTAGATTCAAACAAAGGCAATGGATTGACTTTGATGAAACCTTTTACCTGTAGCCCTGTTAAAATCAGTTCGGATTTTGCTTTCGAATGCTGCTTACTATGACTATGTGATCTGGCAAATAGCCTGATGGTTTTCTTTCCAAGGGAAATGAAAACCTAGTGTGTAAGCTGTTGCGAACCATATGTGGTTTAAAGCAAGCTTCTCGAAAGATGGAACATTCGTTTTGATGAGACAATCAAAGAGTTTGATTTTATCAAAAACGCAGATGAACCATGCGTCTACAAAAGGGTTAGTGGGAGCGCGGTAACATTTCTTATATTGTATTGAATTAGAGTTGACACACATAACAACATAGCAGACCCACTCACAAAGCTACTTTATGAAAGTCACTTTGATCGTCAAGATGGGTATTAGATACCAGAGTGATTGGCTTTAGTACAAGTGGGAGATTGAAAGAAATATATTCTAAGTCCAATCATGTATTAGGATTTAGGAATAACTTTTATGTAATCTGTTTTGATTTCATTGATATTAATAAAGACTTGTTTTGTTTTTCTTACGGGCTTTATCTATTTAAGTGTTTAAATAAGATATACCATAGTTTAGAGTAAAGCTTTTTATGGATTATGATGAGATCATAATAGTGAGACCTAAAAAGATGATAACTCTAAACTTAAATAGTTCCTGGTCATAGGATTACTAACTGGTAATTAATAATCCGCAAAGATCGGTACATACTATGCTTGCTTCATTATGAAGGATGTCTGTTCTCATAGACATTTGTGTGGTGACACTATAGCTAGTATGTAGGTGCTTATTATAGAATAAGTTCACTGAACATGACTCGCCCAGCTGAACAACTGATGGAGTTCACTCACGTGTCAGCAGTTGCTCACATAGTGATAGTTGTACAAGTATCCTTAGACTTGAGGTCATCATAGTCATCTTGTGTACACTGAACTATGCTTTGGTTTAGTTCTTAGTCTCCAGGGACAATTATTAGGGCTCTTCTGGGTATAGGAATTTGTACACGAAGATAGTGTATGATCAATAAAGGATCTACCCCTTCCAGTGAAGGAAGCGAATGTTCAAGGCTGATCCACTTATGCTAGTTCAGGAATCTCTGGCCAGAGTGAATGAAATTAGAAAGGAGTTTCTAATTTGCATAGAACTACGCATAGTAAATGGTAAGCAAGTGATTGAATTAGATAGGCTTGACACGAGATCCATGCCTTGTATTTAATCGGGACATTGTAGGGTAGAAGGAGTTTATTGTACGGTAACTATTCACTGACAGGTTCTTGGTATTCTAAGCAGTGAATTCATATTATCCGGATAGTCGCGATATGTTGAGAAGCCTCACTCACGATGTAGAATAAATGTGATTAATTAATTAATCATATTTAATAAATTAGAGAATTTATATAAATAATGATAAAATAGTTTTATTATTATTTATTTCTACTACCGGCTTAATATTGAACCTACAGGGTCACACCATAAAAAGAGAATGATTTATTGGTGGAGGAATTAATTAATAATGGCTAATAATTATTTATTTGTGAAATAAATAATTAATTGGCAAATTTAATAATTGATTAAATGAGATTTAATTGATTATAAATTAATTAAGAAAAGTTCTTAATATTATTAATTAAAGGATTTAATTTTTGGAAATTAAATCAAGAGAGAGAATTATTTCTAAAGTGTTTAGAAAAAGGATTAATAATTAAAAGGTGTTTTAATTATTAATGAGAATAATAAATGGGAAAATAATAATAATATTTATGGGAAAATTTCAGCTGAAAATTTTGCCTATAAATACACTATTATAGACCCTATTTTATTCTAACCCACATCAAACCCGAAAACCCAAAAAGTTTGGAAAACCCAATTCTCTCCACCTCCTTCCTCCTCCTTAACATCGTTTTCTTGGTGGATACCGGTGGAGTGTTTCACACTTGAGGAGCAACTGTTAAGGATCTCTGATCGTTGTCTCCGAATTATTTTAAAAGGTTAGATTCGATCCCTCGAATTTTTATTCACGATTTATATGCTTTTATTTGGATTTTATATGTGTAAAAGTGTTTTGTCATGCCCCCCGCTGCATTAAAAATCCAACACCTCCTAGATGATAAACTAATTCAGCATCAGTAAATTTTACCTCTTTTCTTGACGATGAAGCTTTTCCATCAATAGCCATAAGAGAAAGATTCTCATCTTCTTCATCTTCACTATCAGTATCATCCCAGCTTCTTCCTTTTTCCAGGTAAGCCCTTTCAGAGTTACTCTTCTGATTTGAATCATAAGAGTTCTTCCTTACTTGCTTTGGCTTCCTGCATTCTGTAGCAAAGTGTCCCAACTCATTGCAGTTATAGCATCTAATGGTGCTCCGATCAACCATCCCTGTTTTGTATCCACCACTACTGGTGTTAGAGGATGAAGATCCACCTGTCTGGAATCTGTTGTAGTTGGACTTGTACTTGAACTTGGGATTTCTCTTGAATCTGACATTGGAGAATCTCTTGACAATTTGGGCCATTGACTAATCTTCCAATTGCTCCAGCTCTTCCAAGGAATAAAAATCATCACTGGATTGATTTGTAGTAAGAGGATCATATTCTGCTACTATCACATTTTCCTCAGCCTTGGAAAACTGTACCATTCTCTCCGACTGTTGAGATTGTTGTTGTTGTTGACCTTCGGCTACAAGAGCAGTAGATGTGCTGACCATTCTATCTTTCCCGTAGACTTCCTTTTGTTGAATCTGCTCCAACTCATAGGTTTTCAACACACCATAGAGTCTATCCAAAGAAATCTCACTCAGATCTCTAGATTCTCTAATGGCAGTGATTCTATGTTCAAGATGAGTTGGTAGTGTTAAAAGGAACTTTTTGTTGACCTCCCTGATTGAATAATATTTTCCATTTATGTTCAGGTTGTTGATCAACGCATTGTACCTCTCAAACACTTCAGTAATTCCTTCTCCTGGATTTGATTTAAAATGTTAATACTCAGAGGTTAGGATCTCCAACTTGTTCTCCCTAACTTCCTCTGTACCTTCATTAATGACCTCAATAGTTTCCCAGATGTGTTTGGAATTTTTACAGTTCATCACATGTCTGTTCATCAAGGGATCGAGGGAATCAACTAAAATTAACTGAAGGCTGGCATCCAAGGAGGCTTCTTCTTTTTCAGCAGGAGAAAAATCCCCAGGCTCTTTTGGATAGGTTCTAGCTTTGGTAATCACAACATCATCTACTATCACCTCTGGTTCAATAACCATTGGAGTTGTTGGACCCTTCTTTAACAAGTTCAGATATTTTGGGATTTGCAACTTGAAAAAACAAGAGCATCTTCTTCTTCCACATGATATAATTTTCTTTATCAAATAGTGGAATTTTAACGGTTCCAACTTTTTGTGAAGTCATTATGAATTTTTTGAATAAATAAAAATTCAAGGAGTTGAAAAATCACAAAAGTCTAGGATCTTGATTTATTCATTAATCAGAAGGCTCTGATACCAATTGTTAGGTCCCAATGTGTTTGTAGAACGGGGGTTGAATACAAACAATACCAAATAATCGAATTAAATACGGAATAAAAATGTGAAACAAAATTCAAGTTAAATAAGAATATTATTAAACTTGAAAGGTGTTACAACAACTGTATCGATTACAAGGAATTAATCTCAACTTAATTATCACAAATCTAGAATAAATTCGACATGAACTTTTTCTATTTTTGCAATAAAAAGATTCAAATGCTAAACGCAATTTGAGATTAAGTTCTAGGGATTTTGATCCGCTAGATAGTTACACAAGAACAAGATAAAGATTTCTAGTGGTTTGGATTTAACTTTACAAACTAGAAATTATGATCTTGATGTTTGCAGATGAAGGATGAAATATTGTCTTCTTTTTCTTTTCTGCCGTATTCTTGTTTTTGACTTATGTTCTGTGTGTATATTAGTCTTCTGCTTCTTCTTTTCTTTTTAAATCAATCAACAGACTCTCATTGAACTGGCAAGACAATCCTGAGCTCAGCAAGACAATCGGTAGGACTATTGATTGTACTAGCAAGACAATCTGATTGAACTACAATGACTTTCGGTATGACAATCAGTTGAACTAGCAAGACAATCTCCTTTCCAGTAGAACTTTCGGTATGACTATTGAAATGACTTGGCATGACAATCGGTATGACAATCCAGATTGTCATGCTAGTTCATTTTTAATTGTCTTGTTGATTTAAGACTGTTTTTAATCCAATTAAACTTCTAAAAATTCTTAATATTAATTCTGAATTAATTAATCAATTAATTCAATTAATCAATAAATTAATCTTTTCAGACATAATTTATTTTCTTAATTAAATTATATGACTTAATTAATTAATAGAGAATTAATACTAATCTTGAGCAGCAACCATTCTTCTGAAAATCTTCTGACAATCACTGTCAATTATGAATCAATTCCACCACTTCACTGTTGACACTCGATGTACTGTCTGGTTCATGAGTGACTAACTTCGGTGACATTTCTTCATGTCTTAACTTTGATAATTTATTTTCTTCAGATTAAATCCTTGTAATTCTTTGATACCCTAACGAGATCTCTGTCACTTGATTAAATCCACAACCTTGATTTATATCACTGAGGCTTGATCAATTTCTTGAACTTCTTCCAGTGAATTAATTCCTCAAGTCTGTAGATGAACCTTGTTTCTAAATCCTTTGACAGATATTACTTTGCGAGATCTCTTCGACGGTAGATCCACTATTTACTTATTAGAGTCTTATTTGAGTTGAGTTAAATCCTCGAATGTACAAATAGGCTATGACATATGCCTTACAAATAATGCTTGACTGAATGTCATCAATTTTAGGCTGAGAAAAGTCCATAAGAGCTTGATCATCTTGAGCTAGACGATCACCCATTATTTCAGGTTCTTTCTTTTCACTCTCTTTATCCGAATCTTCAAAAACTACCTTCTCCGGAAAGTCAAGAGCTTTATCTGTTTCCTCAGCTTTATCCAGATTTCTCTTGCGAGTGCGAGAACGTGTTTGCATAAACGCTCGCTAGAGTACCTAGAACACAACCGGAAGCAGTAAGTAACAAGTCTTAATCAATGAATCCTAATGACCACTGATGGCAAGTACATAAACTAAACAAATTAACACCGAGCACCCGGCAGCGGCGCCAAAAACTTGTTAGGCACAAAGCATGCGCTAAATAAATCATGCAAGTATACGCGTTTGCAAGTAATATAGATTGAATTCTAGTCCGTTCCCATAGAGACTCTGATTAATTATATTTACTTAACACTTACTCACCAATGTATGATTATACTTCAATGCCAAGACAATAACAATCAAGGTTGGTTACTAATATTAACTACGAGAATTAAACACTTTAATTAACAATATTAAACATACATGAGATCCTAACTTCATTACTACTTCATTCAATAGTTATTATTATTAACCTTAACATGTAATGGTGATGATATTAATCGAATAACATGAAACTGATAAACGACAACTTTCGTTACCATTCTACCAAGCATCTACAATTAATATAGAAGTTGAATAGGCATCAATTATGTTGAGACCCTATATATCTACAGAATTTATTCATGATGATTACACAGGGTAAGTAAAACGGTTAGAGTCACCCACTAATCATGCATACAATACATGAACCTATGCTAGCATGGCAGGTTCTAAATCTCAAGATTTACTGTCGCTTCAAAAGAGATTAACAGGCTATCTTACATGTTCGCGACGCATATAAGACGAATAAGCACAACCTATACTAGATATGATACAATCACCATATACCAAGGTATTAAACAATTAACTAAAGAAATCCATAGTAAATCCACTAAGATCCCATGATCACGATTAGCCCATAATGGAACTCATCATCACCATGGGTTCATATGAAAGCATGATAATAACACAACGATATAAGGCTAATAAAACACTGAATAAATAATGAAGTACGTCACAAGAGTATTAAGGTTCAAAGCATAAAGAAAACTAGCATCCACTGTTATAATGAATTAAAAGAATCACAAGATAAACGTATGCTTCCTCTTCTTTATTGTTGCGTGCTAAAACGGTCTTCTCAATCTTTTTGCCCTTGCTCTCGAAAAAGAAAACGTCTTCCCATAAGGTTTATATAAGCGTCCAAGAGTACCAGCCCAACAGAAGCCCAATTGCAATCGAATTAATAAAATCCAGATTCTGAAATTCCGCACGCAGGCGGTCACCTGTTGTCTCCACGCGGGCGCCTGCTAGCGCGCGGTCGCCTGCTCCTGGCGCGCGGCCGCCTGCTACCCTTCTGGAAAATACTTTATTTTGCTTCTGTGTTTGCTAATTTCTTCGCTCATCTCTCCTGGACTGATTCTAAGCACTTCCTTAAGCTTTATTTGATGAAAACCACCTATTTAAGCAAGTTATACCCTAAAATGCAAAAACACTAGAAAACGCGTCAAATACACAAAATCGTTGAGTACAAAACACCAATTCAAGCTGTTATGAAACGCTCTAAGTGGTATAAAATGCCACTTATCAATGGTGACTCTGAATCATACTGTATGATGAGAGCCTTTCCTTTGCCCCTCTTTGAGACAACCACTTTAGGAGATTCCTCCTCGGCTTTAAGTGCAACCGTCTTTTACTTTCTTCTATGCCTTTTGCTCCTTTGATCCATCTCAAGTTCATGAGTCTTGAGCATACCATAAATTTTATCAGGAGTAGTTTCAGCAAGGTCATAGTTGTCTCTTATGGTAGTAGACTTCAAATCCCAATTTTCAGGAAGAGCTAATAGAAATTTTAGATTTGAATCTTCAAGATCATATTCCTTGTCCACCAGTGACAGATCATTCAAGAGTTTGGCAAATCTTTCATAAAAATTAGTTAGTGACTCATCATATTTTGAGTCAAAGTGCTTATACTCCTGTGTGAGTATTGTCTTCCTGTTCTTTTTGATGGATTCAGTTCCTTGGCATCTTGTCTCCAAAGCATCCCATATTTCCTTTGCAGTTTTACATCTAATTACCCTGTTTGACATGACATTGTCAATTGCACTATGAAGTAAATGCCTTACCCTTGCATCCTTGGAAATAGATGAGATGTCTTCAGGTGTATAGTCACCTTTCTTCTTTGGTATCATCTTTTCTGGTTGATCAGCAACTGCAACAGAGAGCTTGGTAGGCTTATATGGTCCATCATTAATTCTATCAAGGTATTCTGGATCTGTGGCTTCCAGAAACATAACAATCTTTACCTTCCATATAGGATATTCATATGCTCTCAGTATGGGAACCCTAATACTTTCATATTGATTGTGGGTTTGATTGTTTTGAGTATCTTGATTTTTGGTGGGCTTAGGTGGAGTTTGTGTTTCATCAGACATGATTGTAAACTGGATCTCACTGTTTGTATATCAACAGAGAGGCTCTGATACCACTTGTTGAAGGGTTTTTAGCACATAAACGCAACGAAAACGTAAATTTAAATCTTAAAAAAACCGAAACCCTCTGCAGGATCCATGCGAAAATTAATATTTAATTCGTAGTTCAGTATGTTTACCTTAAGAAGCTTTACGTTAATGGAAAGATGGAGGACTTTAATGGCGATCCAAAAACGATGAACGGAGATCCTTAGCAGCTGCTCCTCAAGTGTGAAGCACTCCACCGGTATCCACCAAGAAAACGATGTAATGAAGGAGGAGGAGATGGAGAGAATTAGGGTTTTGTAAATCTTTTTGGTTTTGGCAAAAATAGGGTCTATAATAATATATTTATAGGCAAAATTTTCAGCTGAAAATTTTCCCATAAAATATTATTATTATTAACCCTTTATTATTCTCACTAATAATTAAAACACCTTTTAATTATTAATCCTCTTTCTAAACACTTTAGAAATAATTCTCTCACTTGATTTAATTTCCAAAAATTATATTCTTAATTAATAATATTAAGAACTTTTTTTTAATTAATTTATAATTAATTAAATCTCATTTAATCAATTATTAAATTTTCCAATTAATTATTTATTTCATAAATAAATAATTATCAGCCATTATTAATTAATTTCTCCACCATTAAATCATTCTCTTTTATGGTGTGACCCTGTAGGTTCAATATTAAGCCGGTATTAGAAATAAATAATAATAAAACTATTTTATCATTATTTATATAAATTCTCTAATTCATTAAATATGATCAATTAATTAATCATATTTATTCTACATCGTGAGGGATACTTCTCAGCATATCGCGACTATCCGGATAATACGAATTCACTGCTTAGAATACCAAGAACCTATTCAGTGAGTAGTTACCGTACAATTAATTCCTTCTACCCTGCAATGTCACGATTAAATACAAGGCATGGAACTTGTGTCAAGCCTATCTTATTTAATCACTTGCTTTCCCATTCACTATGCTTAGTTCTTATTAATATAAATTAGAAACTCCTTTCTAATTTTATTCACTCTGGCCAGAGATTCCTGAACTAACATAAGTGGATCAGCATTGAACATTCTCTTCCTACACTAGAAGGGGTTGATCCTTTATTGATCATACACTATCTTCGTGTACAAATTCCTATACCCAGTAGAGCCCTTATAATTTTCCCTTGAGACTAAGAACTAAACCAAAGCATAGTTCAGTGTACACAAGATGACTATGATGACTTCATGTCGAAGGATACTTGTACAACTATCACTATGTGAACAACTGCTGACACGTGAGTGAAATCCATCAGTTGTTCAGCTGTGTGAGTCATGTTCAGTGAACTTATTCTATAATAAGCACCTACATACTAGCTATAGTGTCACCACACAAATGTCTATGAGAACAGACATCCTTCATAATGAGGCAAGCATAGTATGTACCGATCTTTGCGGATTATTAATTACCAGTTAGTAATCCTACGACCAGGAACTATTTAAGTTTAGAGTTATCATCTTTTAGGTCTCATTATTATGATCTCATCACAATCCATAAAAAGCTTTACTCTAAACTATGGTATATCTTATTCAAACATTTAAATAGATAGAGCCCGCAATAAAAACAAAACAAGTCTTTTATTAATATCAATGAAATCAAAACAGATTACATAAAAGTTATTCCTAAATCCTCATACATGATTGGACTTAGGACATATCTCTTTAAATCTCCCACTTGTACTAAAGCAAATCACTCTGCTATCTAATACCCATCTTGTCTTTATGACGATCAAAGTGACTCTGAGAAAGTGGCTTTGTGAGTGGGTCTGCTACATTGTTATGTGTGTCAACTCTCTCGATGTTGACATCTCCTCTATTTTCAACTCAGATTCACCACCAAAAACAAGAAAAATGTCATGAGTCCTTCGCAAGTACTTAAGGATGTTTTTCACTGCTTTCCAGTGGTCTTCACCTGGATTGGACAGATATCTGCTCCTTACACTAATTGAATAAGCAACATCAGGCCTTGTACACAACATCGTGTACGTGATAGATCCTATTGCTGAAGCATAAGGAATCTTACTCATACGCTTTCTTTCCTCAGGTGTGTCCTAGGAGACATTTTTTCGGAAAAGGACACTCCATGGCTCATCGGTATAAGGCCTCTTTTGGAGTTTTCCATGCTAAACCTTTTAAGCACTTTCTAGATGTATGCACCCTGGGTAAGACCTATCATTCTTCTAGATCTATCTCTATAGATCTTCATACCGAGAATGTAGGATGTTTCTCCCAAGTCCTTCATGGTGAAGTTCTTTGATATCCATACTTTGACTGATTGTAGCATCGGTATATCATTTCTTATAAGAAGTATATCATCCACATACAATACAAGAAATGTTACCGCGCTCCCACTAACCTTCTTGTAGACACATGGTTCATCTATATTTTTGATAAAACCAAACTCTTTGATTGTCTCATCAAAACGGATGTTCCATCTACGAGAAGCTTGCCTTAAACCATATATGGTTTGCAGCAGCTTACACACTAGGTGTTCATTTCCCTTGGAAAGAAAACCCTCCGGCTGTGTCATATACACTTCCTCCTCAAGTTCCCCATTGAGGAAGGCCGTTTTCACGTCTATTTGCCAGATCTCATAGTCGTAGTAAGCAGCAATCGCAAGCAAAATCCGAATTGATTTTAACAGGGCTACAAGAGAAAAAGTTTCATCAAAGTCAATCCCTTGCCTTTGTTTGAATCCTTTTGCCACGAGCCTGGCCTTATAGGTCTCTGTTGGATTTTTAACGCAGCGGGGGCATGGCAAAACACTTTTACACATACAAAATCCAAATAAAAGAATATAAATCGGAATAAAAATTTGAGGGATCGAATCTAACCTTTTAAAATAATTCGGAGACAACGATCAGAGATCCTTAGCAGTTGCTCCTCAAGTGTGAAGCACTCCACCGGTATCCACCAAGAAAATGATGTTAAGGAGGAGGAAGGAGGTGGAGAGAATTGGGTTTTCCAAACTTTTTGGGTTTTCGGGTTCGATGGGGTTAGAATAAAATATGGTCTATAATAGTGTATTTATAGGAAAAAATTTCAGCTGAAATTTTCCCATAAATAATATTATTATTATCCCATTTATTATTCTCATTAATAATTAAAACACCTTTTAATTATTAATCCTTTTTCTAAACACTTTAGAAATAATTCTCTCTCTTGATTTAATTTCCAAAAATTAAATCCTTAATTAATAATATTAAGAACTTTTCTTAATTAATTTATAATCAATTAAATCTCATTTAATCAATTATTAAATTTGCCAATTAATTATTTATTTCATAAATAAATAATTATTAGCCATTATTAATTAATTCCTCCACCATTAAATCATTCTCTTTTTATGGTGTGACCCTGTAGGTTCAATATTAAGCCGGTAGTAGAAATAAATAATAATAAAACTATTTTATCATTATTTATATAAATTCTCTAATTTATTAAATATGATTAATTAATTAATCACATTTATTCTACATCGTGAGGGATACTTCTCAGCATATCGTGACTATCCGGATAATATGAATTCACTGCTTAGAATACCAAGAACATATTCAGTAAATAGTTACCGTACAATAAACTCCTTCTACCCTACAATGTCCCGATTAAATACAAGGCATGGATCTCGTGTCAAGCCTATCTAATTCAATCACTTGCTTACCATTTACTATGCGTAGTTCTATGCAAATTAGAAACTCCTTTCTAATTTCATTCACTCTGGCCAGAGATTCCTGAACTAGCATAAGTGGATCAGCCTTGAACATTCGCTTCCTTCACTGGAAGGGGTAGATCCTTTATTGATCATACACTATCTTCGTGTACAAATTCCTATACCCAGAAGAGCCCTAATAATTGTCACTGGAGACTAAGAACTAAACCAAAGCATAGTTCAGTGTACACAAGATGACTATGATGACCTCAAGTCTAAGGATACTTGTACAACTATCACTAAGCGAACAACTGCTGACACGTGAGTGAACTCCATCAGTTGTTCAGCTGGGCGAGTCATGTTCAGTGAAATAATTCCATAATAAGCACCTACATACTAGCTATAGTGTCACCACATAAATGTCTATGAGAACAGATATCCTTCATAATGAAGCAAGCATAGTATGTACCGATCTTTGCGGATTATTAATTACCAGTTAGTAATCCTATGACCAGGAAATATTTAAGTTTAGAGTTATCATCTTTTTAGGTCTCGCTATTATGATCTCATCATAATCTATAAAAAGCTTTACTCTAAACTATGGTATATCTTATTTAAACACTTAAATAGATAAAGCCCGTAATAAAAACAAAACAAGTCTTTATTAATATCAATGAAATCAAAATAGATTACATAAAAGTTATTCCTAAATCCTAATTCATGATTAGAATTAGGACATATTCCTTTCAATCTCCCACTTGTACTAACGCCAATCACTCTGGTATCTAATACCCATCTAGTCTTTATGACGATCAAAGTGACTTTCAGAAAGTAGCTTTGTGAGTGGGTCTGCTATGTTGTTATGTGTGTCAACTCTAATTCTATACAATACAAGAAATGTTACCGCGCTCCCACTAACCCTTTTGTAGATGCATGGTTCATCTTCGTTTTTGATAAAATCAAACTCTTTGATTGTCTCATCAAAACAAATGTTCCATCTTTCGAGAAGCCTGCTTTAAACCACATATGGTTCGCAGCAGCTTACACACTAGGTTTTCATTTCCCTTGGAAAGAAAACCATCTGGCCATCTTCCAGATTTCATAGTCGTAGTAAGCAGCAATCGCAAGCAAAATCTGAACTGATTTTAACAGGGCTACAGGTAAAAGGTTTCATCAAAGTCAATCCATTACCTTTGTTTGAATCCTTTTGCCACAAGCCTGGCCTTATAGGTCTCCACCTGGCCATCTGCTATAATCTATCTTTTGTATACCGTATACATAGATTCCATTCTGGATTTCATGGTACTATGCCATTTCTCTGAGTCAATACTACTCATAGCCTCATTATAGGTCACAGGGTCGTCATCATCAATGATCGACAACTCATTGTCATTCTCAATGACAAGACCATAATACCTCTCAGGTTGGCGAGCCACTCTCCCTGATCTATAAATGGGTTGTTCCATAAAAGGTTATTCAGTCAGAACATGTGTTTCCACTTGATCCGTAGTAGTTTGTGCTTCTGGAACTTCATCAAGTTCAATTTTGCTCCCACTGTTTCCTTCAAGGATAAACTCCTTTTCCAAGAAGGTAGCATGTCTGGAGACAAACACCCGATGATCGGTGTAAAATTAATACCGTAAAGTCTCTTTAGGATATCCCACAAAACTACATTTTACGGATCAATATTCCAGCTTATCTGGGTCAACTTACTTGACATAAGCTGGACATCCCCAAATCTTAACGTGTTTAAGACTCGGTTTCCTTACTTTCCATATCTCATATGAAGTTTGAGGAACAGATTTGGAAGGCACCTTATTCAGTAAATATGCTGAGGTTTCCAATGCATAACCCCATAGGAATACTAGAAGATTTGCATAGCTCATCATGGACCGAACTATGTCTAACAAAGTTCGATATCTCCTTTCAGATACTAATCTGGAGGAGTCCACTGGGAGACTATACCATTTACTTTGAGATAATCCAGAAACTCTCCATTCAAGTATTCACCACCTCGATCTAATCGAAGAATTATAATACTATGTTTGGTTGTTTCTCCACTTCATACTTATACTCTTTGAACTTTTCAAAGGCTTCAGACTTGTGTTTCATCAAACACATATCCGAATCTAGATCTATCATCTATGAAAGTAATGAAGTATGAAAATCCACCCATGGCTTGCGTAGACATCGGGCCATATACATCTGTGTGTACCATTCTTAGCAAATTTGCAGCCCTCTCTCCATGTCTACTAAATGGAGACTGCAGTGCCACAACGAAGTGAGATTTTCATCATCCCTTTTCTTTTATTAGTTTGTTCAATCTGAAGTAAATTATGTCACATATATTCAGACCATTATTTAAAGTACCACGTCCATAAAGAATATTATCTCTAAGAATAGAACATTCATTATTCTCAATAATAAATGAAAATCCAGCCAAGTCTAACATGGGAATAATATTCCTCACAATCGAGGGAACAAAATAACAATTATTTAAAACAATAGTCTTGCCCGTAGGCATATGTAAATGAAATGATTCTACATCTTCAGCAGCAACTCTTGCTCCATTTCCATCAGTAGAATCACCTCCTCTTCCTCAAGAGTCCTACTTCTCCTTGGTCCCTGCAACAAATTGCAGATTTGAGAACCACAGGTGGTATCTAATACCCAAGTAGAAATTTGATTTAATGACATATTCACTTCTATCATGAACATACCTGAATCAGAAGCGGTAGTCTCACTACCCTTCTTCTTCTTCAATTCTGCAAGGTAAACCTTGCAGTTCCTATTCCAGTGCCCCACCTTGTTACAGTGAAAGCAAATAACTTTGGTCTTGGGGTCTTCAGCTTTTGGTGGAACCGGCGTTTTCTCACCTACTTTTTTCTTCTTAGAAGAGTTCCTCTTCCTTTTCTTAGGATTGGAACCTTCACCAATTAGAAGAACAGAACTCTTCTTAGGGGGAAAATTCGATTCCGCAGTCTTTAACATGTTGTGGAGTTCAGGCAGGCTGACATCCAACTTATTCATGTGAAAGTTCACAACAAACTGCGAGAACGAACTCGGAAGCGATTGCAAGACCAAGTCTTGGCTCAACTCCCCATCCATGGAAAAACCAAGTTGTCCAAGACGTTCAATCAAATTGATCATCTTAAGTACATGGTCATTCACAGATGATCCCTCATACATCCTACAACCGAACAGCTCCTTCGATATCTCATATCGAGCTGTCCTCCCTGCCACATCATACAACTCTTGTAGATGCATGAGGATAGTGTGAGCATCCATATGCTCATGTTGCTTCTGTAGCTCAATGTTCATGGAAGCTAGCATGATGCATTGAGCAACATTTGCATCATCTATCCACTTACGATACACAACATGTTCATCATTATGTGCATCACTAGCAGGTTGAGTAGGCTTAGGTGAGTCAATCACGTATTCCAGCTTCTCAATCCTGAGAACAATTCTCAAGTTTCGAAGCCAGTCAGCATAATTAGGACCAGTCAATTTGTGAGCATCTAGTATGCTCCTGAGTGATAGTGCAGAAGACATAACGTACATTATAAATCTGTAAATGATAAACACATAACAACACTTAGCAAATATTCGATTTCATTTCAAAACACTATATGAATCGCGTCTTTATTCATAAGTGGCTCCCACTAGTTTTCTTAATTTATTCAACCCCCTACGTGAAAAATTAAGCATTCATAATGCTAGTGAGAATAGGGATCCTACATTCCATTACACGACCCCGGCTGTAGCACGAACCGCCATGTAATGTTCAATAGGCAGACAACTCTTGTCAATTACATCTCATGTTATTCCCTAATCAAACTTTAGCCTCTTGAATAATTGAATCTCGGCTGTAGCACGACAAACTCAATATTCTAACTCAAGTCTAACCCAACATTCCGTACAGTTGAATCAGTCCCCAAAGGCCCACGGCTATAGCACATACCGACCTTTAGATTCTTATTCAATGTACACATCTCTATGTAATAGACAAGTATTTCTTATTTCGAAATCAAAGCCCTCGGCTGTAGCACGAACCGACAATGATTCAAAAATAAGAACTACTTTTCTATCATATTGGAAGGCTATGACCGACACAAGCCCGTTGTATCATTGACCAATTACTACTTGATATTATTTAATTTTAGAGGGATTATATTATGTTACAATCATAATCATATTATAAATAAATTCTTCCTTTTAAATTAAATATTTCAAATCAATAATCAATAATCAGATGATTCCCAGATCGGGTGGAGCATTGTCAAGAGGCATTACCCTTTCTTACAGATAGAAATCTGTTGTTGACAGAATTATCCTTTCTCTCATATCGAAAATTCATATTCAATTACGTGTTTCATAAACACAAGAATCTCATGTTTGTATTCATAATATTATTATTAAGGTTATGAAATAATTTCACTATACTAGTTTGTCTAACAAACGCCTTATGTTTATTTAAGTTACCTAAATCTATCATCGCATGATAAACTAAGCATATATCACATATATCAACATGAATAAACATCAAGGTAGGCATGTTACATCATCTAGCACATTAGTCTAAGCATTATACATCTCTATATATCACATGAAGCATTTAAAATTAATTAAAACAATCAAAAACAGCTTTAAAACACTTCATGGAAATATAAACAGTTCAAAACTTTTATATAAACTAAAATTGATCACTCCATTAGATCCGTCTCGGAAAAACGAATCCAACGGTATATTGCACGCCCAAAACGGAGTTACGAAACTCCGAGAAAATCAATTTTAATATCAACAGACGGGCTGTAACGCATTACAGGAACGCGTTACAAGCCCTGTAACGCATTCTGGTGATGCGTTACACCCCTTTTAAGCCATTAAAGGGTGTAACGCATTCCGTGAATGCGCCACAGGTGTGTAACGCATTCCCGGAATGCGTTACACCCCTATTTCTTTTTTCTTTTTTTTTCCTGCAGCAGCCGCCTTTTCTTTTTCCTTGGAAAACGTGCATGTCAGACCGACCTGTTCTGTGCTTTTCCTCCGTGCGGCAGTAGACAAATAGCAGCAGACGCAGACAAACTACAGACAATACAAAACATATATATATATACTATATATACATATATTTATACTTATTTAATTACGAATTTAATTGTAAAAACTTCAAAAATTCATAATAAAAAATCTATACATCATAAAATTATGAAAAAAATACCCAGACGATCTACAACACTTGTAGAACCCAGATCAACATTCAAAATTATTATGAGAAACGATTTCTCATCAGACAAAATTAATCCATGATATAACTTGTAAAAATCATAATTAATTCATACAAGCACATAAAATTCTGAAATTTTTACCACAGATCTATATGCATACAACCCATGCTCTGATACCATTGTTGGATTTTTAACGCAGCGGGGGCATGGCAAAACACTTTTACACATACAAAATCCAAATAAAAGAATATAAATCGGAATAAAAATTCGAGGGATTGAATCTAACCTTTTAAAATAATTCGGAGACAACGATCAGAGATCCTTAGCAGTTGCTCCTCAAGTGTGAAGCACTCCACCGGTATCCACCAAGAAAACGATGTTAAGGAGGAGGAAGGAGGTGGAGAGAATTGGGTTTTCCAAACTTTTTGGGTTTTCGGGTTCGATGGGGTTAGAATAAAATATGGTCTATAATAGTGTATTTATAGGCAAAATTTTCAGCTGAAATTTTCCCATAAATAATATTATTATTATCCCATTTATTATTCTCATTAATAATTAAAACACCTTTTAATTATTAATCCTTTTTCTAAACACTTTAGAAATAATTCTCTCTCTTGATTTAATTTCCAAAAATTAAATCCTTAATTAATAATATTAAGAACTTTTCTTAATTAATTTATAATCAATTAAATCTCATTTAATCAATTATTAAATTTGCCAATTAATTATTTATTTCATAAATAAATAATTATTAGCCATTATTAATTAATTCCTCCACCATTAAATCATTCTCTTTTTACGGTGTGACCCTGTAGGTTCAGTATTAAGCCGGTAGTAGAAATAAATAATAATAAAACTAGTTTATCATTATTTATATAAATTCTCTAATTTATTAAATATGATTAATTAATTAATCACATTTATTCTACATCGTGAGGGATACTTCTCAGCATATCGCGACTATCCGGATAATATGAATTCACTGCTTAGAATACCAAGAACTTATTCAGTGAATAGTTACCGTACAATAAACTCCTTCTACCCTACAATGTCCCGATTAAATACAAGGCATGGATCGTCAAGCCTATCTAATTAAATCACTTGCTTACCATTTACTATGCGTAGTTCTATGCAAATTAGAAACTCCTTTCTAATTTCATTCACTCTGGCCAGAGATTCCTGAACTAGCATAAGTGGATCAGCCTTGAACATTCGCTTCCTTCACTGGAAGGGGTAGATCCTTTATTGATCATACACTATCTTCGTGTACAAATTCCTATACCCAGAAGAGCCCTAATAATTGTCCCTGAAGACTAAGAACTAAACCAAAGCATAGTTCAGTGTACACAAGATGACTATGATGACCTCAAGTCTAAGGATACTTGTACAACTATCACTAAGCGAACAACTGCTGACACGTGAGTGAACTCCATCAGTTGTTCAGCTGGGCGAGTCATGTTCAGTGAACTTATTCCATAATAAGCACCTACATACTAGCTATAGTGTCACCACACAAATGTCTATGAGAATAGACATCCTTCATAATGAAGCAAACATAGTATGTACCGATCTTTGCGAATTATTAATTACCAGTTAGTAATCCTATGACCAGGAACTATTTAAGTTTAGAGTTATCATCTTTTTAGGTCTCACTATTACGATCTCATCATAATCCATAAAAAGCTTTACTCTAAACTATGGTATATCTTATTTAAACACTTAAATAGATAAAGCCCGTAATAAAAACAAAACAAGTCTTTATTAATATCAATGAAATCAAAATAGATTACATAAAAGTTACTCCTAAATCCTAATTCATGATTGGACTTAGGACATATTCCTTTCAGTCTCCACCTGGCCATCTGCTCCAATCTTTCTTTTGTATACCCACTTGCACCCAATAGGCTTAACACCTTCAGGCGCCTCAACCAGAGTCCATACTTGGTTGGTATACATAAATTCCATTTCGGATTTCATGGCACTATGCCATTTCTCTGAGTCAACACTACTCATAGCCTCGTTATAGGCCACAGTGTAATAACCCCAATTTTTGAGAAATTTTGAAACCCTTATGAATAGTGTTTTTGCTGAACGAGAAAACTTTTCATGCCACGCTATGTAGGGGTTCTGTTATTGATCTTATGGGATATTATTAGTACTCTATGTGGTATATAAGTGTATGTAAAGATCGTCAGAATCCAATTCCGAACACTTTGATTTTTCCCGGAAATCCACAAGATACGGAGAGAATTGAGTATAAGGTAACAGGATAAAAAGGATTTAAATTAAAGGATTATAAGAGAGGATCATAGAAGGAATACAATATATTGAGAAAGGTTAAGGGAACCTAAGTAATAAGATCCCAGGTATGATCCCTCAAACGATAAACGAGAACGAAAGATAAGCGAACCGTAAAACAAATAAGTGACCAAGAGACAAGCTTGTACAAGAAGCCAGGGATTGTGACATCATCAAACCACAAGGTGTGGACAAGTGGGAGCATTATGACATGTGCAAGGTGACACAAGCATGACATGGGAAGGAAGGAGGTGTGGTGGCTTTTTAACCACACAAATTCAAGGGCAACAAGGTAATTAACTAAATCAAACACAAAAACAAGCCAACCAAGTCAAGCAAAATCATTTTCATCAAAATCGAAAAGAAACCAAGGCATGGTTCATCATGCTCTCGGCTTTTACTATTGCAAATGGGCAAGAATTCAAAAACTCAAGATCCAAGCCTCCTAAATTGGTGAGTTAATTCCCTAATCATCTTCATGCTTAGTTAGGGCTATATCATGAGTTTAAGCCATCAATTCCTTCTCCATCTTCTCCATTTAATCAAAGAAGAAGACTATGAATAGTGTTTTCAAGTTTTTAACTTGAAGTTTTTCTTGTTTTTCTTGAAGATCCAAGCATTCTTAAGACTTCTCAAAGCTTCTTAAGGCTTCCTAGCTCCTCCCACCACTCAAAGGAAGGTATACCATCTCCAAACCCTAGATTCCTATATATTATAAGATGATTTTGATTAGTAGGATGATATTGTAGCTTGTTGTTGTGATTAGAGTTTGGGATTTGAATTGGTATTGAAATGGAATGGTAAATGTTGTTGTTTTGATTAAAAGAACTTAAGTATGATTAAAGTTAAGCTTAGTCATAAGTATGAATGATTAAATTGAATTGGTTGGGGTTGTTATGATGTGATGAGGATGGATGTTGGTTGTATGTTGGATTTGAGGTTGATTTGGAATGGGTTTGAATGGTTTAAAATATTGGAAATCGCGTAAACATAGCCGTCGTAACGTCCGATTTTCTTTGGACTGTTTTTGTGCATAGAATTAGGACCCGAGAACCCCCTGCTAGATTATGACCACTGCCATGTTTAGATAGCTCATGTTACGAGCTTCGTTTTGATATGTAGTTCGTTCGATTCCGATGCACGGTTTAGGAGAAACGACCGTTTCAAGTAACGGCGTTTCGCGAACGAAACTTTTCCCCTCGCCTTACTTTGAAACATAGGTTAAAGACCAATAAGGGTTAATTAATGTATGAAACATTTATGGTAAGTGTGTTAGGCAGTTGGTAAGACACTCGCGAAGGAATCGCTTTAAAACTCGTAAAGGTTACATTATTAAAAATGGTGGAGCCGAGGATACCCGAGTGACTTAAGCGAATCAGTGAGCGCAAAACAAGCGTTAGAGTCTAAGTTAGTTAAAGTATAGATTTACAAGTGATTTTGGTTTAATTCCAACTTACTTGTTGTTTATAGGTTACCAGACTCGTCCCGAGCCTTTTATCACCCCAAGTCGCTCAGGCAAGTATTCTATCCGTTATACTGTTGTTGTGATGTATACATTTGTATATGCATGATCTTGCGATAAATGCATATTGGTTATTTAGCAAATTCTTGCGATATATTGTAGCATGTGATATGGTATATATGCATGTCTGTTTCATATTTTTGAAATATATATCTGTTGGTTCAGTTGATAATACCTATGCTAGAGAATAGCGGTAACTTGCATATACCCTTAGTATAGGGACCCAAAGGTGAAAATATTTTCTAAAACCGGGAGTCGAGGATCCCGAGTAGATTTTGTATATATGGATATGGATATATATATATATATTTATATATATATATATGGTTATAGTTTTCCAAACTATTAATCGAATAAGGTTTATTCGATAACTTTAACTTTATTTTATTATTGAATATTATTTCGAATATTATTCGAAGGCGTATGACTCCTTTTATTTATTTATTTGAATATTATTTGAATATTCATTCGAGGGCTTATGACTCTTTTATATTATTTATTGAATATTATTTGAATATTCATTTGAGGGCTTATGACTCTTTTATATTATTTATTGAATATTATTTGAATATTCATTCGAGGGCTTATGACTCTTTTATATTATTTATTGAATATTATTTGAATATTCATTCGAAGGCTTATGACTCAGTTTATATTATTTAATGAATATTATTTGAATATTAATTTGAGGATCTATGACTCCGATTATTTGCTGAGGTATATTCTTTATTTTATTAAAGAATAAGGTGTCAATAATCAAACTTATTTTCGATTATTCAAATAAAGATAATACTTTCATATAAGTATATCTTTGGTTATTTAATACTCGTTTCAAGTATAAGTTTTAATACTTCTACTTCAATTATTTTTATAAAGATTATTCTTTATGGGAATATTATTTAAATAATAATATTCAGTCATTTTCTAAATATTCTGGGGACTGATTTACTTCATTAAATCAGCTTTACTCCAAACACTCTATAAAGTGTTTTCGAGTCTTCAAAATGATTTTTAAAGTCAGAGCGGATCCCAAAACTCATTTTTATATTTAAGATCTTCCTTTTTAAGGGGATTTAAATACTCGCTCAAAACCTGGGGAATCCGGCTCTGTGGTGTATTTTATATTCGCAACGAGGTTGCAGTTTTGGTAAATGAATTGATTACTTGCCCAATGTTCGGGAAGTAAGCCCATCTAATTGAGTCGGCATAAGCGACAGGCCGGGGTACGGTCTATGAAAGTGTAAGTGGCTGGGTGGCAGTCCATCAACGCGTAAGAGGCCGGGTGGCGGTCCAGCACAAGGTCCTTATGTGGCCAGGGTGATGACCGGTGGGGGATTCATCCATCTACTAGTAGAAAAGGTTACTTATTGGTATCTTTGCCTGATCAGCAAGATATCTGGTTTATGCCAAAATTCTTTTCCTTCCAAATTCATTGGATATTGCAACTCTGTTCATACTTTACATGACAGAGGTTTTCAGGAAATGTATGGGAGATATATATGAATATACTTATATATCGGGACTTAATGAAGTATTTCGTAACTTCATTATTTATAATGATATTCAAAGATTGAATCTATTCAAGTATTATCTTGTAGTCTCATCTATGTGATGAACTTTTGAACTAATTATAACTTGAACGGTGGTAGTTCAAGTAGTATTTGGAAAAGATATAAGTATATTGGAGTATCTTGTAACTTCATCTTTTAAACTTAAATCTAGTAAATGATTGTCTTATGAATGACAAAGATTTTCAGAAAAACGTTGAGACAAGGTTAGATATATGAGATCACCTTGCAACGATATTTTTTTATATACAGTTATACACTGGGACTTTGTGTATATTATGCATGGAAGAGGACTTCCAATATTTTGAAAAGTATATATGTATATATACTGAATATTTTGCGACTTCATCGCATTAAGATATCAAACTTGGCTCATTTCTTTTGACCAAGACTTTCATGAGTATTATGAGTAGGCTCATATATTGTAAATCATTATACATATTATTTTGGTGGGCTTGCTGCTCACCCTTGCTTTATTTCTTCATCACACAACAACAGTTAGGAAAGATGGCCAGACTCCAGCAGACCCAGCGCAAGCGCGTGGGAAGCGTCCCGCGTCTTCCCGTTGATGTTGTAGCTGCTATAGCTGCAGAGGTAGATCTATTGTAGATCAGACCATCTACTTTTGAGAATCAATTATGTATAATTATAACTTGTGGCAGATAAGGGCAATTAACTGTAAATTTATCAAGTAATCATTTTGGGTTGTAATAACTTTTAAATTGTGGATTCAAAGACTTGTACTTATTTAAATTTCATCTCTGAGACTATAACGGGTTGTGGTGTGTGTTAGTGTGGGGTCACAGCATAAGGTTATTTATTATTAATTAAGTGAAGTGATATTGTGGAAAGAAAGACCGTGACGACCCGGATCCCCGACCCCGGATCTGGGGGTGTTACAGAAATGGTATCAGAGCTAAGCGTTATAAACCTCAGAGATGATGTGACGTTAAGATAATAAGTTCACAAAGATAATAAGAACTCTTGCCAAGTTCATATTCGGGCTACCTAACGTAGTACTGACAGTTAAAACCCTTATGGGAACCCTTATAAATATCGTGATAGGAGCGTAGTTCGTTATCGTATATGGTAGCGGGACTCCGAACCCTGAGGTTGAGGAGCAACAGCGCGATGATGTTTTATTACTAATTGGAGATCGGATTGTGGATCCGATAGAGTGTCCTAATGCAGGACTGGATGATGTTGATATTGAGGATGTAGCGGTTGAGGATGTTGTCCTAGAAGGGATAGTTGTTGAGGAGGATCCCATGGAGGATCCTGACAAGATTGGATAAAGGACCACTGATGAATTGATGACCATGGTTAGGTCGACTACCAGAGGTAGGATTGGCCGGTCACTACCGGAGGTTCGTTCAATTTGTAAAGATAGTAACCCCTTTAACGCGGCTTACTCGTAAGACTGAGAAGTTCGAATGGACAGAGAAATGCGAGAACAGCTTTCAAGAACTGAAGCAGAGGTTGGTGATGGCCCTTATGCTGGCATTGCCGGATGGAAAAGGAGATTTTGTGAAGTGTAGTGACGCTTCGCACAAGGGCTTAGGGTGCGTGCTTATGCAGCACGGTAAGGTAATCGCGTACATGTCAAGACAATTAAGGTAATATGAAATTCGATATCCCTGCCCATGAGCTTAGGCTCGTGGCAATAGTTTTACCCTAAAGATTGGAGGCACTACTTGTATGGAGAGAAGTGCGAGAATTACCTAAGCCATAAGTGCTCTAGTACATTTTCACGTAGAAAGAGCTCAACATATGCCAGAGGAGGCAGTTAGAGCTAATCAAGAATAATGATTGGGAGATTCTTTATCATTCGGGGAAAGCCAATGTGGTGGCTGATGCCCTTAGTAAAAAGGAGAGACTCAAGATGATAATGACTTTGGGAGGGTTGATAAGAGATTTTGAAAAAAAAAATGGAAATAGATATGAAGGTAACCGGAGCCGGTACCGAAAAGTTGTTTGAGATTGCAATACAGCTCGAATTATTGGAAAGGAACATATTGTGCCAGAAAAAGTGATGAATGAAGGCAGAGAGCCAACAAATAGATATGAGATTAATACCGAGAGAGATGATAAGGGAATAATGAGGTATTCCTATAGAATTTGGGTTCCGAAAGTTCAAGAGCGTAAGGATGAGAACTTAGATGAGAGCCATAGTTTGAGGAATAAGATTTAGAGCAAACCCTGAACGTGATAGTCAGGGAGGTCGCCATCAAGATAGAAGGAACCCATGACATAATGGAGTGGAAAATGAGGATTTTAAATTAAAAGATGACCCCAATTATGGGGAGTAGGATGAAACATTTCATACTAAGGAAACAGAAAGTCGAGTAAGGAAAGGAGACCCGAGACGGTACTCTTATACGGCAATTCATGGACCTGTCTAAAAAGAACTTAGACTATTATCCCCAACCACCACCCTGAGGAGACAGTGCGGTGAGAAATTCTTTCAGGACCTTTAAGTCGCTAAGCTCTCAGAGTTCCATGGAACAAGCTGACCCAGCCGAGGCAAGAGCCTGGCTAAAGGAAATATAGGAATCATTTGAGATTCTAAATGATTGACGAATCTCAAAAGGACTGTTTTTGTCACTTACCCTCCGAAGAGAGAGACCACCCGCTGGTGAAAGGCCAAGGAAGGCACGGAGCAAGAGATTATAATAAACTGATTAAAGTTCAGCCAATTGTTTTCGGGAAAGTAATTCCCAAGGTTATGGAATAGTGTAAAAGCTTTAGAGCTAGAACAAAGGCAGACGAGTATGATGAATTATGAATCTAAGTTGTAAAAGTTATCAAGATTCGTTCTGAAGACACGAATCCAGAATGACGGGATGTTTGAAATCAATGCTTATGTTGTGTTGGTTCATGAAATAACGATAAGAGAAAGGAATATAAAGGCAAGAGAGTTTGAGGAATGATAAGGGAGTTGGGTATGAGGAAACCCTAAAGACTCGTAGAAATAGAAATAGAAAAGTATGCATTCGTCAGGATGAGGGTGATTCACCATGAGTTAAAATTGATGGTTGAAGGCATAAGAGTTATGTATATTTTATCCCCTTTAAGTTGGGAGGATTCGAGGAAACCTTGAGGTAATTCGAAGGATAAATAATGAGACGCGGATAGACTGAGGAGACAAGAAAGTAAGAAATTAAGAAAATTGGATGAAGGAAGTGACCTTCAAGAATGGGAAATGTAAGACCGGTGGCTTGATACCCAGAAAGGGAGACGCCAGGTATGAAAGATATCCCAACATTGAGATGACTGTTGAGATAAACAACAAAAGTAAATAAGGATTTATTAAGAAGAAGTTCACGTTGAACACGACCAATATCTTCCAGATCATCCATGTGATCATTACCAAATCAGGAAAGAAAAGCGGATAACCATTTTTATCTTTTGGAGGCCATGTGGATTGACCTTAACTTGAATAAGGATGCTATTGTGAAATTCGGTATAGAGTATCGAGGTGGAAATAATTGAATAAGATACCCTTATCAGGGATATATGACTTTATTTATTCGTGGAAGGATGCAGGTACCTTTTTAAGGTGGAATTAAGGATAGAACATTGGTAACTTAAAATGAATCCTAGGGGAATGCATAAAGGTTGGCATTTCACCCTTAATAGGGACAGTATGAGTTTTGACAGGATGAATTGGAAAGGGTTAAGGTAACAACAACCTTTAAGGATCAGTGGAGAAATTTTTCAGAAGTATATAGACAATGGTTCTAGTAATAGTGAATGGTATTTTGATATGCCCTGTATCTAGGGAATACAGGAGGAACGATTGAAGGATAACCTTAGAGGTTTTACAAGGAGAAAGGTAATATTCAAAATTCTCAAGAATAGAAATGTGGATAAAGGAAATATGACGTAATTATAATGATGCCAAGTGGGGCACGTGTTAAACCACGAGAAAGTATGGATCGAACCAGTAATGGTCGAAATTGTTCAGGGCAATTAGGACTTAAGATAAAAAAAATGTTCTAAGTATGATTGAGAGTCAGTCTTGACAGTGATTAGCCTCTAAAGAATGAGGCAATAACTTATGGAAAAATAGTGATATTTTTTTTCCCATCTGATTTTAAGGAAAACATCTTCACTCAAGCAGTGATCGGAAATAAGGTAGAAAATTTATTTGGAGGTGGTTAAAATGACATTGACTGTAAGGAAATTTTACTATCAGGAAAGGCCAAAGAGGTGGCCGACACTTTAAAGGTAAGTGGATGATTATAGGCGCGTGTGCCAAAAGAATACAGTGATGATGGTTAAAAATGTGAAGGTTGAATTATGGTTTGGAAGATTGACATTCCTTCTGATGACTGTTCAATACCCAACCGTAATAGTAGTTGGTAAAGGTTTAATTCGTGTAATCGCCAGGAACAGGCTATCTATCTTAGGAGGTACTATCTTGAGAATAATCGAGGACCGTGTTTCAAAGAGGACTAAATGAACCTTTGAGTTAAGTCTTCTATTTAAGGCATATGACTAAGAATGGTATTAACCTGCTATCGTTGCTTTGATTGAAACTCTTCTGCAATTTTATCTACTTCATGTCATGAAAGTACGTCAGAGTTTGGAGTGTTCTTCATGAATTGTGATTGGTGGTTATGTTAACTCCTTAGGAGAATTAGATACGAGATGTATGGACTCCGTATGGTTAGATATTAAGATTTTATGGAAAAGTGAATGACGACAGTAGGTCAGTGGTGGACCATAGTAAGGCAGCAATGATTCTGCGAGTAATGAGCTGATTACAACCGTGAGAGTTGTATTGGAATGGGTGTTGAGATTGAGTACCACTAATCGGGTCGTGGTAGTGTATAAGTTATCATTGATAAACTAATTAAGTAGAGTATCTACCTAGTGAATTATTATTCTTTCTTATCAATAGAGAGTCGTATTATTATACGAGGAAGGTTGCGGTGCAAGCATAGAATTCTAGTAGCGATGATGTATAAAATGAGATCCCAGATTCGATTTTCGATGTCGAGGGAGTTTCAAAGGTGATTGTGTATAAGCTCGAGGAAGAGCATGGGTCCATAGAATGATGAACGGAATAGAAATATTTAGGCATGTGAAATAGGATGCTATAATACTTGAGGTTGATATAAATACATATATATTTTGTTCTCCTATGACAAACCTCTATAGTTCAGAGGTAGGTTCCAAGCCAGATATTTTGTGGCAGTATATTTTTTTTATATATATACAATTCTCTTCAGTTCGTTCTTTTTTCTTCTTTTCATTTCATGTAATTTGAGAAGAACAACCCTTCCAGAAGGGGAGGTATTGCCGAATGACTATCTATCTGTGTGATAGAAGCCTAGTAGGATACCAACTATTGTTTAATTGCTTGTCAAGTACTAAAGGCTGGCCACCTTCTGTACTAACTATGCGAGATAACAAGTGTTCATGATCATAGTGATCTCTCAACAAATTCCTTTACTTCTATATGATTGATCAAACTTTGGGAAATAGAAACAGCTGAAAAAGGAGTAATAAAGTTGTGGTAGTATTCAGAATGGAAACACATTCGTGATACTAAGGTTGACGTGGTTATTAAAAGGTTATAGAATGCTAACGAGCAAAAGTATAACCAGTATAATATTAGGAACGGAAGGTAGTAGCGATTACGAACTGGAAAAGAATGGGTATTGAGAAGCAGAAGCTCTAATGCTAAAAGCATTAATGAGAGTCTGTGCAATAGACTTGAAAGAATTTGGAATGATCACTTAATTTGGATTGAGTTATCTTACGACAATAGATCATATGTCATTATCGAGATGTCGCCTTATGAGATCCTTGAGGGAAGACAATGTCGATCTCCCTTATGTTAGGATTAAGTTGTAGAGCGCAAGATGCTCGGACCCGCAGTTGTCCAAAGGACCAGGGATATAATAGATCTAATCAGAGGACGGCAGGTAGTAGCCCAAGATGGACATGATAGATATGTTGATTTGACACGAAAGGACAAAGAGTATGAAATAGGGGACCTAGTAATGTTATAGGTATCTCTTGGAAAGGATTGATGAGGTTCGAAAAGAAAGGAAAGCTAAGTCTACAATTTGTTGGACCCTTGGATATATTAAGACGTTTGGGAAGTTAGCATATGAGCTAGCCCTAACCCCGAACATGTAGCAGGTCGTAACGTGTTTCACGTATCAATGTTAAGGAAGTGTAATTCAGATGCCAGATAAATAGAGGCATATGAGCGCATAGATATGCAACCCGACGTAACCTATATGGAGCAACCAGGAAGGGTTATAGAGTGAAAAGGAACAAGTGCTTAGGAGAAGGATTATCAAACTAGGCAGAGTTTGGTGGTAGAACCACAATGTGGGAAAATTGACTCGAGAGTTAGAAAGTGTAATGCTAAGAAAGTATCCCCATTTGTTTTCTATCTGATTCCGGGACGGAATCCTTTTAAGGAGGGGAGACTGTAATAACCCCAATTTTTGAGAAATTTTGAAACCCTTATGAATAGTGTTTTTGCTGAACGAGAAAACTTTTCATGCCACGCTATGTAGGGGTTCTGTTATTGATCTTATGGGATATTATTAGTACTCTATGTGGTATATAAGTGTATGTAAAGATCGTCAGAATCCAATTCCGAACACTTTGATTTTTCCCGGAAATCCACAAGATACGGAGAGAATTGAGTATAAGGTAACAGGATAAAAAGGATTTAAATTAAAGGATAATAAGAGAGGATCATAGAAGGAATACAATATATTGAGAAAGGTTAAGGGAACCTAAGTAATAAGATCCCGGGTATGATCCCTCAAACGATAAACGAGAATGAAAGATAAGCGAACCGTAAAACAAATAAGTGACCAAGAGACAAGCTTGTACAAGAAGCCAGGGATTGTGACATCATCAAACCACAAGGTGTGGACAAGTGGGAGCATTATGACATGTGCAAGGTGACACAAGCATGACATGGGAAGGAAGGAGGTGTGGTGGCTTTTTAACCACACAAATTCAAGGGCAACAAGGTAATTAACTAAATCAAACACAAAAACAAGCCAACCAAGTCAAGCAAAATCATTTTCATCAAAATCAAAAAGAAACCAAGGCATGGTTCATCATGCTCTCGGCTTTTACTATTGCAAATGGGCAAGAATTCAAAAACTCAAGATCCAAGCCTCCTAAATTGGTGAGTTAATTCCCTAATCATCTTCATGCTTAGTTAGGGCTATATCATGAGTTTAAGCCATCAATTCCTTCTCCATCTTCTCCATTTAATCAAAGAAGAAGACTATGAATAGTGTTTTCAAGTTTTTAACTTGAAGTTTTTCTTGTTTTTCTTGAAGATCCAAGCATTCTTAAGACTTCTCAAAGCTTCTTAAGGCTTCCTAGCTCCTCCCACCACTCAAATGAAGGTATACCATCTCCAAACCCTAGATTCCTATATATTATAAGATGATTTTGATTAGTAGGATGATATTGTAGCTTGTTGTTGTGATTAGAGTTTGGGATTTGAATTGGTATTGAAATGGAATGGTAAATGTTGTTGTTTTGATTAAAAGAACTTAAGTATGATTAAAGTTAAGCTTAGGCATAAGTATGAATGATGAAATTGAATTGGTTGGGGTTGTTATGATGTGATGAGGATGGATGTTGGTTGTATGTTGGATTTGAGGTTGATTTGGAATGGGTTTGAATGGTTTAAAATATTGGAAATCGCGTAAACATAGCCGTCGTAACGTCCGATTTTCTTTGGACTGTTTTTGTGCATAGCATTAGGACCCGAGAACCCCCTGCTAGATTATGACCACTGCCATTTTTAGATAGCTCATGTTACGAGCTTCGTTTTGATATGTAGTTCGTTCGATTCCGATGCACGGTTTAGGAGAAACGACCGTTTCAAGTAACGGCGTTTCGCGAACGAAACTTTTCCCCTCGCCTTACTTTGAAACATAGGTTAAAGACCAATAAAGGTTAATTAATGTATGAAACATTTATGGTAAGTGTGTTAGGCAGTTGGTAAGACACTCGCGAAGGAATCGCTTTAAAACTCGTAAAGGTTACATTATTAAAAATGGTGGAGCCGAGGGTACCCGAGTGACTTAAGCGAATCAGTGAGCGCAAAACAAGCGTTAGAGTCTAAGTTAGTTAAAGTATAGATTTACAAGTGATTTTGGTTTAATTCCAACTTACTTGTTGTTTATAGGTTACCAGACTCGTCCCGAGCCTTTTATCACCCCAAGTCGCTCAGGCAAGTATTCTATCCGTTATACTGTTGTTGTGATGTATACATTTGTATATGCATGATCTTGCGATAAATGCATATTGGTTATTTAGCAAATTCTTGCGATATATTGTAGCATGTGATATGGTATATATGCATGTCTGTTTCATATTTTTGAAATATATATCTGTTGGTTCAGTTGATAATACCTATGCTAGAGAATAGCGGTAACTTGCATATACCCTTAGTATAGGGACCCAAAGGTGAAAATATTTTCTAAAACCGGGAGTCGAGGATCCCGAGTAGATTTTGTATATATGGATATGGATATATATATATATATATATATATTTATATATATATATATGGTTATAGTTTTCCAAACTATTAATCGAATAAGGTTTATTCGATAACTTTAACTTTATTTTATTATTGAATATTATTTCGAATATTATTCGAAGGCGTATGACTCCTTTTATTTATTTATTTGAATATTATTTGAATATTCATTCGAGGGCTTATGGCTCTTTTATATTATTTATTGAATATTATTTGAATATTCATTCGAGGGCTTATGACTCTTTTATATTATTTATTGAATATTATTTGAATATTCATTCGAGGGCTTATGACTCTTTTATATTATTTATTGAATATTATTTGAATATTCATTCGAAGGCTTATGACTCAGTTTATATTATTTAATGAATATTATTTGAATATTCATTTGAGGATCTATGACTCCGATTATTTGCTGAGGTATATTCTTTATTTTATTAAAGAATAAGGTGTCAATAATCAAACTTATTTTCGATTATTCAAATAAAGATAATACTTTCATATAAGTATATCTTTGGTTATTTAATACTCGTTTCAAGTATAAGTTTTAATACTTCTACTTCAATTATTTTTATAAAGATTATTCTTTATGGGAATATTATTTAAATAATAATATTCAGTCATTTTCTAAATATTCTGGGGACTGATTTACTTCATTAAATCAGCTTTACTCCAAACAGTCTATAAAGTGTTTTCGAGTCTTCAAAATGATTTTTAAAGTCAGAGCGGATCCCAAAACTCATTTTTATATTTAAGATCTTCCTTTTTAAGGGGATTTAAATACTCGCTCAAAACCTGGGGAATCCGGCTCTGTGGTGTATTTTATATTCGCAACGAGGTTGCAGTTTTGGTAAATGAATTGATTACTTGCCCAATGTTCGGGAAGTAAGCCCATCTAATTGAGTCGGCATAAGCGACAGGCCGGGGTACGGTCTATGAAAGTGTAAGTGGCTGGGTGGCAGTCCATCAACGCGTAAGAGGCCGGGTGGCGGTCCAGCACAAGGTCCTTATGTGGCCAGGGTGATGACCGGTGGGGGATTCATCCATCTACTAGTAGAAAAGGTTACTTATTGGTATCTTTGCCTGATCAGCAAGATATCTGGTTTATGCCAAAATTCTTTTCCTTCCAAATTCATTGGATATTGCAACTCTGTTCATACTTTACATGACAGAGGTTTTCAGGAAATGTATGGGAGATATATATGAATATATTTATATATCGGGACTTAATGAAGTATTTCGTAACTTCATTATTTATAATGATATTCAAAGATTGAATCTATTCAAGTATTATCTTGTAGTCTCATCTATGTGATGAACTTTTGAACTAATTATAACTTGAACGGTGGTAGTTCAAGTAGTATTTGGAAAAGATATAAGTATATTGGAGTATCTTGTAACTTCATCTTTTAAACTTAAATCTAGTAAATGATTGTCTTATGAATGACAAAGATTTTCAGAAAAATGTTGAGACAAGGTTAGATATATGAGATCACCTTGCAACGATATTTTTTTATATACAGTTATACACTGGGACTTTGTGTATATTATGCATGGAAGAGGACTTCCAATATTTTGAAAAGTATATATGTATATATACTGAATATTTTGCGACTTCATCGCATTAAGATATCAAACTTGGCTCATTTCTTTTGACCAAGACTTTCATGAGTATTATGAGTAGGCTCATATATTGTAAATCATTATACATATTATTTTGGTGGGCTTGCTGCTCACCCTTGCTTTATTTCTTCATCACACAACAACAGTTAGGAAAGATGGCCAGACTCTAGCAGACCCAGCGCAAGCGCGTGGGAAGCGTCCCGCGTCTTCCCGTTGATGTTGTAGCTGCTATAGCTGCAGAGGTAGATCTATTGTAGATCAGACCATCTACTTTTGAGAATCAATTATGTATAATTATAACTTGTGGCAGATAAGGGCAATTAACTGTAAATTTATCAAGTAATCATTTTGGGTTGTAATAACTTTTAAATTGTGGATTCAAAGACTTGTACTTATTTAAATTTCATCTCTGAGACTATAACGGGTTGTGGTGTGTGTTAGTGTGGGGTTACAGCATAAGGTTATTTATTATTAATTAAGTGAAGTGATATTGTGGAAAGAAAGACCGTGACGACCCGGATCCCCGACCCCGGATCTGGGGGTGTTACACACAGGGTCGTCATCATCAATGATTGACAACTCATTGTCATTCTTAATAACAAAGCCATAATACCTCTCAGGTTGGCGAGACACTCTCCCTGTCCTACGAATGGGCTGTTCCACAGAAGGTTGTTCAGTCTGAACAGGTGTTTCCACTTGATCCGTAGTAGTTTGTGCTTCTTGAACTTCAACAAGTTCAATTTTGCTCCCATTGTTTCCTTCAAGGATAAACTTTTTTTCCAAGAAGGTAGCATGTCTGGAGAGAAACACCCAATGATCGGTGTAAAAGTAATACCCCAAAGTCTCTTTAGGATATCCCACAAAATTACATTTTACGGATCGAGATTCCAGCTTATCTGGGTTAACTTTCTTGACATAAGCTTGACATCCCCAAATCTTAACGTGTTTAAGACTCGGTTTCCTTTCTTTCCATATCTCATATGGTGTTTGAGGAACAGATTTGGAAGGCACCTTATTCAGTAAATATGCTGAGGTTTCCAATGCATAACCCCATAGGAATACTGGAAGATTCGCATAGCTCATCATGGACCGAACCATGTCTAACAAAGTTCGATTTCTCCTTTCAGATACCCCATTTAACTGTGGAGTATATGGAGGAGTCCAGTGGGAGACTATACCATTTTCTTTGAGATAATCTAGAAACTCTCCATTCAAGTATTCACCACCTCGATCTGATCGAAGAGTTATAATACTGTGTTCGATTTATTTCTCCACTTCATGTTTATATTCTTTAAACTTTTCAAAGGCTTCAGACTTGTGTTTCATCAAATACACATATCCGAATCTAGATCTATCATCTATGAAAGTAATGAAGTATGAAAATCCACCCATGGCTTGCGTAGAAATTGGTCCACATACATCCGTGTGTACCAATCCTAGAAAATCTGCAGCCCTCTCTCCATGTCCACTAAATGGAGATTTGGTCATTTTACCCAATAGACAAGACTCGCATGTAGGATATGATTCAAAATCAAAGGGGTCAAGTAACCCTTCCTTATGCAATGTCTGCAGTCTATTTTCACTAATATGACCTAGCCTACAGTGCCATAAATAGGTCAGATTTTCATCATCTCGTTTTCTTTTATTAGTTTGTTCAATCTGAAGTAAATCATGCTCTACGTCACATACATACAGACCATTATTTAAAATGCCACGTCCAAAAAAGAACATTATCTCTAAGGATAGAACATTCATTATTCTTAATAATAAATGAAAAAAATCCACATCCAACATAGGAATAGAAACAATGTTCCTCACAATAGAGGGAACGTAATAATAATTATTCAAAATAATAGTCTTGCCCGTAGGCATATGTAAACTAAATGATCCTACAGATATGGCCGCAACCCTTGTTTCATTGCCCATACATAGAATCACCTCATCTTTTTCAAGAGTCCTACTTCCCTTTAGTCCTTGTAATGAATTGCAAATATGAGAACCACAGGCGGTATCTAATACCCAAGTAGAAATTTAACCTAGTGACATATTAACTTCGATCATGAACATGCCTGAATCAGAAGCGGGAGTCTTACTACCTCTCTTCTTCTTCAATTCTGCAAGGTAAACCTTGCAGTTCCTCTTCCAGTGCCCCAACTTATTACAGTGAAAACAAACAGCTAAATTAGGACCAGTCAACTTGTGAGCATCTAGTATGCTTCGGAGTGATAGTGCAGAAGACATGACGAATATAGTAAATCTGTAAATGATAAACACATAACAAAACTTAGCAAATATTCAATTTTATTTCAAAACACTATATGAATTGGGTCTTTATTCATAAGTGTCTCCTACTAGTTTATCTAATTTTTTCAACCCCCTAAGTGAAAATTAAGCATTCATAATGCTAGTGGGAATAGGGATCCTACATTCCATCACACAACCTCGGCTGTGGCACGAAACGTTATGTGATGTTCAATAGGCAGACAACTCTTGTCAATTACATCTTATGTTATTCCCTAATATAAGTTTAGCCTCTTGAATAATTGAGTCACGGCTGTGGCACGACAAACTCAATATTCTAAGTCAAGTCTAACCCAACATTTCATACAATTGAATCAGTCTCCAATGGCCCACGGCTGTAGCACGTACCGACCTTTAGATTCTAATTCAATGTACACATATCTGTGTAATAGACAAGTATTTCTTATTTCAAAATCAAAGCCCTCGGCTGTAGCACAAAACGACAATGATTTAAAAATAAGAACCACTTTCGACCATGTTGGAAGGCTATGACCGACACAAGCCCGTTGTGTCATTGGCCAATTACTACTTGATATTATTTAATTTTAGAGGGATTACGTTACAATCATAATCATATTATAAAGAGATTCTTCCTTTTAAATTAAATATTTAAAATCAATAATCGATAAGCAGATGATTCCCAGATCGGGTGGAGCATTGTCAAGAGGCGTCACTTAATAACCCTTTCTTACAGATAGAAATCTATTGTTGACAGAATCATCCTTTCTCTCAATATTGAAAATTCATATTCAATTACGTGTTTCATAAACACAAGAATCTCATGATCGTATTCATAATATTTATTGTTAAGGCAAGAAACGATTCCTATTCTAGATTTTCTAGAGCACGCCTTATATTCATTTAAGTTCACCTAAATCTATCATCGCATGGTAAACATAGGCATATATCTCATATATAAAATTAAATAAACAAGTAAATGTAAAGTGCAATAAAGTAAATATGTTTGGTTATGGCCCCATCCTATGTGATCTTTATCAAGCTCATGATAAAGATCAAGGTCAATCTAATATGGTGATGGAAATAAATACAACTACTTATTACATAAGTCTTCTTCTTTGTTTAGACTTCTTGTATGCCTCGTCTTCTTCTTTGTATCACCTCCATTGGATAGCCTTCTTGAGTCTTCAATTACATTACATGATTGAAAGTAAAACTAATCTAATGAACTTACAAGAATAACTCGAGTTACATTCGAGATTTATGATTACAAAGATTGACCACATGCAAGTCGTATTTAAAACCAAAACCAAAACCATTACACTAAGGTCGAAAGGCCATAACCATCCACCATGCTCATACAACACATAAAAGCATGTTAAAACACATAATATGATCTTAACATATCATATTATCCATGATCTAATCATAAAAAGAAAATATGACAAAAATCAGAAAAATCAGAATCAAATCAGAAAAACAAGAATCACTGTTTACGGGCAGTAAACGACGTCAAACGCCTTACAGACGAGTCGTTGATAATTTCAGCTATCAGTTTTGTTCAGACGCTCGTTTACCTATGGAATAGGGTATTCGTTTGCGTAAATCGGACACCAGACCCAGATTTTAGCAAATCTGCAGCAGCCAATTCAGAATCCGTATCTAATATGATTCTCATAATTAGAAAAAACATAAATCATGTATATATCAGTATATATACAGATTGCATAATCATCTTATGATTATACAACTCACATGAATATCATATATTCAAAACCATACATATATAAGCATATTATATCAACATCAAATCATGGCGAATCACGTACATGCTCATATATCGAAAACAGTTAAACACATAAACGAATTAAAAACTTTTCGCAAGTAGCTATGATACCATTGAAGGGTTTTTAGCACATAAACGCAACGAAAACGTAAATTTAAATCTTAAAAAAAATGAAACCCTCTGCAGGATCCATGCGAAAAATAATATTTAATTCGTAGTTCAGTATGTTTACCATAAGAAGCTTTATGTTAATGGAAAGATGGAGGTCTTTAATGGCGATCCAAAAATGATGAACGGAGATCCTTAGCAGCTGCTCCTCAAGTGTGAAGCACTCCACCGGTATCCACCAAGAAAACGATGTAATGAAGGAGGAGGAGATGGAGAGAATTAGGGGTTTGTAAATCTTTTTGGTTTTGGCAAAAATAGGGTCTATAATAGTATATTTATAGGCAAAATTTTCAGCTGAAAATTTTCCCATAAAATATTATTATTATTAACCTTTATTATTCTCACTAATAATTAAAACACCTTTTAATTATTAATCCTTTTTCTAAACACTTTAGAAATAATTCTCTCACTTGATTTAATTTCCAAAAATTAAATTCTTAATTAATAATATTAAGAACTTTTTCTTAATTAATTTATAATCAATTAAATCTCATTTAATCAATTATTAAATTTTCCAATTAATTATTTATTTCATAAATAAATAATTATCAGCCATTATTAATTAATTTCTCCACCATTAAATCATTCTCTTTTATGGTGTGACCCTGTAGGTTCAATATTAAGCCGGTAGTAGAAATAAATAATAATAAAACTATTTTATCATTATTATATAAATTCTCTAATTCATTAAATATGATTAATTAATTAATCATATTTATTCTACATCGTGAGGGATACTTCTCAGCATATCGCGACTATCCGGATAATACGAATTCACTACTTAGAATACCAAGAACCTATTCAGTGAGTAGTTACCGTACAATTAATTCCTTCTACCCTGCAATGTCACGATTAAATACAAGGCATGGAACTTGTGTCAAGCCTATCTTATTTAATCACTTGCTTTCCCATTCACTATGCTTAGTTCTATTTAATGTAAATTAGAAACTCCTTTCTAATTTCATTCACTCTGGCCAAAGATTCCTGAACTAACATAAGTGGATCTGCATTGAACATTCTCTTCCTACACTGGAAGGGGTAGATCCTTTATTGATCATACACTATATTCGTGTATAAATTCCTATACCCAGTAGAGCCCTTATAATTGTCCCTTGAGACTAAGAACTAAACCAAAGCATAGTTCAGTGTACACAAGATGACTATGATGACCTCAAGTCTAAGGATACTTGTACAACTATCACTATGTGAACAACTGCTGACACGTGAGTGAACTCCATCAGTTGTTCAACTGTGTGAGTCATGTTCAGTGAACTTATTCTATAATAAGCACCTACATACTAGCTATAGTGTCACTACACAAATGTCTATGAGAACAAGACATCCTTCATAATGAAGCAAGCATAGTATGTACCGATCTTTGCGGATTATTAATTACCAGTTAGTAATGCTACGACCAGGAACTATTTAAGTTTAGAGTTATCATCTTTTAGGTCTCATTATTATGATCTCATCACAATCAATTAAAGCTTTACTCTAAACTGTGGTATATCTTATTTAAACATTTAAATAGATAGAGCCCGCAATAAAAACAAAACAAGTCTTTTATTAATATCAATGAAATCAAAACAGATTACATAAAAGTTATTCCTAAATCCTCATACATGATTGGACTTAGGACATATCTCTTTCACTTGTTAGGTCACACAACACTATAGAAGGGGGTTGAATAAAGTATTTATACAATCAAATCGATTTAGAACACAAGTATGTAACAGTAATCAAGTTTATTGATAATAATAAGCTCTGTTATAAAATAGGTTAAACTACTCTCTCAGTGATGAACAATATCACTAAGAGCTGCTTGGTTACAATGCATAATGTTCTCGTTAACTTAACACGTCTAGTGTAAATCCTAAGTTGTGTTTATATAGTACACAGTTACAAGATATCTTCTAATTGATATGGAATATGATTCTGTCTCCTAAAATATATCAATCAGATATTATTTTCTGTAGTCCTATAGATGTCCAACTCCTAAAGCATATCTTCCTTTCTTTTAGTCTAGATCATCTCCTGTAAATCAGCCGCATTCCTTATTTGAAGTCTTCCCACACTTAAGTCCTGATATATCTTCTGACACCTTAAGTTCTGATATAAGTTCTGACTTCAGTAAATTCTGACTTCCAGTAAGTCCTGATATTAAGTTCTGAAACTAAACACAACATATTAGACATGACATCATAAATATATCTAACAATTGGGTCTTAGGAAAGAATGGAGTTACCTGTGTGATGTAGTTACTAAAGTATTTTCTGGTAAGATTAGCAATTTTGATTCTGTTAATGTCTCCATGCTCAACATGCTATACATGCTTGTAACTGATAAGTACTTCAATTTTAGTGATCTAGTCCTGTTTGAGTTTGGGTTTAAGTTAGGGGAACTTAATAAGAGGGGTAAGAGTGTTTATTATGCTAGATTTTTTATGATGCTTGCTAACCACCTCTCTGAGGACATTGTGATTGAGAACCCAACCAACAAGTTAAATTGTTGGGTTTAAGAAAGAAGAATTATTGCAGATCTCAATAGAGCAGATCACCACAAAGAGGTGCCACTCTTCTACTTTCCAGTAATGGAGGCATCTCAGGTAAGTGAGGTAATTTCTATTGTCTCTACTCTTCCAACCTCAAACCTTTCTTTGCCTTCTAGTGTAGCAACGACATCTGTGTCAATGACCAGACAGATGCCTACCTAAGCTGCCAAAACCAAAGTTTGAAAACCAAAGACAAAGAAAGCCCCCTCTAGTGTCTCTCAAAAGACGCTAGTCGTAAAATCCACTAAACAAAAAGAGGGGAGTGTGAAGGTGGGAAAGACAGGTGAGGGACAGGGTGAAACTCAAAGAAGCCCTAAGGATAAGGATGGTGATCATAGTGTACCCAAACCAAGACACACCATAGTTTCCCAACAAACTGTGGTTGTTAATAAGGACAAAAGCTCAATTCTAGTTTCATCCTCCCAAAAGGATGTAACTATTGAAACAAGCACTCAACCAGGAGTACAGAACAAAAGAGGTAGGGACACAAGTTTACCACAAACTTACATAAGAAAGAAGAAAACTAAAACCCTTGGGGATGCACAGGGTACAAAAATAGTGCAAACTGGAGCTAAAGACCCGATCACTGCACCATCTCAAAGTCAAATTGATGTGGCTCCAACAAATGTGGAGTCACAGCCAAAATCTGTACAAATTGACACACCTCAAATACCAAACTCTCCCACACACTCTTTGGATGTTGACATGATTCATACATCTCAACCAAATTCTCCATCTTTAACTCTTTTTGAGAAGCCAAAAATCCATGCAAGTGAGCATCATCTTCTAGATGATTTGTTGGCTCACTTGCCATTTCTTTCTGAGACTGTTAAAACTTCTGTGCCAAAATTTACATCAATCTGCACAGAATCTACAATAGACTCCACTCCACACTCATTCATTTCTACTCGCTCGATGGATATTGTTCATCCGTCGAGTAGTGATTGTATCCGGACAGATGTGCCTAACAGCAGTCATCCATCGGATAGTCAAATTACTAACCCGGTGGATATTTCTCATCCATCGGGTGTCTCTGCACAACTCAAAAGTTCAAATATAGTTACAAGTGCAGATGACTTAGTAAATATGCAATCACTATTAGGATTGAGGGAAGGTAGTGACTTGAGTGAGAGTCTGGGTTGCTCCCAGAAAAAGGAGAGGAAAAGAGTGATCCAATGCAGTCTATTTCTTCAGGACTGGCAAAAGTGAGTGTGAGGAGTCCCACCTTAGATGGTGAAGGTGAGGGTGGGGAGCCAAGGTGAGACCTTGATGCAAGAAAAGAGAGATAACGAGAGAAATGCAGGTACTGAAGATATAAGGGTGGATGTCATTGAAAGTGAGTTAATGAATGTCCATGATACAGACAGTGATGGACTATCTCAACAAAATCAAGTTGTTAAAGATTCTACCTCCCTTGATGCTGAGACATTTACTCATCCTGTTCCAGCATATCAACTTCTAGCTGGACAGGGCTATGACAATGCAGAAAGAATGCTCAATTTGGTGCACACCACACAGTTCATGCAAAGAGCTAAGGATACCATCACAGCTTTGCCCTCTACAGCTGGTGATGTTGATTATGAGACTGGTGGTTCAGAAGATTTCTTTGGAGGTAAGGATGAAGGAAGTGAAGAAGAGCTATTGGACTTAGGGGGAGAAGCAGACCTTAGTTCAAGGTCAGGCATGCCATCATGGGCCTTCTCCAAGAAATGTGATGAACATCACTTCAAGACTATACTCATCCAGCTAATCAGTCAAACACAGTCTACACTTCAATCATCCACAAATGCCAGCACCAAGAAGCTTCTGCAAGCACATCTTGCTTCTCTCCAACTACATCAAATTCAAGGCTATCAACAAAATCTAAATGTCACCACCATTAAAGCTGAAATTGGTGAAATCAAAAAGGACATTTCTGAGAGATTGGAAGCTAGACTTCCAGAGACAACAATGACAGACATCAAAAGACAGCTCAGGAAAAACTCAGATCTTGCAACCAAGGTGGATTTCTTGGACAAAAGAATGATTGCTATGGAAGCTTCTCTTACAGCAATTCATCTACACCAAGCTCAACAAACAAACTTGCTTTAGAAACTAGTGGCTGGACAGACCTCCTCCTCTACTCAACTTGCTGATAACAAAAATAGGGAGAAAGAGAGTTCTAGGAGTGAGGGGGAGCAAAAAGTGCTTAACATTCAAGTGAGTAAAGCAATTGTGCCAGCAATTGCTTTCACAAAGCTACCAGCTAAATATAGCATTGATCTGATAAATGAAGCAGCAGCCAATTTGAGAGCAGATGAGAAGAACCAGTTAAGTCTAATCAACTGGGAGAAAATTGATGAGAATATTGAAAAGAAGTTTGGTCCAGCTCAGAAGCCAGAAAGATCAGTCATTCATCACTCTCAAGTCAGGAAAATTTCTGTGAATGAAATAAGCATGAACTATCTGGAGAGAGGCCAAAAATCCTGCATCAAATCCCCAAAGGCAGATCTAATCATGAAGCCAAAGGTGAACTACTCAAAGTCTTCACTTAAGAACCCTTTGGACACAGTGTATGAGACACCAAAGCCTGATGAGAAGAAGCTATTGGCCAGGTCTATAGTATTCTACAAAGGTCCCGCAGATTCTGTTCTAAAATGAAGAATTTCCAAGGTTTTTAGAAATGGTAAGGAAATTTGTATGGTGGTTGGACACCCTCAATTTGCTGAAGAAAAAAGGGAAGAAAAAGCAAGATTGAGACAAGAAAAGAAGCAAGCTACTCTAGATGCTAAACGGCTCAAACAAAAGAAGGAGCAAGCTGCTATCTTGGCCAAGCTACAAGCTGTGAAGACCACAAAAGAAATTCCTGAACAACCATCTGAAACCACTGAATCTAAAGATCTAGAAATTGCAAGATGCACCCCAACAGAAAAAAAAATTCAGATACAAACTTCATGCCAAAATAAAATTGGACTTCAGTGATGAGGAATTGGAAGACTACATTCCCAAACAGTCTGCTACTACATCTCAAACATCCATGCCCTATGTGGTATATGAGGAATTCAAGGAAGATACATTCAAGAACTTCCATGGTGAACCTATCATTCCAAAAGATGAGCCAATAGACTGGGATAATCTACCAATTCCTGAGCTAAACATTCCTCTATTCAAGAAGCCAAAGAAAGCAAAGCTTAGAGCAATCAAGAAAGTGAAGCCCTCAACTCTCAGATCTAATACACTAGGCAAGGTTCAACCAAAAGTCAACAAGGGAGATCTCTTGTATATCTGTGACATCAAGAAATTTTCTGACCTAAACCTCTATATGGATGAACTGGAAGAAGTGAGAAGTATTGATGCTTACAGAAATCTACATGAAAGGCTAGTGTTCAAATATAAGGGAGGAAAAGAGATAACATGGCCACTTCACAGGATTCTTCAAGAGAGCCAATTTGTACTGATAAAAGTTTATTCATCCTTCAGGAAGAACTTTGGATTCAATGTGACAGCTAGAAGACTAGTGATATGGGCCTAAAATTAGCCTAGATATATAATAAATGTTAAATTAATTAGACCTGATATGGTCCAATTACGAAACCCATTTAATGAGGCCCAAAGCCATGATTATTTATTAATTTCGTAATTAATAAATAAGAGGGATTATCATCTTATTAAATGTGTCCTAACGATGATGTAATTCTATAAAAGATAGCCTCAAAGGGCACCAATACCAACTAGGAGTCTGATTCCTCTATTCTAAGACTTTAGAGTCTGTCCAAAGTCTGAGAACTTGATTAACAAGTCTCCTATCCCTAGTCCAATTCAAGGACTCTCAACATCTATATAAAGGGACTCACCCCATCAATCAGAACTACGTTTTTTGACTTGATCCTTGGCAATGAGCAAGGTACGTAGGCATCTTGTTAAGGCAGATTGAGTCACGAAACACAAGAGCAGTCAAATCAAACCTCGAAGCTCACATTCCCTAATAATAAATACAGCAATTAATATATTCTAGTTTTTTATCCATAACATTTGGCGCCATCTGTGGGAAGCACAATAACAACCATGGAGAGAACACGGAGAACAATTAGAGCCCTTGAAGAAGGAACACCAGCGGGGACAACCCAAGTGATTTCATCAACCATGGAGGTATCTCCTCATTCAACTTATGCAGCCACCCAAGGAGAAGCCTAGATAGGGGCAACTAAACCTCAACCATAAGGGATGATTTCCTCTGCTACTCAAGGTACGAATCCCCAACTTCAACAACTAGATACACCTGTGAATTCTCGACCCATTGGGTATGAGTATTCAACTATTGTGACTACTAACCCCTCATATGGGATGCCCCTTTACCCCGAGGTTGGAGGAAGTGGACATGTTGGACGGAGTGAAGCACGAGGGCGATCGCCCCCTATATACGTGGTTTGGCTCCTATACCGGAGGATCAAAAATTCTCTTGCCCTTACACTGAGAGAGACTTTGAATCTTTGGATGATGATGTGGCCCCAAGAAGGAGGCGTGCTGGAAAAGAGCCGATGCCTGATGGTAACCAGCATTCTAGGAGCACCCAAGGGACGAATCCCCAAGAAGTGCAGGAGAGAATCAGGGCTCACGAGGCTGAGATTCAAAGGCTTAAGCGTGACTTAGAGGCGCACCAGAACACCAGACCCCCACTACCTCCAAGGGGGAGGAATCCTCCTTCTATCATAGACCTGCATGGTCCAATACAGAGAAGGGCTGTTGTCCCAAGGGTCGATCCAAGCAATCTTCTTCCCCTTGGAGATCCTGATGATCCTACCCCACCATTCACTGACGAGATAATGAATGCCCGTATCTCAAGAAAGTTCAAGATGCCCACTATTAAAGCTTATGATGGCACTGGAGATCCCTCCAATCATGTCAGGACATTCTCTAATGCACTATTATTGCATCCCATGAATGATGCTATTAAGTGTCGGGCCTTTCCTCAAACCCTGTCGGGTGTGGCTCAAAGATGGTATACTCGTTTTCCCCCGAACTCTATTGGGTCCTTCAGAGAATTAAGTCAGACTTTTATTAAGTAGTTCATCAGCGGGAGAGTGCATGAGAAAAGTTCAGCATCCCTCATGAGCATTGTGCAGGTAGCAAAGGAATCCTTGAGAGATTACCTGAATCATTTTACAAAGGAAGCTTTAAAAGTCCCGGACCTTGATGACAAGGTGGCTATGATAGCACTGCAACAGAGAACTAGGGATGAGTTCTTCAAGATGTCCTTGGCCAAGCGCCCCCTGAAAGCATGTTGCAGCTCCAAGATAGAGCCGAAAAGTACATCAAAGTGGAAGAGAGCATGAGGAAGACCGTAATAAGTAATGAGCCCGCTGGAGGCAAGAGGCGGAAAACCAATCTGGAATATATTGCAAAGGACAAGTATCCTAGAACTGAGCAAAGCAATGACTCAACCCTGAAGAAGGGAGGGCCTGGACAAAAGTTCACAGATTATGCTAAGCTGAATGCTCCTAGAAACCAGATTTTAATGGAAATCGAGAAAGATCGAGATATTCGTTGGCCTAAACCCTTGAAGGCTGATCCTACCAAGCTAGATAAGAGCAAGTATTGTAGATTTCACAAGGATGTTGGTCATGACACCGATGAGTGTATGCAACTGAAAGATGAAATTGAATTCCTCGTTAGAAAAGGGAGATTGAACAAGTACACTGGAATGGAGGAGATAGGAGCAACAAGGTAAGAAAGAACTTTGACGATCGAAGAAGAGATCAAGAAGATCAGGGGTGAAATCCCCAACCTAGGGGACCGGTGATAAATGCAATCTTCGGAGGACTGCGACCGTGAGGGCCTGTGATAAACACAATTTTTGGAGGACCAACTGCTGCTGGATTATCCAAGAACTCCAGGAAAGCGTATACCCGAGAAGTTATGCATATTGTTGGGGAAGCCCCGAAAAGGGCCAGGACAGGACTGACAATGGCTTTCGATGATTTTGATCTGGAGATTGTGAAATTTCCCCATGATGACCCGCTGGTCATAACCCCAATAATAGGGAACAACCCGGTAAAGAGGGTCCTTGTGGATAATGGTGCTTCAGTGGATATCTTACTCCATGACACCTTTTTAAGGATGGGATACAATGACTCCCAATTGACCCCAATCGACATGCCGAAATATGGATTTGCGGGAGTGGAGTGCCCCGTGGAAGGGATAATCAAGTTGCCAACAACCATAGGACAGGAACCAAGGCAAGCAACATAGATGTTAGACTTTGTGGTGGTGAAAGCTAGTTCAACTTATAACGCTATCATGGGAAGAACAGGGATACATGCCTTCAAGGCAGTCCCTTCTTCCTACCATTCAGTTATGAACTTTCCCACCCGGAATGGGATTGGAGAAGAAAGAGGAGATCAAAAAATGGCTAGAAGTTGCTATGTGGCCTCACTAAGGGCAGATGGAGTTGGGGGGCAGGTTCTGCCTATTGAAGATCTAGATATTTGAGAGAATGATGAGAAAAGAGGGAAGCCATCTGAAGACTTGGTTTTAATTCCTCTAGCTCCTGAGGATCCTGAGAAAGTTACTTTTGTTGGAGCCACACTAGAGGAGTCCCTTAGAGGGAAGTTAGTGAATTTTTTGCAAGAAAACAGTGATGTGTTTGCATGGTCGGCAGCTGATATGCCAGGCATTGACCCGAAACTAATTACTCACAAGATGAATGTAGATCCGAGTCGGAAGACGGTGAAGCAAAAGAAAAGAAGTTTTGCTCCAGAGAGGCAAGAAGCTATAAAACAGGAAGTAGAGAAGCTCTTAGAGGCTGGTTTCATTGAGGAGATACAATTTCCGGAATGGTTAGCAAACCCTGTAATCGTGAAGAAGGCCAATGGAAAATGGAGAATGTGTGTGGACTTCACTGATCTGAATGATGCATGTCCTAAGGACTGTTTCCCATTACCAAGGAAAAATACTTTGATAGATGCCACTGCTGGGCATGAGATGCTGAGCTTCATGGATGGATTTAGTGGATACAATCAGATCAAGATGCACAAGGATAACATTCCAAAGGTATCATTCATCACTGACTTTGGTGTTTATTGTTATCTTGTTATGGCATTTGGTCTCAAGAATGCAGGAGCCACCTATCAAAGGTTGGTAAATAATATTTTTAAGGATCTTATTGGCGAGACTATGGAAGTCTATGTTGATGACATGTTAGTCAAGAGTCTAGTAAAGAATGACCATATAACCCATTTGAGGGAAGCTTTTGAGGTCCTGAGATACCATAAGATGATGTTAAATCCTACGAAGTGTGCTTTCGGAGTAGGGTCTGGAAAGTTTTTGGGATTAATGGTCTCCAAGAGAGGAATCGAGGCCAATCCCGATAAAATAAAGGCAATCCTGGACATGGATCCACCAAAAACTATCAAAGATGTTTAGAAGCTCACAGGAAGGGTTGTTGCGCTAGGACGATTCATCTCCAAGTCAGGGGACAAGTGTTTGTCGTTCTTCAAGTCCTTAAAGAAGGTTAAAGATTTTGTATGGAGTGAGGAAAGCCATAAGGCATTCGAGGAGTTAAAGAAATATATGGCTCAGGCCCCGTTATTGGCCAAGCCAGCTTTGAATGAAGTCTTATACTTGTACTTGGCCGTTTCAGAGAGTGCCTTGAGCGCTGTGTTGGTTAAGGAGGAACTGAATATCCAAAAACCTGTGTATTATGTCAGCAAAATTCTACATGGAGCTGAGTTAAATTATTCAACTATTGAGAAGTTTGCTTTAGCCTTGGTAATGGCTTCGAGGAAGTTGCGTCCCTACTTCCAGGCTCATAAGATTGAGGTACAAACAAATCAGCCCCTGAGAAATATTATTCATAGTCCCAAGGCTAGTGGGAGGTTGATCAAGTGGGCAATAGAGCTGGGAGAATTCGACATCAAATATAAGCCACGAACGGCGATAAAAGCCAAGGCATTGGTTGACTTCGTGGTGGAATGTACCATACCCAACCAAGAAGTCGGGGGGCAGGAAGATACCATACCTCAAGATAAGGAAGTTGATAAGGGGGACAAAGAAAAGGATGATAAGGAGAAGGAATATTGGGTCCTCTATTTTGATGGAGCATAAAAAACAAATTCAAGTAGAGCAGGTTTGGTTTTACAAAGCCCTGATGGGTTCTTGATTGAATATGCTATAAGGTTAGACTTCCCGACCACAAACAATGAGGCCGAATATGAAGCTCTGATAGCTGGCCTTGGTTTAGGAGGGACACTTAGAGTCAAGAACTTAAAGGTCTGTGGAGACTCGAAGCTGGTCATATCCCAGGTAAAGGGAGAGTTTGAGGCAAGGGATGATACGATGGCTAAATATGTCCACCTAGTAAGGGCTGTGATGACACAATTCGATGAATGCCATATTACGCACATTCCCAGAGAGGAAAACGCTAAGGCAAATGCCTTATCAAAGTTTGTTTCATCTGAGATAGAGGAAAGTTCGGGAAGTTTATACTTCCGCATTCTGATGACACGGAGCATTGATGTAAAGCTTATAGCTCCTATAGGTCTGGGAACGTCATGGATAGATCCCATTAAGGCCCATATTCAAATCGGTTGGCTGCTAAATAATGCTAATGAAGCCCGAAGATTGGTTGTTCGAGCACTGAGATACTCCCTGATAGATGGAATTTTGTATAAAAGATCCTATGTGGTTCCTTACTTAAGATTTCTCAGGCCCGATGAGGCACGCTTGGCTCTTGAGGAAGTACATAAAGGAATCTGTGGGCAACACTTGGGGGGCAGAGCACTGGCTCATAAGATAACCCGTTTAGGCTTCTATTGGCCAGAGATGATGGTCGATGCCAAAGAGTATGTGAAAAAGTGTGATCGCTGTCAGAAACATGCCCCTGTCGTTCGACAACCCCCCGAGATGATGACTTCAATCAACTCTCCCATCCCATTTGCTATGTGGGGAATGGATATACTTGGGCATTTCCCCATGGCACGGCAAAAAGGAAGTTCCTGATTGTAGCCATTGATTATTTTACTAAGTGGATTGAAGCCATGCCATTGGTCAAAATCACAACTAAGCATGTTACATAATTCCTGTGGGAAAACATCATGTGCCGTTATGGAATTCCCTGTATCCTAGTTACCGATAATGGAACACAGTTCAATAATGAAAAATTCAAGAAGTATTATGAGGAGAATGAGATTGAGTTACGATTTACCTCCTGGCTCATCCGCAAGCTAATGGGCAAGCGGAAGTGGCAAATCGAATAATCTTGGATGGACTAAAGAAGAGAATCGAGAAATCAAGGAATAATTGGGTGGATGAAATACTCCCAATACTATGGGCTTATAGAACTACTTGTAGGGTCACTACGAGAGCCACCCCCTTCATGTTGGCATATGGAGCAGAAGCGGTTGTTCCAGTAGAGATATCACATTCGACTCCCAGGATTCAAGCCTTTAACGCTGAATAAAATGAGGAAGGGCAAAGATTAGCCCTGGATCTAATTGATGAAGTACGAGATGAAGAACATGCAAAGATAGTTCGTTCTACTACAACCTAAGGGTTAAAGAAAGGTTCTTCAAGCAAGGTGACTTAGTCCTGAGGAAGGTAGAAGCCTCTGGCGTTGGGCAAAAAGGGAAGCTTGCCCCAAATTGGGAAGGACCATACAAGGTCAAAAGCGTTCATGGAAGAGGAACCTACAAGCTGGAGACTATCGATGGTTTTGAAGTTCCGAGAACTTGGCATGCACAAAACCTGAAGGTTTACTACGTGTAAAATGATTGAGTATGATTCACACTTATCGAGATGACAAGTAGGTTGAAAAGCACCTTGAAACTTTGCTCACTTAGGATTTACATGTTTTAGTTTGAGGATTATTAAGACTTGTGTAAGGTTTTAGTTTGAGGATTATTAAGACTTGTGTAAGGGATGAATCCCAAGAGTTTCCATAAACTTGTTTTAGAGTTGTTTGGTCCATCTTATTCTAAAAACTATATGGTTGAGTTTTCTTATCTATTTTAGTACAAGTACGAGGAAAAATAAGGGGAAGCTATCAAAAGGCTAGCAAACTAACTCCCATAAAGTAGTATAAGTACTTGAAGAAAAATAGTAGAAAAGCAAACAAACAACTTAAAGTAACATAATGAACCCCGAAGGGTAATAAGTTCCAACACAAATAAGTTAATATATAAAAGCCACAGTAGGCCAATAAGAAAACTAGTCTAGGTCCTTAAAAAAGTCATCATCATCATTTTCCCCATCAGTAGCAGTAGAAGGGGGAACAGGCTCATCTCCCATAGGATCAACATCCCGGGGAGGAGAAGCTGTGGCATCGGCGGAAGTAATGAGAGTAGGAGAGAGAGGAATATCCTCAAGAAGAGGCCCTTTCCCAGGTAGGGCAGGAACTGCGTAGGCTGCAAGAGTCACCTCTGGGATCTTCTTCCCAATCTCCTCCACTATCTGCTCCCAGCAGCTAGAAAAGGTCTCAGGGAAGTTAGTATCATACTCGGCATTCAGGACATCCCGAAAGTTCGGAGATGCCTTGTACTCAGCAATCACCTCAGCCCGAGCCCTCTGAGTGTCCATCTCCAGCTTGCGAATCTTCTCATTCTCCTCAGCCAGCTCTTCTCCACCTCACGAAAGCGAGTGAAGTTAGCCTCTGAAGCCTTGAGGTACCTATCCCTATCCCTCTCAGCAATGGTCAAGCTAGTCCTCACATCCTTCAGGGTGTAAAGGGCATCCTGGAGATAGGTATTCATCTACACAAACATATCCAAATACAATAAGTATGGAAAGGTTAAAAAAAAGCCAAAAAATGAGCTAGGGAAGAAACTTACCGAAGCTACGGCCTTAGCACCCAGGCGCTCTATCTGTAGGTCGTTAAAAGACTATACTATCTCAGCCCTGTCACGAGGCATAACCACGCTCTCGGACCAAACAACGGCAGCCTCGGAACTCCCCACCACCGTATCCCTCCTCTGAAGGCCCCACGTCACGGTAAAGGGAGAAGTATCCTCATCGAGGCTAAGGGGCCTCTCGGATATAAAAGTAGGGACAGATTCCTTAACTGTGACCGAAGGGCCATCTCCTATCCTCACCCGCTTATCACGGTGAGCCTCAACAGCGGAGCCCTTGGCAGCACGGGCCTCCCTCTTCTTAAAGATCACATCCAGAGCCACTTTGGCTGCAAAAAGAACATAAACATATAAGAAAAAAATGATAGAGAAGGAGGAGTTAAGTGGTGAAGAACTAAAGGGAAAAGAAGTAACCCCGGGACCCAGGTCGCTAAGACCTAAACCTTTCAAGTTGCCCTCTGATAGAATGAGAGCACAGTGATGCAAGTTATCAGCAGTAATGGCCTTGATGGCCGCATCTTCATCTATTCCCAACTTTAAGTCTCTTAAAGAGCCGTCTATACTTTTTGAGAAGTTGGGCCGAAAAAAAGGTCCCAACTCTCTTCGACATCTAGATACACGTAAAACCACTCGGCCTTCCAAGTTGGGTACGAGTCAGGGTTGGTACCAGAAATGAAACAAGAACGGACCAAGGGTCTATGGACTATTTTTACCCATCCTTGATTATCGGGAACATTTACAAATTTAAATAAGTAGCGAAAAACACAAACGTTGGGCTCAAAACCGTGTTTACGTGATTGGGCCATATAACAGTGAATGAAACTCCAAGAATTGGGTGTGCGTTGGGTCGGACAGACTCGGGCTTCAGCCAAAAGGTGAAAAACGAAGGGATGAGGAGGAAGACATAAACCAGCATAGAAAGTCTCCTTATAGACCCGAATGGCCCCAGGCTTTAGGTAACATGCCCTATCATTTGGGCCTGGAGCCACGGCCCTATACGGGTGTGAAATACCAAAAAGACGAGCTATGGTGCCTACTTTTTCAGAATCAAATCTAGAAGGATAATTATATGCATCTAAGTATAACATATTAGGGAAGGCTTCGCCAAACTCGGTTAAAAGGTCCCTAAGAGAAATGACTGAAGAATGAACGAGAGATATTTTACCTCGGCTGGCCCTAGAAGGATGAGGTGCAGCTTGGGGAATCTGAGAGTGGGAAGAGTCGGAATCTGCCATGGATGATTAAAGCTCAAAACCCAGAAAAGCTCTTGAAGATGAAGGAGATGAAGATTTAAACGGAATCTTCAAAATAAGCCCAGAAAACGGTGGTGTAGAAAGCCGGAAATCGCTTTATGGTGGCGATACTTGAGAGAATGGTTACAGATAAGAAAAAGGGAGAAGTGATAAAATTTTGAGGAAGTGAAGTGTGAGAAATTAACTCTCACTTCACTCCTTATATAGGTGAACATATAGAAGCTCAAGCGCATTTGGGCCGAAGGAAATGGGCCTAGTAAGGGCGGGAAGCCCATAAAATTTGAATTTTGAAAAAGATCTAGAACATTCTTCACGAAAAAACCAAAGTTTACCAAACATACCTAGGGGCAAAACCACGCCTAGAGGACATGATTCCGAGGCGTGGTACCAAACATGCCTCCTAGGCGGGGGGTCACCCACGCCTAGGAAGGATAGACCCTCTAATAATGACCAGGAGATAGCATTCTTAGGCACTGTTGGAAGGATGCCTCCTAGGCGGGGGTCACCCACGCCTAGGAAGGATAGATCCTTTAACAATGCCCAGGAGACAACATTCCTAGGCGCTGTTGGAAGGATGCCTCCTAGGCGGGGGTCACCCACGCCCAGGAAGGATAGACCCTACAACAACGCCCAGAAGACAACATTCTTAGGCGCTGGTGGAAGGATGTTTCCTAGGCGGCGGTCACCAACACCTAGGAAGGATAGACCCTCCAAGAACGTTCAGGAGACAACATTCCTAGGCACTGTTAGAAGGATCCCTCCTAGGCGAGGGTCACCCACCCCCGCCTAGGAAGGATAGACCCTCCAACAATGTCCAGGAGACAACATTCCTAGGCGCTGTTGGAAGGATGCCTCCTAGGCGGGGGTCACCCACGCCTAAGAAGGATAGACCCTCCAACAACGTCCATTAGACAACATTCCTAGGCGCTGTTGGGAAGATGCCTCCTAGGCGGCGGTTACCCATGCCTAGGAAGGATAGACCCTCCAACAACACCCAGGAGACAATATTTCTAGGCGCTGTTGGTAGGATGCCTCCTAGGCGGGGGTCACCCACGCCTAGGAAGGATTGACCCTCCAAGAACGCCCAGGAGACAACATTCCTAGGCGCTGTTAGAAGGATGCCTCCTAGGTGGGGGTCACCCACGCTGTAACACCCCTAGATCCGGGGTCGGGGATCCGGGTTGTCACGGTCTTTCTTTCCACAATATCACTTAATTTAATTAATAATAAATAACCTCATGCTGTGACCCCACACTAACACACACCACAACATGTTATAGTCTCAGAGATGAAATTGAAATAATTACAAGTCCTTGAATCCATAATTTAAAAGTTATTACAACCCAAAATGATTACTTGATAAGTTTACAGTTAATTGCCATTATCTGTCACAAGTTACAATTATACATAATTGATTCCCAAAAGTAGAATGCCTGATAGATCTACCTCTGCAGCTATAGCAGCTACGATATCAACGGGAAGACGCGGGACGCTTTCCACGCGCTTGCGCTGGGTCTGCTTGAGTCTGGCCATCTTTCCTAACTGTTGTTGTGTGATGAAGAAATGAAGCAAGGTGAGCATTACAGCTCGCAAGATAATATATAGTGTAAACAATAATGCAAGTATCTAAATAGATAACTTACTAGAACCCTTTATCAAGTGTAAGGTAATTACTTACTGGATATAAGCTTAAAGGAAGATGAAGTTACCAATTACTTCACTATACTTATACCATTATAGAAAACTACTTGAACTACCATTATTCAGAGTATAATAGGTTTTCGAAGTTCATCACATATGTGGGACACACAAAAGACATGCATAGATTCGATCTTTGAAATATTATTGAATAAAATGAAGTTACGAGATACTTCATAAAGTCCCGATATATATATCCACATATATATCTCTTATACATTTCCTGGAAACCTCTGTCATGTAAAGTATGAACAGAGTTTGTAATATCTAATGAATTTTGGAAAGAAATTTTTTTTGGCATAAACCCGATATCTTGTTGATCAGGCAAAGATACCAATAAGTAACATTTTCTACTAGTAGATGGATGAATCCCCCACCGGTCATCACCCTGGCCTCATTAGGACCTTGTGCTGGACCGCCACCCGGCCTCTTACGCGTTGATGGGCTGCCACCCAGCCACTTACACTTTGATAGACCGTACCCCGGCCTGTCGCTTATGTCGACTCAATTAGATGGACTTACTTCCCGAACGTTGGGTAAGTAATCAATTCATTTATCAAAACAGTAACCTTGTTGCGAATATAAAATACACCACAGAGCCGGATCCCTCAGGTTTTGAGCGAGTATTTAAATCCCCTTCGAAAGGAGGATCTTAAATATAAAAAAATGAGTTTTGGGATCCGCCCTAACTTTTAAAAATCATTTTGAAGACTCGAAAACATTTTTAAGAATGTTTGGAGTAATGCTGATTTAATAAAATAAATCAGTCCCAATATATTAAAAAATATCGGAATATTATTATTTAAATAATATTCCCATAAAGGATAATCTTTATAAAAATAATTGAAGTAAAAGTTTTAAAACTCATACTTGAAATGAATATTAAATAACCAAAGATATACTTATATATAAGTACGATTTTTATTTGAATAATCGAAAATAAGTTTGATTATCGAAACATTATTCTTTAATAAAATAAAGAATATTATTTAGTAAATAAGAGGAGTCATAAGTCCTCGAAAGAATATTCAAAATAATATTCCTTAAATAAAATAAACTGAGTCATAAGTCCTCGAATGAATATTCAAAGTAATATTCATTAATAAAAATAAAGTTATCGAATAAACCTTATTCGATTAATAGTTTTGAAAACTATATCTATATATATATATAAATATATATAATGTACTCGGGAACATCGACTCCCGGTTTTAGAAAATGTTCGCCTTTGGGTCCCCTATACTAAGGGTATACGCAACTACTGCTTATCTCTAGCATAGGTATTATGCAATTCTAAGTGTTGGAATCAACAGATAGATATCAAGATTACGAAATAGACATGCATATAAACCATATCAGCATGCTCCAATATATCGCAAGATTTGCTAATTAACCATCATGCATCTATCACAAGATAATGCATATACATGTATACATCACAACAACAATATAACGGGTAGAAAACTTGCCTGAGCGACTGGGGGTGATAAAATGCTTGGGATGAGTCTGGTAACCTATAAACAACATATAAGTTGGAATTAAACCAAAGTCGCTTATGAATCTATACTTTAACCAATTAGACCGAAACGTTCGCTTTTGCGCTTAACGATTCACTTAAGTCGCTCGAGTACCCTTGGCTCCACCATTTTTAATAAATTAATCATTAAGAATTTTAAGGCGATTCTTTTGGGAGTACCCTACCAACTGTCTAAACCAATTTAAATAAATGTTTCATAATGCAATTAGTCATTTAAGGTCCTTAACCAATGTTTCAAAGTAAGGCGAGGGGTAATGGTTCGGTCGCGAAACACCGTTACTTAAAACGGTCGTTTCTCCTAAACCGTATATCGGATTCAAGCAAACCACATATCAAAATGAAGCTCGTAACATGAACTATCTAATCATGGCAATGGTCAAAACCTAACAGTGAGTTCACGGGTCCTGATGTTAAGAACAAAAGCAGTCTAAGGTAAATCGGGCATTATAACGGCTATGTTTACGCGATTACCAAATTTGTACAACTCCAAATCAATCAACAATCAATCCCACAATCATTACTACAACCAAACTCCATCCATACTCTACTACAACAGGCCCAACATCTCAAGTTCTCCAATTTATACTACTCTAAATCATGAACTAAAAGCTTATACTTAAGTTCATTAACTAATAATCAAGATTTACAACTCCAAAAACATTACAAAATCAACCAATCTCTATATATTCAATAACCATGCTTCTCATGAACTATACTACTCATAACAAGCTCTTAACATTCAATAATAATGATAGGTTAAGAGATTATACCTTCCTTGAGAGTAGGAGTAACTAATGAGCTTGAAACAACCTCGGAAAATCCTTACTAAAGCTTTATCTAAACAAAAACACAAGATCAAACTTTCAAGTTCTTGAAAAACACTATTCACTCTCTTTTTCCATGAATTATTGGAAGAGATTGTGAAGGAATTTAAAGCTTAGATTGATAGGATATCTATATCTATGTACAAGGAACCTTAGATAATTACCTCACTAATTAACAAGGCTTGGAACTTGAATTTGAATTTTTTCTTCTTTGAAAAAGAGATGAAGCCGAGAGCTTTTGTTGGAAAGGTGAAGTCAACTTTGTGTTTTGTGTTTTTGATTTGTTTGGCTTGGTTGTTTTGTTTTTGTTTTAATTGATTAACCTTTTAACCATGGTAAAATTTGTGTGGTTTATAATCAACCAACAATTCCTTCCCTTTTGGTCATGCTTATGTCATCCTCCTATGTCATATTCCCACACTTGTCTTCTTCTTGTTGGTGTGATGACATCATCATCACTAACCTCTTTGATTAACTCCTATAAACTTGGCTAATGACTGCTGATCTGTTATACGGTTTGCTTAACTTTCGTTCTCGTTTATCATTTGAGGGATCATACACGGGATCTTATTACTTGGGTTTCCTTAACCTTTCTCAATACATTATATTCCTTTTATGATCCTCTCTTATAATCCTTGAATTTAAATCCTCTTTATCCTGTTACCTTATACTCAATTCTTTCGGTATCTGGTGGATTTTCAGGAAAAATCAAAGTGTTCGAATTTGGATTCTGACGATCTTTACATACACTTATATACCATATAGAGTACTAATAAGATCTCAGAATAACAATAAAAGAACCTCTATAAAGTGTGGCATGAAAAGTTTTCTTATTCAGCATAATCAGCAAAATCACTATTCATAAGGGTTGCAAAAAGTCCAAAATTTTAGGGTTATTACAGTCTCCCCTCTTTCCGTCCCGGAATCAAATAGAAAACAAACGGGGGTACTTTTCTAGCATTGCGCTCTCTAGTTCCCAAGTTGATTCTTCCACATTATGATTCTGCCATAGCACTCTGACCAGCTTGATCACTTTGTTCCGAAGCACCTGCTCCTTCTTATCCATAATCTTTACTGGTTTCTCCACATAAGTCAGATCTGGTTGCATATCCACCTGCTCGTACTCCACTATGTGTCTGGCATCCCGATGATACTTCCTTAGCATTGACACATGGAACACATTATGAACTTGTTGTAGTTTCGGGGGTAAGGCTAGCTCGTAAGCCAACTTCCCAATCCGTCTTAGTATCTCAGAAGGTCCAATGTATCTTGGGCTTAGTTTCCCTGTCTTTCCGAACCTCATTAATCCGTTCCAAGGGGATACTTTTAGCAGTACTAAGTCCCCTACTTCATACTCCTTGTCCTTTCGGGCTAGGTCTGCATATTTCTTCTGTCTGTCTTGGGCTGCTACCAGCCGTCCTCTAATGAGATCCACTATGTCTTTGGTCCTTTGTACCACTTCGGGTCCGAGCATCTTCCGCTCTCCTACTTCATCCCAGTATAAGGGAGATCGACACCTTCTTCCATACAGGGCCTCATAAGGCGGCATTCTGATGCTGGCATGAAAGCTATTGTTATAAGAAAACTCGATCAACGGAAAGTGATCATCCCAACTTCCTTTAAAGTCTATTGCACAGACTCTCAACATATCCTCTAGTGTCTGGATGGTCCTTTCACTTTGCTCGTCCATTTGGGGATGGTAAGCGGTACTCATATTTAATTTGGTCCCCGCACATTCTTGAAAGCTCCTCCAAAATCTGGAGTTGAACCTGGGGTCACGGTCTGAGACAATGGACGCTGGGACTCCATGTCGCGTCACTATTTCCTTAAGGTAAATGTCCACCAATCTATTGACCGTGTATCTCTCATTGATAGGAATGAAATAAGCTGACTTTGCCAGTCGGTCTATAATCACCCATATGGCATCATGATTGGTTTTCGTCCTTGGTAAGCCGATAACAAAATCCATGGCTATCTGTTCCGATTTCCATTCGGGAATCTCTAGGGGTCGTAAAAGTCCACTGGGTCTCTGGTGCTCTGCCTTTACTCTTTGGCAAGTCAAACATTTGCTTACCCATTCTGCTACGTCCCTCTTCATGTTGGGCCACCAGTAATACTCCTTCAAATCCCTATACATCTTGGTGCTTCCCGGGTGAATGGAATACCTTGAACTATGGCTTTCATCCAAAATCTCGTCTTTAAGCTCATGAACATTCGGAACCCAAATCCTGTAGGAATACCTCATTATCCCCTTATCATCTCTCCCAGTATGGATCTCTTCTCCAGTCATTGACTTTCTGCCTTCATTCATTACTTTCTCTTGGCGCAATCTAATCTTTTCCAATAACTCTGGCTGCATCGAGATCACAAACAGCTTTTCAGTTCCGGCTCCGGTTACCTTTACTTCTATTTCCATTCTCTCGAAATCCCTTATCAATTCCTCCGAAGTCATTATTATTTTGAGTTTTTCCTTCCTGCTAAGGGCGTCAGCCACCACGTTGGCTTTCCCTGGATGATAGAGAATCTCACAATCATAGTCCTTGATTAGTTCTAACCATCTCCTATGGCGCATGTTGAGCTCTTTCTGCGTAAATATATACTTGAGGCTCTTATGGTCTGTGAAAATCTCGCACTTCTCTCCATACAAGTAGTGCCTCCAAATTTTTAAGGCAAAAACTATTGCCGCGAGCTCAAGGTCATGAGTAGGATATATAATCTCGTATTCCTTCAGTTGTCTCAACGCATACGTAATCACCTTACCGTGCTACATAAGCACACACCCTAATCCTTTGTGCGACGTGTCACTATATATCACAAAATCTCCTTTTTCGTCTGGCAATGCCAACACCGGGGCCGTTACCAACCTTTTCTTTAATTCTTGAAAACTGTTCTCGCATTTTTCTGTCCATTCAAACTTCCCTGTCTTACGAGTAAGTCGTGTCAAAGGGGCTGCGATCTTCGCAAAGTCCTGTACAAATCTACGATAGTAGCCGGCCAATCCTATGAAACTCCTTACCTCTATGGGTGTGGTTGGCCTTTCCCAATTTCAGACCGCCTCTATCTTGGAGGGGTCGACCAATACTCCTTTTTATTGATCACATGTCCTAAAAATTGTACTTCATTCCGCCAGAATTCACACTTCGAGAATTTGGCAAATAACTGTTCCTCTCTGAGTATTCCTAGAGCTATCCTCAAATGCTCTGCATGTTCTGCCTCGGTCCTTGAGTATATTAAAATATCATCGATAAAAACTATCACACACTTGTCCAAGTACTTCTTGAATACTCTGTTCATTAAATCCATAAAAGCCGATGGGGCGTTGGGCAATCCAAAGGACATTACCAAGAACTCATAGTGCCCATACCTGGTACGGAACGCGGTCTTGGGAATATCTTCGGGTTTAATCTTTAGTTGGTGATATCCAATTCTCAGGTCAATCTTGGAAAAATAAACAGCATCCTTTAGCTGGTCGAACAGATCGTCTATTCTAGGTAACGGGTACCTGTTCTTTATGGTTAGCTTGTTCAACTCTTGGTAGTCGATGCACAGCCTCATGCTCCTATCTTTCTTCTTAACAAATAACACTGGTGTTCCCCACGGAGACACACTGGGTTTTATCATACCCTTCTCCAAAAGTTCCTGCAATTGGGTAGCTAATTCCTTCATTTCTAATGGGGCTAACCGGTAAGGTACCTTTAAAACTGACGCCATCCCTGGGGCCAACTCAATAGCAAATTCAATCACTCTATCGGGTGGTAATCCCGAAAGGTCTTGTGGAAATACATCTTCAAATTCGTTGACTACCGGAATATCTTGCAAGTTGGGCACCTCCTTCTGCATGTCCACCACATAGGCTAGGTAAGCCTCGTTTCCTTTTCGTAGCATCTTATTGGCCTGGGCCATGGTCAAAAATTTCTGCGTCTGCCTCTTTCCTCTAAATATGACTTCTTTCTTCCCTGGGATATTCAACTTAACTTTCTTCCCCTTACAGTCTATCTGAACATCATTGCTAGATAGCCAGTCCATTCCCAAAATTACATCAAACTCCCCTAATTTAAAAGGAATCATATCAACACTAAAAGATTGTTCCCCTATGCCTAACTCACAGGCAGGGTGAATCTGGTTAACAGGAATAATTTCATGGTTGGCTATTTCCACTTGTAAGGGTTCTATCAAGGGTTCAGCCTTAAGTCTTAATTTATGCGCAAAGTCCTTTGATATAAAAGATTTAGTTGCTCCAGAATCAAATAAAACATTTGCACTGATTGAATTTAGAGAAAGGGTACCTGCTATCACATCTGAGTCTTTCATAGCATCTTGCACTGTCATGTTGAAAGTTCTCGCAGTAGATGGCTTATTAGAAGCAACTATGCTTGCTCCTGAAGCTGCTAGTTTATTCATTGGGCATTCCCTCTTCCAATGAACCGGGCGTCCACACTGATGACAAGTGGTGGTTGGGCGGTTAATGGGGGTTGGCGAAGTGCACTTGTCCGAATAGTGACCTTCTCGACCACACTTGAAGCAGATTACCGGCTTTCCTTTATACTCCCCAGAATGCATTCTTCCACAAGTGTTACAGGCTGGCAATGGGGGTCGAGACTGGTTAGAATAGGACATTCTTCACTTCTGGCCGCTCTGGCTCACATTCACACTCATTGGCCACTTAAACCCAGTGTTCTTTCCCGGTAGGGACACTGCTCCTCGATTAAATCTAGTTGGGAAGCTCCCTCATGCGGAACCTCCACCCATGCTCATACTTTTCCTCTTTATTCCATACTTCTCTCTTTCCTTCTGCATCTGTTCACTTCCGGCTTCTACAATTGTTGCCTTTTGCACCAGAGTGGCATAATTAGTATGGTCAAGGATTGCCACCCTATTCTGAATCCACCATTTCAGTCCCTGTTGAAACCCCCTAGCTTTCTTTTCCTCGGTGCTCACAAACTCCGGTACAAACCTTGATAACTCAGTTAATTTTGCTTCGTACTCTGCTACAGATAAGTTATTGTGCTTTAGCTCCAAGAACTTGAGCTCCATCTGGTTCTCCATAAACCTCGGGAAATACTTTCCCAAAAACAACTGACTGAATCTCTCCCAGGTTATAATAGCATCTGTCTCCATGTTTTTCTTGGCCTCCCACCAGTAGTTAGCATCTCCTTTCAGAAGGTAGGTAGCAAATACAGTCTTCTGTGCCTCATCGGTACTCAGAATCTCAAAGGATTTCTCCATTTCCTTTAGCCATGCCCTTGCCTCAACTGGGTCGGCTGATCCGTGGAACTCAGGGGGCTTCAGGGACTTGAAAGCCCTGAAAGAGTTTGCCACAACATTGTTATTTCCTTGAGGGGGTGGGTTGGGTTGATGTTCCAAGTTCTGCCTTAGTAGTTACATAAACTGTCCCATGGGATCCATGCCTGGGTTTGGTACTGGTTGCTCAACCTCAGTTTCTCCTTCTTCAGCCTCTATCTCAAATCCTTCAACATCATATGTTTCCTCCTTGTCTTCATACAGGGAGTCATACTGTTCAACATAATCCTCATCTTCCTCTTCACTGTGTTCTTGGTTCCTATCGTCCTGGTTATAGCTTCCCTGGTCCTCGGATCCAGGGTTCGCCCTAGTTTCAATCTTTCTTGGCGGCATGATACTGATTTTTTTTTGGGAAATTCAACGTTAGGTCACAATCATACATAAAATTGTGCCTTGTACAGTTTCTATAATGGGGAGAATGTATCTCGCAATTCTATTATATTATGACAGTTCTAATAAGAAGTGCAGTAATAATAACGATAAAAACAGTGATCTCGTCACTAAGGAACTGAACTGAAAGGAAACAAACATATACATAATGCGAGAAATACATAGTTTGATCTGGTCAAAAGTAGAACAGTTCTACAGCCATCTACCCAAAAGTGATACACAAGTGTCTATCTGTCTAGTCAGAGAAAGGGATGCTATATACAAGTCAACTATCCCGGATAATTGGCTCTTACTATGGCCTCGACTAACTAGACGACTAGACTACCCCATCACTGGTCCTGAATCACACACAGTAAGAGCCAATGGAAAAGGGTTGGCTCCCACACCCTTTCCATCGCATGATGGAAAATGTAGTTAGCCTGCCTCCTAGAGAACCTGCCATGCCTGTCCCCCTGGAGTGATCGGAGTCTCGCACGGGCCGTGAGCTCTATCCCATTCAGCTCCCTCCTCAGGGATCGGGGTATGGTAGCTCTGGCCTCATAAGCTCGGGCACGCTGACCAACCCTCTCCACCTCCAACTCCCTCTTGACCTCATCCTGTCGGGCCTCAGCAACAGCCACTCGAGTCATCAATACATCCTAAACATAGTCGTGAGCTAACAAAGACTGCCTATGGGCAGGGTCGAGAGGTGGTGAATCTGAAGTCGCTGGGGGTGCCTCATCGGTCTGCCTCATCGGTCTGCCTAGGCTCGGGAGTATGGGTCTCATAGCTGTCATCATAGGGTCTCCAAGATAGTGGTGCAGGCGTAGGAGCTCTGACCACCGAGAGTGAGGGTAAAGGGGTACCAGTGTACTCTACCATAGCTCCGACATGCTCCTCAGCCACTAGGACCTCATCCGGGTCCTCCTTATCTGAACTCACAATAACCTCCGTCTATGACTCCTCTGAGTGGTCCTCATCCTCCTCCTCCATCTCAAGCTCCTCCTGATCCTCGGCATCTAGCAGTGCCTCATCATGCTCATGCTCGAACATCTCTGGGTCCTCTATCTCATGTGCCTACACATTAAACAAGCTAAGTTACTATCATGATACTTATAAGGGTTCCCTTAAGGGTTTTAACTGTCAGTGCTACTTTAAGTAGTCTGACTATGAACTTGGCAAAAGTTCTTATTATCTTTGTGAGTTTATTATTATATCGTCGCATCATCTCTGAGGTTTATAACGCTTAGCTCTGATCCCATTTCTGTAACACCCCCAGATCCGGGGTCGGGGATCCGGGTCGTCACGGTCTTTCTTTCCACAATATCACTTAACTTAATTAATAATAAATAACCTCATGTTGTGACCCCACACTAACACACACCACAATACGTTATAGTCTCAGAGATGAAATTGAAATAATTACAAGTCCTTGAATCCATAATTTAAAAGTTATTACTACCCAAAATGATTACTTGATAAGTTAACAGTTAATTTCCATTATCTGTCACAAGTTATAATTATACATAATTGATTCCCAAAAGTAGAATGCCTGATAGATCTACCTCTGCAGCTATAGCAGCTACGATATCAACGGGAAGACGCGTGACGCTTCCCACGTGCTTGCGCTGGGTCTACTTGAGTCTGGCCATCTTTCCTAACTGTTGTTGTGTGATAAAGAAATGAAGCAAGAGTGAGCATTACAGCTCGCAAGATAATATATAGTGTAAACAATAATGCAAGTATCTAAATAAATAACTTACTAGAACCCTTTATCAAGTGTAAGGTAATTACTTACGGGACATAAGCTTAAAGGAAGATGAAGTTAGCAATTACTTCACTATACTTATACCATTTTAGAAAACTACTTGAACTACCACTGTTCAGAGTATAATAGGTTTTCGAAGTTCATCACATAGGTGGGACTACCACAAAAGACTTGCATAGATTCGATTTTGAAATATTATTGAATGAAATAAAGTAACGAGATACTTCATTAAGTCCCGATATATATATCCACATATATATCTCTTATATATGACCTGGAAACCTCTATCATGTAAAGTATGAACAGAGTTTGTAATATCCAATGAATTTTGGAAAGAAAAGAATTTTGGCATAAACCCGATATCTTGCTGATCAGGCAAAGATACCAATAAGTAACCTTTTCTACTAATAGATGGATGAATCCCCCACCGGTCATCACCCTGGCCTCATTAGGACCTTGTGCTAGACCGCCACACGGCCTCTTACGCGTTGATGGGCTGCCACCCAGCCACTTACACTTTGATAGACTGTACCCCGGCCTGTCGCTTATGCCGACTCAATTAGATGGACTTACTTCCCGAACATTGGGTAAGTAATCAATTCATTTATCAAAACAGCAACCTTGTTGAGAATATCAAAATACACCACAGAGCCGAATCCCTCAGGTTTTGAGCGAGTATTTAAATCCCCTTCGAAAGGAGGATCTTAAATATAAAAAAATGAGTTTTGGGATCCGCCCTAACTTTTAAAAATCATTTTGAAGACTCGAAAACATTTTTAAGAATGTTTGGAGTAATGCTGATTTAATAAAATAAATCAGTCCCAATATATTAGAAAATATCTGAATATTATTATTAAAATAATATTCCCATAAAGAATAATCTTTATAAAAATAATTGAAGTAGAAGTTTTAAAACTCATACTTGAAATTAATATTAAATAACCAAAGATATACTTATACATAAGTACGATCTTTATTTGAATAATCGAAAATAAGTTTGATTATCGAAACATTATTCTTTAATAAAATAAAGAATATTATTTAGTAAATAAGAGGAGTCATAAGTCCTCAAAAGAATATTCAAAATAATATTCCTTAAATAAAATAAACCGAGTCATAAGTCCTCGAATGAATATTCAAAGTAATATTCATTAATAAAAATAAAGTTATCGAATAAACCTTATTCGATTAATAGTTTTGAAAACTATATCTATATATATATAAATATATATAATGTACTCGGGAACATCGACTCCCGGTTTTAGAAAATGTTCGCCTTTGGGTCCCCTATACTAAGGGTATACGCAACTACTGCTTATCTCTAGCATAGGTATTATGCAATAATAAGCATTGGAATCAATAAATAGATATCAAGATTACGAAATAGACATGCATATAAACCATATCAGCATGCTCCAATATATCGCAAGATTTTCTAATTAACCATCATGCATCTATCAAAAGATAATGCATATACATGTATACATCACAACAACAGTATAACAGGTAGAAAACTTGCCTGAGCGACTAGGGGTGATACAAGGCTTGGGACGAGTCTGGTAACCTATAAATAACATATAAGTTGAAATTAAACCAAAGTCGCTTATGAATCTATACTTTAACCAATTAGACCCTAACGTTCGCTTTTGCGCTTAATGATTCACTTAAGTCGCTCGAGTACCCTTGGCTCCACCATTTTTAATAAATTAATCATTAAGAGTTTAAAGGAGATTCTTTCGCGAGTACCCTACAAACTGTCTAACCCACTTTACATAATTGTTTCATAATCCAATTAGTCATTTAAGGGCCTTAACCTATGTTTCAAAGGCGAGGGGTAATGGTTCGGTCACGAAACGCCGTTATTTAAAACGGTCGTTTCTCCTAAACCGTACATTGGATTCAAGCGAACCACATATCAAAACGAAGCTCGTAACATGAAATATCTAATCATGGCAATGGTAAAAACCTAACAGTGAGTTCACGGGTCCTGATGTTAAGAACAAAAGCAGTCTAAGGTAAATCGGGCATTACGGCGGCTATGTTTACGCGATTACCAAATTTGTACAACTCCCAATCAATCCACAATCATTACTACAACCAAACTCCATCCATACTCTACTACAACAGCCCCAACATCTCAAGTTCTCAAATTTATACTACTCTAAATCATGAACTAAAAGCTTATACTTAAGTTCATTAACTAATAATCAAGATTTATAACTCCAAAAACATTACAAAACCAACCAATCTCTAAATATTCAATAACCATGCTTCTCATGAACTATACTACTCATAACAAGCTCTTAACATTCAATAATAATGCTAGGTTAAGAGATTATACCTTCCTTGAGAGTAGGAGAAACTAATGAGCTTGAAACAACCTTGGAAAATCCTTACTAAAGCTTTATCTAAACAAAAACAGAAGATCAAACTTTCAAGTTCTTGAAAAACACTATTCACTCTCTTTTTCCATGAACTATTGGAAGAGATTTTGAAGGAATTTGAAGCTTAGATTCATAGGATATCTATATCTATGTACAAGGAACCTTAGATAATTACCTCACTAATTAACAAGGCTTGGAACTTGAATTTGAATTTTTTCTTCTTTGAAAAAGAGATGAAGCCGAGAGCTTCTTGTTGGAAAGGTGAAGTCAACTTTGTGTTTTGTGTTTTTGATTTGTTTTGCTTGGTTGTTTTGTTTTTGTTTTGATTAATTAACCTTTTAACCATGGTAAAATTTGTGTGATTTATAATCAACCAACAATTACTTCCCTTTTGGTCATGATTATGTCATCCTCCTATGTCATCTTCCCACACTTGTCTTCTTCTTGTTGGTGTGATGACATCATCATCACTAACCTCTTTGATTAACTCCTAATTACTTGGCTAATGACCGCTGATCTGTTATACGGTTCGCTTAACTTTCGTTCTCGTTTATCGTTTGAGGGATCATACCCGGGATCTTATTACTTGGGTTTCCTTAACCTTTCTCAATACATTATATTCCTTTTATGATCCTCTCTTATAATCCTTGAATTTAAATCTTCTTTATCCTGTTACCTTATATTCAATTCTTTTGGTATCTGGTGTATTTTTGGGAAAAATCAAAGTGTTCGAATTTTGATTCTGACGATCTTTACATACACTTATATACCATATAGAGTACTAATAAGATCTCAGAATAACAATAAAAGAACCTCTACAAAGTGTGGCATGAAAAGTTTTCTTATTCAGCATAATCAGCAAAATCACTATTCATAAGGGTTACAAAAAGTCCAAAATTTCGGGGTTATTACACACGCCTAGGATGCATGGCACCATGAGAGCCCATTTTCCGATTATTTAATTAATCAGAAAATTGACCAAAAATTAGGAAAATTTCCAAAAATTCCCTAGAAAATAGGGAAAAAAATCCCAGAAAATCAGGAAAATTTTAAAAATTATTTTCAAAAATTATTTTTTTAAAAAAATATTCTTGAAAAATTAGGGAAAAATACCTTTGAGTACCAGTAAATTAAGGGAAAATTCCTGTAAAACAGGTAAAAATCCCTAAAATAAAGGGAAAATTCCTGGAAAATGCCAGAAAATTCCTAAAAAGAAGGAATAAGGTAAGGAAAATAATAGAGAAGTTCTAAAATAACCCTAAAGCCATGTGCAAGGAAAGTCGTTGTAAATGTGTAGGTCGCTCCACGCTTTACGCAAAAATGATACCCTGTAAGGGAACAAATGAACTTAACTTCTGCGAAATCGGAGTTCTTCAAATCATCAAATAAATAGGATAATCATAGTTTCATCACAATCATCAAGAGTTCAATAAAATAATTCTCACAAGATTAAAACGGAGTATTCAAGCACGATAGGTTCATCAATTCATCAATTCGCTTACTTCCAAAAGGAAGTATCATCATCAGTTCATCAAGTATCAGTGCAAGAATACTCATTTTTCATCAGTGAATCATCAGTCAAATCAAATCAGTCATTATTTAAAGATCACAACATCAACAATGAAATAGTACAGTATATACTTATCGTGCACCGCTTAACTTATTCTTTATGAATCCCGAACTTTGAATTGATTTTACTTCCCAGAAGTTGGGGGGCAAATGATATGGGCCTAAAATTAGCCTAGAAATATAATAAATGTTGAATTAATTAGACCTGATATGGTTCATTTACGAAGCCCGTTTAATGAGGCCCAAAGCCATGATTATTTATTAATTTCTTAATTAATAAATAGGGGGGATTATCAGCTTATTAAATGAGTCCCAACGATGATGTAATTCTATAAAAGATAGCCTCGAAGGGCACCAATACCAACTAGGAGTCTGATTCCTCTATTCTAAGACTTTAGAGTCTATCCAAAGTCTGAGAACTTGATTAACAAGTCTCCTATCCCTAGTCCAATTCAAGAACTCTCAACATCTATATAAAGGGACTCGCCCCATCAATCAGAACTACGTTTTTTGACTTGATCCTTGGCAATCAGCAAGGTACGTAGGCATCTTGTTAAGGCAGATTGAGTCACGAAATACAAGAGCAGTAAAATCGAGCCTCGAAGCTCACGTTCCCTAATAATAAATACAACAATTAATATACTCTAGTTTTTTATCCATAACAACTAGTTCTAAAGAAGATTGAAGAACTGAGGAGTATTAGAGCCATAGATGCACTCCCAAAGACTTTAACTATTCCTTACACAGGGAGTAGAGTGCATCTAAGGCCCTACTGGCTGATAGAATTCATGGATGACAAAGGAGTTAGAAGATTCTTCAGATTAAAGGACCAGTTGAGCATCTCTAGCAATGAGACTCTTCTGAAAATGCAAGGAACGCTAGATCTCTCAGACGCCGATGAACTTGAATTCCACAGACAGCTTCAAAATCAGATAGAAGAAAACAACAAGAGGCTTGGGAAGAAATCCAGACAATCAAGGAAATAGATCAATCTGCTCAGACTAGAGGAGCACCTTGAAAATGATTGTGAGCAAATCTTTGTACACTTTGTCTTGTCAATTTTTAGTAAAGAATGCAGCACTTTTTAGTTTTATCTACTACCTTTTGAATCTGTATTTTTAGGGTGTTTTGTTATCATCAAGTTTCTCTTAATTTATGGCTATAATTCTAGTAGGCATAAATTGGGGGAGATTGTTGGGAATATGTTGTGAACTTGATGATTACATTAACAAAACACCTTAGTAGATTTAACTTAGTGAAAAATGTAGCACTCGACGGATGATCAAATATAGTCCCAATGGATGACTGAATATAGTCCCGATGAATGATGATTTGACATCCATCGAGTGAGCAGCTTATGTAACAATAAGTATTGTAACACATTTCTGTGAACAACTTTATATAGATCCTGTAGTAGCATATGAGTCATGTTGACTATTATTAGATATGCAGAATAGGGTGATTAATTATAAATATAAGATGTCTTGTAATTCTGCATAAGTGAAAAGGAGTCAAGTGTCAAATAGCTACCCGACGGATGATCAACAAAGCTACCCGGCGGATGACAATCATGTACCCGACGGATGATCAATTCAAACATCTGTTGACAGTAATAAGACAGTCACATGCATTGGGTGTTTACAAAAGGAATGTGGGAGCTTGTTTAACAGGAAATGAAGAACAAAGAAGAATTACCATTTCCATGCAAGTTAAGAAGATTTTCAAAGATGCTGGAATAGAGTAGTGAAGCAGCATGGAGTTTGACTTGATAATTTTGTTTTATTATCCTGTCTTATTACCATGTAAACTTGGTGATATATAAACCAAGTGTAGCTAGTGAAATAAATAACTAAGCAAACACTTTTAGAAGAGAAATAGACGAGGTGATAAGAACCCAAATTTTTGACATCGATAAAAGACCTTTATGAATAGTAACCTTGTGGTCTAATAAAAAAAACTTTTGCGACCACACCATAGACGAGTTTTTAATTTAAGATTCTGAGTTGATATTGTGAATATACGTACCAAATGAGTGTATGTAAATGCTATTAGTTTTCGAAGAAAACGAACTTTGAAAAAAATGACCATATTTATGAATCATCGAGGATTACGGGAATCACAATATAATTATGAATTTAAAACCCTATGGATTTATATTCAAGCATGATAATTCAAAATATAGTAATAAATACGAAAGGAATTACGTCGCGAACCATTTACGAGGAAGTATTACGAAAACGTTTAAGCGACCGAGCGAACGCGTAAACAATTAAATAAGCGTAATACACTAACTAACCATAGTAAGAAAGTAACCATGGTTACTTTATCAAATAGTGAGCTAGAGATAGGATGATTAACCAAGGCTAAGCAAATAGTGAGCTAAAGGGACTAAGCAAGTGGCTTAGCTTGTAATCTACCACAAGCTAGCTAGATTTGTCTCCAAGATTAGCAACATAAATAAAATATTAGGATATAACTAGAGAATAAAAATCAATATAAGATATCATAAGCTATCACTTGCATCATTCCAAGAAGCAACCAAGAAGCATCACCAAAAACTCTCTCTTTCTCTCCTACTTCTCTCCATTCGGCCCTTCATCAAAAACCAAGGAAATCAAAATCAAAACCTCAATCTCTAGCCATGGATAAATCCTCCCATAAAATATCAAGATTCCTAACAACCAAACTAAGGAAAGACAAATCTTTGAGCTCTTTTTATCAAGGTTTGATGGGTGAAATAAAATCAAGAAAGTTGAGAATGAATAGAATGAATAGTAACTCTTCTATGGTTTCTTGATTTCAATGGTTGTTTTAGGTTCCAAATACCCTACTAAGCACTCCCAAGACTTCACCATCATCAAGAAAACATCTCAAGCTCTCAATAAAGGTAAAAATATTTGACCCAACTTTATTTAAGATTTAAGTTCAAGATCCTTTTAGTATGTAGTTGTAAACCTAGTTTTAGTAGTGGTATTGTTGAAATCTTGATGTTTAGCTAAGTAGATTTAAGGTTGATTGTTGTTACCTCAATAACATGATGTTCTTGAGAGGAGTTAGTATGTTGATGATGATATGTTTATTGTTGGTGGTAGTATAAAGATCTAAGGCATAAACGAAATTCCGATCGTAAATGTAATCTCACTAAAATGAACAAAACGTAACTTTAAGTTTCTGCAGAAAGTCCCGAGGACTAAAATGTAGTTTCTTAAAAATTCACCATTTATTATGATAGACAATGTTATAAGGATTGTTTAGGCGCTTGAATCTCTTGATTCCGATTTACGGATCAAAAGTTATGGCAATTTTACTAAAGGTGATTTACGCGACAAAAACTGCTACGAATTACGAATTTTGAAAATATAAAGGATCCACTTAAAAATATTCATAAATCATGAACATTTTACAGAGAGTATTATATTGAGTTTCCTAACTTCCATAAAAAATTCAAGTGGAAATAATGATTTTTCAATTTTATAAAAATGTCGGAGCCAAGGTCGCGCGAAGTACGAATGTCAAAAACAACCCCTGTTAGGAAACTGCAACTTCGAGATTTTTACCCCTGTTACTAGAAGACTATTTTCAAATGATGTGTTCTAAATTTTGTCTAAATTGCGTATACAAAAACGGTGTATCAATTGAGTTAACGGTTTGAGAGATATCAATATTTTAGTGAAAGCGGGTTGAAAAATAGAACTCCGTAGTTGACCGAACTTTTGAAATACTTTTCACCTAATTAAATTCATTTTATCAAAATGAAACTTTTAGAATGAATATTACAAACACTCAAGAAGCTCCTCGAGGTAGTTTCTTATTGAAATACTAATTTTACGAATTATTAAAAATGATAGAATGTGAGTCACATAATAGTAACACTCGGTAAAGTCAACTCTAGAAGACTACTTTGACCGTCCATTTCGACCAAGGATTGATACTTATTTCGAGTCGGTCGAATATTGAAAATTATGAAGTATTAAACTTATTAGAATATAAGTTGGTTATGAGAGTAGGAATGCTGATTAAGATTATGATATTTGTTGAATTGAAAACCCGGAACGAGAGGAAGTCGGAAAACGTATCTTGGATTCCAGGCAAGTTTTCAAACCCTACCTTTTTAGAACTGTTGTGTTGTGATTGCTTTTAAATACTGCAATATCTGCATGATAAATGTTTTACGGAGATTTATAAATTGTTATATATTGAATCATAAGATATGATGATTTTGGTATAATAAAAGTACCGGATTTGAAACGATATATATTTAGACCGAGGATTGGTCGGTGTAAGTTTATAAAAACCCGGAAGTATTCCGGAGTTGTTATATTTGAGAAATGTTAATGCTAGAGAATAGCGTAACATGTATATTATAGACCGAGAGTCGGTCGGTATGTATATTTAAGATGAAAACCCGGGAATCATTCTGGTGATATTATAGGGCGATTACAAGTCCATAGTAGTACGTTTTAAAGGGACTCAACATCCACTTACGAAATATTAAGATACCTCAAACTTTTACTAAAACGATTTTCCAAGATCATATTCCCTCAACTATATTTTATTGTTGAATAATAAATATTATACACCTATTCATTTATTATGGGAGAAGTATACTCCAACGATTATTTATTTCAAACCCGATTAAACATTAAAGATTATTAAATTGCGTACACATAAATTAGTTGAAGAATATTATTTAAATATTCTTTTAAAAGTAAACTCATTCGAGGTTTAATTATTTATCGATTATCATTTAATTAATTATTATTTACTGAAAGGTTTATTTATGATTTAAAAATCGTAGAACCTGATTTAAAATACTTTCTGATTTTCGAAAAATCATTCGAATAATTTCAGATCATCGGAGAATATTATCTCGACTTATTTCGAATATTTTGAATATAGTTTCAAAGAGAAACTCCCCCTTATTTAATTATCTGTTGACAACGGTCAACTCACATCCTTAGTACTTCCTCTGAAAACTTTCGGAAGTACATATATATATATGAAGTAAAGTTGTGCCTATCAACAAGCAAAACGCTTGAGGGAACTTCGATGTGGTTCGAGTTCTCTAGATATGATAGGATCTCTTAAAGGACAAGGGAGGGGTAGGATCCAAGTACTTTGTGTATTGGATAGACTACTGGTACTGTAGGAGACGGTACAATATGTACCTAAGGACCTGCGAAGTGTGTGTATACCCAAAATGAGGACACATAGCCCGTATGCGGCAAGGGTGATAATCGGGATATGAAGGTGTCGTCCTTCTACTAGTAGAAAAGGTTACTTTTATCGTAGTACGACTGATCATCATATGCGGTGGCTCCAATGAATGTCCTATATTCTTCAAATTAGAATCGAGATGCAATACCGTAACCCAAGCCTAGGTGCTGGGTTTACCATTAAGGTATTTGCAGACTAATAAGTCAATCAAAGAATTGTTTTGAAAAGAGGTGTGTATCACCAAGAAAACCACTTTGAATAAATACGTATCCTTGTACGGAGTACTATACTTTCCTTTAATAGTCTTTAATACTGTTGATTATTATGGTTGAGCATTATTGCTCACTCTTGCTTTCTTTTAAATGTCACAACATAACAGATTACCAGTATGACGGCATGGGACTTAATCACTTGAAATAGTGGGGAGAATCCCTTACAGCTTTGTCTCAGGTGGACCAGAGTATCCAGATAGGTATAAGATGTTAGTAGTAATTATTGTAACTTCATGTAGAGGTTATGAATAATTGTTTAAGATTCTGTAAAGTACATTTGAGTGTAATAAAAGAAGATTACATTTTGTACATCATTTCTAAGGCTATAACTTGTGTGTGTGTGCGTGAGATTGGGGTCTATTGGATTATTGAATCAATACAGGTTACATATGAGTGGAGGATGGCGTGACGACCCAGATTCCTTACCCCGGATTTGGGGGCGTTACAGAAATGGTATCAGAGCCATAAGTTATAGTACTTAGAGATGAGAGTGTTAGGAATCTGTCTAAATGCGAGATTGCGTAAGAGCTCATATAGAGTTCATCATTGGACTACCGGATGTAGCCCCAATGTGTAGGTTAGGATAAGTATATATTTGAGGTATTAAAGAATGACTAATAGGACCACTGGAGATTATCAGAATGATGAGAAGAAAAATTAGAATCATATATGATTTGGCAATGATGTGGATGTAGAACTCGGAGATGAGTCTCCAGGGCATCTAGAGTAAAGACAATATTACCAACACCATATGTTCATTTTGATAACATGAGCCTTGTTACTCGTAGTTCTTTAAAGGTTGCCCATGAGGGGGCATCACATGTGAGAACCATGAAGTTTAATTATTAATATGCAGTTAAGGTTATTGTCCCAAACTAGTTGAAGGTGTCATTTTACCAAGTAGGATGTGAATATTGTATTAATCACGAATTCACCAGAGATAGTGTCCAATATACCCTTCAGGATATTTTTCTATTAAGGAAGATTTGAATGTAATATAAGAATATTATCGTAAGATGACTACACTACATGATATTATTAGTGTGCTTAACATGTAAGGTTATGATGGTTTAGCTCAGAGATCGAGAGCATCGAGAATTGATGGCATGCCTACAATTGAATGGCGTAAGATTACAACGAGCGATAGTTCGATCAGGACCTTTTAAAAGGATAGACCAGTGAGTCTAGAGCGGAATTCTTCAGTAGAAATGATGTCAGAGACTACATATATATACTCGTAGACCTCTAATATATTCGGTAATGTATGTTCACTTACACACAAATGCCACCGAACTTATGGACTGCATTGAGATCCCTAAGAGATCTCTTTGATCTGTTCCCAGGGAGAACTAGCCACTTGTAGTTAGTAACGGATGCGTGTAGCAGGCCCCTATCGGCTTAAAAGATGCTTTTGGAATATTTCTAGGTAAGGTCTTTGAGGTAAAACATTGGAATGACAGATATACGTGCAAAAGGCAAGATTAGTAAGCGATTTAAAAATGATATGAAAGTGACACTAGCTGAAACATGGAATTACAAAGACGAAGAGGTGGTATCATCCTCAGGCGGATAATAATGAGAGTTAGTAAAAGTGCTTTGGAGGAACCCTAAGGTCGAAGAATCGACTTGGGAGTTAGAGTCTGATATGCGTTCTCGGTATCCTCATCTGTTCTCTTAGATTCTGGGGACAGAATCCCTTAAGGGGGAGAGGATGTTACACCTGACATTTCTGTGTAATATTAATTGTAAATTTGGTGTAATTATAAAGCCGAATGCCAATATATTCAACTATTGTATGCTTGTGTGAATGAGAATTTCTGCGTCTTAAATTTTTGATATGTGGTATATGATTTTTCAAATCAAAAGTTTATTTATTTCTTTCATTTTTTGATTTATAAGGAATATTTTAAACCTTGAATAAATTTCTTTTTAAAAGTTATTTTGCTCACAAATTTCAAAAGTAGTTTTATAAAATTTCCAAAAATCCAAGCTATTTTATGGTATAAATTTTTATAATTTTTGAACTTGTGTTTTATTTTATAAAATTAAATCTTTATAAGTATTAATTGTCATAATTAGCAAATTACATAGTTATCCTTGCATGCAAATCCTTTCTATTCAATCCAAAAGGGCTAAAGAGTCAATAACCACCCCACTAACTCCTATTTTCTAGCCAAATACCTTCTTTACCCTTGCATGCAAATTGAACCAAGTACAAGTGGAAGGGTAATCATGTCAATTCCTATTTCCACTCACATTTGTCAACACAAAAACCATAAAACAAGTAAAGACATGATCATTTCACACATCACTCACCACCACACTCATTCTTCTCTCCATCCTCTCTCTCACTCTCGGCTACTCCCTCCTTCACTCTCGGCTTTTAGCCGAAACCACCCCCTCCCCATTTTTCTTCATTCCTCAACCAAGCTTCCACCCTCTATACAAGTAAATGTTACTTCCCATACCATGATCACTCATATTTCAAAGCATTTTGAGTAGAAAGTTTAAGTTTTAAGGTTGCATGTAAAGGTTTTAGTTGAAACTCAAAGTACAACCTTGATTCTTGTGAGTTTAGGGTGGTTTTTGAGAGGACTACAAGGAATGGAGAAGTGCCAAGTCTTGAGAATGAAACTTTTGATGATTAAATGGCCATTCCCTTCCATTTCATTCGGCCATGACCATAGGGGAGCCGAATGAATGGTCCTTAAGACTATACTTGTTGCTTTGTTCAATTTTTGCATGTTTATGTGATAATGGCTTGAATTTTATGGCGAAAATTTGATGAAACTCCTTGCATGCTAAGTGATCATGTAGATATAGCTCATGCTAGGATTGCATGTAAATTTCTTGGTAAAACATATTTAGAAAACATGTTGTTTGGCTTGCACAACTCGAGGACATGCACGCATGTGAATTTCTCTTGGAATGTTATAAGATTTTGATCATTTGGAAAGATTTTGTTAGTAAGCTTTAATTTCAGTAGGATTAAGGTGTTAATATTGATTAATGCTCCTTGATACATGGTAATAATTCGTGGTTATCTTTTATAAAAATGCATATCTTGTTGTTTCAAAAACTTGATGATTTGTGAGTTGGGAAGTGTAGTTTCTTTTGTTTTGCCATAATTGTACCATAGGTAAAGGATGATCTCCACCAAAGTTATTTTGAGAATAAGGGAGTTAGTTCAGTAGATCACCATGTTTAAGTCTTGGTTTGGGTATTGGGTTGTTGGTAGTTGAGTTTGTCAAGTCAAAACCTTGGAGAAAGGAGAGTTATAGTTTCTGCAGAAAATCAGTTTAGTACCCTGAGGTTTAGAGTGAGTTTTGACCATGTCATTGATGTGCACTTTGAGGCCCAAGCCACCAGAAGTTAGTATTGGGAGTATATAAAAGGTTTTAGGTGTTGGTTGGAGTTTTGCATGTCATTTGGTTAGGTGCACAAGTAGAATAAAAAAATCTGTCCAGCAGGGGACAGTTTTGTTGTAACTTAGAAATAGGGAGATTTGACCATGTCATGGGTAGTTCCTCATTAGGCCCTGTTGGGCCTTAGTTAGAGGGAGTATCAGAGAAGTTTTTCCAACCATAGTTCATAGGATATGAGTTAGAACCATGTGTTACAAGTTAATTCAAGTCAGGGCGTTTTCGGCCCAGAAAAATAGGGAAACCTTGGACTTTTAGCTTAGGCCCAAGAAGGCCGAAGCCAGGCCCTTGAGCCACATCAAGTTTGTGAGATGCCCTTAGGTCAGGAGAGTCTTGTGTAAAAGTTTTGAAGGAAAAATTGTAGTTTAAGAGTGTCTAATGCACTCAAGAAACCATAGTTGTCATTCTGAAATTTGCACCAGTGAGCACTTTCACTTATCACATAGTTTTAGAACACTTAGGAGTGAGATTTAGGTTGACCACCATAGTTATAAGATAGTATAAGGTGAGTAGAGCAAAAGGCATAAGTGAGGGTCAATAGGTTTTGGATAGTTTAGTAAAGGCACATCGAGTTAGGAAGCTAAAATTTGAAGACTTTGTCTAGTTTAGCGACCAAGTGACTTAAGTTGTGAGTCGAGATCATCCAAGCCTAGTGTTGCATTATGGTGTATATGGTGTTATTTGGTATTAATATATGATATGTGATTATGTGGCTATGTGTGTACAATTGTAATTTAAAGGTGAATATAAAATTAAGTGCATATAGGCCTAAGTGACATCCGTGTTTAATTTTGGGTTGTAAATAGGTTTAGTTGGTGAGAGTATATTATAATGAAGATTATTATTATTTATGTAGGATCTCGAGACGAGGGAAAACTTGCCATAAAGGTCGAGTGAAGCTCCAGTTGCTCCTACCAGTCAGACCAGACCAGCCTTTCTCAAGGCAAGTGATTCAACTTGTCCTTCGTATTTACTGCTAATAGTTCATACATTGCTTTAACTATCCTGTGTCATTTGATATATTAAATCAAGCGTATCTTATGTTTATCTTTGAATTATATAGAGATGACATGAACCCTCGAGTACGTATTGCAAAGTAGTCTTATCATGAGAGTATATTAAAGTAATTCGAATGCCATGATAAAAGAAAAGGGCAGTTATAACTCTTGGTTGATTTTCTTGATTAACATGCTGATGATTCCTAAGTATTGATATCTCATCCTGATACTTGAACCCCTATAGAACCTTACCTTGAACCCTGAAAGTCAGATACTTATGAAAGTGATTCCTCATTGATTGATACCCCTCTTTCTTATCCTAAAGCTTGACAATTCTGATATATCCTGAGCTAAAAATCATTTCTTCATACCTTAACACCCTTAGTATTCATGAAGCTTACCTCCTTGATGATCCAGCACTTGAACCTTGATGAGAAACCATTGCTTTAAGCCCAATTTGACATTTCCCTTCATGATATCCAATAGCCTCACTAAAATCCCTTGTCCAAACTTTGAAATATGAAAACCATTCAGTTACCCTAATAGAGTATAGTTTTGTGATTCATGGCTTTGAGAGTTAGTACCATTTCCCCGTGTTTCGAGTTGATCTATAATCCCTTGATAAAGATGTTTACTGTAAAAAGAGATTTTGTTATAATTCGGCATCAGTTTTTGAAATAAATAAAATGTGGGTTTTCAGTCCCAAAGGGGGGTAAATGTTTTCTTTGAATAGTGGATCTGGACTGAGACGCGAGTCCTTTCCACACTTATATTAGGCTTAAAAGTTGCCTAGGGATCCTCATTAATGTTTTAGAACCCAGCGAGGTTCGGGATTACTTCACGGCTGATCACCGGCTATAATCCGTAGCGTCATAAAATGATTTTGATTAAACGGTATGATTTTAAAATTGTTTTGATACAAACAAAATGATGCCATCACCCAAAGTTTTATCCCTCATTACCAGTGGTTATGTCTTTCCATTGTCATTCTTTAATGTATATCAGGATTTATGTTTTGTATCATATTATTTAGCACTTGTTGAGCATTTGGCTCACTCCTTGCTTTACCCTGATATTATAGCTAGCAGCTATGGTTAGATTCAAGCAGACTGCCTGTAAAACCTATGATGCTGATGCTTATGTTCGAGCACAGGTATAATAAGTGATAGTAGTTTGTGTGAGGACTCGGTATTTAAAATCAGATGTAATAGTTGGTAGTGTTGGGCTGTTCCAAACCCTAAACTGTAAGATATTGGATTTGGTTATGTTATTTCTTTTAAAATGTTGTAATAGCTATATTTAATCTGCTGTTTAAGTTGGGGTGTGACAGGTTTTGGTATCAGAGCTACGGTTTAGAGTCCCTGGACAGCCCAAATAGGTTCTAGGATATGTGTGTAGGTTATAGATATTATGCGAGAGAGTAGGTTAAGTAAATTTATTATTAATACTCCTCTTATTGGTTTTCAGCAAAGGGTGCATTCCTCGTCATCCTATGGGTCGGACGACACTATTGCTTTCACTGTGTATGCTGAGTTGAGGCGCGAGTTCGACATGCTTCAGGGCAAGTACGACCGACTGATAGACCGACTGAAGAATGTGTATCCGGACAGCCGAAACTACGAAGGGAAGCCCAAGGAGCAGATGACTGCGAGACTTGAGACCTTGGTTCAGTACGTCAACACTAAGCTTGAGGAGATGCCAGTGCACCGGGACCGTACCAGCCAGTATGTCATTCAGATGGTGGTGGATGAGCTCCAGAGCATTGTGAAGACGCTTCGAGAGAAAAAGACTACCAAGCCCCGTTCAGATGGAGTGGAGCCTTAGTTCTTTCCATTTACCTTTCATGTTGTTGTACAATCAGACTCTGTGGAACCCCCAGTTATTTCCGTTGTTTCCTTTAAATAAGCCTGTTATTTCTAGAATCAGACTTTGTCCTAATCCTATGTATTGTGACCTTTAAAATTTCAATAATTATGTTCTATTGTTCCATTTGGTCTCAACTGTTATTTTACGTTTTTATATGCATCACCATATCTGCTTAATTTGAAACTTGACCTCATATGTAGATAAGAATGCCATGCAATACCCTAGAATTGTTCTTATCTATTTTAACATAACTCTTATTTCAGGATCATACCTCCCAAAAAGAAGAACCCAACAACCACATCCACCACAGACCCAAATATTCTTCGACTACTGGAAACTTTGCAACAGCAAACCAATGCTATAGCTCAACAACAACTAACTCTTCAACAACGAATTGAAAACCACGATAACCGTGAACCACACCAACCACCTGAACCACCAGTACCACCTAGACAAATTGTCACTTTCAAGGCTTTTTAGAATGTGAAACCACCTGCATTTCATGATACCACTGATCCAGTAATAGCTAACACATGGATCAAGGAGATGGAAAGGGCTTTTGAGTTGGTACAATTAGGAGACGATCAGAAGACGCCGTATGCTACTTACTTCTTGAAGGGTGAAGTCATCTATTGGTGGGAATCAGTAAAAGCTATGGAAGTCACTCAGCAGGTTTCTTGGGAGAGATTTAAGAAGTTATTTCTGGACAAGTATTACCATAAGTACATGCAGAATCAGATGAAGCTCAAATTTTTGGAGCTGAAGCAAGGGAACATGACTGTATTGAAGTATGAGAAGAAGTTCACAGAGTTGTCAAGGTTTGTGACAAAGTATACCAGTACTTAGGAGGAAAAATTGAAGAGATTTCAGCAAGGATTGGAGCCTTGGATCAGAGATAGAGTGGCTATGTTTGAGCTTGATACTTATGCGGGAGTAGTACAGAAAGATGCTCTGATTGAGAATAATGGGATGTTGTCAAGGAAGAAAATGGATAACAAGAAGAGGAAGGTTCCATTTTATGGAGAAAAGTCTGAAGCGGGAAGTTCACAAGATCGGAATGTAAAGTGGATCGGATTCCAGAAGGGTGGAAATTTTCAAAAGAAGGGAAATTTGGGTAAAAGGCAAGAATCAAAGGGGAGCAGTCAGGAAAGCCAAGGGCAAGTTGGAGAAAATAAGTTCCCGAGACCGGAATTCAAGCACTGTGGAAGAAGGCACCCTGGATTATGTAATAAGCTGAGCATGACATGCTATAGGTGCAATCAGAAGGGACATTTGGCGAACGAGTGCAAGATGCCGAAGCCAGGAGTTACGTGTTACAAGTGTGGGAAGACTGGACACATAGCTAGGGAGTGCAAGGCAACCAGACCAGTCAAAGCTTTAATGAACGTGGCAAGTACCAGTGCGAGCGTGCCAGCCGAGGTATTGGCATTACATCCACCACCTACACCAACCCCGCAAGCAACAGCAAGGACATTTGATTTGAAGATGAAGGATGTTGTTCAGAATTCTGAGGTGATAGCAGGTACACTTTTACTCAATAATGTCAAAGCTAAAGTATTGATTAATTCGGGAGCAACAAGATCTTTCGTATCAGAATCTTTTATTGATAAGCTTCAATGTGATAAAATGATTATGAGTGAGGTAGTAAAAGTGGTAATTGCGAACCAAGAGAAGATTCCTGTGAATCAATTTTGTCCAAAGTGTGAGATTGATATTTCGGGGTATAAGTTTTCAGCCGACTTGATACTCTTCAAGTTGGGAGAGTTTGACATAATTTTAGGCATGGATTGGTTAGAAGAAAATAGCGCTCAGATTAATTGTAAGACCAAGAAAGTGTATTTAAAGACGAAGAGTGGAGAGAAGGTAGTATTCAAGGGGCAGAGGCAAGAGCAACTATTTCTTACAATCGTTCAGGCTAAGAAGCTACTTAGAAAAGGTTGTGAGTCATTCTAGCTTATGTAGTGGATTCAGAAAAAAGGCAGCCCTAACATAAAAGACATTCCTGTAGTTAAAGAGTTTCCCGATGTGTTTCCCGACGAACTACCAGGCTTACCACCAGATCGACAAATTGAGTTCGAGATCAACCTTGCTCCAGGCACGGAACCAGTTTCAAAGGCCCCATATAGGATGGCACCAGCAGAAATGAAAGAGTTGGCGAGCCAGCTACAAGAATTGTTGAATAAGGGAGTGATACGGCCAAGTACGTCGCCATGGGGAGCACCTGTTCTGTTTGTCAAGAAGAAAGATGGGAGCATGCGATTATGCATAGATTATCGAGAGTTGAATAAGGTAACGACCAAGAACCGCTACCCGCTACCAAGAATAGATGACCTTTTTGACCAGCTGAAGGGAGCAAAATGCTTTTCAAAGATCGATTTGAGATCGGGATACCATCAATTAAAGATCAAGGAAGAAGATATTCCCAAGACCGCATTCAGGACCAGATATGGGCATTATGAATTCTTAGTAATGTCGTTTGGACTGACCAACGCCCCGGCCGCATTTATGGATCTGATGAATCGAGTATTTAAGAAGTATTTGGATAAATTTGTCGTGGTATTCATTGATGACATCCTTATTTATTCTAAGTCGGAAGAAGAACATAAGCAGCACCTCTGGATAGCATTGGAAATACTTCGTCAAGAGAAGTTGTATGCCAAGTTTACCAAATGTGAGTTCCGGTTAAAGAAAGTTCAATTTTTGGGGCATGTCATTGGAAATGAAGGAGTTACAGTGGATCTGGCAAAGATTGAGGCAGTTATGAGTTGGGAGAGGCCAAAGACTCCTACGGAAGTACGAAGTTTTCTAGGGTTGGCAGGATACTATAGAAGGTTCGTCAAGGATTTTTCGAAAATTGCCAAGCCATTGACCAAGTTAACCAGAAAGAATCAAAAGTTTGAATGGAGTGCAGAATGTGAGGATAGTTTTCAAAAGTTGAAACAGAGATTGGTAACAGCTCCGGTGTTAGTGCTACCGGATGATCAAGGAAACTTTGTAATATTCAGCGACGCTTCACATAAGGGATTGGGTTGTGTGTTAATGCAACACAGTAAGGTGATCGCATATGCGTCAAGACAGTTGAAACCGCATGAGTTAAAGTACTCGACACATGACTTAGAACTAGCCGCCATAGTGTTCGCACTTAAGATTTGGAGACATTACCTCTACGGAGAGAAGTGTGAAATCTACACGGATCACAAGAGTTTAAAGTACATTTTCAATCAGAAGGAGCTCAATATGAGGCAGAGGAGATGGCTGGAATTGATCAAGGACTATGACTGCTCGATAAATTACCATCCTGGAAGGGCGAATGTTGTGGCCGATGCTCTAAGTAGGAAAGAGAGACTGAATAAGATGACAACACCAAAGGAATTATCTGAAGAAATCAAGAGATTAGAACTGGAACTTTGTAATTATGGAAAAGTTGAGGAAGTTTGTCGCGCAATGACTTTTCAGCCAACACTAGTGGAAAAGATAAAGAAATGTCAAGAAGAAGTAATGGAGAAAGAGAAGAATCGGTTATCTGGAGAGGAGATTATTACTCAAAGGGATGAGCAAGGAATACTAAGGTTTTCTTCCAGAATATGGATTCCTCATGTACCTGAATTAAAGAATGAGATCCTCCATGAAGCCCATAATTCGAAATTTTCAATCCACCTGGGAAGTACCAAGATGTATCGAGACTTAAAGAAGAACTTTTGGTGGCCAAATATGAAGCGAGATGTGGCAGAATGGGTTGGAAAGTGTTATACTTGTCAGAAAGTGAAGGCAGAACATCAACGACCAAGCGGATTAATTCAGCCCCTGAAGATTCCAGAATGGAAATGGGAAAATATCGCTATGGACTTTATAGTAGGACTACCGCGAACGAAATCCGGGCATGACGCAATATGGGTTATAATTGATCGTTTTACGAAGTCAGCGCATTTCCTTCCAATTAACGAGAAGTCGTCACTGGACAAGTTGGTTCATCTGTATGTGCGCGAAATCGTACTAAGGCATGGAGTACCTGTATCAATAGTTTCAGACAGAGATCCCCGATTTAAGTCGAGATTTTGGAAGCAATTTCAGGAATGTCTGGGCACAAAGTTGAATATGAGCACGACGTACCACCCACAGACTGATGGCCAGAGTGAAAGGACAATCCAAACAATTGAAGACATGTTACACAGTTGTGCAATCAATTTTGCAGGAAGTTGGGACGACCATTTACCGTTGATTGAATTCTCTTACAACAACATCTATCATTCCAGTATCGGCATGCCACCATACGAAGCTTTGTACGGGCGAAAATGTAGATCACCAACAAGTTGGGACGAAGTAGGAGAAGGAAAGATTATCGGCTCGGAATTGGTACAACATTTGCATGACCCGGTCACCTTAATTCAGAAAAGGTTGCTTGCTGCTCAAGATAGACAGAGGAAGTATGCGGATCCAGCGCGTAAGGATGTTCGATTCTAAATTGGCGAAGCTGTTTTGTTGAAGATGTCACCTAGAAAAGGGTTGATGAGATTTGGCAAGAAAGGGAAGTTAGCACCTAGATATAAAGGTCCTTTTGAAATATTGAGTCAAGTGGGAAAGGTGGCCTACGAGTTGGCCTTACCACCTCAGTATCAGCATGTGCATAATGTGTTACATGTGTCATTGCTTAAGAAGTATAATCTTGACGCTAGCTATATAATAGAATATGAACCTGTAGAAATTCAGGCAGACCTGTCATTTGGGGAGCAACCGGTTAAAATACTCGACTGGCAAGAGAAGAGCCTTAGAAATAAGTCAGTAAAGTTAGTAAAAGTGCTTTGGAGGAACCCTAAGGTCGAAGAATTGACTTGGGAGTTAGAGTCTGATATGCGTTCCCGGTATCCTCATCTGTTCTCTTAGATTCTGGGGACAGAATCCCTTAAGGGGGAGAGGATGTTACACCCGACATTTCTGTGTAATATTAATTGTAAATTTGGTGTAATTATAAAGCCGAATGCCAATATATTCAACTATTGTATGCTTGTGTGAATGAGAATTTCTGCGTCTTAAATTTTCGATATGTGGTATATGATTTTTCAAATCAAAAGTTTATTTATTTCTTTCATTTTTTGATTTATAAGGAATATTTTAAACCTTGAATAAATTTCTTTTTAAAAGTTATTTTGCTCCCAAATTTCAAAAGTAGTTTTATAAAATTTCCAAAAATCCAAGCTATTTTATGGTATAAATTTTATAATTTTTGAACTTGTGTTTTATTTTATAAAATTAAATCTTTATAAGTATTAATTGTCATAATTAGAAAATTACATAGTTATCCTTGCATGCAAATCCTTTCTATTCAATCCAAAAGAGCTAAAGAGTCAATAACCACCCCACTAACTCTTATTTTCTAGCCAAATACCTTCTTTACCCTTGCATGCAAATTGAACCAAGTACAAGTGGAAGGGTAATCATGTCAATTCCTATTTCCACTCACATTTGTCAACACAAAAACCATAAAACAAGTAAAGACATGATCATTTCACACATCACTCACCACCACACCCATTCTTCTCTCCCTCCTCTCTCTTACTCTCGGCTACTCCCTCCTTCACTCTCGGCTTTTAGCCGAAACCACCCCCTCCCCATTTTTCTTCATTCCTCAACCAAGCTTCCACCCTCTATACAAGTAAATGTTACTTTACATACCATGATCACTCATATTTCAAAGAGTTTTGAGTAGAAAGTTTAAGTTTTAAGGTTGTATGTAAAGGTTTTAGTTGAAACTCAAAGTACAACCTTGATTCTTGTGAGTTTAGGGTGGTTTTTGAGAGGACTACAAGGAATGGAGAAGTGCCAAGTCTTGAGAAGGAAACTTTTGATGATTAAATGGCCATTCCCTTCCATTTCATTCGGCCATGACCATAGGGGAGCCGAATGAATGGTCCTGAAGACTATACTTGTTGCTTTGTTCAATTTTTGCATGTTTATGTGATAATGGCTTGAATTTTATGGTGAAAATTTGATGAAACTCCTTGCATGCTAATTGATCATGTAGATATAGCTCATGCTAGGCTTGCATGTAAATTTCTTGGTAAAACATATTTAGAAAACATGTTGTTTGGCTTGCAAAACTCGAGGACATGCACGCATGTGAATTTCTTTTGGAATGTTATAAGATTTTGATCATTTGGAAAGATTTTGTTAGTAAGCTTTAATTTCAGTAGGATTAAGGTGTTAATATTGATTAATGCTCCTTGATGCATGGTAATAATTTATGGTTATCTTTTATAAAAATGCATATCTTGTTGTTTCAAAAACTTGATGATTTGTGAGTTGGGAAGTGTAGTTTCTTTTGTTTTGCCATAATTGTACCATAGGTAAAGGATGACCTCCACCAAAGTTATTTTGAGAATAAGGGAGTTATTTCATTAGATCACCATGTTTAAGTCTTGGTTTGGGTATTGGGTTGTTGGTAGTTGAGTTTGTCAAGTCAAAACCTTGGAGAAAGGAGAGTTATAGTTTCTACAGAAAATCAGTTTAGTACCCTGAGGTTTAGAGTGAGTTTTGACCATGTCATTGATGTGAACTTTGAGGCCCAAGTCACCAGAAGTTAGTATTGGGAGTATATAAAAGGTTTTAGGTGTTGGTTGGAGGTTTGCATATCATTTGGTTAGGTGCACAAGTAGAATAACAAAATCTGTCCAGCAGGGGACAGTTTTGTTGTAACTTAGAAATAGGGAGATTTGACCATGTCATGGGTAGGCCCTCATTAGGCCCTGTTGGGCCTTAGTTAGAGGGAGTTTCAAAGAAGTTTTTCCAACCATAGTTCATAGGATATGAGTTAGAACCATGTGTCACAAGTTAATTCAAGTCAGGGCGTTTTCTGCCCAGAAAAACAGGGGAACCTTGGATTTTAGCTTAGGCCCAAGAAGGCCCAAGCCAGGCCCTTGAGCCACATCAAGTTTTTGAGATGCCCTTAGGTCAGGAGAGTCTTGTGTAAAAGTTTTAAAGGAAAACTTGTAGTTTAAGAGTGTCTAATGCACTCAAGAAACCATAGTTGTCATTCTGAAATTTGCACCAGTGAGCACTTTCACTTATCACATAGTTTTAGAACACTTAGGAGTGAGATTTAGGTTGACCACCATAGTTGTAAGATAGTATAAGGTCAGTAGAGAAAAAGGCACAAGTGAGGGTCAATAGGTTTTGGATAGTTTAGTAAATGCACATCGAGTTAGGAAGCCAAAATTTGAAGACTTTGTCTAGTTTAGCGACCAAGTGACTTAAATTGTGAGTCGAGATCATCTAAGCCTAGTGTTGCATTATGGTGTATATGGTGTTATTTGGTATTAATATATGATATGTGATTATGTGGCTATGTGTGTACAATTGTAATTTAAAGGTGAATATAAAATTAAGTGCATATAGGCCTAAGTGTCATCCGTGTTTAATTTAGGGTTGGAGATAGGTTTAGTTGGTGAGAGTATATTATAATGAAGATTATTATTATTTATGTAGGATCTCGAGACGAGGGAAAACTTGCCATAAAGGTCGAGTGAAGCTCCAGTTGCTCCTACCAGTCAGACCAGACCAGCCTTTCTCAAGACAAGTGATTCAACTTGTCCTTCGTATTTAGTGCTAATAGTTCATACATTGCTGCAACTATCCTGTGTCATTTGATATATTAAATCAAGCGTATCTTACGTTTATCTTTGAATTATATAGAGATGCCATGAACCCTCGAGTACGTATTACAAAGTAGTCTTATCATGATAGTATATTAAAGTAATTCGAATGCCATGATAAAAGAAAAGGGCAGTTATAACTCTTGGTTGATTCTCTTGATTAACATGTAGATGATTCCTAAGTATTGATATCTCATCCTGATACTTGAACCCCTATAGAACCTTATCTTGAACCCTGAAAGTCAGATACTTATCAAAGTGATTCCTCATTGATTGATACCCCTCTTTCTTATCCTAAAGCTTGACAATTCTGGTATATCCTGAGCTAAAAATCATTTCTTCATACCTTAACACCCTTAGTATTCATGAAGCTTACCTCCTTGATGATCCAGCACTTGAACCCTGATGAGAAACCATTGCTTTAAGCCCAATTTGGCATTTCCCTTCATGATATCCAATAGCCTCACTAAATTCCCTTGTCCAAACTTTGAAATATGAAAACCATTCAGTTACCCTAATAGAGTATAGTTTTGTGATTCATGGCTCTGAGAGTTAGTACCATTTCCCCGTGTTTCGAGTTGATCTATAATCCCTTGATAAAGATGTTTACTGTAAAAAGAGATTTTGTTATAATTCGGCATCAGTTTTTGAAATAAATAAAATGTAGGTTTTCAGTCCCAAAGGGGGATAAATGTTTTCTTTGAATAGTGGATCTGGACTGAGACGCGAGTCCTTTCCACACTTATATTAGGCTTAAAAGTTGCCTAGGGATTCCCATTAATGTTTTAGAATCCAGCGAGGTTCGGGATTACTTCGCGGCTGATCACCGGCTGTAATCCGTAGCGTCATAAAATGATTTTGATTAAACGGTATGATTTTAAAATTGTTTTGATACAAACAAAATGTTGCCATCACCCAAAGTTTTATCCCTCATTATCAGTGGTTATGTCTTTCCATTGTCATTCTTTAATGTATATCTTGATTTATGTTTTGTATCATATTGTTTAGCACTTGTTGAGCATTTGGCTCACTCCTTGCTTTACCCTAATATTACAGCTAGCAGCTATGGTTAGATTCAAGCAGACTGCCCGTAAGACCTATGATGCTGATGCTTATGTTCGAGCTCAGGTAGAATAAGTGATAGTAGTTTGTGTGAGGACTCGGTATTTAAAATCAGATGTAATAGTTGGTAGTGTTGGGCTGTTCCAAACCCTAAACTGTAAGTTCTTGGATTTGGTTATGTTATTTCTTTTAAAATGTTGTAATAGCTATATTTAATCTGCTGTTTAAGTTGGGGTGTGACATGAAATATTTTATTCTTTTGTTTATATAAAGAATATCCAATTAAAATCATAAAGTGATTGAAAAATAATATACGTCCTTATTTGTTAATCATTGAATAAAATTTCTTCCTTCAAAATAACATCATTTTGAAACCTTAATGGTTAACCTTTGGTTGAGAATGTTATTTCAAATTTCCTTCATTATTCGAAAAGAAAAGTATTCTTAAAACGGGGAAATCTTACAAGTATCATTCGTATGATGTTATTATTCAGCAATCATTGCTTTCAATGGATATTCTCTATAATATCACAATATAAAGTTCTAAGGACATGGAAGGATAATCCTCATTTTATTCTTCCTTCCAAGTTATAAATCTTCTGAGTGTTGCGACTATTTTATTCAGAGCTCATTATTTGTTTAGATGTTAGATTTTGAAATCTTGTTAAGATTGTCTAAATTTCATCGATATGGGGGAAATCATTTTTCCTAGGCTAATTGTCTTTCGAACAAATAGAGGTTTAGTGGAGAACCGATTGTTGTAATATGAGACTGAAAGCTCAATGCTATGATGGTGCAATCAGAGCATCGTAATGAGTAAGTTGTTTTAAAAAGGGAATACCATGTTTAGTTATTATCATAAGGATCTTTAATATGGTTATAGAAGAATGATAATAGAGATATAACGTGATTAGTGAGGTACGCTTCTGTGAAACACTATCGAGATAAGAACTAATGAATTCGGGAAAGACCAATCATGTATGAATTCGAGGAATAAGATTTTCAAAAAGTGAAGGTAAGATTAGTAATAACCTCTTGTTAGAAATACTCGGTGATAAAAACAGGATTTTATATGAAATGTAATGATACATCTACGCAGCTTAAGGACCGTGACATAAGGCATCCTAATAATGATCTAGAATAATTGCGATAAGGTTCGCACTGGAAGGGACAAGGAGTTTAACATATGAGGAAAATTTGGAATTTTTTTTACTTACGCTGGACACGGCGTAGAAGTTTTGGTCAAATTGATCAAGGACCGTGATTAAGAAATCTATTATCATCAAGGAAAGGCCAATGCGGTGGCCGACACTTTAAGTTAGAAAAGATATATTGAGGATGACTGTTAGGTCACACACACTGTAGAAGGGGGTTGAATATAGTGTATAGCACAATCAAATCGAATTCAAAGAACACAAGTAGCAGAAAACAAACTTTATTAAACTCTGTTACAATGTAGAACTGTCCTCTCTCAGTGATGAACAAATATCACGAGAGCTGCTAGGGTTACAATGAATAATATTCTCAATAATGATAACACATATAGTGTAAACCCTATGTCTGTGTTTATATACTACACAGTTATAAGATAATCACTAATTGATATCGAATATAATTATGCTTCCTAAAATATATCAACCAGTTATCTTTTCTTCCAAGTATTCCATTCTTCACAGAATTCCTTCTTCATGCATATCTCTTCTTACATTTGTCTTGATCTTCTTTCCTTTCAAACAGCCGCCTTCCTTATCTAAAAGTTTCCTTTAAGTCCTGATATTATCTCCTGATAAATATCTCCTGAACCTTAAGTACTGATAACTTAAGTTCTGACTTCAGTATAAGTGATGATTTCAGTTAAGTACTGATTTGTCCTGTTTAAGTAAGATCTGAAAACTAAACACAAATCATATTAGACATGACATTATCAAATATATCTAACAATCTCCCCCAACTTGTAAATTAGCATAATATACAAGTTTAACAGATATTTGATGATGTCAAAAACATTAAGTACAAATGCATGAGTATTTGACTAGATAACTACAACTTACTGTAATAATCCCAATTTTTGGTAAATTTTGAAACCCTTATGAATAGTGTTTTTGCTGAATGAGAAAACTTTTCATGCCACACTATGTAGGGATTCTGATATGGATATTCTGAGATTTTATTAGTACTTTATATGGGATATAAGTGTATGTAAAGATCGTCAGAATTTAAATCCGAACACTTTGATTTTTCCCGGAAATCCACTAGGTACGGAAATAATTGAGTATAAGGTAACAGGATAAAAAGGATTTAAATTAAAGGATTATAAGAGAGGATCATAAAAGGAATATAATATATTGAGAAAGGTTAAGGGAACCTAAGTAATAAGATCCCGGGTATGATCCCTCAAATGATAAACGAAAACGAAAGTTAAGCGAACCGTATAACAGATCAGCGGTCATTAGGCAAACAATTAGAAGCTAATCAAAGAGATTAGAAGGGATGATGACATAGCAATGTGACATAAGCATGACATAAGGGGAAGGAGATGTGGTTGATTTTTAACCACACAAAATCAAGGGCAACTAGGTAATTCACTAAATCAAACACAAAAAGCAACCAACCAAGCCAAAACATTTCATTTTCATCAAAAAACACAAAACCCCCATTTTCTTCTTCAAGCTCTCGGCCTCTTTTATTAAAAAATGAAAGTCCAAGCTCCTCCACTTGCTATTTTACAAGGTAATTATCCTAGCTTCTCCTAGTTAAGTTACATACTTCCTATAAGTTTAAGCTTCTAATTCCAAGCCAATCTTTTTCTAGAAATCAAGGAAGAAGATGGTGAATAGTACTTTCTTGAAATTAATTTTTGTGTTCTTGATTTTTTTGAAAGAACAAGCTTGTAGGAGGTTAGATTAAGGCTTCCATGGGCATTCCAAGGATCTTTCATGGAATAAAAGCTTTAAGGAAGGTATAACTCTTCATGATCTTAGTTTTAAGTTTTGTTGTTTAGATTTCCTAATGTTGAGATGATGGGTTAGTGTAATGGGTTTGTAATCATGTTTAAAGCTTGTTATGAGTAGTTTAGTTGGTGAAAGGCATGATTATTGTGTGTTTAGAGATGGGTGATTTTGTGATATTTTTTGGAGTTGGAAATCTTGGTTATTAGTTAATGAACCTAAGTAAAGCTTTTAGTTCATGTGGGGAATAAGTATAAATTGTTAATGTGGAGTTGTTGGGGCTGTTATGATTTAGTTTGGATGGAGTTTTTATTGGGTTGTGATTGTGGGTTGAATTGTGGTTGATTTGGAATGGTTTAATTTGGGAAATCGCGTAAACATAGCCGTCGTAACGTCCAATTTTCTTTAGACTGTTTTTGTGCATAACATTATGACCCGAGAAACCCCTGCTAGATGTTGACCATTGCCATGTCTAGATAGCTCATGTTACGAGCTTCGTTTTGATATGTAGTTCGTTCGATTCCGATGCACGGTTTAGGAGAAACGACCGTTTCAAGTAACAGCATTTCGCGAATGAAACATTTCCCCTCGCCTTACTTTGAAACATAGGTTAAAGACCTTAAATGACTAATTGAAGTATGAAACATTTATGGTAAGTGTGTTAAGCAGTTGGTAAGACACTCGCGAAGGAATCGCCTTAAAACTCGTAAAGGTTAAATTAATAAAAATGGTGGAGCCGAGGGTACCCGAGTGACTTAAGCGAGTCAGTAAGCGCAAAACAAGCGTTAGAGTCTAAGTTAATTAAAGTATAGATTTACAAGTGACTTTGGTTTAATTCCAACTTACTTGTTGTTTATAGGTTACCAGACTCGTCCCGAGCCTTTTATCACCCCAAGTCGCTCAGGCAAGTTTTCTACCCGTTATAACTGTTGTTGTGATGTATATATGTATAGGCATTATCTTGCGATAGATGCATGTTGGTTAATTAGCAAATGTTGCTATATATTGAAGCATGCTGCTATGGTATATATATATGCATGCCTGTTTCGTATTCTTTCCATATATAATTGTTGATTCAGTTGATAATACCTATGCTAGAGGATAGCGGTAACTTGCATATACCCTTAGTATAGGGACCCAAAAGGCGAAAACATTTTCTAAAACCGGGAGTCGAGGATCCCGAGTAGATTTTGTATATATGCATATATATACATATATATTTATATATATATATGGTTATAGTTTTCAAAACTATTAATCGAATAAGGTTTATTCGATAACTTTATTTTATTTAATGAATATTATTATGAATATTCATTCGAGGGCTTATGACTCTTTATATTATTTATTGAATATTATTTCGAATATTATTCGAGGGCTTATGACTCTTTTATATTATTATTGGATATTACTTGGATATTCATTTGAGGATGTGTGACTCCTTTATTTTATGAATATTATTTATAATATTCATTCGAGGTATTATGACTCCGCTTATTACTGAAATATATTCTTTATTGTATTAAAGAATAAGGTGTCGATAATCAAACTTATTTTCGATTATTCAAATAAAGATAGTACTTTCATATAAGTATATCTTTGGTTATTTAATACTCATTTCAAGTATAAGTTTTAATACTTCTACTTCAATTATTTTATAAAGATTATTCTTTATGGGAATATTATTTAAATAATAATATTCACACATTTTCTAAATATTCTGGGGACTGATTTACTTCATTAAATCAGCTTTACTCCAAACACTCTTTAAAGTGTTTTCGAGTCTTCAAAATGATTTTTAAAAGTTAGAGCGGATCCCAAAACTCATTTTTATATTTAAGATCTTCCTTTTTAAGGGGATTTAAATACTCGCTCAAAACCTGAGGGATCCGGCTCTGTGGTGTATTTTATATTCGCAACACGGTTGCAGTTTTGGTAAATGAATTGATTACTTACCCAACGTTCGGGAAGTAAGTCCATCTATTGAGTCGGCATAAGCAACATGGGCTCAGTGGGCGTCCATGATAGTGTAAGTGGCTCAGTGGGAGTCCATCAAATGCATAAGTGGCTGAGTGGCAGTCCAGCATAAGGTCCTATTACGACCAGGGTGATGACCAGTGGGGAATTCGTCCATCTACTAGTAGAAAAGGTTACTTATTGGTATCTTTGCCTGATCAGCAAGATATTTGGTTTATGCCAAAATTCTTTTCCTTTCCAAATTTATTGGATATTGCAATTCTGTTCATACTTTATATGACAGAGGTTTTCAGGAAATGTATAAAGAAGATGTATATGTGGATATATATATATATATCAGAACTTAATGAAGTATATCATAACTTCATTTCCTTTAATAATATTTCAAAGATTTAATCTATTCAAATCTTGTCTGGTAGTCTCATCTATGTGATGAACTGTTGAAAGCTCATTATACTTTGAACAGTGGTAGTTCAAGTAGCTTTATAAATGATATAAGTGTAGTGAAGTATTTGGTAACTTCATCCCTTGTTTTTACTTATATCTAGTAGGTAATTAACTTACACATGATAAAAGATTCTAGTAAGTATCCATTTAGATACTTATATTATTGTTATCACTTTATATTATCTTGCGAGTTGTAAGGCTCACTCTTGCTTTATTTCTTCATCACACAACAACAGTTAGGAAAGATGGCCAGACTCCAGCAGACCCAGCGCAAGCGCGTGGGAAGCGTCCCGCGTCTTCCCGATGATGTTGTAGCTGCTATAGCTGCAGAGGTAGATCTATTGTAGATCAGACCATCTACCTTTGAGAATCAATTATGTATAATTATAACTTGTGGCAGATAATGGCAATTAACTGTAAATTTATCAAGTAATCATTTTGGGTTGTAATAACTTTTAAATTGTGGATTCAAAGACTTGTACTTATTTCAATTTCATCTCTGAGCCTATAACGGGTTGTGGTGTGTGTTAGTGTGGGGTCACAGCATAAGGTTGTTTATTATTAATTAAGTGAAGTGATATTGTGGAAAGAAAGACCGTGACGACCCGGATCCCCGACCCCGGATCTGGGGGTATTACAGAAGTGGTATCAGAGCTAAGCGTTATAAACCTCAGAGATGATGTGACGTTAAGATAATAAGTTCACTAAGATAATAAGAACTCTTGCCAAGTTCATAGTCGGGCTACCTAACGTAGCACTGATAGTTAAAACCCTTATGGGAACCCTTATAAATATCGTTATAGAAGCGTAGTTCGTTATCGTAGATGGTAGCGGGACTCCGAACCCTGAGGTTGAGGAGCAACAGCGCGATGATGTTTATTACTAATTAGAGATCGGATTGTGGATCCGATAGAGTGTCCTAATGCAGGACCGGATGATGTTGATATTGAGGATGTAGCGGTTGAGGATGTTGTCCTAGAAGGGATAGTTGCTGAGGAGGATCCCATGGAGAATCCTGACAAGAATGAATAAAGGACCACTGATGAATTGATGACCATGGTTAGGTCGACTACCAGAGGTAGGATTGGTCGGTCACTACCGGAGGTTCGTTCAAGTTTGTAAAGATAGTAGCCCCTTTAACGCGGCTTACTCATAAGACTGAGAAGTTTGAATAGACAGAGAAATGCGAGTACAGCTTTTAAGAACTGAAGCAAAGGTTGGTGACGTCCCCTATGTTGGCGTTGCCGGATGGAAAAAGGAGATTTTGTGATTTGTAAGTGACGCTTCACATAAGGAATTAGGGTGCTTCTTATATAGCACAGCAAGATAATCGCGTCTGCGTCAAGACAATTAAGGGAATTTAAAATTCGATATCCCCACCCATGAGCTTGGGCTCGTGGCAATAGTTTTGCCCTAAAGATTTGAGGCACTACTTGTATGGAGAGAAGTGTGAGATTCACAAACCATAGGAGCTCTAGTACATTTTTACGTAGAAAGATCTCAACATACGCCCGAGGAGGCGGTTAGAGCTAATCAAGAATTATGATTGGGAGATTCTGTATCATTCGAGGAAAGCCAATGTGGTGGTTGATGCCCTTAGTAAAAAGGAGAGACTCAAGATGATAATGTCTTTGGGAGAATTGATAAGAGATTTTGAGAAAATGGAAATAGTAGTGAAGGTAACCGGAGCTGGTACCGAAAAGCTGTTTGAGATTGCAATAGAGACCGAATTATTGGAAAAGATCATATTGTGCCAGAAAAAGGTGATGAATGAAGGCAGAGAGCCAACAAATAAATATGAGATTAATACCGAGAAAGATGATAAGGGAATAATGAGGTATTCCTATAGAATTTGGGTTCCGAAAGTTCAAGAGCTTAAGGATGAGAACTTAGATGAGAGCCATAGTTTGAGGAATAGGATTTAGGGCAAACCCAGAATGTGATAGTCAGGGAGGTTGCCATCAAGAAAGAAAGAACCCATAACATAATGAAGTGGAAAATGAGGATTTTAACGTATAAGATAACCCCAAGTATGGGAAAAGGATGAAACATTTCATACTAAGGAAACAGAAAGTTGAGAAAGGAAAGGAGACTCGAGACGGTACTCCTATACGGCAATTCATGGACCTGTCTGAAAAGAACTTAGACTATTATCCCCAACCACCACCTTGAGGAAACAATGTAGTAGGAAATTCTTTTAGGACCTTTAAGTCTCTAAGCTCTCAAAGTTCCAAGGAACAGGTTGACCTAGTCGAGGCAAGAGCCAGGCTAAAGGAAATAGAGGAATCAATTGAGATTCTAAATGATTGACGAATCACAAAAGACTATTTTTGTCACTTACCCTCCTAAGAGAGAGGCCACCCGCCGGTGAACGGCCAGGAAGGCACGGAGCAAGAGCTTATAATAAACTGATTTAAGTCCAGTCAATTATTTTCGGGAAAGTAATTCCCAAAGATAAGGAGATAGTGTAAAAGCTTTAGAGCCAGAACAAAGGTGTACGAGTATGATGAATTGTGAATCTAAGTTGTAAAAAGTTGTCAAGATTCGTTCTAAGGACACGAATCCAGAATGACGGGATGTTTGAAATCAATGCTTATGTTGTGTTGGTTCATGAAATAATGATAAGAGAAAGGAAAATTTAAAGAAATTGAAGTGGAAAGGAATATAACGGCAATAGAGTTTGAGGAATGATAAGGGAGTTGGGTATGAGGAAACCCTAAAGACTCGTAGCAATAGAAATAGAAAAGTATGTAATCGTCAGGATGAGGGTGATTCACCATGAGTTAAATTGATGGTGGAACGCATAAGAGATACATATATTTTATTCCCTATAAGTTGGGAGGATCCGAGGAAACCTTGAGATAGTTCGAAGGATGAAAAATAAAATGCGGATAGACTGAGGAGACAAGGGAGTAAGAAATTAGGAAAAATTGAATGAAGGAAGTGACCTTCAAGAATGTGAAGTGTAAGACCGGTGGCTTGTTACCCAGAAAGGGAAACGCCAGGTATGAAAGATATCCCAGCATTGAGGTGACTGTTGAGATAAACAACAAAAGTAAATGAGGAATTATTAAGAAGAAGTTCACGTTGAACATGACCAATATCTTCCAGAACATCCTTGTTATCGTTACCAAATTAGGCAAGACAAGCGGATAACCGTTGTTATCTTTTGGAGGCCATATTGATTGGCCCCATTTTGAATACAAATGTTATTGTGAAATTAGACATGTACTATCGAGGTGGGAATGATTGAATAAGACACCCTTATCAGGGATATATGACTTGATTTATCCATAGAAGGATGCAGGTACCTTTTAAAGGTGGAATTAAGGATAGAACATCGGTAACTTAAAATGAATCCTAGGGGAATGCCTAAAGGTTGGCATTTCACCCTTAATAGGGACAGTATGAGTTTTGACAGTATGATTGGGAAAGGGTTAAGGTAACAACAACCTTTAAGAATCAGTGGAGAAATTTTTCAGAAATATATAGACAATGGTTCTAGTATTAGTAAATGGTATTTTGATATGCCCTGTATCTAGGGAATACAGAAGGAACGATTCAAGGATAACCTTAGAGGTTTTACAAGGAGAAAGGTAATATTCAAAGTTCTCGAGAATAGAAATGTTGATAAAGGAAATATGGCGTAATTATAATAATGCCAGGTGGGCACGTGTTAAACCACGAGAAAGTATGGATCGAACCAGTAATGGTCGAAATTGTTCAGGGCAATTAGGACTTAAGATAAAAGATGTTCTAAGTATAATTGAGAGTCAGTCTTGACAGTGATTAACCTCTAAAGACTGAGGCAATAACTTATGAAAAAAAAATGGTGATTTTTTTTTACTCATCAGATTTTAAGGAAAACATCTTCACATAAGCTGCGATTGAAATGAGGTAGAAAATTTATTTGAAGGTGGTTAAAATGACATTGACTGTAAGGAAATTTTACTATCAGGAAAGGCCAAAGAGGTGGCCGACACTTTAAAGGTAAGAGGATAATTATAGGCGCTTGTGCGAAAGGAATACAGTGATGATGGTTGAAGTCGTAAAGGTTGTATTATGGCTTGGAAGATTGACATTCCTTCTGATGACTGTGCAATATCCAACCGTAATAGTAGTTGGTAAAGGTTTAATTCGTGTAATCGCCATGAGCAGGCTATCTATATCAGAAGATACTATCTTGAGATAAGCCAGGACCATGTTTTAAAAAGGACTAGATGAACCCTTGAGTTAAGTCTTCTATTTAGGGCGTATGATTAAGAATGGTATTAACCTGCTATCGTTGCTTTAATGGAAACTCTTCTGCAATTTTATTTGCTTCATGTCATGTATGTATGTCAGGATCAGGAGTGTTCTTCATGAATCATGAATGGTGATTCTGTTACCTCCTTAGAAGAATTCGATACGATATGTATGGACTCCGTATGGTTAGCTATTAAGACTTCAAGGAAAATGAATGACTATAGTAGGTCAGTGGTGGACCATAGTAAGGCAGGAATGATTCTGCGAGTAATGAGCTGATTACAACCGTGAGAGTTGTATTGGAGTGGTTGTTGAGATTGAGTACCACTAATCGGGTCGTGGTAGTGTATAAGTTATCATTGATAGACTAATTAAGTAGAGTGTCTACCTAGTGAATATTTATTCTTTCTTATCAATAGAGAGTCGTATTATTACACAAGGAAGGTTGCGGTGCAAGCATAGAACTCTAGTAACGATGATGTCTAGAATGAGATCCCAGGTTCGATTTTCGAAATCGAGGGAGTTTCAAAGGTGATTGTGTATAAGCTCGAGGAAGAGCATGAGTCCAGAGAATGATGGACGGATTAGCAAATATTTAGGCATGTGAAATACGATGTTATAATACTTGATGTTGATATAAATACGTATATGTTTTGTTCTCCTATGACAAACCTCTATAGTTCAGAGGTAGGTTCCAAGCCAGATATTTTGTGGCAGTATGTTTTTTTTCATATATACAATTCTCTTCAATTCGTTCTTTTCTCTTCTTTTTATTTCATATAAGCTGAGAAGAACAACCCTTCCAGAAAGGGGAGGTATTGCCGAATGACTATCTATCTGTGTGATAGAAGCCTAGTAGAATACCATCTATTGTTTAATTGCTTGTCAAGTACTAAAGGCTGGCCACCTTCTGTACTAACTATGCGATATAACAAGTGTTCATGATCATAGTGATCTCTCAACAAATTCCTTTACTTCTATATGAAGGATTAAGCTTTCGAAAATAGAAACAGCTGAAAAAGGAGTAATAAAGTTTTGGTGGTATTCGGAATGGAAACACATTCGTGATACTAAGGTTGACGTGGTTATTAAAAGGTTATAGAACGCTAACGAGCCAAAGGTATAACCAATATAATATTAGGAACGGAAGGTAATAGCAATTACGAACTGGAAAAGAATGGGTATTGAGAAGCAAAAGCTCTAATGCTAAAAGCTATAATGAGAGTCTGTGCTATAGACTTGAAAGAATTTGGAATGATCACTTAACGCGGATTAAGTTATCTTACGACAATATATCATATGTCATTATCGAGATGTCGCCTTATGAGATCCTTGAGGGAAGACAATGTCGATCTCCCTTATGATTAGGATGAAGTTGTAGAGCGCAAGATGCTCGGACCCGCAGTAGTCCAAAGGACCAAGGATATAAGAGATCTAATCAGAGGACGGCTGGTAGTAGCCCAAGATGGACATAAGAAGTATGTTGATTTGACACGAAAAGACAAAGAATAGGAAGTAGGGGACCTAGTGTTGTTAAAGGTATCCCCTTGGAAACCCTTGGAAAGGATTGATGAGATTCGGAAAGAAAGGAAAGTTAAGTCCACAATTTGTCGGACCCTTGGATATATTAAGAAGTATTGGGAAGTTAGCATATGAGCTAGCCTTACCCCAGAACATGTAGCAAGTCATAACGTGTTTCACGTATCAATGTTAAGGAAGTGTAATTTGGAGGCCAGATAAATAGGGGCATATGAGCGCATATACATGCAACCAGACGTAACCTATATGGAGCAACCCGGAAGGGTTATAGATTGAAAAAGGAACAAGTGCTTAGGAGAAGGGTTATCAAACTATTCAGAGTTTGATGGAAGAACCACAATGTGGGAAAATTTACTTGAGAGTTAGAAAGTGTAATGCTAAGAAAGTATCCCTATTCATTTTCTATCTGATTCCGGGACGGAATCCTTTTAAGGAGGGGAGACTGTAATAACCCCAATTTTTGGGAAATTTTGAAACCCTTATGAATAGTGTTTTTGCTGAATGAGAAAACTTTTCATGCCACACTATGTAGGGATTCTGATATGGATTCTGATATGGATATTCTGAGATTTTATTAGTACTTTAAGAAGATCTTGCACAAAATGCAATTCAGATGGAGCTTCAGCATGATCAAGAATTGCAGCATAGTTGTTTGGAACAAACTTTGCTCCATCAATGATTAAATCCTTTGGTGCCATGTGAAAAAATATTGAAATTCAAGTATGCCTGTTAGGTGTTTGAGATAATGTCTGTATGAAAAACCAACGTGAGAAAGAATGAGAAAGAGAGTAAAAGTATAAAGAGAGATAAAGTATAAAGAAAATAAAAGATTAAAGAAATCTTCTCTCTGTTGTTCTTATACTCTGAAAAAAATGTTACCGTTGGACACCTTTCAGACATGCAGTAATAACGGATAGTTACTGGGCTCGAGAAAACAGGAATGATTACTTACCCAGTTGCCTTGTTTCAAGGAAAAACCATTTCATTTAACAAGAGACACAGTTTTAATTCAAAATTTAAACCGTTAGCACTGATTGAATTATTTTTCACTGCAACATTAATATTCTGAAAATGAATCATGTGAAAAATGACCGAGATAATTTCGATGAATAAGTGCTGACAAAGAATCAGAACTTAAATAAAGACAAAATTTAAATGGTCATCAGAATATCAAGCAGGATTTAACAACACAAGATAAAATAACTCAGAGACAAAATCTTGAAGTAAAAACAGTTTTCATTAATATATCAAGTCAATACATATATGAAATAGAAATTACATCAATACAAGATTTTCCCTAAGCTTCTAATCCTAACGGCAACAGCTTTAGTCCTAGCTAAGAAGCCTGACAAAGCTGAGGATGAAGAAGAACAGGAAGAAGACGAGATTAAGTCATCTTCCTCTTCCTATCTTCGACAAACAAGATAGCGAGTCGAATGATTCGCTCTTGCTGACGGATAGCTGCCCTCCGTTCCGCCTCCAATCGATCAAGATGAAGCTGGTAGTCCATCTCGAAGAACAGAAGTTGGTTCAGCACCGCCTGTGGGACAGAGCCCCATATCTCTTCAGGAATGGCAGTTACATGCCACTCCTGCTGCCAGTCGGCACAGCTAAGCTCCATATGAAAATTTTGGTAATTCAAAAACATGTTGTATCGAACCATGATGCTTTTGAAAAAGAATATGAAGTTACGATTGTGAGAAAAATTGATGAAAGGGCTAAAGTGAAGTGGCTGATTATATAGGCAAGAGAATGCCAAGAGACGCGAAGATATTTAATGCTGACAGGTAGAATTAATTCTACCTCGTCTCCCTAGACTTTGAAAAAGAATAACGGTCATTGGAAAGAGGAATCATGGTCTAGACCGCACAAGACACAAGAAACAGTGGACTGTTCAAGTACAAAACCATTAATCCTAATTATAGTGACTATTAAGCTTCCACTTCAACATATGCGAGTACAAACTGAGACTGTTATTAAATTTCATTCAAAGATAAGCCAAGTAAAGGATTAGACTGAGAAATCAGAACTTAGACCTATACCAGAAGTTAACAGTTATCAGAACATAATTTCTTAACTCGAAAAAGGAATGCTCATCTTAGTAAATACTCATACAAGTTCTTAGTTATGAACGTCAGAACTTAATCATCAGAACGTGTAAGTAGAACTTGTCCTCAGAATTTATGCAAAAATGACACAATGACTGTTTATCTAAAATAACATAGACCACCACAGAAATTTTCATCATTCAGATGGAGTGATTAGTGTGTGCATTAAGCGAAATAACAGACAAAGAGTAAAGTCTGATCTACTTCAGTACATCTTAGAAATAAGTCATAATTAAAATTTTGCTAAAGAGCTGTCATTATCCTGAAACCTACTGATAAATGAGTTCATGCATGAGTCCACCTCAACTGTTTTTGTGCTAATTTTATGCATCTTTAAAATTCTCTTTTACAGTGGCTTCTCAGTGTAAGTGAGTCACGACTGCTTATCAGAATTTATGCTATTATCAGAGTATTTCTCCAGTAATCATAGAGTGTGAAAAGTCACCAAGAAAATATTTTGCTTTTCTAATGCATATTTACTTAATACCAGCAATGCACTTGGGTCGTCCCTTTCACATTTTTACTCTAGATCTCAAAGGAGTACCTGATTTTATTCTTTGATTTTTTTTTTTAATAAGAGAGGTCTATCAGCACTTAGTACATTCAGCAGTTTTACTAGTATCAGAACTTAACAGATGAGTAGCATTATTCTAATTTGTGACTTAGTAATAAGATATACAAAGTAAACTTAACTAAGCTCAGTTATCAGAATTTGCTAGTGTCATAAGATTTCCACTGAAATAATTACTTCTTCTATGGAATCATTTGTTTATTGAAGATTACTAGATCAGTATCTAGCACAGTTATCCTCATAGGATTGAATAGTTACTGAAACAGACATATCACTTATCAGAGTTTAGAAACATATATCAGACAACAGTCAGTACTTAAAGACATTTATCAATTAATGCACAGAATATACAAAGAGATTAATTCTGTAAATACTGATCATAAAGTCTGATAACATAGAACAAGTTTAAGCAGATTTAGAGAAAGAACCTGAAATCATTCCAAGTTCATTTACCAATTTTGAAAAGGTAGCTTCACACAGTGGTTTTGTGAAGATATCTGCTACTTGTTGATCTGTGGGAACAAAATGCAATTCCACTGTACCTTCATCCACATGTTCCCTGATGAAATGGTACCTGATGCTGATGTGCTTTGTCATAGAGTGTTGAACTGGATTACCTGTCATAGCAATAGCACTTTGATTATCACAGTAAATAGGGATTTTGAAATATGTTAACCCATAATCCAGTAACTGATTCTTCATCCAGAGAATCTGTGCACAGCAGCTTCCTGCAGTAATATACTCTGCTTCTGCAGTTGATGTGGAAATTGACTTTTGTTTCTTGCTATACCAAGAAACCAACCTGCCTCCAAGAAATTGGCAGCTTCCACTTGTGCTTTTCCTGTCAATTTTGCAACCTGCAAAATCTGCATCTGAGTAACCTATTAATTTAAAATCTGATTCTCTAGGATACCATAATCCTAGATTAGCTGTTCCTTTAAGATACTTAAAGATTCTTTTTACAGCTGTTAAGTGAGGTTCTCTTGGATCTGCTTAAAATCTTGCACAAAGACAGGTAGCAAACATGATATCTGGTCTACTAGCAGTTAGATAGAGAAGTGAGCCAATCATACCTCTGTAATCAGTAATATCTACTGAATTACCAGTATCCTTATCCAGTTTTGTTGCAGTGGCCATGGGAGTGGATGCACTTGAACAGTCTTGCATGCCAAATTTCTTCAGCAAGTTTCTGGTGTACTTAGATTGACAAATAAAAGTTCCTTCTTCACTCTGTTTGACTTGAAGGCCCAGAAAATAACTGAGTTCTCCCATCATACTCATCTGATATCTTGACTGCATTAGTTTGGCAAACTTTTTGCAAAGTTTATCATTTGGAGACCCAAAAATAATATCATCAACATAAATTTGGATCAAAAGTAAGTCCTTGCCATGGTTGAGATAGAACAGTGTTTTGTCAATAGTTCCTCTGTTGAATCCACTTTCCAGAAGAAACTGAGCTAAAGTCTCATACCATGCTCTAGGAGCTTGCTTAAGTCCATAAAGTGCTTTATCAAGCCTGTAGACATAATCTGGATGTTTGGAATCTACAAAGCCTGGAGGTTGTTCAACATATACTTCCTCTTCCAATTCTCCATTGAGAAAAGCACTTTTCACATCCATTTGAAAGACAGTAAACTTTTTGTGAGCAGCATAAGCCATGAATATCCTTATGGCTTCTAACCTAGCAACTGGAGCAAATGTTTCATCATAGTCAATTCCCTCCTGTTGAGAATATCCTTTTGCAACCAGCCTTGCCTTGTTCCTTACAATTATGCCATCACTGTCAGTTTTGTTTCTGAATACCCACTTTGTACCAACAACCGATCTATTCTTAGGTCTTGGCACTAAGGTCCAGACTTTGTTTCTTTCAAATTCATTCAACTCTTCCTGCATTGCTTGCACCCAATCAGCATCTTGAAGAGCTTCTTCCACTTTCTTTGGTTCAGACTGAGAGAGAAAAGAATTGTAAAGACATTCATTCGAAGTACCTGTTCTAGTTCTGACACCTGCCTCAGGATTTCCAATTATCAAATCAGGTGTAAGTGATTTTGTCCACTTCCTTGCAGATGGAAGATTTTCTCTAGAACTGGATGCTCCCCCATGATTCATGCTGTCTTCGGTTTCATTTTCTGATGCTCCCCCTGAAAATATGCTCTTTGAGTTGGATCCTTCAGTATTTAGATTTTCAGTACTGTCAGTACTTGGCTTATCAGAACTTGACGAATCAGAATTTGAAGAGCCAGATGTATGTTCTGATGCTTCTTGAGATGTGATAATATCTTGAGTATGCTCCCCCTGCATTGGTGCATCTTCCTTTGACGTAGTCACCACAGTTTCAATAATATCAGAGTTTAATCCATCAGAATTTACAGTATCAGGACTTAGACTGTCAGGACTTGAGGTATCAGAATATGAATCTTCATTTTCAAATCTCAGCTGATCATGATCAATGCAATCTTCAAGTCCAGTGATCTTCTTGTCATCAAAAGAGACATTGATAGATTCCATGACCACTTTTTTTCTCAAATTATAGACTCTGAAGGCTTTTGTAGAAAGTGGATATCCAACAAAGATTCCCTCATCAGCTTTTAGATCAAACTTGGATAGCTGTTCAGGATGAGTCTTGAGAACAAAACACTTACATCCAAATACATGAAAGTATTTGAGATTTGGCTTCTTGTTCTTCACCATCTCATATGGTGTTTTTCCATGCTTGTTAATGAGTGTTGCATTTTGAGTAAAACAAGCAGTCTGCACAGCTTCAGCCCAGAAATAGGTTGGAAGCTTTGCTTCTTCAAGCATTATTCGTGCAGCTTCAATGAGAGTTCTATTCTTCCTTTCAACAACTCCATTTTGCTGTGGAGTTCCAGGAGCAGAAAATTCCTGCTTTATTCCATGATTTTTGCAGAACTCTTCCATTATCAGATTCTTGAATTCAGTGTCATTATCATTCCTCAAAATTTTCACAGAATCTTTGATCAATTTATCCAGATGTTTGACATGATCAATCAGGATAGATGCAGTTTCACTTTTTGTGTGCAAGAAATACACCCATGTGTATCTGGTGAACTCATCTACTATGACCAACGCATATTTCTTCTTTGCAATAGACATGACATTCACTGGACCAAATAGATCAACATGAAGTAGATAATAAGGCTCAAGAATTGATGATTCAGTCTTGCTCTTGAACGAAGTTTTCTTTGTTTAGCCTTCTGACATGAGTCACAAAGACCATCAGGAACAAACACTGATTTTGGCAGTCCTCTCACAAGATCTTTCTTGATCAGTTCATTTATCTTGTTGAAGTTTAAATGAGAGAGTTTCTTGTGCCAATTCCAGCTTTCTTCAGTTGAGGCTCTACTTACTAAACAGATTGCAGAACCATCAGAACTTGTTGAAAGCTTAGCTTCATAAATGTTACCACGCCTGAATCCCTTCAGAACAATTTTTTCTTTAGATTTACTAACTATTTCACAATGTTCTGCAAAGAAATCAACATGATAACCTCTGTCACAGATTTGACTTATACTCAGTAAGTTGTGTTTAAGTCCTGAGACCAGAGCTACATCTTTAATGATGACATTCCCAAGATTGATATTGCCATATCCCAAAGTTTTTCCAATGTTGCCATCTCCATAAGAAACACTTGGGCCAGCTTTCTCCATAAAGTCTGATAGCAGGGCCTTATTTCCAGTCATATGTCCTGAACATCCACTGTCCAGAACTAAAATATTTTTCCTGTTGCCCTGCAATCAAAAAGACCACTAATTATTAGTTTTAAGGACCCGAACTTGCTTGGATCCTTTGGCCTTTTTAGGTTTGTTAACATTTGCAGCGGATTTAGCATCAGATTTTATGTTAACAGTTTTCTTATCAGAACTTATACTACCAGACTTTGAATCAGAACTTACACTAGAAGGAACAACAGAAACTTTCTTTAAAGAAGGTTTTATTTGATAATAATCATAGTACAAACTATGATATTCCTTACAAGTATAAATGGAATGCCATAAACTACCACAATGAAAACAAGGATCTTGTGGTTTGTATCTAACAGACTGACTCTTAACTCCTGATTTTGTAGATAAGGAGTTAATATTCTTATTCTTCCTGCAAAAAGAAGCCAGATGGTTAGAACTTCCACAGTTATGACACGCTTTCCTAGGAGCATCAGGAACAGATTTATAGTTATTGCTTTTATTCACACCTTCCTTTCCATTCCTGTTTTTCCTAGGTGATTTTACCTTGTTTGCATTCTTAACATCTTTCAGCTTATGCTTAAGCTGCTTCTTTGTCATTAAGCCTATGTTAACTTCAGCTGTCTTTTCCTGTTTTAGTTTGTCAGAAGCTAATTCCTTTTTAACTTCTGATTTCTCATTTTCAGATTTTTCAGTTACAAACTTAACAGGTTTTAACTTCAGCTTTTGCTTATCAACAGGCTTAATTTCTACAGTTCCTTTTTCATTTTTATTTTCACCATAACCTAAGCCCTCTTTCCAGTTTCCACTGCTTAGCAAATTTTGAGTTGTTTTGCCAGAGTTAGTCCAAGTTCTGATAATCTCTCTCTCCTTTTCTAACTCAGTTTTTAGAGATTCATTCATTTTTAGCACTTCATCCCTAACATAAAAAGCATCATCTCTATCCTGCTGAGTTTGATGGAACATGACTAACTCTTTTTCTAAGAAATCATTTCTTTTCCTAAAAGCAAGATTTTCAGAAGTTAATCTTTCACATGTTAAAGTTTGATCTCTATAACTAACAAACATGGTTTTAAGATATCTTCTCAACTCATTAATATCATCAGTATGAAAAGCATAAGTAGTCTGAGGTACCTTTGTTTCAGCAGCTTCAGAACTGCTCTCAGAACTTGATTTATCAGCATTTGCCATCAATGCATAGTTCTCCTCACTTTCAGAGTCTGAGGTGTCTGTCCAGCTTTTCTGCTTTGTGACAAGAGCTTTGCCTTTGTCACTCTTGGTCTTCTTGCAATCAGGAGATATGTGGCCTTTCTCACCACAATTATAACATTTAACATTAGCGTAATCTCCTCTGTCAGACTTTCCTCCTCTTCCTTCAGATCTTCTGAAATTCTTCTTATCAGAACTTATGCCTTTTCTGGAAAACTTTTTTCCCTTCCTGAACTTCCTGTATGCAATCTTTGTGATTCCTTTCACCATAAGAGCACACAGCTTCATCATCTCCTCATCAGCATCAGTTTCAGGCAAGCTTTCAGAATCTGAGTCATCATCATTCTCAGAACTTGATGACTCAGTATCAGACTTTATGATAAGAGCTTTACCCTTGTCTTTCTTTGAGGAAGGTGGTTTGGGGGATTCCTCTTCAGCCTTGAGAGCAACTGTCCTTGACTTTCCTCCTTTCCTCTTGCTTCTTTGTTCCATCTCAAGTTCATGAGTCTTGAGCATTCCATAGATTTCATCAAGAGTTGTTTCATCAAGATTGTAGTTGTCTCTTATTGTTGTTGCCTTCAAATCCCAACATTCAGGAAGAGCTAACAGGAATTTAAGGTTTGTATCTTCAAGATCATACTCCTTATTTACTAATGACAAGTCATTCAAGAGTTTGACAAATCTATCATATACATCAGTCAATGACTCATTAGTCCTAGAGTCAAAGTGTTCATACTCTTGAGTGAGTATTGTCTTCCTGTTCTTCTTAACTGTTTCAGTTCCTTGACATCTTGTCTCCAGTGCATCCCATATCTCCTTAGCAGTCTTGCAGTGGATTACCCTGTTTGACATTACATTATCAATGGCACTATGCAATAAGTGTCGTACCTTGGCATCCTTAGCAATAGATGCTATATCTTCAGCAGTGTAATCACTCTTTTCCTTTGGTACGGTCTTTGCTGCTTCACCTGCAACTACAACAGCGAGCTTGGTAGGTTTGTGAGGCCCTTCCTTGATTCTATCAAGGTATTCTGGATCTGTTGCTTCCAGAAACATGGTCATCCTTACCTTCCATATGGGATATTCAGATGGTCTCAATATGGGAACTCTGATAGTCTCATATCGACTCTGAGTTGATGTCTTTGATGATTCCTCAGTTTTGGTAGGCTTAGTTGGAGTTTCTGTATCAGACATGATTGTGTTTGGATCTTTAACTGTATGTGTGTTAACAGAAAGCTCTGATACCACTTGTTAGGTCACACTTTCACTGTAGAGGGGGTGAATACAGTGTTTATTACAATCAAATCAAACTTCAAGAACTTATGTAACAGAAAACAAACTTTATTGAAACAATAAACTCTGTTACAATCTGGAACTGTTATCTCTCAGTGATGAACAAAATATCACGAGAGCTGCTAGGGTTACAGTAAATAATATTCTTGATAATGATAACACTTATAGTGTAAACCCTATATCTGTATTTATATACTACACAGTTACAAGATAATCGCTAATTGATATGGAATATAATTCTGCTTCCTAATATATATCAATCAGATATCTTCTATTCCAAGTATTCCATTCTTCACGGAATTCCTTCTTCATGCATATCTCTTCTTATGTTTATCTTGATCTTCTTAACTTCAATCAGCTACTGTCCTTACCTGATCGTCCTTCAGCACTTAAGTTCTGATATCTATCTCCTGATAACATAAGTACTGATATCCCTTAAGTTCTGACGTCCAGTATAAGTACTGATCAGTTAAGTACTGATTTGTTCTGTTCAAATAAGATCTGAAATCTAAACATAAAACATATTAGCCATGATATTATCAAATATATCTAACAGGTTACCAGACTCGTCCCGAGCCTTTTATCACCCCAAGTCGCTCAGGCAAGTTTTCTACCCGTTATAACTGTTGTTGTGATGTATATATGTATAGGCATTATCTTGCGATAGATGCATGTTGGTTAATTAGCAAATGTTGCTATATATTGAAGCATGCTGCTATGGTATATATATATGCATGCCTGTTTCGTATTCTTTCCATATATAATTGTTGATTCAGTTGATAATACCTATGCTAGAGGATAGCGGTAACTTGCATATACCCTTAGTATAGGGACCCAAAAGGCGAAAACATTTTCTAAAACCGGGAGTCGAGGATCCTGAGTAGATTTTGTATATATGCATATATACATATATATTTATATATATATATGGTTATAGTTTTCAAAACTATTAATCGAATAAGGTTTATTCGATAACTTTATTTTATTTAATGAATATTATTATGAATATTCATTCGAGGGCTTATGACTCTTTATATTATTTATTGAATATTATTTCGAATATTATTCGAGGGCTTATGACTCTTTTATATTATTATTGGATATTACTTGGATATTCATTTGAGGATGTGTGACTCCTTTATTTTATGAATATTATTTATAATATTCATTCGAGGTATTATGACTCCGCTTATTACTGAAATATATTCTTTATTGTATTAAAGAATAAGGTGTCGATAATCAAACTTATTTTCGATTATTCAAATAAAGATAGTACTTTCATATAAGTATATCTTTGGTTATTTAATACTCATTTCAAGTATAAGTTTTAATACTTCTACTTCAATTATTTTATAAAGATTATTCTTTATGGGAATATTATTTAAATAATAATATTCAGACATTTTCTAAATATTCTGGGGACTGATTTACTTCATTAAATCAGCTTTACTCCAAACACTCTTTAAAGTGTTTTCGAGTCTTCAAAATGATTTTTAAAAGTTAGAGCGGATCCCAAAACTCATTTTTATATTTAAGATCTTCCTTTTTAAGGGGATTTAAATACTCGCTCAAAACCTGAGGGATCCGGCTCTGTGGTGTATTTTATATTCGCAACACGGTTGCAGTTTTGGTAAATGAATTGATTACTTACCCAACGTTCGGGAAGTAAGTCCATCTATTGAGTCGGCATAAGCAACATGGGCTCAGTGGGCGTCCATGATAGTGTAAGTGGCTCAGTGGGAGTCCATCAAATGCATAAGTGGCTGAGTGGCAGTCCAGCATAAGGTCCTATTACGACCAGGGTGATGACCAGTGGGGAATTCGTCCATCTACTAGTAGAAAAGGTTACTTATTGGTATCTTTGCCTGATCAGCAAGATATCTGGTTTATGCCAAAATTCTTTTCCTTTCCAAATTTATTGGATATTGCAATTCTGTTCATACTTTACATGACAGAGGTTTTCAGGAAATGTATAAAGAAGATGTATATGTGGATATATATATATATATCAGAACTTAATGAAGTATATCATAACTTCATTTCCTTTAATAATATTTCAAAGATTTAATCTATTCAAATCTTGTCTGGTAGTCTCATCTATGTGATGAACTGTTGAAAGCTCATTATACTTTGAACAGTGGTAGTTCAAGTAGCTTTATAAATGATATAAGTGTAGTGAAGTATTTGGTAACTTCATCCCTTGTTTTTACTTATATCTAGTAAGTAATTAACTTACACATGATAAAAGATTCTAGTAAGTATCCATTTAGATACTTATATTATTGTTATCACTTTATATTATCTTGCGAGCTGTAACGCTCACTCTTGCTTTATTTCTTCATCACACAACAACAGTTAGGAAAGATGGCCAGACTCCAGCAGACCCAGCGCAAGCGCGTGGGAAGCGTCCCGCGTCTTCCCGATGATGTTGTAGCTGCTATAGCTGCAGAGGTAGATCTATTGTAGATCAGACCATCTACCTTTGAGAATCAATTATGTATAATTATAACTTGTGGCAGATAATGGCAATTAACTGTAAATTTATCAAGTAATCATTTTGGGTTGTAATAACTTTTAAATTATGGATTCAAAGACTTGTACTTATTTCAATTTCATCTCTGAGACTATAATGGGTTGTGGTGTGTGTTAGTGTGGGGTCACAGCATAAGGTTGTTTATTATTAATTAAGTGAAGTGATATTGTGGAAAGAAAGACCGTGACGACCCGGATCCCCGACCCCGGATCTGGGGGTGTTACACTTACAGTCCTTAAAGCTTTACCAACTTTAACTTCTGATAACAACTTTAGTCTGTATACACATCAGAATTTGAGCAGTTGTAGATCTTGACTTAGCTTCACTTTCTGATCTCTTTAATATCAGGAGTTGTTCTGAGATAGTTCTTTAACAAACATCTCTCAGCATATCTGAGTTCATCAATCATCCTCTTTTTAACATCTTTGAGTTCTGCAATATCTTCACCAGTTTGGAAGATAGCATATCTGAGATCTTTAATTTTTGCTTTTCTCAACTCCTGATCTAGTCTTATGACATATGCTTTGTCAGACTTTAGATTGCATTCAAGTCCCTTAATACTAAGATATGTTCTGATCTTTGCAGTATTAGGCTTCATATCAACAATATCACCCTTGTGATCTCTATACTTGGGACAGTATGTGCTGTCAGACTTTACAGAATAAGGGCTTTTCTGTCTCTGAATCCGAGTCTTCAAATAATTTGCAGCACTTTGTGTTATTCTGTCATTCACTTGAAGTAAGAATAAAACACGTTCTAGTTCCTCAAAATACTTCAGTAGTATAGCATTTTCCCTTATATGGTAAACCCTTCCATCTGTTATGAAATATAACAAGATGTGTTCTTTCAAGAAGGTATGGTAGACCATCTGTACAGATTCAAGTTGATTCAATCTTTCAGGAGTTGCTCCAATACCTGGTTCACTTAAGGAAGTTGGATCATTGGTTGTGTTTTGCACTCTTCTTTTATCAGCACTACCCAATCCAGATTTATCTCTTGCTTCCTTTTCAGTAACCACTCTTGCTTGAAAACCACTTGCTGCAGTCTTCAAAGGTTGAGTTTGTTTGGATTTAGTGAATCCAGATAGGAGTAACTTTGAGGATTTAACATGAGCAATGTCAGAGGTTTCCTTTGACTTATCTTCTGATATCAAGCCAACTTGAGCTATGTCAGAGGTTGCTTACTTCATTTTTATATCAGAACTAACTATATCTTGACTCTGAACAACTTGAGCCATGTCAGAGGTTGTTTTAGAAATCTTCCTTGAAGTCAGAGTAAGATCAGCATCTTCAACAGAAATTTCTTCATCCATAGGAGGCACATAAACCTTTACAGGTTCACCAACTTTTTCTTTGCCCTTGGACCTTGGATCTATCTATAATTGTGATTTGGCCTTGGTTGCCACATGATTTGTCCTTTCTTTTATCACAATGCCTTTAGCCGTAGGAAGTTTCTTTTTAACAACAGAAGCTTCAGATTTGGAGTTGACCTTTTCTAACCTAAGTCTAGCTTCTTCTTCCATTAGACTCTGAAAGTCCATTCCTGGATTTTCTTTCAGAAATAACTGTCTTGAAATTTCTTCATCAAGTTCCAAAAGTTTATCAGAACTTATCCTTTTACCAGTATCAGAGGTTATTCTTCTCCCAGTATCAGAACTTGTTCTATGACTTGTAGTTCCTGCTCTACTTGATGAGAGACCTCCACCTTGACCACGACCTCCACCCAATCCAGAGTTTCCCGGGTCATTACCATCATCCTTTTTTTTCAGTGTCTTATCAGGTTTGTATTTGGACTTAATTACTTTCTCCCCCTTTTTGGCATCAGCAGGTAAAAGAAGAGAGATAAGCAATTCCACTGAGGATTGGATTTCATTGAGTTGAGATTGCTGAGTCGCTTGATTCTTAATAATATCAGCAATCTGAGCCTGTTGCTTCTCTTGAGTCTTCTCAATGTTGGCAATTCTGTCAAAGGAAGGTTTGAAAAAGTTTTTCTTTTCAAGTTCCATAGTCATTTATTGCTTGAGTAAAGCTTCTTGAATTTTATGCACCTCGACATGAGTTGTTGAGTGTTGACCTTGAAGGTGTCTAGTACTCAATGCAATAACTCTCAGTTGTGTCTTGAAATCATCATTAACTAGCATCTCATCAGCTTTTGCCAAGTGCTCAGCATGAATTCTTTCAGTTGGAACAAAGGTAACTGTGTTCCACTCCTTAGTCCAGTCCTGTCCTCTAGGAGTTTCACGCCAAGGTACTGGTACTTCCCCTGTAACAAACTTTTTGACTATCTCACCTTTTGAAGGAGCTTGTAGAGGTGCATGTCCAGAAGGACCAGCTGCATCAGCATCTAAATTTGTAGCAGCATTACCAGTAGTATCAACATTTGCAGCATCAGAACTTACAGAGTCAACAGCTTCAGCATCTTCTGATAAAAGAACAGTATGAAGCTACGGAGGCTTCAACATCATCCTCTAAGGGCTGATCTCCAACTAAGTTCTGATCAACATCCATATTCTGATGCTCACCTAAAATCTGATCTTCAGTATCTAGATGCAGAGAAGGTGTTGTAGGCAATTCTGGATTAAAATCAGCATCAGGAATTGGTGTTGTTGATGGAGTGACTTGAGTTGTTGGAGCTTCAAGATGCAAAACTTGAGGCACTTCCAAGTTATGAATGTCAATTTCATCACTTGGCCCCTAGGTATCAGCATTTACTAGAGATACTGGAGGTATAAGAATGTGAGTAGATTATAGCTCTTGTAGTGGTGAGTGATGAGTGGCATGAGGGTCTGAATCAACACTAGGAGAATTGTGAGCTTCAACACGGTCTTGTGAGATCAGAGATTCCTGATCTCCTTTCTTAGCTGCTGCTTCCATTCCTTTACCAGAATCTTCAGGCCTTTTTGCCAATGTTTTGAATCTTTTAGCTTTTAAGCTGACTTTAGGAGCTGTATCATCAGTATTATGCTTTCTAAGCCTTTTTAGAGGCCTAGAACTCCCAATATCATCATCCTTGTGAGAAGAGACCTTCTCAGCTTCTTTAACAACAAGTTCTGATACAGGAACCTGTTCCTCAGCATCTGATTCATCTCGCAGAATGAATCTCCCTCTCTTTTGTTGTGTCTGAGGTACTTTCTTAGTCCTCTTAGGGTTGGAAGATGAAGGCTGCACTGTAGGTTCTGATAGTTGAGGTTGAGAAGTTTGTGGTGGTTGAGTAGAGGTGGTAGGTGCTGATGGATGAGGTTCAGATGGTTGAACATCAGGATATAATGCAGTGTACTTAACAGGATCATAGGTTATTAAGGCTTGTTTGACAGACAAAGGAATTAAGAGGGGTCTTAACACAGCCTTCTTATTATCAGTTGATAATAAGTCAGTAAAAGCTCTTTTAGCTATTCTGAATGATGAAATTAATTCACCATAACCTTGGGGCTTATATCACAACAAAAACTATAAATAAGCTGACAGAATCTAGCAAAATAAACAGTAGATCTATCTTCATTCATTCTGTCCCCAATAAAACCTTAAACAGCACGTGCACAGTCAAAATCAGTTCGATTTATAAGAGCATACCCGATTTGTTGGCTGAATATGGGAATTGCATCAAAATTGGAACATTTGTTTGCAAAAGCTTTAGTTATGCAATCAAAGAAGAAACTCCATTCCCTCCTTATGAAAGATCTCTTCAACTGGCCCAGCTTTGCTAATGTTCTTTCATATCCCAGACTGGCCATCATGTTTTGAAGAACTGGCTCGTCAACAGTAGAATAGACACAGTTCTCAGGTAGCTGCAGTGCTTGTCGAACCGTAGATAATGTCACAACATACTCATCCACCCCAGATGAAAAAATAATACTTGGGGACCCTTGAGCACCACCATCATCATACACACCGCTTCTCCAAAACTCCAGTACTTGAGTACCAGAAACTGCTTCGAGTTCAGTCAAAGCATACCCAATATTAGAACTAGCAAGAAAGTCCTGAATGAAGTGAAGTTCAGAGGGTGCTTCTGACTTGCTAAGAATAGCAGAGAAGTTATTAGGTACAAACTTTGCTCCATCGAAGATTATGTCCTTAGGTGCCATGAGAATTCGTGAGAAAGAAAATTGCCTATAAGGTGTTTGAGAAAATGTCTGTATGAAAAATCGTCAGTAGATGAGAGAGAATAGAAGTAAAGAGAGAGAGATAAAATATGAAAGTAAATAAAAGATTTTACAATCTTTTTTATCTTTTACTTATACACGGTAGAAAAAGTAACCGTTGAGACACCTGTCAGACATGCAGCAGTAAAAGATATTTAATGGGCACGGGTATTCAGTAATCATTACTTATCACATGCATTTTTCTAGGAAAAAAAACGTTCCACTTACCAAGTAATCCCATTAATCACGGTAGTTCAGTTTTATTTTAAAATTTAAAACTGTTCCCACTTAAAAAATTTATCACTGCGTGACCAATATTCAAAAAAAATGACCAATGAGAGAATGACCATTAATAAACCAAGTAAACAAAAACTTCCACGTCAGAATCAGAACTTGATTTGTATCGGAGCTAAAAAGGTCATCAGAATATGGTTAGTATCAGGATTTAAAATGTTATCAGAATAGCAAACGACTCAGAGACAAAATCTTGCATAAATATAAAATTTCATTAATATATTGAGCAAATACATTTCATGAAATTTAAATTACATGCTTAAAAGTACAAGATTGTCCTAAGCTACAAATCTTAACATCAACAGCTTTTGTCCTAAGCTAAGAAGCCAGACAAAGCTGACGGTGAAGAGAGACAGGGAGCAGAAATTATTTCTTCTTCCTACTCTCAACAAAAAGAACAGAAAGATGAATAATACGCTCCTGCTATTGGAGAGCTTCCAGCCGTTCCTCTTCCAGTCGCTCAAGATGGCGATGGTAGTCCATGTAGAAGAACAAGAGGTCTGTGAGGACCTCTTGGGGAACTGAGTCCCAAATTTCATCAGGAATGGCAGTGACATGCCATTCCTGCTACCATTCTGTACACCTCATATTTATAGTGAAGGTGTCATAGTTCAGAACTAAGTTGTAATGAACCATGGTTGTGATGAGTGAAAAAGAAATGAGTTTGAGAGTTTGAGAGAAAATGAGAGATGTGTTGGCTGGAATGATGTGTTGGTTTAAACAGCCAGTAATTAAGTCAGGTGTATGTGATTTAGTCCACTTCCTTGTAGATGGAAGGTTTTCTCTAGAACTGGATGCTCTCCCATGATCCATGCTATCTTCATCAACATTTTCTGATGCCCCCCCTGAAACTATGCTCTTTGAGTTGGATTCTTCAGAAATTGAGTTTTCAGAATTATCAGAACTTGGCTTATCAGAACTTGATGAATCAGAACTTAAAGAGCCAGTTGTATGTTCTGATGCTTCTTGAGATATGGTTGTATCTTCAGTATGCTCCCCCTGTACAGGTGCATCTTCCTTTGGCATAGTCACCACAGTTTCAATAATATCAGAGTTTAATCCATCAGAGTTTGCAGTATCAGGATTTAGACTGTCAGGATTTTCATTATTAGAATTTAAGTCTTCATTTTCAAATCTCAGTTGATCATGATCATTGAAATCTTCAAGTCCAGTAATCTTCTTATCATCAAAGGAGACATTGACAGATTCCATGACTACCCTTGTTCTTAAATTGTAGACTCTGAAGGCTTTTGTGGAAAGTGGATATCCAACAAAAATTCCTTCATCAGCTTTTAAATCAAATTTAAATGGTTGTTCAGGGTGAGTCTTAAGAACAAAACACTTGCACCCAAAGACATGAAAATACTTCAGATTTGGCTTTTTTTTCTTCACCATCTCATATGGTGTCTTTCCATGCTTGTTAATGAGTGTTGCATTCTGAGTAAAACAAGCAGTCTGCATAGCTTCAGCCCAAAAATAGGTTGGTAGCTTTGCTTCATCAAGCATAGTTCGTGCAGCTTCAATAAGAGTTCTATTCTATCTTTCAACAACTCCATTTTGCTGTGGAGTTCCAGGAGCAAAAAATTCTTGCTTGATTCCATGGTCTTTGCAGAACTCTTCCATGATCAAATTCTTGAACTCCGTGCCATTATCACTTCTTATGATCTTCACAGAATCTTTGACCAATTTATCTAGTTGCTTGACATGATCAATCAAGATAGATGCAGTTTCACTCTTTGTGTGCAAGAAATACACCCATGTGTATCTGGTTAACTCATCTACTATGACCATAGCATATTTCTTCTTTGCAATAGACATGACATTCACTGGACCAAATAGATCTACATGTAGTAGGTGATAAGGCTCAAGAATTGATGATTCAGTCTTGCTCTTGAATGAAGATTTTCTTTGTTTTGCCTTCTGACATGAATCACAAAGGCCATCAGGAGAAAATACTGATTTTGGCAGTCCTCTCACAAGATCTTTCTTGACTAATTCATTTATATTATTGAAATTTAAATGAGAGAGTTTCTTCTGCCAATTCCAGCTTTCTTCAATTGATGCTCTACTCAATAGACAGATTGCAGAACCATCAGTACTTGTTGAAAGCTTGGCTTTATAAATGTTACCATGCCTGTATCCTTTCAGAACAACTTTGTCTGTAGATTTGCTTATAACTTCACAGTGTTCTTCAAAGAAATCCACATGATAACCTCTGTCACAGATTTGACTAACACTCAGCAAATTGTGTTTAAGTCCTGAGACCAGAGCTACTTCTTTAATGATGACATTCCCAAGATTGATATTGCCATATCCCAGTATTTTTCCAATGTTGCCATCTCCATAAGAAACACTTGGGCCAGCTTTCTCCACAAAGTCTGATAGCAGGGCTTTATTTTCAGTCATATGTCCTGAGCATCCACTGTCCAGAACTTGTATGTTTTTCCTGTTGCCCTGCAATCACAAAGACCACTAAAGATTAGTTTTAAGGACCCAGGCTTGCTTGGATCCTTTGGCCTTATTAAGTTTGTCAACATTTGCAGCGGATTTAGCATCAGAGTTTATGTTAACATTTTTCTTATCAGCTTTTACACTATCAGACTTTGTATCAGAACTTACACTAGAAGGAACAATGCTAACTTTCTTTAAAGAAGGTTTTATTTGATAATAAGCATAGTACAAACTATGATATTCCTTACAAGTATAAATGGAATGCCATAAACTACCACAATGAAAACAAGGATTTCATGACCTATATCTAACAGACTGACTCTTAACTCCTGACTTTTAAGGTAAGGAGTTTATGTTCTTATTCTTCCTGCAAAAAGAAGCCAGATGGTTAGAACTTCGACAGTTATGACATGTTTTTCTAGGAGCATTAGGAACAGGCTTATAATCATTGCTTTTATTCACTCCTTCCTTTCCATTCCTATTTTTCCTAGGTGACTTTACCTTGTTTACATTCTTAACATCTTTCAGCTTATGCTTAAGCTACTTCTTTGTCATTAAGCCTACGTTTACTTCAGTTGTCTTTTCCTGTTTTAGTTTGTTAGAAGTTAATTCCTCTTTAACTTCTGATTTCTCAGTGTTAGACTTTATAGCTACAAACTTAATAGGTTTTAACTTTGGCTTTTATTTAACAACTATAGGCTTAATTTCTACAGTTCCTTTATCATTCTTATCATCTCCATAACCTAAGCCCTCTTTCCAGTTTCCACTACTTAACAAATTCTGAGTTGTTCTTCCAGAGTTAGTCCAAGTCCTGATAATCTCTCTTTCCTTTTCTAACTCATTTTTTAGAGATTCATTCATTTTAAGTACTTCATCCCTAACATAGAAAGCATCATCTCTATCTTTCTGAGTTTGATGGAACATGACTAACTCTTTTTCTAAATAATCATTCATCTTTTTACAAGCAAGATTTTCAGAAGTTAATCTTTCACATGTTAAATTTTGATCTCTATAACTAATGAACATGGTTTTAAGATATCTTCTCAACTCATTAATATCATCTGTATGAAAGGCATAAGTAGTTTGAGGTACCTTTAACTCAGCAACTTCAGAACTGCTATCAGCGTTTGCCATATCAGCATTTGCCATCAAGGCATAGTTCTCCTCACTTTCAGAATCTGAAGAGTCTGTCCAGCTTTTCTTCTTTGTGACAAGAGCCTTGCCTTTGTCATTCTTGACTTTCTTGCAATCAGGAGATATGTGGCCTTTATCACCACAGTTGTAGCATTTGACATTTGTGTAATCTCCTCTATCAAACTTCCCTCCTTTGCCTTCAGATTTTTTGTAACTTTTCTTATCAGAACTTGCACCTTTCCTGGAAAAATACTTTCCTTTCCTGAACTTTCTGTATGCAATCTTTGTGATTCCTTTCACCATAAGAGCACACAACTTCATCATCTCTTCATCAGCATCCATCTCAGGCAAGCTTTCAGTTTCTGAGTCATCATCACTATCAGAACTTGATGACTCGGTATCAAACTTTGTGATGAGCACTTTTCCCTTGCCTTTCCTTGAGGTAGCTGCCTTGGGGGATTCTTCCTCAGCCTTAAGAGCAACTGTCCTTGACTTTCCTCCTTTCCTCTTGCTTCTTTGTTCCATCTCAAGTTCATGAGTCTTGAGCATCCCATAAATTTCATCAAGAGTTGTTTCTTCAAGATTATAGTTGTCTCTTATAATTGTTGCCTTCAAATCCCAACTTTCAGGAAGAGCTAACAGGAATTTAAGGTTTGAATCTTCAAGATCATACTCCTTATCAACTAGTGACAAATCATTCAAGAGTTTGACAAATCTGTCGTATAAATCAGTCAATGACTCATTAGGCTTTGAGTCAAAGTGTTCATACTCTTGAGTGAGTATTGTCTTTCTGTTCTTCTTAATCGAATCCGTTCCCTGGCACCTTGTCTTCAAGGCATCCCATATCTCCTTTGCAGTCTTGCAGTTAATTACCCTGTTTGACATTACATTATCAATGGCACTATACAGCAAGTGTCGTACCTTAGCATCCTTAGCAATTGATGCGATATCTTCAGCAGTGCAATCACTCTTCTCCTTTAGTACAGACTTTGCTGCTTCACCTGTAACTACAACATCGAGTTTTGTTGGCTTGTGAGGTCCTTCATTGATTCTGTCAAGATATTCTGGATTTGTAGCTTCCAGAAATATAGGTCAAGATATTCTGGATTTGTAGCTTCCAGAAACATAGTCATCCTCACCTTCCATATGGGATATTCAGATGGTTTCAGTATGGGAACTCTAATAGCCTCATATTGACTATGGATTTGAGTCTTTGGGGGTTCATCAGTTTTGGTGGGCTTGGTTAGAGTTTCTGCTTCAGACATGATTGGTTTTGGATCTTAAACTGTTTGTGTGTTAACAGATAGGCTCTGATACCACTTGTTAGGTCACACACACTGTAGAAGGGGGTTGAATACAGTGTATAGCACAATCAAATCGAATTCAAAGAACACAAGTAACTGAAAACAAACTTTATTAAACTTTGTTACAATGTAGAACTGTCCTCTCTCAGTGATGAACAAATATCACGAGAGCTGCTAGGGTTACAATGCATAATATTCTCGATAATAATAACACATATAGTGTAAACCCTATGTTTGTGTTTATGTATTACACAGTTACAAGATAATCGCTAATTGATATGGAATATAATTCTGCTTCCTAAAATATATCAATCAGTTATCTTTTCTTTCAAGTATTCCATTCTTTACAGAATTCCTTCTTCGTGCATATCTCTTCTTACGTTTGTCTTGATCTTCTTTCCTTTCAATCAACCGCCTTCCTTATCTGAAAGTTTCCTTTAAGTCCTGATATTATCTCCTGATAAATATCTCCTGAACCTTAAGTACTGATAACTTAAGTTCTGACTTCAGTATAAGTGCTGATTTCAGTTAAGTACTGATTTGTCCTGTTTAAGTAAGATCTGAAAACTAAACATAAATCATATTAGACATGACATTATCAAATATATCTAACAATGACAACTTTCAGAACAACTGATGAGAAGGATCGCATGAAGAGAAACCTTTATTACTTAACAAGAAGACTTAAAGATGCCTAAAAATGTAAAAGGATATTGGTCATGACCAATTATGAAAGGGATGTCATTAATTAGGCAAGTAAGTACTCGACATGGTTGAAAGTGAAAACGGAAAGGTGAGGATTAAAATTTTGACGATTACGGCTTATAAATGACCCCAAATGGGAGTAAGAGTTTATTATAAATTTTGGAGGAGGATTATGAAGGACCAAGTAAGCCGTCGTGCTATTTTAGGATTTTTAGTAATAGGTTAAAAAAAGACCGCTTATTATACTATGCAAATAATAGATCTCCGCTCTATAAAATTGCTATGAACACGAAAGAGATAATTGGTGATAGAGAGACCCCGTGATATCGCGCCACACAAGGACCCAAGATATTTCGCGAGAAGGGACGAACAGAGGCACGACTTAGAGTTCTCAAATCGACAAGTAGAATGAGAGGACTATCCAAACTATTGAAGATACTGAAAGGATATCTTCGATATATTATTTATTTTGGTATTTGTACGATTAAACATAAAATTAAGAACACGTAGATCCTCTCCATTAGGACATGAATTTAATTGATCCAAATCAAAGTCAAAAAGTCAAACTAGCAAAATCATGTCTTTTAAACAGATAAAAGAGATATTCCATTCTTGCAAAATATCAAAACTATATCCTTATAGAATATATCTATAAGGAAATATGATCAAAGAAGACATATCAAGATGTAATATTTCTCAGATCTGTGTTGCAACAGGAATATGGTAACAAGCTCGAATAAGGAATATTGCAGAAATACTGTTTAGAAATCTCGTGTTATATCAAAAATGTTTTACTCTTCGCTCCTAAATATTTTTTACATCCTTTAAAAGAGTTTTTACTCAAATTTTATTAATATTCATGGTTGAAGTATTAATATCAATTTTTACACCCATTATGTGTGTTCGTAGAGTAATTTTCTCCCGTTTCGTAAAATCAATATTTCTCGGAGAAAATTATTCAAAAACACTCAAAATATTTCCTATCATCCAAATATATTTTATATATTAGGAAATATATTTTAAGTATTTATACAAGTCAAAAATTTGGTCAAAAGATCCATCTCCTTTATTTCAAGACCAACGATTTTTTTATTTGGAAGAATGGCTGACAAAACAGTTTCATTTTTAAATAAAATACTTCCACATGCTATAATGACTTGAAATTTGGTATGGATCATTTAAATGGTATTTTCTAATTATGGTAAAAATTTCGTAGCATTCAGAGAATTTTTGTCCGGGCACAAAAATCGATGCAGTTAGTCCCACAATTGACCACGTTTTACCTAGTTACCATTGGCTAAAGTTAACCAAAACTTGCAGGACATCATTTTATAATATTTAGGTAATTATCATATTTTTTATGATATTTATTTAAGAGTTTTTGGGGTGGTCATAATTAATGGTGCTTAATCCTTAATTAAAGTTATTAAAGAATGATTATAAGAAAAGGAAAATATATATATAATATATATATATCAGCTGAGATTTGAATGGATACTAGCTTGTGCTTCCTTCCCACTTGCAAAGAAACACAACCTACTTTCCATGTCATCAATCCATGTGATGCACTCCATCCACCATTCATTCCTTCTCAAATCTCAACCATTCAATCCACCCAACTCCTCCTATAAATAAACCCCCACCCCAACCCATTTTCTTCAAACTTAAGATCCACAAAGTTGCTGGGATTTTTTCAAGAAGTGCTTCTCTTCATCTCTTTCAAATTCTATACACACACTTCTTCTCAAAAACCTACTCTCTCTTCTATATACTTACATATATACAAGGTTTTTGAAACCCAAGCTTAGCTTCACCCAACCAAGATTGATCCCACCAAGTGAGCTCATCCACTACCACTTCCTGGCCTCCCGAAAGGCTGCCCAAGTTCGACTAAAGTGCCAAAATCCGGCCGAACCTCCGGCGAATTTTTCCGGCAAACTTTTTCGACCGTTTTTTAAAAGTGGTTAGTTTTAGCTTCTTATTTGAGTTCTTTGTATTTAAGCTTCGTACTTAACTTCTCTACTTCATCTTAAGCTCTAATACAAGCTCTCTTATAAAGGAAGTTCTCGGGGAGAACTTAGATTCAAACTCGGAATTCGAATAAGTACTTGATCTTCACATAAATCATTCCAACGAGAAGATCTATAAAGAAAAGTACTTTATCTTCAAGGGGAGATTATATTTGACACAAGTACTAGTTAGCCAATTATTTCTTGCACTTTAATTGGATCTTGGCTAACATTCATTCGTGCTCATAAAATAATTACGAAGTTGAAGTGTAATCCTTTCTAGCATCTTTAGTGCTCTTCGGGGGATTATTACTTGTCTCATATAAACACTTCGTAATTTGTCAAATCTTATAACGGATCGTACGAGTTAGACAATTACTTAACGTTCTTTAATTGGATCTTGTCTAACTAATAACGTACATATAAAATATTACGAAGTAAAAGTGTAATCCCTTCTAACATCTTTAGTGTTCCGGGGGATTATAGCTTGTTCCTTATAAACTACTTCGTAATCATCCGTTAAAATTAAGGACGAATCAAATCCACGAGTTAGCCAATTAATTTATGCTATTTAATTGGATCTTGGCTAACACATATCGTGTATATAAACAATTACGAGTCATATCGTATATGCCCCTTCTAACATCTTTCAGTGTTCCGTGGGGTTATACTACGATATCTATAAAATATTCATAATTATTCGTCCAAACTTCGAAAGCACAATCTTAAGCCAATTACTTGCACTTATTTAATTGGGTCTTGGCTAAGACTCATAAATCTTATAAACGTGCTTGAAGTTAAAAGAGTATACGTTGACCTTATAATCGTCAATATACAAGTATACCTTAAAACCTTAAGTTGATATACTTAAAAGTAAAATTACAACTCAGAGGTTGTAATTAAAGTATTCTTCGATCGATAAATATATAATTAAAAGAAGAAGAATACTAAAGAAGTCATAAGCCATAAGTGCTTAATATAAAAAGACTTCTCATATTACTCCACCTATCTATTTAATCTATAAAGGAGTAATCATAAAATTACTTGGACTACTATTTATTATCTTAAGTCAAGTATTCTTATTTTGTTTAATATTCTTATTTGAATATTATACTATTTGTGGGCTAGTACAGTAACATACTAGTTCAAAATAAATCTTTTCCTACTTGTTTTGTTTCGTGGATTGTCTTATTAGTTTTGTAGTGAGGTGAAGTGACGTGAGGTGATTCTCGTTCTAAGACCCAAGTCCTAGACGTACTAACGGGAAGTTAGTAGTCTTTGCACCTTGAAGAAGAGGAAAGACTTAAGACCGGATCACTAAGATCCAAGACCGGAAAAAGCTAAGGAAGCCAAGTCCACACAAAGGCTCTACAACAACTTTGAAGAAATAGCGGGGAGTTATTGTCTAAGATAAGTTGTGTAGGTATTACATTTATTTTGAGATGGTGAGCCTTGTGTTACGCACCAAGACAAATACTTGTAAAGGGTGTAAAGGATTCTCTGCCTACTAAAGGAGCGAATTTATTTTATAGGAAAATCCCGAGTCCGGGAGAGGAGCTCGGGGACTGGAGTAGGGGTAAGCGAATCTATTAGAGGTTACGCCATCGCGAACCAGGATAAAATCACCGTGTGGTATTTTCTTTCCTTGTACTTTATTTTCCGCACATATAAACTGCATAACCACTCGGTAAAGTTTTAAAAAGGGATAAAATAGTTTTAAAACACCACAACAATTTTTAAATTGGTAATTAAGCTATTCAAACCCCCTTCTAGCTTAAAATAGCCCTCTTACGGGACCTTACAATTGGTATTAGAGCAGTGTTTTTTAACGTGTTTGTTAAGTGATTTGCAGATTTACAGGCACAATAAAAAGCGATCCGGAATGGCGTATATTAATCCCGTTGGATGTGGCGAAGGTCTATCTAGCTCACAAACTCCTCTATTTGACGGCACCAACTTTACAACATGGAAAACGAGGTTTCGCATTTATGCTAGATCTCAAGGAGTCAAAGTTTGGATGGCTATCGAAGATGGTGTTCGCATTCCTATCAAAACTATCGATGACATCATCGTCGAAAAGAAGGTTAGTGAATACAACTTAGAGGAAGAAGCCACAATGAATATAGCCACAAAGGCGGAAATGGTTCTCACAAGTGCACTTGCAGTAAAAGAATATAAAAGAGTAAATAATTGCAATACAGCATAAGAAATGTGGAACAAATTAGTGGTAACCTATGAAGGAACCACTGATATAAAAGATTCTCGGATGGATACATTGATCCAAGAATATGAGAACTTTAAACTCCAAGAAGGAGAAAATATCATCGATATGGAAACAAGATTTACTCGTATAATCGATAAGTTATCTCAACTTGGAAAGAATTATACTCAAAATGAAAAGAAGATAAGAGTGCTCAAATTTCTACCTCCTAGTTGGAAGGTTAAAGTCACTACTATAAAAGAGATGCACAACTTAAATGAGTATAAGATTGATAACCTATTCGGAAATCTTCGTGCTTACGAAGAAGATAATGTTCCGGAAAAGGTTGCTCCAAAAGTGAAGGATAAAAAAAATATGGCTCTAAAAGCCATATTAATTGATGAAGATGAAAATGATGATGAGTTAAACGAGGAACTCCAAAATCTCGATGAGAGTGAAATTGCTCTACTCACGAGATAACTTCAGCAAAGCTCAAAGATACGGAAAAGGCTTCCTGAAATCAAATAATCAACAAAGAGTCTTTAACTCTAACGGAAGGCCAAATTACTCTCAAAATTATTCTTCCAACTATAAGAATAATTATTCGTCAACGAGCTACAATAAAGGCAAAGGCAATTAAAATATAAATACCTATAGTAATGACAATGCCTCTACAAACCATCCTGTTTACACTCCTCCAAAATCTAAAGATCCATCTCCTGAGGAAACACAAGATGTGTGTTTCGAGTGTAAAAAACCCGGTCATTATAAAAGATAATGTCCTAAACTTTCAAAGGGACGAAGTCTCGTGGCCGAAAATGGTTGGGATCTAAGTGAAGATGAAGAAGCTCCGGAAGCTAGTGAAGAAGTGGTGAATCTATGATTGATGGCTCTCAGAGAAGAAACTATATCTAGGGAAGTCTCCTCTATAAATGAAGAGGTAACATCTAACTACGTCTCAATTAAATCATTACTGGATGAATCTAATTTATCACTTATGAACATGAATAAGCATGATTTAATTGGACTTGTGGTAGAATATAAAAGTAAATACAAAGATGTTGATCAAAGGCTTCACTTAGTATGGTCCGAGAAAATGAAAATAGAAGAAATACATCATACTCAAAATAAAGAGTATACTCGGATGATGGACTCAAGAGTCCAAGATAAAAAAGAGATTACATCTCTAAAAGATCAAAACCATCTCATCAAGGTTGAAGTAAATAAACTTTAAGAAAATATAATCAACCTTGAAACAGAGATTATATCATTAATTCTCAAAGATGAAGAGATGGAACATGAAAAGATACAACTGAATGATAATATTTGTAAACTTCACGTTGATATATTGAACTTAAAGATTCTAAATGAATCAAATGTTCAAGATATAGAAATATCTTATAAAAACAATCTTGATAAAGAAAATGAGCTATTAGAAACCAATGAGCTTAAAGGTGAAGCTCTAAGGCTAAAAGAAGAAAATTATAAACTCATAGCTCAAATTAAGGATCAAGAAAGAATTCTTAACAACAAGATTGATGCCTTAAAGAAAGAAAATAAAAATCTTGAAGAAGTTATTCAAAGATTTACAAAAGGCAATAAGATGTTGGATCAAATGGTGCATACAAAAACCTCATATAATCATGAAGGTTTGGGATATAATAAGAATTCTTCTCCTAAAGAAAATGCTCGGAGATTTGTATCACCAATAAAGACTTCACCCGAATCACCATCTTATAAATGTTCTTATTGCAATAAAATGGGACATACCATTCAATATTTTAAATTTAAGAATGGTGAAGTTAAGGGGAAGCATGTATGGATTCGCGAGGAATCATACAAGAAAGATGATAAATGTATTCCTCATAAAAATATGCAATATAAGAATCCAAGGCAACAATGGTCTCATCAACCAACTATGGTTCAAAATAGAAACACACAATATCATGTAAATGGTAATGCATTTAGAAGGCAAAAACCTCTTAGTTGAAATGCTTATACTACTTACCATGCTAATAATAGATATAACGTTTATCATGCTCCATCAAGATTTCATGATAGCTCTAGGTATTATCAACCTCAAACTAGGCCTTATGCATCTAGAAATATTTATATGCCTAATGATGATTATACCATGCCTAGATTCTTTCATAAATCAAATGTTATATATGATGTACTAATCCCAGGACTCTCAAGACAAAGGGGTACCATATAAATTTAACTAATCATGTATGTAGGTTTGTCTTGCCGTGAAACAAGACATATGGTACCTTGATAGTGGATGTTCAAGACATATGACCGGTAATAAGTCACTCTTGAACAATATTAAAAAGGTTACCGCGGGGAGCATAACATTTAGTGATAGTAGTAAAGGAAACATTGTCAGCATCGGCGATATCGGAAATGGGAAAGTTAAAATTTTCGACGTTCAATTGGTCACCGGGTTAAGGTACAATCTTCTCTCTCAATTATGCGACAATGATTACAAGGTAATTTTCTACACTACTCATTTTTCTATATTAGATAAATTTGGAAAGTTGGTTCTCACTTGCCCTAGAAATAAAAATGTTTATACATGTGATATGAGCAAGCAAGTGAACGTGTGTCTAATCACTATAAATGATAATCCATGGCTATGGCATCGAAGATTAGGACATGCCAACATGAAGTTGATTAACAATATATCAACTAAAGACCATGTTCGAGGTATACCGAAACTAAACTATCATAAAGATCATACTTGTGAAGCTTGCGAAGTTGGTAAACAAATTCGAGCTTCTCACAAAGCAAAGTTTATGATATCTACCTCGAGACCTCTCGAGCTACTACATATGGATCTTATTGGTCCGGTTCCTATACAAAGTCTTGGAGGTTGCTCATATACGTTGGTAGTTGTGGATGATTATTCACGATTCACATGGACTGAATTTCTCAAAGCTAAAAGTGATGCTTTTGAGTCCTTCTCATCTTTATGTAAAAGGATTCAAAATCAACAAAATAAAACCATAGTCTATATAAGGACTGATCATGGTAAAAAATTTGAGAATTCAAGCTTCACCAACTTTTGTGATGAACATGGCATCACACATAATTTTTTCGCTCCATACACTCCTCAATCCAACAGAGTAGTTGAACGGAAAAATAGAACACTCCAAGAAATGGCTAGCACAATGCTAAATGTATATCGTCAACCTAAATATTTTTGGGCCGAGGCTATGTCAACCGCTTGTCATATTCTTAATCGGGTTTTGTTACGACCTATAAAACAAAAGACTCCTTACGAGTTATATTTTGGCAAAACTCTGAAACTAAGCTACTTTCGAGTATTCGGAAGTAAGTGCTTCATATTAAATTCAAAAGAGTACCTTACGAAGTTTGATCCTAAATCAAACAAAGGTATAGTTCTTGGATACTTAAACAACAGTAAAGCTTATCGAGTGTTTAACCTCAAATCGCTTGTGGGGAAGAATCTATGAATGTCACTTTTGATGAAAGTAAACCACCGGAGAAATATAAAGATCTTGTTGACCAAGAAAATGTTGAACAAGATGATATTGAAAAGGTTATTCGACAATTCGAAAATATGGATCTCGGGACTCCCGTACATAAAAATCCATTAGAATTGGACGAAAAGGAAGATGAACTTCCTCCAGCAATTCCCACTATAAAAAGTCATCCATTAGATAATGTACTTGGAGACTTAAGGAAGGGAGTTCAAACGCAGTCACAAGTTCAAAATGTTGTGAATCATCTTAGTTTTCTATCTCAAATAGAACCTAAGACCGCGAAAGAGGCTTTATTAGACGAGGATTGGATTTTTGCTATGCAAGATGAATTGCTCCAATTTACTCGTAGTAAAGTGTGGGAACTTGTCCCTAAGCCTCATGAAACTTCCATAATTGGTACAAAATGAGTATTTCGAAATAAATTAGACGAGAATGGAATGGTAGTTCGAAATAAAGCAAGATTAGTTGCACAAGGATATACCCAAATGGAAGGAATAGACTTTGATAAAACATATGCACCGGTAGAAAGAATTGAATCAATTCGAATGCTATTGGCTTATGCTTGCCATAAAAATTTCAAAGTCTAACAAATGGATGTGAAATCTGCATTCTTAAATGGGATCTTGCAAGAGGAAGTATATGTGAAACAACCTCCCAGGTTTGAAGATGCAACACATCCCGATTATGTCTATAAATTATATAAAGCTCTATGTGGCTTAAAACAAGCCCCAAAAGCATGGTATGAAAGGTTGAGCAAGTTCCTACTAGACAATAAATTTAAGATGGGACGGATGATAAAACCTTATTTATGAGGCAAGAAAAAGATGATATTGCTCGTACAAATATACGTAGATGACATCATTTTTGGATCAGCAGATGATGCACTATGTAAAGAATTCTCTTAAAATATGAGTAAAGAATTTGAGATGAGTATGATGGGAGAATTAAACTTCTTTTTGGGATTGCAAATAAGGCAATCTGATGAAGGCATCCATATCTCTCAATCTAAGTATTATAAAGAGATGTTGAAAAAATTCGAAATGGATAATGCCAAACCCATCTCTACTCCTATGTCTACATCCGATAAATTAACGGAAGATCCAAAAGGAATTCCCGTAGACACAAAGAAATATCGAGGAATGATCGGTAGCTTGCTCTATATAACTGCAAGTCATCCCGATATTCAATATAGTGTTTGTAAGTGTGCTAGGTTTCAAGTAGCACCTAAAGAATCTCATTTATCCGCGGTAAAAAGGATATTGAGATATCTTAAAGGAACCACTGATGTTGGTCTTTGGTATCCAAAAGGAATACCATTTGACTTAGTATGTTTTTCTGATTCGGATTATGCCAGGCATTTAGTCGACAGAAAAAGTACTAGTGATACTTGTCAGTTTCTCGGTGGATGTTTAGTTTCTTGGTTTTCAAAGAAACAAAATTCTGTATCCATCTCAACAACTGAGGCTAAGTATATAGCAGCTGCAAAGTGTTGTACTCAATTATTGTGGATAAAGCAAATAGTAACTGACTATAATATAAAATTTGATGTGATCTCAATCTTATGTGATAATACGAGTGCTATTGATCTTAGCAAGAACTTAGTATGTTTTTCTGATTCGAATTATGCCAGGCATTTAGTCGACAGAAAAAGTACTAGTGATACTTGTCAGTTTCTCGGTGGATGTTTAGTTTCTTGGTTTTCAAAGAAACAAAATTCTGTATCCATCTCAACAACTGAGGCTAAGTATATAGCAGCTGCAAAGTGTTGTACTCAATTATTGTGGATAAAGCAAATAGTAACTGACTATAATATAAAATTTGATGTGATCTCAATCTTATGTGATAATACGAGTGCTATTGATCTTAGCAAGAATCCCGTATTACATTCTAGATCTAAACATATAGATGTGAGACATCATTTTTTACGTGATCATGTCAATAAAGGAGATATAAAAATTACTCATATTGATACTGAGATCAATCTCGCTGACATATTCACAAAACCATTAAATTTCGAAAGATTCACTAAACTCCGCTTGGATTTAGGAATGTTGGAATTTACGAAATAATGGTTTATATAAAAAGAACATTTGAGAATTATAAAGAAGTCTCAACGATAAGGATATTCTCCCGATCAGGTTATTAAGTTTATCTGAAACTCAGATTTGTCAATAAAGAAATTTATTAATCGGGTTAAGATAACTTAAATAGCCCAGATTAACCGGGAAAATAAACTTAATCGAGTGAATATTTATTATTCCATGAGATTTATAAATATTTAGAAGTCTTCCCTATTTATATAGACTGATTATTATTTTCAGTTATTCATATATATATATATATATTTATGTGATATTTATATATATATATATATATTTTTTTTTTTGAAAAATTATATAAGGATAAATATATGTAATAATCCAACTATATTAATTGTTTTTTAAATATATTTTCTGGATTGTTTTATCCGGCCCAATCAAATTAATCCAGCCCAAATACCTTTTAAAAGGGTTTATCTATTTATTTTCAAAACAGCCCAGCCCATTTAATCAAAAACCCAAATTCTAAAAACACCTTCTAATCTCAACCGTCCATTTCTAAACCTAATTAATCTGGTTCGTTTATTCCATAAAATATGTAAGTGAAACACTGTTTTGTACAGTGCAAGCTCTCAGTTCAATTCTTAACCCTAATCTCTAAACACTCTCTCTCCTCTCTTCTTCTCTCCGCCTCTTTCGAAGAACCCTAGATCAAATTCTTCGTTTTCCTTAAAATCTTCGATGAATTCTTACAGATACTATGCTTATACATATAATCATTATATCTCTAAAAGATATAATGAAAATAGTTGATTGGGTTGGTAAATTAATTCGATTTTGATGATAAAAATTGATGATTTACGCATAAATTGAACGAGAATCATCAAATCGGACATTAAATCGATTGATTTATATATATATACATTTTTTTTGATTTTGAGTCTTTGATTCAGCAAAAATCTAACTCGATTTCAAGTTATATGACAGGAGAAGACGGGTAAATGTAATATCTTCTCGGAAAAGAAGATTCGATGGATGCATGCGACGGAGAAGAGTAAATCGGAAGTTGACTCAGTCCACGACTGAGTCAACCAGGTAAGACCTATGAGTCAGGCCATGCTCTAGACTCAGGTAAGAATTCTATAATCCTTTCAGTCTAATTTAATTGATTTTGTTTGTTAAGAGACTTGACTTGAGTTGAATCGAACTTTATCTGATTAATTTTTATATTTGTGAGAAAAAATGTTCTTGGATATTTGTTTAAAGAAGCTGAGATTTGATTCTACTCTATGGCTGATCGAATTAAAAATATAAAATTCGGATTATTGTTGTAAAGGTTGTTATATGTTGGATTTTTGATTATTGGATTCATGAGTATTTGTTGAATGTATCTGGTGGATTTATGATTATCTATTGGATTAATGTTTATCTGGTAGACTTGGGATTAACTTTGAATGTGTGATTATCTGCTGGTTTGAAGATTACATGTTAGCTGTGTTATTCAGTCAAGACAGTTTGTTGATTAATCTGGGTAATATTTCAATGATTGCTTTAAATGATCACTTGGTTAAGTTAAGAACAATCTTTCTTTGAAGTTTAATTGGACTATAAATATAAGTGTAAAATGTAAACTTGTTGAGTTAATCTGTTTGACTGAAGTTAAAAGCTGTGAATCTGTGTGCTTCAAAATATTTGTGAAATTGTTTGAAATAAGGTTTATTTGCTTGATAAATTATGAAGTTCTGGTATAAAATAACAGATTGTTTATTGATGTTTTTTTAAGTCCAGGAAAGTCAGTATCCTAGTTGTTTTGATTCTAAGTTCCTTGATAACTCAGTGTACTTCATAAATTCTTATTTACCTATTGGTGAAGTTACCTAGGTATAAATCCTGTTGAATTGAGTCTTTAACACCACTGTTTGTATTTATAATCTGATTACCTGATTAATCCTTGCAGAGCTATAAGTATATGTGATTATGATCTGTATGTTATTAAAAACATATTACCTAAGTTGTTAACTGAACTAATAAAAAATATTGTTCAATAGTACTTCAACTATGATCTGTCTTGGTTAATAAATCACAGTTTTGTTTTAACAAGTTCTCTGCTAGCACTTTCCTTTAAAAAGAAAACAAACTCTTGTGTTCATTATCTGTCAAGAACAATGTATAATCAAGAATAACCTTAACACATGTCTATTCTTTCTTTAGTAATAAAATCTGTATGAACTGAACCCTGAATATGCTATCACTTATTTTCCTGGGTTACTTGGTTGAACTAAATTCTTACATGTTAACTGTAATTGTCTTTGATATTATCTTAGTTGTTTAACATTAGTCTGTTCAAATTATACCAACTTGATCTAAGATTACTGAGATATTATGTTTGTACAAGTGTGTGTCCAAATGTATTTGCAAGCTGTCCTATTTGCTGTCTTAAGCTGAATACATTGAATCTGGATAAGAAATGTCTTGTTGACTGCAATCCTTACTTGTCTATTTGAACTATGTACTATTCTATTCATCTTTTATTTGCTTGTGGAGTTACAAGTAATCATATGAGGTATTATCAAGAGCTGGTTTGTGTAATCTCAGATTAACAAAAATAAATAATACACTCATACACCAGCCCTCACAGTGAGACCTGGCAGGGGAGCCTTGAGCATCCCTGTATCTGGATCAATGCTGTGATTAATGGCCACTTAGAACAATTAGGTGACTTTTTATAACTTACTGCATTTAAAGTGTTATATCTGATATAAATGATCTGAGTATTGTATTGCCTTGAATGCTTGATGAATTAAATGAAAACTGATTGTGTATGTCTTGTTATGTGTTTAATGTGCATGACATTCCTTTGGTTGCATCTCATTAATAACATAGTTTCTTGAGAAATAAATGTAACATATTTTATTTGCATTAAAAATAAGTTCTTCTTTCAAACTCACTTCACACACAGCTCATCCTTAAATGCCTCTGCACTTAAAGTACAGTTCCTGTGTGATAGAGTAAGCTAGGATATCAACTTTATGTCACACAGTTTCCAAAATTTTTACTTATGTACTGTGTTATTTTGTAAAGTAGACACAAAGACAAAGAATTAATACAATTCTTTATTCTCTGTTGTAAAAGTTTATGAATCTGTGTATATGTGCTGCATTACATCATTCATTCATATGCATCATTGTAGTATCTATTAATAAATAACTTGGACTTTTATGTAACACAGCCATGCATATATTAAATGTTTTTCACTATACATGAACAGTAAACAATTTCTAAAAATATTAATTTTTAAAATCTTTTCTTTCTGCATCTGTGTTAAATGGTTATATATATATGCGTATCTTGTATGCTGCATTCACACACACACACTAGTTGCATAAACTCCACTTCACTTGCAACATGAACCCAAATGTTAACCCTTTTTACCCTAAACCAAGACCACTGATTGAAAACCCATATCTTCTTGAAGATATGGAGAAAAATCAGTTTCATCACCATAAGACCTCTGCTTTCAAACCTGTTCAAACCTCACAACCTAAACACTATCACAAAAGACACCTCCCTCAAAGACAATTTAGGAAGGAATATAAAAACCATACCATCCCTTTCTATCAAAGCAGAAAATATCAAAACCCTAAATCCCCTAACCCTAGACCTCCTAAACCCTTACAAGCCAAAGTATACACCAGAAAAGCTAACCTAAGACAAAACACAAACACCTCTATGAATACACCAAAACCCACTCCACCAAAACTGTCAAACCCTTCAAACTCCAAAAAGTTTCTTGAACTTGTCAAAAATGTCCAACCTGGCACTTGTGTTGATGTGAAGGGTGAAGTAGAGTTCATAATTAGATGGGTTAGGTGGGATGGTCTCATGTATAACTTAGGTAAGCACTACTACACACACCTCATGGGAGAGTTCTATTGTAACATGAATATCATAAAAGGGGTAGATGGCATACTGCATTTCACTACATTAGTCAACAAAAAGGTCATTTGTGTTGATAAAAAAAGCATTAATAGGGCACTGCATTTACCTTTGCATTTGTATGAGTTGCCTTGTGAGGATATCTTCTCTCACTTTGTTTTTAACAAATCTGAATTTGAACTAATGCTTGGCACTTTTTGTAAATCTGATATTCCTGATGGTTTATGTGATGTTAACTGTGGTATTAATTTCAAACACTTCACTGGCACTTTTCAGCATATTGCTCTAATCATTAGGGAAAATGTTATGCCAAAACTAAATCAAAGTAAGTACTTTGATTTGTTTGATATGAAAATCATGTATCTTTTATGCACAAACAAAATCCATTTTAGCATATCTTATGTCATTCTTCTAAACATGATCAATGCACATCTTGTAGATTATATGCCTTATGGTATGCTAATCTCATCTTTCTTTGCACTTTGCAACATTAACATGCTTGAAACATTTTCTAATCTTGCTGATTCTCAAATCACTAATGAACACATTAGGCCACAAGTGCCCCTGATGCACTGTGAGCCTCAAGAGGCAACTCCCACAGTTATTCCTCAATTCATTAAAGAGGAAAATGTGTTTCTGTCTAAGTTTGAGTCTATCAAAACCATGTTTCATGAACTAAAACTTGAACTTAAGAGGGTTAAGGAAGAAAATAATGAGATTAAAGAAAAAGTAGGAGCACTAGAGAGTCTCACTGCCTCTTGCAAATATATGATTGCATATTTAGAGCATTTGGCTGCATCTACTCTAGGAACTCCTTGCATGAATGATCATGACATTGTCTCTTCCTTTCAAGTCCCTATGCATGATAACACTGCTGTGATTCATGAGTTAGAAGAGGTTAATATGGGTGCTGAAGGTCAACTGATTGATAATTTTCCTAATTTGGTTCATATCTGTGATGCTGCTGGAAATGTGATTGGTTAACTTACCTGATTCTGCTATGTGACGAAGTCTGCTCTATGATGTTGTGCAGGTACTTGTTGTTATGTACCTATTTTTCTATTATCTGATGTATTTGTAACTTATCAGACTTTGTGTTGGTTGTTGTTTGTAATCTTGAATTGTTTAACTTTGTTTAGATTTGATGGAGTGTATGCACTCCTTAGGCTTTGTAATCTCTTAACACAGGTGCAGAACTTTGTTCTATTTAATCAGTGAACCACACTGATTGATATGAACACTTTTGTTCTATGTAATATACTCTGCATTCTGTTACTTCTGGTGTTGCATACTCTATCATTATTATACTACAAGTTTCCTCTTAAACTCACTAACCATTCTATGCAGGATCAAAGTCAAATCTGATTTTAAATATTTCTATGTTTTCTGGCATAAAAATATAAGTTTGTGAAATCTGTTTCTCGTGCAGGATTTAAGATCTGATATATAATCACTTGCATTCAAACAATAAACCATAGTAATTAAAAAGCATAATTATGTTCTTTCAGATACCCCAGTACTTTATTCTGATACAGCTAACAGTTATGTAAATTGTTGGCAATTGCTTTCTATGTCAAACTAATTTGCAGGAAATATACATCACTGAGAATCTACCAATATATAGAATTTGACAAAGTCCAAAACAATGCATTCCAGGAAAGCTCATGTTAAAGGTATAAAAGGTGAGAAGAACATTATCCTTTATATATTTAATCTATACCATTCACACTACTCAATGCACAAACTATCCCAGTTACCATGCTAAAGGTATGTGCACCTTGTTCTCAATTTCATTATTAGCCTGAAGTGTTAAGTATAGTCTCTGGATAGTCAATCAGTCATACTAGATTGTATTAGTTGGTCAGCTGTGTAAAATCTGTGCTTAGCTACTGTTGTTAAATTGGATCCATTTAAGACAGAATTGTAGTTTGTATTAGACCTTGTTAAATGTAATGTCATCAACTAGTCTGTATTAGATCTCAAACTGTATAAACTGTTACTTAGACCAAGAAATAGACAAAGATTGTATTAGTATTAGATTTTGTACCAAAAGACTAGATTGTATTAGTGACAGTTCTTGTAATTTGTGATTGCAGAATTATATAGTCTAGATTGTAAAACACTAAGGCCTTGTTCTTATGCATCAAGATATACTCCAGACTGAAATTGGCTTAGTACAAGTTGTCTAAAGTTACTTGCAATCTGTCAAAATGAAATGAACTTGCTTAATCTTAATTAACGGATCTTTAAATATAAGTTCAAACAGACAGCTAAATCACACGATCATGAAATTATTCTTATAAAAACTATTTTGACTACAATATTTGGTAATCAAACTGAAAAGGGATCAACTACTAATAGATATTGGCTATTAAATAATACACCCTATCTTGTAAATCAAACCATGCATGCTTAAAACAGTTCTTCTATTTCTAATCTGCTAAACTGACTATATCTCAACAGTATTACATTAACTGTTTTCTTTCAATACATGCAAAAATAGATCAACAATATCATGCATCTAATTCCTACATGATCAAAATACATGTACTTGACTAGATCTATGATCAAATTGCCATGCTTACCTAGTCAATACTTTAAGATACAACTCTTCCTCATAAATATACACTCTTTTTGGCATATACCAAACAAAAGGGGAAGATAAATTATGATCAATTTGAACAAGTATAAGAGATTTGGACCCCTAATTTCCAATTTTTAGAAAATTGCTATCATACAAGGATCTATCTGTGCTTCTATTATTATATGATACATCTAACAAAGTATTTTGCAGGATCTCAAGAAAGAGATTTAATCTCTAAGTACATTAATGCTTTATGTGCAAAATATTTTTCAAAAATTCATGCATACACCAAGGGGAAGCACACAATATTAATTTTATGTTTGTTTGGCATATACCAAAAAGGGGAAGATTGAAAGGATATCTTCGATATATTATTTATTTTAGTATTTGTACGATTAAACATAAAATTAAGAACACGTAGATCCTCTCCATTAGGACATGAATTTAATTGATCCAAATCAAAGTCAAAAAGTCAAACTAGCAATATCATGTCTTTTAAACAGATAAAAGAGATATTCCATTCTTGCAAAATATCAAAACTATATCCTTATGGAATATATCTCTAAGGCAATATGATCAAAGAAGAAACATCAAGATATGATATTTCTCAGATCTGTGTTGCAACAGAATATGGCAACAAGCTCGAATAAGGAATATTACAGAAATACTCTTTAGAAATCTCGTGCTATATCAAAAATGTTTTACTCTTCGCTCCTAAATATTTTTTACAATCTTCAAAAGAGGTTTTACTCAAATTTTATTAATATTCATGGTTGAAGTATTAATATCCATTTTTACACCCATTCCGTGTGTTCGTAAAGTAATTTTTTCCCGTTTCGTAAAATCAGTATTTCTCGGAGAAAATTATTCAAAATACTCAAAAATCTTTCCTAGCATCCAAATATATTTTATATATTAGGAAATATATTTTAAGTATTTATACAAGTCAAAAAATTTCTCAAAAGATCCATCTCCTTTATTTCAAGACCAACGATATTTTTATTCGGAAAAAAGGCTGACATAACAGTTTCATTTTTAAATAAAATCCTTCCACATGCTAGAATGACTTGAAATTTGGTATGGATAATTTAAATGGTGTTTTATAAGTATGGTAAAAATTTCGTAGCATTCAGATAATTTTTGTCCGGGCACAAAAATTGAAGCAGTTGGTCCCACAGTTGACCACATTTGACCTAGTTACCATTGACTAAAGTTAACCAAAACTTGCAGCACATTATTTTATAATATTTAGGTAATTATCATATTTTTTATGATATTTATTTAAGAGTTTTTGGGGTGGTCATAATTAATGGTGCTTAATCCTTAATTAAAGTTATTAAAGAATGATTAAAAGAAAAGGAAAATATATATTTAATATATATGTATATATATATATATATATCAGCGGAGATTTGAATGGATACTAGCTTGTGCTTCCTTCCCACTTGCAAAGAAACACAACCTACTTGCCATGTCATCAATCCATGTGATACACTCCATCCACCATTCATTCCTTCTCAAATCTCAACCATTCAATCCACCCAACTCCTCCTATAAATAAATCCCCACTGTCACACCCCCAACTTAAACAGCAAAGTAAATGTAACTATTACACCATTTAAAAATAAATAAACATAACCAAATCCAAGATCTTACAGTTTAGGGTTTGGAACAGCCCGACACTACCATCTATTACAACTGATTTTAATATCGAGTCCTCACACAAACTACTATCTCTTATTCTACCTGAACTCGAACATAAGTATCAGCATCACAGGTCTTACGGGCGGTCTGCTTGAATCTAACCATAGCTGCTAGCTGTAATATCAGGGTAAAGCAAGGAGTGAGCCAAATGCTCAACAAATGCTAATCAATACGATACAAAACATAAGTCGAGATATACATTAAAGAATGTCAATGAGAGGACATAACCAATGATATCGAGAGATAAAACTTCTGGGAGGTGGCATCATTTTGTTTGTATCAAAACAATTTCAAAATCATACTTTTAATCAAAATCATTTTATGACGCTACGGATTACAGCCGGTGATCAGCCACGAAGTAATCCCGAACCTCGCTGGGTTCTACAACATTAATGGGAATCCCTAGGCAACTTTTAAGCCTAATATAAGTGTGAAAGGGACTCCCGTCTCAGTCCAGATCCACTATTCAAGAAAACGTTGACCCCCCTTTGGGACTGAAAACCCACATTTTATTTATTTCGAAAACTGATGCCGAATTATAACAAAATCTCTTTTAACAGTAAACATTTTTATCAAGGGATTATAGATCAACTCGAAACACGGGAAAAATGGTACTAAATCTCAGGGCTATGATCCACAAAACTTTACTCTATTAGGGTAACTGAAGGGTTTTCATATATCAAAACTTGGACAAGGAAATTTAGTGAGGCTATTGGATATTATGTAGGGGTAATGCCAAACTGGGCTCCAAGCAATGGTTTCTCATCAAGGTACAAGCGCTGGATCATCAAGAAGATATGCTTCATGAATACTAAGGGTGTTAAGGTATGGAGAAATAATCTTTAGCTCAGGATGTATCAGAATTGTCAAGCTTTAGGATAAGAAAGAGGGGTATCAATCAATAAGGAACCACTTTGATAAATATCTGGCTTTCAGGGTTCAAGGTAAGGTTCTATAGGGGTTCAAGTATCAGGATGAGATATCAATACTTAGGAATCATTAGCATGTTAATCAAGAGAATCAACCAAGAGTTGTCACTACCCTTTCTTTTATCATGGCATTCAAATTACTTTAAATTACTATCATGATAAGACTTTTGAACTACTTGCAATACGTACTCAAGGGTTCATGGCATTTCAAGGATAAACACAAGATACGCTTGACTTAAATATATATATCAAAATGACTCAGGATAGTTGTATCGATATAAATGAACTATTTACAGTGAATACGAAAGACAGGTTCAATCACTTGCCTTGAGAAAGGCTGGTCTGGTCTGACTGGTAGGAGCAACTGGAAGCTTCACTCGACCTTTATGGCAAGTTTTCCCTCGTCTCGAGATCCTACATAAATAATAATAATCCTCATTATAATATATTCTCACCAACTTAACCTATTTACAACCCGAATTTAAACACGGATGGCACTTAGGCCTATATGCACTTAATTTATATTCACCTTTAAATTATAATTGCACACACATAGCCACATAATCACATATCATATATTAATACCAAATAACACCATATACACCATAATGCAACACTTGGCTTGGATGATCTCGACTCACAACTTAAGTCACTTAGTCGCTAAACTAGACAAAGTCTTCTAATTTTTGGCTTCCTAACTCGATGTGCCTTTACTAAACTATCCAAGACCTATTGACCTTCACTTGGGACTTTTGCTCTACTGACCTTATACTATCTTACAACTATGGTGGTCAACCTAAATCTCACTCCTAAGTGTTCTAAAACTATGTGATAAGTGAAAGTGCTCACTGGTGCAAATTTCAGAATGATATCTATGGTTTCTTGAGTGTATTAGACACTCTTAAACTACAAGTTTTCCTTCAAAAATTTTACACAAGACCCTCCTGACCTAAGGGCATCTCCCAAACTTAATGTGGCTCAAGGGCCTGGCTTGGGCCTTCTTGGGCCTAAGCTCAAAGTCCATGGTTCCCCTGTTTTTCTGGGCAGAAAACGCTCTGACTTGAATTAACTTGCGACACATGGTTCTAACTCATATCCTATGATCTATGGTTGGAAAAACTTCTCTGACACTCCCTCTAACTAAGGCCCAACAGGGCCTAATGAGGGCCTACCCATGACATGGTCAAATCTCCCTATTTCTAAGTTGCAACAAAACTGTCCCCTGCTGGACAGATTTTGTTATTCTACTTGTGCACCTAACCAAATGACATGCAAACCTCCAACCAACACCTAAAACCTTTTATATACTCCCAATAATAACGTCTGGTGGCTTGGGCCTCAAAGTGCACATCAATGACATGGTCAAAACTCACTCTAAACCTCAGGCTATTAAACTGATTTTCTGCAGAAACTATGACTCTCCTTTCTCTAAGTTTTTACTTGACAAACTCAACCACCAACAACCCAATACCCAAACCAAGACTTAAACATGGTGATCTACTGAACTAACTCCCTTATACTCAAAATAATCTTGGTGGAGATCATCCTTACCTAAGGTGCAATCATGGCAAAACAAAAGAAACCATATTTCACAACTCACAAATCATCAAGTTTTTGAAACAACAAGTTATGCATTTTTATAAAAGATATACACGAATTATTACCATGCATCAAAAAGCATTAATCAATATTAACTCCTTATTCCTACTGAAATTAAAGCTTACTAATAAAATCCTTCCTAATGATCAAAATCTTCCAACATTTCAAGAGAAATTCACATGCATGCATAACTTCGAGGTTTGCAAACCAAAACAACATATTTTCTAAATATATTCTATCATAAAATTGATATGCAAGCCTAGCATAAGCTATACCTAGATGATCACTTAGCATGCAAAGAGTTTTATCAAATTTTCACTACAAGTTTCATGCCATTATCACATAAACATACAAAAATTGAACCAAGCAACAAGAATGATCTCTAGGACCATTCATTCGGCTCCCTTAAGGTCATGGCCGAATGAAATGGAAGAGAATGGCCATTTAACATCAAGAGTTTCTTTCTCAAGACTTGGCACTTCACCATTCCTTGTAGTCCTCTCAAAAACAACCTTAAATCCACAAAAATCAAGGTTGTACTTTGAGTTTCAACTAAAACCTTAACATGCAACTTTAAAACTTAAACTTTTTACTCAAAACTCCTTGGAATATATGTGATCATGGTATGGGAAGTAACATTTACTTGTGTAGAAGGTGGAAACTTGGTGGAGGAATGAAGAAAATGGGGAGGGGGTTGGTTTCGGCTGAAAACTCGAGAGAAGGAGGGGGAGGGCCGAGAGTGAGGGAGTGAGGAGGGTGGGAGGAGAAAGTGTGATGGTGAGTGGAGTGGATGATCATATCAATTGCTTGCTTTACGGTTTTTGATTTGGCAAATGTGAGTGGGAATGAGAATTGACAAGACTATCCCTCCACTTATACTTGGTTCATTTTGCATGCAAGGGTAAAGAAGGAATTTGGCTAGAAAAATAAGAGTTAGTGGGGTTGGAATTGTCTCTTTAGCCCTTTGAATTGAATAGAGAAGAATTTGCATGCAAGGACAACCATGTAATTTTCTAATTATGACAACTAACATTTATAAAGATTTATTTTTATAAAATAAAATACAAGTTCAAAAATTATAAAATTTATACCATAAAATAACTTGGATTTTTAGAAATTTTATAAAACCACTTTTGAAATTTGTGAACAAAATAACTTTTAAGAAGATATTTATTCAAGGTTTAAAATATTCCTTATAAATCAAAATTAAAAGAAATAAATAAACTTTTGCTTTGAAAAAAATCATATACCAAATAACGAAAATTTAAGACGCGGAAATTCTCATTCACACAAACATACAGTAGTTGAATATATTGGCATTCGGCTTTAAAATTATACCAAATTTACAATTAATATTACATGAAAATGCCGGTTGTAACACCCTCCCCAACCCATTTTCTTCAAGCTAAAGAGCCCAAGGTTGCTGGGATTTTTTCAAGAAGTGCTTCTCTTCATCTCTTTCAAATTCTATACACACGCTTCTTCTCAAAAACCTTCTCTCTCTTCTATATACTTACATATATACAAGATTTTTTGTAATATCCCATATTTTCAAATATTATTATTATAATTATTTGGAATTATTTATGTGATTTTATGTGAATTTTTGTGAATTATCTGATAAGTGGAATTGATGTTTGGATGTTTAGATGTGATATTATTTGAGTATTTGAATTATTATATGTCCAGAATAAAATATAGATAATTGTGATATTTTTCTGGTAATTTTTTTGAGTGTTAGATGATTTTATATTAATTTATGAATTATTAATTATTTTCTGAATAATTACCAAAATTATTTTATAAAGCCGGGAATCGTCCGACTTCAACCGTTTTTACGTTTTTACAACCCGAAACTCTTCCGAAAACTCCTTCCTAACCTAATCTGGTAATTCCGGACATTTTCCGTGTTTTGACTTTTTCAATCCGGATTACGGTTTGACCCGTGTGCGTGGCCCGGCGCAATATTTTCGATACGATAGTTATTTCGGTAATCAATAAAACCCGTATTTTCGATAAACGGGAGCTTTTTATTAAACTATCACAATTATCACTTCGTAGTACGTGTAACTGGGCGCTGAGACCAAGACCGCAATACAAATTGTACTGATCTGGATAATTATCCCGAAAACTGATACCGTTTGGATCAGTTTTTACAAATAAACGTACCGTTTTATATCCAGAACGATCTAATATTCCATAAATATAAATAGCTTTTTATTTATTAATAATTATTATAAAAAATTAGTTTTTATTTTTATTTATCAGAAAATCAGATTTTTCTCTCAAGAATTAGGGTTAGGGTTTTGATTTGTTCTTGAAGATCAAAGCAAATTTGGGGAATGATTCTGTGGTCCAAGTCACAAGTATGAATATCCATTTTGAAACTCTCAACATCCTCTTTCTGATTTCAGCATCAAAATCAACAAAGGATGGGTAATTTATAAAGTCGAATTTTAGGGTTCTTCATCTGAATTTGGGGCTTTTGTTTCCTTGAATCTTTTGATGTTATGGACGTTATATTAAGCTTTATTATGATTGTTAGAGTCGATTTGGATATAAATTCGTATCGTATAATTCCGGGAACTATTAGAACGATGTATAAGGTTTTGTCGATTTTATTTTCTTAATTTCTGGATTATACGTTAATCGTTTGTTGTTTAGGATGTTATGAGCTGATTCTCTGTGTGCTAAGCTTCGATTTCATATCTAACTTTTTGATTCTGGTGATTGTTTGATAGCTCGTCGGAAAACTGACGAGTTCGCCGGGTTTTGATTGAAAATAGGCCGGAATCATCGAATCGTTGATTCTTTGTTGTTATTGCTAAGGGGTATAAGCTTAGGTATTGATTTAGAACGAAACCCAGCCGAGAAGAGTGCAAAACGGAGTTGTTTAGACTGTATTTGGGCGTCGCCGGATAACGAGGAAGGTGACCGGATTGTCACCGGTTTCTGGGTTCAAACCCAGATTCCGGCAACCCGGTTCGTTCTTCCCCAACCCGGTAACCCGGATTCGACCCGTTTTAACCCAAACCCCGACCCGGTTTCAATCCATTTCAATTCTGTTTTAATCTATGAAAACTGATTCTGGGAATTTTTATTTAAAAATAAATCAAAATTCTTTTTCTTAATTACAAAATTCATTTTTATTTTACAAATCATTATTTTTAATTCTGAAAATTTATTTTAATTCAAAAATAAATCCAAATTACTTAATTAATTAATTTTAGTTGATAATTAATTATTTAATTAATCAATTAATTTAAATAATAATTGATTAATTAATTTAATTAGTTATTAATTAATTTTAATTGATTATTTAATTAGATTTAATTATTTAGTATTGATTTAAAAATTCCGAAAAATAGTTTCGAGCTTTAAGATATTATTTTAAATTATTTTCCAGGCTCAATAATTCTTATAAAATTATTTCGAGTGTTCGAGCACTATTATTTAGTTATAAATGATTCGGAGACTTGTTTTAATTCCGAAAAATGTTCAAAAATTCATAATAAATAAACCGTTCGTCCGTTTAATATGAAACGAACGCGTACAGACTCAGAAAAATATTCCGCTTTCAATAAAAATATTTTCGAGACCCAAATTCTTTTGTTTCGAAAGGTCGCTTGTTTTACGAATCATTTTGAGTCGATTTTTGATCGATAAATCATATTTTGACCCGATTTTAGTTTTAAACATACCGAGTCGACCCTTCTGATGAACCGAGTCTTATGTGATATGAATTATGTGATATATGAGTTATGTGTTTATGTGTTATGTGAATTAGGTGTGTATATGGATCAAGGGTCCTATGTTTGTCTATTATATTTATGTGTGGGTCATAAGAATCTTGTGATAGACTGTTTCTTTTGTGTGTGGGTTATCGTATGGGTAGACGATAGGATTTTGACGCATAGTTCGTCGAGTAATTATCGTTTAGACGATTAAAGTTCTATATTTTAATTATAGATGCGGATCATTCGAGTTGATCAGGACAAGACGTTGGATAAAGAATGAGATGGAATGGTATTGGGTAGCTGGCTTCTAGCAATCGCAGGAGCAGCATATCGATGAAGTGTTGAAAAGAAAGATGGTGATATTTTAAGACAGAATGTCAGGATAGATGCGTCTTTGCGAGTGTGACTAACTGCTAAAAACCCAAAGGCAAGTACCCCTGACTTCACTTATTGTTCAAGTGACGTTATTTCGAATCATATTATGCAAGTATTGTTTTCCCTATTCTCTGTTCGGAATAGATAAATGTTTTACATATCGCTGAATTAAATAATTTTGTTTATGCAAGTACTCTTCTGCTATTCTATGTTCAGAATAGATTTACAAATGTTTTGGGTTTTGAGAAAAATGATTTTGTTGCAAGTATTCCTGCCCAAGTGAATGGGGGAATAAAATTATTTCGGGTGTCGAGTATTATGACCCCTTTTCAATAAAAGGTTTTGAGATTGAATGGTTACTGGTTGCGTAAGAGGCCGAAGCACCGGTCCAGCGTGAGCTATTATACGGAAGTACAATACAGAAGTGTAATATCTTACAAGGCTAGTTATGCCTTTTTCAGGCGCCCTATAGGTACCGTATGTCTTCGGGATACGGGTAGTACCTATATTTACGGTATACTGCGGGATACCGGTGCTGTTTCATGACTGATCATCAGGAACAGCATAGTGCATAATTTGGTTCCAATCGAAATTATTATATTGATTTTGACATCTTACAAGGAATGATTTATTAAGTATTTTATTTTTGGATAAAAGATGAAATGTGGTTTTGATTCAGTTTCTTATTTTGAGTATACTTAGTTTGTTGTTAAATATCAAAGATGGTATTAGTACAGATAATTGGTGTTGACTTCAGTATGGAATGTTGTGAGCATCAAAGTTCGTATTGATATCTAATTTGATATGACAACAAAATAAGTATTAATCTCAAGAATTCGGTTTTGAGTAAAGTTTATGATTCAATCCATAATCATTGTTTCATGTTATTGTGGTTTACGATATTTCCGTAAACACTGTTTTACGAGTTTTATTCTCGTTATGATTCAAAGTATTGCTGAAGCACGTCGCTGGAAAATATAAAAAGGGTTTTTGAATACAATTAAGGAATCAATTCTGGGATTCCTCAACTAAAATTTTATGATTCAGCAATTATGATTTCTAAATGATCTGCACTGATGCAGATGTTAGTTTTTTTATCAAAATGACCCGATATTTACTATAATGAACTTGCTGAGCATTTCTTTCACTCATACTTGCCTGTTTTTAAATTTAACCTCCAGTGAGGATTAGCTTGCTGTTTAACCGTGTAATTCGAGGAAGCAAGAAGAAGCTCTTGGAAGGTGGTTGGTCCAGGGTTTGCGGACTAGTGTAAGTTTTATTATGTAAAGTTGTTTATATTATATTATATTATAGTTTTATATTTTATTTGGGCCTAGTATACTTCATTTCGAAGTTATACTAGTGGGTTTAGTTTTGAGTTGGAATTTATTGAAAAGAGATTTAAAAGAAAGTGAAAAATTTATTTGTGGAATTTGGAATTCTTGTTTCTAGAACTGTAACCCTAAAAGATCTTGGATTAGTTGGGGTCATAAATGATAAATATCTTCCGCTGGCATTTATTATTTGATTTAACAGGTTAATTTTGGATTGAAGTTTTATAGTGACGACCAAATCCTCTGACCCCGGATTTGGGGGCGTTACAGGTTGGTATCAGAGCTGAGGTTATAGTAATCTAGAAATGAGAGTGTGTAGGAGTGTGTATAGCTATGTGAGGACGTTTGAGCTCATATCGAGTTCCTATTGGACTATCAGATATAGTGTCAACGAGTAAGTTAAGATAGGCGCATTCGTTCGAGATGGTTGTGTTGAGCTGGACGGAACTCCGGGAAGCTGCAAACTTCTATTGTGGAATCTTCCGAGGCTACTACGATTCGACGACGATGAAGATTATCGATATCCTTGGAACATGAAGAAGCGTCTAGAATCAGATGGCGAGTCAACTGGAGAGTTCAAATTGAAGATAAATATTAAGACTTTGGCAATACATTCTCTTTCTATAATTTCTTTTGACCTCTCTGAAAAGAGGTATCTGTTAGAAGATATATTCCCTAACACTCGTTTAATCATTTTGTTCCAGAATCTTGTTTTCTGGAATTTCATTCTTTCTCCAAAAATATAAGCTTTGAAATCTTTTCTGTTTTTTCATTGATTTTGGATTCCTTTGATATTCTTTTATTTCGACTGAGATGAACAACCCTAACTATAGGGGACGCAGGGTATACCTGTCTGTGTGATAGGAGTTAGATGGGACGCCATCACTTGTGTGTATTGTGAATACATGAAGGTTAATAACCTTTAGTAGTGTCTTAATTTGGACACGCAATACCAAGTTCATTTGATCATATTGATCTCTCAGTTATTCTTTGTTGGGTCCCAATGTGTTTGTAGAAGGGGGGGTTGAATACAAACAGTACCGAATAATCGAATTAAATGCGGAATAAAAAATGTGAAACAAAATTCAAGTTAAATAAAAATATTATTAAACTTGAGATGTGTTACAACAACTGTATCGATTACAAGGTATTAATCTCAAATCAATTATCACAAATCTAGAATAAATTCGACATGAACTTTTTCTATTTTTGCAATAATTAGAATCAAATGCTAAACGCGATTTGAGATTAAGTTCTAGGGATTTTAATCCGCTAGATTGATACACAAGAACAAGATAAAGATTTCTAGTGGATTAGATTTAACATTACAATCTAGAAATTATGATCTTGAATAAAGCAGATGAAGGATGTTATATTTTTCAGAGGCGGCTGCTCTTTGTTCTTGTCTTTTCTTTTTGTTAAAATGACTTCTGCTTCTATTTATCAACAGCTGAGTTAATTGAATTGGAATGACAATCCTTTAAGCTTGTATGACTTTCGGTAGGACAATTGAATGAACTAGCAAGACAATCTGAATGAACTAGCAAGACAATCAGAATGAACTAGCAAGACAATCACCCTCCTAGAGTAACTTTCGGTGAGACAATCTAAAATGGCCTAGCATGACAATCGGTATGACAATCCTGATTGTCATGCTAGTTCATTTTCAATTGTCTTGCTGATTTAAAGCTTAAATTTAATCCAATTAAACTTCTGAAAATTCCTAAAATTCCTAGAATTAAATCAGAATTAATTAATCAATTAATTCAATTAATAAATAAATTATTCTTCGCAGATATAATTTATTTTCTTAATTAAATTAGATGACTCAATTAATTAATAGAGAATTAATTCTAGTCTTGAGCAGCAACCATTCTTCTGCAAATCTTCTGAAAATCACTGAAAATTATGAATCAATTCCACCACTTCAACGTTGACACTCGATGTACTGTCTGGTTCATGAGTGACTAACTTCCGTGACGTTTCTTCATGTCTTGACTCTGACACTTTGATTTTCTTCAGATTAAATCCTTGTAATTTAATGATACCCTGACGAGATCTCTGTCACTTGATTAAATCCACGATCTTGATTTATTATCACTGAGGCATGATCAACTTCTTGAACTTCTTCCAGTGAATTAACTCCTCAAGTCTGTAGATGAACATTGTCTCTGAATCCTTTGACAGATATTACTTTGCGAGATCTCTTTGACGGTCGATCCACTATTTACTTATTACATTCTTATTTGAGTTGAGTTGAATCCTCGAATATACAAATAGGTCTATGACATATGACTTACAATCTCCCCCTATTTGTTTGTTAGACAATAACACACAAATACCTAGAGGATAACTCAACTAACAAATAAGAAAAAGATATAAACATACATGCAAAGTAAATAGCAGAAAATTTCTGGATGAGATTTAACATTTTCCAGATTCCAAGTAGATGTTCCTCTAGACTGAACATATCTTCAAGTAGTTTCATCTTCATTTGTACAACCACATTTCCTGTTGAGAAGCCCATATCTCGTGCTTCTCCCCCTATGAGAATCAACTGATTAAAGAAGATCACCTTCGTTTTACCACCTCTCCCGTACAATAGGATCCGCAGATAAAAACCAATGGTACTCCCCTAACAGCTTCTTCCCTTACTAGGAAATCACCTTGTGTTTACCACCTCTCCCGTACAATAGGATCCGTAGTTACAAACAACAATGGTGTGGTGTAGTGTACATGTAGGATCTTTTTCTTACTCCCTGCTATTTCTCCCCCTTGGTTGAGGAATCCTCCAAACTATTACTTAAGCTTCTATCTCCCCCTTAAAGAAGGAATGTATGCCGTCGTCTGAAGGAGTTCTCATATTTCACTTGGTTGGAAAAGAAATAACAAGTAGTTTCTCTTTCTTCCTCACTGTGAGTGTGTGATCCTGTTTTAGTGTACCTCACATGTGTTTCACTCTTCTCTCCACTCGTGTTTACACTCATTCTCACAAGTGTATCACTCTTCTCTCATAGCTCCATAATCCAGCTGTACCTGCAAGGAAAATCACCTTAGCCATCCTTAAGGAGGTCACAGGTGGTGCAATGGGAGTTCACAAATCCCCATCCTTGTTAAACTCGTCAGATGAATCTGAGTCATAATCTACAAGTTGCTAGTTTCCCTTTTAGGGTTCCAGATTTGAATTCTGGGAAGGTAAACAATGATCCAAAGAATTTAGCATAAAGATCAAAGTTCCCTTCTAATGCCTGTGAAGACATTTCCTTGTGACTCATCAGGTAATATCTGAATCATTGTCAACAAGTTGCCGATCTGCACCTATGTCAGATCCACTATCCGCAGATGCATCCAGGGGATTTAAGCCTGGGGAGGTAGACACTGACCACTGACATATGGCTTTTGGATCAGTATCCTCTCCTAACACCTGTAAAGGCAATTGGTCCACTAACGAACCTTGAACAATCGAATCTGACCTTAAAATGGTCGAAACTCTTGTTTCCGTCAACTCATCCTTTGTGTGTGTAACCTCTCCTTGTGCATCAAAAATTGATTATTTTTGAAGTGGTGACACTACATCGGATACCTTGGCCGACAGGCAAAATTCAATAGACGCACCCTGTTGAGAGAATGAATCTAGTAACTGTTTTTGTACCTTTTCAGCCATTACATCTTTTTGAGAAGATGTATGGGGGCTAGCAGTTGTCTCGGTTTAAATACTACTCATCTATGTAGGAGACAGAGCTACTGGGTTGACTACAGAACCTTCCTTATGTGGTGCACTAGGCACTATCTCCCTCACGCTCATTCATACTACTTTTAGTGGTAAAAGAGTGTTGGTTGGTTCTGTTTTTGTGTTTGTCTTTACAGTCTGGGATAGACGTTGTGGGTTTTCAACCTCATGACTGTCAATGAAAGAAAGTCATTGGAGACTGAACCTGTAACACAGAATATATGGTAATAGAGAGAAAATGATTTACAATAGTGATTTCAAAAGATTTTACATGACATAAGAAATCACTAATGTAGAAAGAAGTTTGATTTTGTTTTTCAATATGAATGAGTTTTTGATAAAACATTGATCACTTAGGGTAAAGTCTAAGTAATTCTCATTCATGTCAAAAGCTTACAAATATCTGCAACATAATGTTAACAAGATATCATTGACCGATACTTGTCAAGTACTTTAGATACTAATTGTTATGTTGCATTACTAATATACCACTGCACATATAAAACAATATGATTGTGCTTAGTGATAAGAGAGTTATAAATATGACGACTCTACTAGTTCATCTAACATTACAACTTTTGTTAGAGTGCCATACCATGTCCTTGACGATTGCTTGAGCAGTATACTAGTTCATACCAACCTGAAGTGAGATTGTGAAGAAGAGATTGCATAGTCCAATAGATCTGCAGCTGCAAAGTCCATGAACTGTGGTGCACTGACTTCCTCTTTTAACTCACCAATCAGGAGTACACTTGTACACATCTTACTAGAGTACAATTCCAAGTGTAATGTGCAGCAGGTGCCTGATATGTCGTAATATTCTCAAGTCTCGTCACTGGTGCTATATGTTAGATACTGCTTCCTGATAATAACCTAGCACAATATACAAAATTACAATGATAACATTCCCAGCTTGTAAACAGCCATATCCCTCGGATAAACCTTTGCTGTTATCTCCAAAGGTAACCAGGGGGCCAGCTTTCTCAATCCACATTTGATAGCAGGGCTCTATCTCCGGTCATATGTCTTGATGATCCACTGTCAAGAATCCACACTACCGGTTACACCTGTATACTGCCCTGCACTTCAAATGGATTAGACCTTCTTCGGAACCCAAACTTGGTTGGGCCCGGCATACTTGTAGAACTGTCCTTTATCAGGCAAAACAACATTTTTAATTTTAATTGTCTCAACATTCTCAATGACTGAACATTTGACCTTGTAAACAGCCTTAACAAATTTCTGTTTAAGCTTAGGCACAAATGTCTTCTTTCTAGCCTTAGAAGGACTAGCAGTCTTAGACCTATCATGCTTCTTGTTATTCACATGCTGACGAGGAGTAGTCTTATCAGGAGACACATGCTTACCATTAAAATAAGCATACATCATATTAAAAGCACAAGACATACAATTAGCAACACCACATGCTTTATGAGAGTGATTAATAGCAGGCAATTTATGCATGGTAGACATGGCATTATTGTTATCCAACTCATGTGTGTCTGAGTTAGTCTCAGTTGCTTTCACAACTTTGACTGGAACTTTCGACTCACTTGACTTGGAAACAATCTTCTCATTAGCATGATCCTCAGCACGTATTTCTTCTTGAATAACAGAAGAGGTCGCATCAAATGGTTCAGCAATTGATGCTTTATAGAGGGGTTCATCAACACCCTTAAGCACATGTGGTACTTCCCTCCCTTTAGCACAAACATGAGGAGGGGAGTTTATGCCTAATTCTCCAATAGCAGCATTGTAATCATAACCTATTCCAGATGTTTGATTAACAGCTTGCTTACTGTAGAACTCTTTAGCCTTCGAACAAGAATTGAAGTAGGCTCTAACCTTAGTCTCAAGACCGGTGATCTTGTCTTTGAGAATAGTTTCGAGTTTTCTATAACAGTCAACTCTATTCTCTAGAAAAGATACCTGTTCTTTTAATTTGTCTTGATTAATGTGCACAAGTCTTAATTCATTGACCTCTTTCTCAAGGTCTGTGATCTGTAAACTTAACAGTTCATTATCACGACGTGCACAATCTAAGTTACCTCTTAGATGATAAACCATTTCAGCATCAGAAAGTTTTACCTCTATTCTTGACGATGAAGCTTTTCCATCAATAGCCATAAGAGCAAGATTTCCTTCATCTTCATCTTCACTGTCAGTATCATCCCAGCTTCTTCCCTTTGCCAGATAAGCCCTTTCAGAGTTCTTTCTTACTTGCTTTGGCTTCCTACATTCTGTGGCAAAGTGTCCCAACTCATTGCAGTTATAGCATCTGATGGTGCTCCGATCAACCATCCCTGTTTTGTATCCACCACTGCTGGTGTTAGAGGATGAAGATCCACCTTTCTGGAATTTGTTGTAGTTGGACTTGTACTTCAGCTTGGGATTCCTCCTGAATCTGACATGGGAGAATCTCTTGACAATTTGGGCCATTGATTCATCTTCCAATTGCTCCAGCTCTTCCAAGGAATAAAAATCATCACTTGATTGATTTGTAGTAGGAGGATCATATTCTGCTACTAACTCATTTTCCTCACCCTTGGAAAACTGTACCATTCTTTCTAACTGTTGAGATTGTTGTTGTTGTTGACCTTCAGCTACAAGTGCAGTAGATGTGCTGACCATTCTATCCTTCCCGTAGACTTCCTTCTGTTGAATCTGCTCCAACTCATAGGTTTTTAACACTCCATAGAGCCTGTCCAAAGAAATCTCACTCAGATCTCTAGCTTCTCTAATGGCAGTGATTCTATGTTCAAGATGAGCTGGCAGTGTTAAAAGGAACTTTTTGTTGACCTCCCTGATTGAATAATACTTTCCATTGATGTTCAGGTTGTTGATCAACGCATTGTACCTCTCAAACACTTCAGTAATTCCTTCTCCTGGATTTGATTTGAAATGTTCATATTCAGAGGTTAGGATTTCCAACTTGTTCTCCCTAACTTCCTCTGTGCCTTCATTAATCACCTCAATAGTTTCCCACATGTGTTTGGAATTTTTACAGTTCATCACATGTCTGTTCATCAAGGGATCAAGGGAATCAATTAATATTAATTGAAGGCTGGCATCCAAGGAGGCTTCTTCCTTCTCAGCAGGAGTAAAATCTTCAGGCTCTTTTGGATAGGTTCTAGCTTCAGTAGTCACCACACCATCTATTATTACCTCCGGTTCAATAACCATCGGAGTTTTTATACCCTTCTTTAACAAGTTTGAATATTTGGGATTTGCAACTTGTAAAAATAATAGCATCTTCTTCTTCCACATGATATAATTCTCTTTATCAAATTGTGGAATTTTAACGGTTCCAACTTTATGTGAAGTCATTATGAATTTTTGAATAAATAAAAATTCAAGGAGTTGAAAAATCACAAAAGTCTAGGATCTTGATTTGTTCGTTAATCAGAAGGCTCTGATACCAATTGTTGGGTCCCAATGTGTTTGTAGAAGGGGGGGTTGAATACAAACAGTACCGAATAATCGAATTAAATGCGGAATAAAAAATGTGAAACAAAATTCAAGTTAAATAAAAATATTATTAAACTTGAGATGTGTTACAACAACTGTATCGATTACAAGGTATTAATCTCAAATCAATTATCACAAATCTAGAATAAATTCGACATGAACTTTTTCTATTTTTGCAATAATTAGAATCAAATGCTAAACGCGATTTGAGATTAAGTTCTAGGGATTTTAATCCGCTAGATTGATACACAAGAACAAGATAAAGATTTCTAGTGGATTAGATTTAACATTACAATCTAGAAATTATGATCTTGAATAAAGCAGATGAAGGATGTTATATTTTTCAGAGGCGGCTGCTCTTTGTTCTTGTCTTTTCTTTTTGTTAAAATGACTTCTGCTTCTATTTATCAACAGCTGAGTTAATTGAATTGGAATGACAATCCTTTAAGCTTGTATGACTTTCGGTAGGACAATTGAATGAACTAGCAAGACAATCTGAATGAACTAGCAAGACAATCAGAATGAACTAGCAAGACAATCACCCTCCTAGAGTAACTTTCGGTGAGACAATCTAAAATGGCCTAGCATGACAATCGGTATGACAATCCTGATTGTCATGCTAGTTCATTTTCAATTGTCTTGCTGATTTAAAGCTTAAATTTAATCCAATTAAACTTCTGAAAATTCCTAAAATTCCTAGAATTAAATCAAAATTAATTAATCAATTAATTTAATTAATAAATAAATTATTCTTCGCAGATATAATTTATTTTCTTAATTAAATTAGATGACTCAATTAATTAATAGAGAATTAATTCTAGTCTTGAGCAGCAACCATTCTTCTGCAAATCTTCTGAAAATCACTGAAAATTATGAATCAATTCCACCACTTCAACGTTGACACTCGATGTACTGTCTGGTTCATGAGTGACTAACTTCCGTGACGTTTCTTCATGTCTTGACTCTGACACTTTGATTTTCTTCAGATTAAATCCTTGTAATTTAATGATACCCTGACGAGATCTCTGTCACTTGATTAAATCCACGATCTTGATTTATTATCACTGAGGCATGATCAACTTCTTGAACTTCTTCCAGTGAATTAACTCCTCAAGTCTGTAGATGAACATTGTCTCTGAATCCTTTGACAGATATTACTTTGCGAGATCTCTTTGACGGTCGATCCACTATTTACTTATTACATTCTTATTTGAGTTGAGTTGAATCCTCGAATATACAAATAGGTCTATGACATATGACTTACATTCTTTTATTTCAACAATACTTTTTCTCAAATTCAGATTCTATCCTGTGATGACATGAAATTCTTTTCTCTTTGAAATTCTATGATTTTATCATCTCAAATATTCAAAGGTATGCCAATCAAGTTAAGCTGAGTTTTCCTGGTCAAGTCAAAGCAGGGTTATGTGATGGGATTATCAAGAGCAACAGTGGATTGCAATGCAATTAAAATATCAGGGGTGTATAGCGAAGTCAATCCATTTCTTTATTTCTCTCTCTATCTTTCTTTCTTTTCTTCTCTTTATCTTTCTCTATATTCTTCTTTCTCGCGATAAGTAAAAGTGATGCTATCGAGGAATTGGCCAAAGGATGTGAATGGAAAAGTGGTACATAGTGAAACTCCTGTAAAAGTTTTATTATACAAGGAATACAAGATTTGTTTGAGATTATGGAGAATTGAGGTTATTTGGAAATGGAAAGTTGGTTAGAAATCCCTTAGTGCTTTCTTCTGCTGATTCCGAGGACGGAATCCTTATAAGGAGGGTAGATTGTAATATCCCATATTTTTAAATATTATTATTATAATTATTTGGAATTATTTATGTGATTTTATGTGAATTTTTGTGAATTATCTGATAAGTGGAATTGATGTTTGGATGTTTATATGTGATATTATTTGAGTATTTGAATTATTATATGTCCAGAATAAAATATAGATAATTGTGATATTTTTCTGGTAATTTTTTTGAGTGTTAGATGATTTTATATTAATTTATGAATTATTAATTATTTTCTGAATAATTACCAAAATTATTTTAGAAAGCCGGGAATCGTCCGACTTCAACCGTTTTTACGTTTTTACAACCCGAAACTCTTCCGAAAACTCCTTCCTAACCTAATCTGGTAATTCCGGACATTTTCCGTGTTTTGACTTTTTCAATCCGGATTACGGTTTGACCCGTGTGCGTGGCCCGGCGCAATATTTTCGATACGATAGTTATTTCGGTAATCAATAAAACCCGTATTTTCGATAAACGGGAGCTTTTTATTAAACTATCACAATTATCACTTCGTAGTACGTGTAACTGGGCGCTGAGACCAAGACCGCAGTACAAATTGTACTGATCTGGATAATTATCCCGAAAACTGATACTGTTTGGATCAGTTTTTACAAATAAACGTACCGTTTTATATCCAGAACGATCTAATATTCCATAAATATAAATAGCTTTTTATTTATTAATAATTATTATAAAAAATTAGTTTTTATTTTTATTTTTCAGAAAATCAGATTTTTCTCTCAAGAATTAGGGTTAGGGTTTTGATTTGTTCTTGAAGATCAAAGCAAATTTGGGGAATGATTCTGTGGTCCAAGTCACAAGTATGAATATCCATTTTGAAGCTCTCAACATCCTCTTTCTGATTTCAGCATCAAAATCAACAAAGGATGGGTAATTTATAAAGTTGAATTTTAGGGTTCTTCATCTGAATTTGGGGCTTTTGTTTCCTTGAATCTTTTGATGTTATGGACGTTATATTAAGCTTTATTATGATTGTTAGAGTCGATTTGGATATAAATTCGTATCGTATAATTCCGGGAACTATTAGAACGATGTATAAGGTTTTGTCGATTTTATTTTCTTAATTTCTGGATTATACGTTAATCGTTTGTTGTTTAGGATGTTATGAGCTGATTCTCTGTGTGCTAAGCTTCGATTTCATATCTAACTTTTTGATTCTGGTGATTGTTTGATAGCTCGTCGGAAAACTGACGAGTTCGCCGGGTTTTGATTGAAAATAGGCCGGAATCATCGAATCGTTGATTCTTTGTTGTTATTGCTAAGGGGTATAAGCTTAGGTATTGATTTAGAACGAAACCCAGCCGAGAAGAGTGCAAAACGGAGTTGTTTAGACTGTATTTGGGCGTCGCCGGATAACGAGGAAGGTGACCGGATTGTCACCGGTTTCTGGGTTCAAACCCAGATTCCGGCGACCCGGTTCGTTCTTCCCCAACCCGGTAACCCGGATTCGACCCGTTTTAACCCAAACCCCGACCCGGTTTCAATCCATTTCAATTCTGTTTTAATCTATGAAAACTGATTCTGGGAATTTTTATTTAAAAATAAATCAAAATTCTTTTTCTTAATTACAAAATTCATTTTTATTTTACAAATCATTATTTTTAATTCTGAAAATTTATTTTAATTCAAAAATAAATCCAAATTACTTAATTAATTAATTTTAGTTGATAATTAATTATTTAATTAATCAATTAATTTAAATAATAATTGATTAATTAATTTAATTAGTTATTAATTAATTTTAATTGATTATTTAATTAGATTTAATTATTTAGTATTGATTTAAAAATTCCGAAAAATAGTTTCGAGCTTTAAGATATTATTTTAAATTATTTTCCAGGCTCAATAATTCTTATAAAATTATTTCGAGTGTTCGAGCACTATTATTTAGTTATAAATGATTCGGAGACTTGTTTTAATTCCGAAAAATGTTCAAAAATTCATAATAAATAAACCGTTCGTCCGTTTAATATGAAACGAACGCGTACAGACTCAGAAAAATATTCCGCTTTCAATAAAAATATTTTCGAGACCCAAATTCTTTTGTTTCAAAAGGTCGCTTGTTTTACGAATCATTCTGAGTCGATTTTTGATCGATAAATCATATTTTGACCCGATTTTAGTTTTAAACATATCGAGTCGACCCTTCTGATGAACCGAGTCTTATGTGATATGAATTATGTGATATATGAGTTATGTGTTTATGTGTTATGTGAATTAGGTGTGTATGTGGATCAAGGGTCCTATGTTTGTCTATTATATTTATGTGTGGGTCATAAGAATCTTGTGATAGACTGTTTCTTTTGTGTGTGGGTTATCGTATGGGTAGACGATAGGATTTTGACGCATAGTTCGTCGAGTAATTATCGTTTAGACGATTAAAGTTCTATATTTTAATTATAGATGCGGATCGAGTTGATCAGGACAAGACGTTGGATAAAGAATGAGATGGAATGGTATTGGGTAGCTGGCTTCTAGCAATCGCAGGAGCAGCATATCGATGAAGTGTTGAAAAGAAAGATGGTGATATTTTAAGACAGAATGTCAGGATAGATGCGTCTTTGCGAGTGTGACTAACTGCTAAAAACCCAAAGGCAAGTACCCCTGACTTCACTTATTGTTCAAGTGACGTTATTTCGAATCATATTATGCAAGTATTGTTTTCCCTATTATCTGTTCGGAATAGATAAATGTTTTACATATCGCTGAATTAAATAATTTTGTTTATGCAAGTACTCTTCTGCTATTCTATGTTCAGAATAGATTTACAAATGTTTTGGGTTTTGAGAAAAATGATTTTGTTGCAAGTATTCCTGCCCAAGTGAATGGGGGAATAAAATTATTTCGGGTGTCGAGTATTATGACCCCTTTTCAATAAAAGGTTTTGAGATTGAATGGTTACTGGTTGCGTAAGAGGCCGAAGCACCGGTCCAGCGTGAGCTATTATACGGAAGTACAATACAGAAGTGTAATATCTTACAAGGCTAGTTATGCCTTTTTCAGGCGCCCTATAGGTACCGTATGTCTTCGGGATACGGGTAGTACCTATATTTACGGTATACTGCGGGATACCGGTGCTGTTTCATGACTGATCATCAGGAACAGCATAGTGCATAATTTGGTTCCAATCGAAATTATTATATTGATTTTGACATCTTACAAGGAATGATTTATTAAGTATTTTATTTTTGGATAAAAGATGAAATGTGGTTTTGATTCAGTTTCTTATTTTGAGTATACTTAGTTTGTTGTTAAATATCAAAGATGGTATTAGTACAGATGATTGGTGTTGACTTCAGTATGGAATGTTGTGAGCATCAAAGTTCGTATTGATATCTAATTTGATATGACAACAAAATAAGTATTAATCTCAAGAATTCGGTTTTGAGTAAAGTTTATGATTCAATCCATAATCATTGTTTCATGTTATTGTGGTTTACGATATTTCCGTAAACACTGTTTTACGAGTTTTATTCTCGTTATGATTCAAAGTATTGCTGAAGCATGTCGCTGGAAAATATAAAAAGGGTTTTTGAATACAATTAAGGAATCAATTCTGGGATTCCTCAACTAAAATTTTATGATTCAGCAATTATGATTTCTAAATGATCTGCACTGATGCAGATGTTAGTTTTTTTATCAAAATGACCCGATATTTACTATAATGAACTTGCTGAGCATTTCTTTCGCTCATACTTGCCTGTTTTTAAATTTAACCTCCAGTGAGGATTAGCTTGCTGTTTAACCGTGTAATTCGAGGAAGCAAGAAGAAGCTCTTGGAAGGTGGTTGGTCCAGGGTTTGCGGACTAGTGTAAGTTTTATTATGTAAAGTTGTTTATATTATATTATATTATAGTTTTGTATTTTATTTGGGCCTAGTATACTTCATTTCGAAGTTATACTAGTGGGTTTAGTTTTGAGTTGGAATTTATTGAAAAGAGATTTAAAAGAAAGTGAAAAATTTATTTGTGGAATTTGGAATTCTTGTTTCTAGAACTGTAACCTTAAAAGATCTTGGATTAGTTGGGGTCATAAATGATAAATATCTTCCGCTGGCATTTATTATTTGATTTAACAGGTTAATTTTGGATTGAAGTTTTATAGTGACGACCAAATCCTCTGACCCCGGATTTGGGGGCGTTACATTTTTGAAATCCAAGCGTAGCTTCACCCAACCAAGCGTTATCCCACCTAGTGAGCTCATCCACTACCACTTCCCGGCCTCCCGAAGGGCTACCCAAGTTCGACCAAAGTGCCAAAATCCGACCGAACCTCCGGCGAATTTTTCCGGTGAACTTTTCGGACCGTTTTTCAAAAGTGGTTAATTTTAGCTTCTTATTTGAGTTCTTTGTATTTAAGCTTTGTACTTGACTTCTCTACTTCATCTTAAGCTCTAATACAAGCTCTCTTATAAAGGAAGTTCTCGGGGAGAACTTAGATTCGAACTCGGAATTCGAATAAGTACTTGATCTTCACATAAATCATTCCAACGAGAAGATCTAAAAAGAAAAGTACTTTATCTCCAAGGGGAGATTATATTTGACACAAGTACGAGTTAGCCAATTATTTCTTGCACTTAAATTGGATCTTAGCTAACATTCATCCGTGCTCATAAAATAATTATGAAGTTTAAAATATTTATTCAAGGTTTAAAATATTCCTTATAAATCAAAATTATAAGACATAAATAAACTTTTTCTTTGAAAAAAATCATATACCACATAACGAAAATTTAAGACGCAGAAATTCTCATTCACACAAACATACAATAGTTGAATATATTGGCATTCGGCTTTAAAATTACACCAAATTTACGATTAATATTACACGAAAATGTCGGTTGTAACATCCTCTCCCCCTTAAGGGATTATGTCCCCAGAATCTAAGAGAACAGATGAGGATATCGGGAACGCATATCAGACTCTAACTCCCAAGTCGATTCTTCGACCTTAGGGTTCCTCCAAAGTACTTTTACTAGCTTTACTGACTTATTTCTAAGACTCTTCTCTTGCCAGTCGAGTATTTTAACAGGTTGCTCCACAAACGACAGGTCTGCCTGAATTTCTACTGGTTCATATTCTATCACATGGCTAGCATTAGGATTGTACTTCTTAAGCAACGACACATGGAACACATTATGCACATGCTGATACCGAGGTGGCAAGGCCAACTCGTAGGCCACCTTCCCCACTTGACTCAAAATTTCAAAAGGACCTATATATCTAGGTGCTAACTTCCCTTTCTTGCCAAATCTAGACAACCCTTTTCTAGGTGACACCTTCAACAAAACAGCTTCGCCAATTTAGAATCGAACATCCTTACGCACTGGATCCGCATACTTCCTCTGTCTATCTTGAGCAGCAAGCAACCTTTTCTGAATTAACTTGACTGTGTCATGCAACTGCTATACCAATTCTGAGCCGAGAATCCTTCCTTCTCCTACATCATCCCAACTTGTTGGTGATCTACATTTTTGCCCGTACAAAGCTTCGTATGGTGGCATGCCAATACTGGAATGATAGCTATTGTTGTAAGAGAATTCAATCAACGGCACGTGGTCGTCCCAACTTCCTGCAAAATCGATTGCACAACTGCGCAACATGTCTTCGATTATTTGAATTGTCCTTTCGCTTTGACCATCAGTCTGCGGGTGGTACGCCGTGCTCATATTCAACTTCATGCCAAGACATTCTTGAAATTGCTTCCAGAATCTTGAGTTAAATCGGGGATCTCTGTCTGAAACTATTGATACGGGTACTCCATGCCTTAGTACGATTTCGCACACATACAGATGAACCAATTTGTCTAATGACGACTTCTCGTTAATTGGAAGGAAATGCGCTGACTTCGTAAGACAATCAACTATAACCCATATAGTGTCATGACCGGATTTCGTTCGCGGTAGTCCTACTATAAAGTCCATAGCGATATTTTCCCATTTCCATTCTGGAATCTTTAGGGGCTGAATTAATCCGCTTGGTCGTTGATGTTCTGCCTTCACTTTCTGACGAGTATAACACTTCGCAACCCATTCCGCTACGTCTCGCTTCATATTTGGCCACCAAAAGTTTTTCTTTAAGTCCCGATACATCTTGGTACTCCCAGGGTGGATTAAAAATTCGAATTGTGGGCTTCGTGTAGGATCTCATTCTTTAATTCAGGTACATGAGGAATCCAAATTCTGGAAGAAAACCATAATATCCCTTGCTCATCCCTTTGAGTATTAATCTCCTCTCCAGATAACTGATTCTTCTCTTTCTCCATTACTTCTTCTTGACATTTCTTTATCTTTTCCACTAGGGTTGGCTGAAAAGTCATTGCACGACAAACTTCTTCAACTTTTCTATAATCACAGAGTTCCAGTTCAAATTTATTGATTTCTTCAGTCAATTCCTTTGATGTTGTCATCATATTCAGTCTCTCCTTCCTACTTAGAGCATCGGCCACAACATTCGCCTTTCCACGATGGTAATTTATCGGGCAGTCATAGTCCTTGATCAATTTCAGCCATCTCCTCTGCCTCATATTGAGCTCCTTCTGAGTGAAAATGTACTTTAAACTCTTATGATCTATGTAGATTTCACACTTTTCTCCGTAGAGGTAATGTCTCCAAATCTTAAGTACGAACACTATGGAGGCTAGTTCCAAGTCATGCGTCGGGTACTTCAACTCATGCGGTTTCAACTGTCTTGACGCATACGCAATCACCTTACTATGTTGCATTAACACACAGCCCAATCCCTTATGTGAAGCGTCGTTGAATATCACAAAGTTTCCTTGGTCATCTGGAAGCACTAACACCGGAGCTGATACCAATCTCTGCTTCAACTCTTGAAATCTATCCTCACATTCTGCACTCCATTCAAACTTTTGATTCTTTCTGGTTAACTTGGTCAATGGCGTGGCGATTTTCGAAAAATCCTTGACGAACCTTCTATAGTATCCTGCCAATCCTAGAAAACTTCGCACTTCCGTAGGAGTCTTTGGCCTCTCCCAACTCATAACTGCCTCAATCTTTGCCGGATCCACTTTAACTCCTTCATTTCCAATGACGTGTCCCAAGAATTGAACTTCCTTTAACCAAAACTCACATTTGGTAAACTTGGCATACAACTTCTCTTGCCGAAGTATCTCCAATGCTATCCAGAGGTGCTGTTTATGTTCTTCTTCCGACTTAGAATAAATAAGGATGTCATCAATGAATACCACGACAAACTTGTCCAAATACTTCTTAAATACTCGATTCATCAAATCCATAAATGCGGCCGGGGCGTTGGTCAATCCAAACGGCATTACAAGGAATTCATAATGCCTATATCTGGTCCTAAATGCTGTCTTGGGAATATCTTCTTCTTTGATCTTTAATTGATGGTATCCCGATCTCAAGTCGATCTTTGAAAAGCATTTTGCTCCCTTCAGCTGATCAAAAAGGTCATCTATTCTTGGTAGCGGGTAGCGGTTCTTGATCGTCACCTTATTCAACTCCCGATAATCTATGCATAGCCGCATACTCCCATCTTTCTTCTTGACAAACAGAACAGGTGCTCTCCATAGCGACGTACTTGGCCGTAGCACTCCTTTATCTAACAATTCTTGTAGCTGGCTCGCCAACTCTTTTATTTTTGCTGGTGCCATCCTATATGGGGCCTTTGAAACTGGTTTCGTGCCTGGAGTAAGGTTGATCTCGAACTCGATTTGTCGATCTGGTGGTAAGCCTGGTATTTCGTCTGGAAATACGTCGGGAAACTCGTTAACTACGGGGATATCTTCTATGCTGGAACTGCCTTTTTCTGAATCCACTACATATGCTAGGAACGACTCACAACCTTTTCTAAGTAGCTTCTTAGCCTGAACGATTGTAAGAAATAGCTGTTCTTGCCTCTGCCCCTTAAATACTACCTTCTCTCCACTCTTCGTCTTTAACTACACTTTCTTGGTCTTACAATTAATCTGAGCGTTATTCTCTCCTAACCAATCCATACCTAGAATTATATCAAACTCCCCCAACTTGAAGAGTATCAAGTCGGCTGAAAACTTATATCCTGAAATATCGATCTCACACTTCGGACAGAATTGATTCACAGGAATCTTCTCTTGGTTCGCAATTACCACATTTACTACCTCACTCATAATCATTTTATCACATTGAAGCTTATTAACAAAAGAGTCTGATATGAAAGATCTTGTTGCTCCCGAATCAATCAATACTTTAGCTTTGACATTATTGAGTAAAAGTGTACCTGCTATCACCTCAGAATTCTGAACAGCATCCTTCATTTTCAGATCAAATGTCCTTGTTGTTGCTTGCGGGGTTGGTGCGGGTGGTAGAGGTAATGCCAATACCTCAGCTGGCACGCTCACACTGGTACTTGCTATGTTCATTAGAGCTTTGACTGGTCCGATTGCCTTACACTCCCTAGCCATGTGTCCAGTCTTCCCACACTTGTAGCACGTAACTCCTGGCTTCGGCATCTTGCACTCATTCGCCAAATGTCCCTTCTGATTGCACCTATAGCATGTCATGCTCAACTTATTACACACTCCGGGGTGCCTTCTTCCATAGTGCTTGCATTCGGGTCTCTGGAACCTGTTTTCTCCAACTTGTCCTTGGCTTGCCTGGTTGTTCCCTTTTGATTCTTGCCTTTTGCCCAAATTTCCCTTCTTCTGAAAATTTCTGCCCTTATGGAATCCGATCCTCTTTACATTCCGATCTTGTGAACTTCCGGCTTCAGACTTTTCTCCATAAAATGAAACCTTCCTCTTCTTGTTATCCCTTTCCTTCCTTGACTGCGTCCCATTATTCTCAATCAGAGCAGCTTTCTGTACTACTCCCGCATAAGTTTCAAGCTCAAACATAGCCACTCTATCTCTGATCCAAGGCTCCAATCCTTGCTGAAATTTCTTCGCTTTTTCCTCCTCGGTACTGGTATACTTTGTTACAAACCTTGACAACTCAGTGAACTTCTTCTCATATTCCAATACAGTCATGTTCCCTTGCTTCAACTCAAGAAATTTAAGCTCCATCTGATTCTGCATGTACTTAGGGTAATACTTGTCCAAAAATAACTTCTTAAATCTTCCCCAAGAAACTTGTTGAGTTGCTTCCATAGCTTTTACTGATTCCCACCAATAAATGACTTCACCCTTCAAGAAGTAAGTAGCATACGGCGTCTTCTGATCATCTCCTAACTGTACCAACTCAAAAGCCCTTTTCATTTCCTTAATCCATGTGTTAGCTATTACTGGATCAGTGGTATCATGGAATGCAGGTGGATTCACATTCTGAAAAGCTTTGAAAGTGACAACTTGTCTAGGTGGTACTGGTGGTTCAGGTGGTTGGTGTGGTTCACGGTTATCTTGGTTTTCAATTCGCTGTTGAAGGGTTAGTTGTTGTTGAGCTATAGCATTGGTTTGTTATTGCAAAGCTTCCAGTAATCGAAGAATATTTGGGTCTGTGGTGGATGTGGTTGTAGGGTTCTTCTTTTTGGGAGGCATAATCCTGAAATAAGAGTTATTTCAAAATAGATATGAATGATTAGAATAATTTGAGGGTATCGCATGGCATTCTTATTTACTTATGAGGTCAAGTTTCAAGTTAAGCAGATATGGCGATGCATATAAAAGCGTAAAATAACAGTTAAGAGCAAATGGAACAATAGAGCATGATTATTGGAATTTAAAGGTCACAATACATATGATTAGGACAAAGTCTGATTCTAGGAACAACAGGCTTAGTTAAAGGAAATAACGGAAACAACTGGGAATTCTACGGAGTCTGATAATACAACAACATGAAAAGGTAAATGGAAAGAACTAAGGCTCCACTCCATCTGAACGGGGCTTGGTAGTCTTTTCCTCTTGAAGCGTCTTCACAATGCTCTGGAGCTCATCCACCACCATCTGAATGACATACTGGCTGGTGTGGTCTCGGTGCGCTGGCATCTCCTCAAGCTTAGTGTTGACGTACTGAACCAAGGTCTCAAGTCTCGCAGTCATTTTCTCCTTGGGCTTCCCTTCATAGTTTCGGCTGTCCAAGTACACATTCTTTAGTCGGTCTATCAGTCGGTCGTACTTGCCCTGAAGCATGTCGAACTCGCGCCTCAACTCAGCATACACGGAGAAAGCAATGGTGTCGTTCGTCCCAGAGGATGACGAGGAATGCGCCTTTTGCTAACAAACCAATAAAAGGAGTATTAATAATAAACTTACTTAACCTACTCTCTCGCATATTATCTATAACCTATACATATACCCTATAACCTATATGGGCTGTCCAGGGACTCTAAACCGTAGCTCTGATACCAAAACCTGTCACACCCCCAACTTAAACAGCAAAGTAAATGTAACTATTACACCATTTAAAAATAAATAAACATAACCAAATCCAAGATCTTACAGTTTAGGGTTTGGAACAGCCCGACACTACCATCTATTACAACTGATTTTAATATAGAGTCCTCACACAAAGTACTATCTTATATTCTACCTGAGCTCGAACATAAGCATCAGAATAACAGGTCTTACGGGCAGTCTGCTTGAATCTAACCATAGCTGCTAGCTATAATATCAGGGTAAAGCAAGGAGTGAGCCAAATGCTCAACAAGTGCTAATCAATACGATACAAAACATAAGTCGAGATATACATTAAAGAATGTCAATGAGAGGACATAACCAATGATATCGAGAGATAAAACTTCTAGGAGGTGGCATCATTTTGTTTGTATCAAAACAATTTCAAAATCATAATTTTAATCAAAATCATTTTATGACGCTACGGATTACAGCCGGTGATCAGCCGCGAAGTAATCCCGAACCTCGCTGGGTTCTACAATATTAATGGGAATCCCTAGGCAACTTTTAAGCCTAATATAAGTGTGGAAAGGACTCACGTCTCAGTCCAGATCCACTATTCAAGAAAACATTTATCCCCCTTTGGGACTGAAAACCCACATTTTATTTATTTCGAAAACTGATGCCGAATTATAACAAAATCTCTTTTAATAGTAAATATTTTTATCAAGGGATTATAGATCAACTCGAAACATGGGAAAAATGGTATTAATCTCAGGGCTATGATCCACAAAACTTTACTCTATTAGGGTAACTGAAGGGTTTTCATATATCAAAACTTGGACAAGGAAATTTAGTGAGGTTAATGGATATTATGTAGGGGTAATGCCAAACTGGGCTCAAAGCAATGGTTTCTCATCAAGGTACAAGCGCTGGATCATCAAGAAGATAGGCTTCATGAATACTAACGGTGTTAAGGTATGGAGAAATGATCTTTAGCTCAGGATATATCAGAATTGTCAAGCTTTTGGATAAGAAAGAGGGGTATCAATCAATGAGGAACCACTTTGATAAATATCTGGCTTTCAGGGTTCAAGGTAAGGTTCTATAGGGGTTCAAGTATCAGCATGAGATATCAATACTTCGGAATCATTAGCATGTTAATCAAGAGAATCAACCAAGAGTTGTAACTACCCTTTCTTTTATCATGGCATTCAAATTACTTTAAATTACTATCATGATAAGACTTTTGAACTACTTGCAATACGTACTCAAGGGTTCATGGCATTTCAAGGATAAACATAAGATACGCTTGACTTAAATATATATATATATATATATATCAAAATGACTCAGGATAGTTGCATCGATATAAATAAACTATTTACAGTGAATACGAAAGACAGGTTGAATCACTTGCCTTGAGAAAGGCTGGTCTGGTCTGACTGGTAGGAGCAACTGGATGCTTCACTCGACCTTTATGGCAAGTTTTCCCTCATCTCGAGATCCTACATAAATAATAATAATCCTCATTACAATATATTCTCACCAACTTAACCTATTTACAACCCGAATTTAAACACGGATGGCACTTAGGCCTATATGCACTTAATTTATATTCACCTTTAAATTATAATTGCACACACATAGCCACATAATCACATATCATATATTAATACCAAATAACACCATATACACCATAATGCAACATTTGGCTTGGATGATCTCGACTCACAACTTAAGTCACTTAGTCGCTAAACTAGACAAAGTCTTCTAATTTTTGGCTTCCTAACTCGATGTGCCTTTACTAAACTATCCAAGACCTATTGACCCTCACTTGGGCCTTTTGCTCTACTGACCTTATACTATCTTACAACTATGGTGGTCAACCTAAATCTCACTCCTAAGTGTTCTAAAACTATGTGATAAGTGAAAGTGCTCACTGGTGAAAATTTCAGAATGATATCTATGGTTTCTTTAGTGTATTAGACACTCTTAAACTACAAGTTTTCCTTCAAAACTTTTACACAAGACCCTCCTGACCTAAGGACATCTCCCAAACTTAATGTGGCTTAAGGGCCTGGCTTGGGCCTTCTTGGGCCTAAGCTCAAAGTCCGTGGTTCCCCTGTTTTTCTGGGCAGAAAACACCCTGACTTGAATTAACTTGTGACACATGGTTCTACCTCATATCCTATGATCTATGGTTGGAAAAACTTCTCTGACACTCCCTCCAACTAAGGCCCAACAGGGCCTAATGAGGGCCGACCCATGACATGGTCAAATCTCCCTATTTCTAAGTTGGAACAAAACTGTCCCCTGCTGGACAAATTTTGTTATTCTACTTGTGCACCTAACCAAATGACATGCAAACCTCCAACCAACACCTAAAACCTTTTATATCTCCCAATAATAACTTCTGGTGGCTTGGGCCTCAAAGTGCACATCAATGACATGGTCAAAACTCACTCTAAACCTCAGGGTACTAAACTGATTTTCTGCAGAAACTATGACTCTCCTTTCTCTAAGGTTTTTACTTGACAAACTAAACCACCAACAACCCAATACCCAAACCAAGACTTAAACATGGTGATCTACTGAACTAACTCCCTTATACTCAAAATAATCTTGGTGGAGATCATCCTTACCTAAGGTGCAATCATGGCAAAACAAAAGAAACCACATTTCACAACTCACAAATCATCAAGTTTTTGAAACAACAAGTTATGCATTTTTATAAAAGATATACACGAATTATTACCATGCATCAAGAAGCATTAATCAATATTAAATCCTTATTCCTACTGAAATTAAAGCTTACTAATAAAATCCTTTCTCATGATCAAAATCTTTCAACATTTCAAGAGAAATTCACATGCATGCATAACTTCGAGTTTTGCAAACCAAAACAACATATTTTCTAAATATATTCTATCATAAAATTGATATGCAAGCCTAGCATAAGCTATACCTAGATGATCACTTAGCATGCAAAGAGTTTTATCAAATTTTCACTACAAGTTTCATGTCATTATCACATAAACATACAAAAATTGAACCAAGCAACAAGAATGATCTCTAGGACCATTCATTCGGCTCCCTTAAGGTCATGGCCGAATGAAATGGAAGGGAATGACCATTTAACATCAAAGAGTTTCTTTTTCAAGACTTGGCACTTCACCATTCCTTGTAGTCCTCTCAAAAACAACCTTAAATCCACAAAAATTGAGGTTGTACTTTGAGTTTCAACTAAAACCTTAACATGCAACTTTAAAACTTAAACTTTTTACTCAAAACTCCTTGAAATATATGTGATCATGGTATGGGAAGTAACATTTACTTGTGTAGAAGGTGGAAACTTGGTGGAGGAATGAAGAAAATGGGGAGGGGGTTGGTTTCGGCTGAAAAACCGAGAGAAGGAGGGGGAGGGCCGAGAGTGAAGGAGTGAGGAGGGTGGGAGGAGAAAGTGTGATGGTGAGTGGAGTGGATGATCATATCAATTGCTTGCTTTATGGTTTTTGATTTGGAAAATATGAGTGGGAATGAGAATTGACAAGACTATCCCTCCACTTATACTTGGTTCATTTTGCATGCAAGGGTAAAGAAGGAATTTGGCTAGAAAAATAAGAGTTAGTGGGGTTGGAATTGTCTCTTTAGCCCTTTGAATTGAATAGAGAAGAATTTGCATGCAAGGACAACCATGTAATTTACTAATTATGACAATTAACATTTATAAAGATTTATTATTATAAAATAAAATACAAGTTCAAAAATTATAAAATTTATACCATAAAACAACTTGGATTTTTAGAAATTTTATAGAACCACTTTTGAAATTTGTGAACAAAATAACTTTTAAGAAGATATTTATTCAAGGTTTAAAATATTCCTGATAAATCAAAATTAAAAGAAATAAATAAACTTTTGCTTTGAAAAAAATCATATACCACATAACGAAAATTTAAGACGCGGAAATTCTCATTCACACAAACATACAATAGTTGAATATATTGGCATTCGGCTTTAAAATTACACCAAATTTACAATTAATATTACACGAAAATGCCGGTTGTAACACCCACCCCAACCCATTTTCTTCAAGCTAAAGAGCCACAAGGTTGCTGGAATTTTTTCAAGAAGTGCTTCTCTTCATCTCTTTCAAATTCTATACACACACTTCTTCTCAAAAACCTTCTCTCTCTTCTATATACTTACATATATACAAGGTTTTTGAAACCCAAGCTTATCTTCACCCAACCAAGCTTTATCCCACCAAGTGAGCTCATCCACTACCACTTCCCGGCCTCCCGAAGGGCTGCCCAAGTTTGACCAAAGTGCCAAAATCCGGCCGAACCTCCGGCGAATTTTTCCGGAGAACTTTTTCGACCGTTTTTCAAAAGTGGTTAATTTTAGATTCTTATTTGAGTTCTTTGTATTTAAGCTTTGTACTTAACTTCTCTACTTCATCTTAAGCTCTAATACAAGCTCTCTTATAAAGGAAGTTTTCCCCGAGAACTTAGATTTGAACTCGGAATTCGAATAAGTACTTGATCTTCACATAAATCATTCCAACGAGAAGATCTAAAAAGAAAAGTACTTTATCTCCAAGGGGAGATTATATTTGACAAAAGTACGAGTTAGCCAATTATTTCTTGCACTTAAATTGGATCTTAGCTAACATTCATCCGTGCTCATAAAATAATTATGAAGTTTAAGTGTAATCCTTTCTAGCATCTTTAGTGCTCTCCGGGGGATTATTACTTGTCTCATATAAACACTTCGTATTAGACAATTACTTAACGCTCTTTAATTGGATCTTTTCTAACTAATAACGTACATATAAAATATTACGAAGTAAAAGTGTAATCCCTTCTAACATCTTTAGTGTTCTGGGGGATTATAGCTTGTTCCATATAAACTACTTCGTAATCATCCGTTAAAATTAAGGATGAATCAAATCCACGAGTTAGCCAATTAATTTACGCTATTTAATTGGATCTTGGCTAACACATATCGTGTATATAAACAATTACGAGTCATATCGTATAAGCCCTTCTAACATCTCTCAGTGTTCCGTGGGGTTATACTACGATATCTATAAAATACTCGTAATTATTCGTCCAAACTTCGAAAGTACAATTTTAAGCCAATTACTTGCACTTATTTAATTGGATCTTGGCTAAGACTTGTGATGGCCTCAACCCCGGGGTCAGGAGTTGACATCACTATACACCATTACCAAAAATATAAACAACAAAATTATTATTAAAATATACTAACTTGACCCCAAACCAAGTTCTGATCCAGGTTCAAGTATAATTCAGGTTCTCACTGATACAAATTCTTTAATCAACATCTAACACACACTAACTTTTATTCAGCAACTCATCAGACCTCATGGCCTGATACAAACTACCTCAGAGGATCCGGGTCCATTAAGGGCGGGAACATGGGTCGGTCTGACTGATCTTCTAGGCATCTGCGCAATATACATAACAGTTTGCAATGGTGAGCATAATCGCTCAGCAGTACCAAAATATGAATAACAGAATAAAACAGTAATGTAACAATAGTAGGAATAGAGCCGTAATCATGATATCAACATTTCATAATGAAATTCATAGATAACTGGATATCACTAACTAGCATGCTTTATTAAAACAACATAGTAGTGTGCTGTATAAATTCCAGAGTCCAATTTTAGCATGCTAATCATTTTTATAAAACCGCTGTATCAACTATTTATGCTCTTATATAAATCACAAATCCCAATCAGATACATAGCGGATATGTGAAGACAGCTGATCAGGCTATCAACACCAGACGGCTCTAACTACCATCCCATTTACCTGTTCCGGAACTCAGAGACTAGCTAGGTCTCTGACCTGCTGGATTAATCGGTTATACAGTGCGGGCAACCGAATTAGCCTCTTACGCCACCTCAATAGGCCTACTCTGGCCCCAACGTATCCCATATCTGATCGTTTTAATCCAGCTTTCAAAATCATCACTTTTACCTATCTCTTTTCAAAATCAATTCCTTCACAGCACACTATTCAAATCCTCTTTTCATTTAAATTACATTTAGAGATAGTTGTTTTCAGAAGTTACTTTTCCCCAAACATAATTTTAAACAACATTTTCAAATACGGGGGACACGTAACTTAAAACGTTTCTGTTCCATTACGAAAGTAAAACATTTAGTTATTCACATATACTGAACCATAAAAAAATGGTCAGGGTACTTGCCTTGCAACGCTTTACAAAACCCTAAGTAGCTTTCACGCTGACTTTAATCTGGGAAAAACTCGCTCAGAATCTACAAATACAGAATACCCTAATCAGTTACACCGACATGCTTGATATCCTCAAATTCTAACAACTCAATCCGATAATCTGACTCGTATTATTATTATACACATAATAACATAGTCACGTAGTCGGAATATTGTTAGGGGTAACAAGTATAATATAAATACGTACATTTTTGAATATATTTTTAGAAAAATTTTGGCAGCATCTTATTTATTTATAAGACTACCCGTCGATTACAATCGACGTCATCAATCACACAATCCACAATATTATTTCATCATTGTATATAACTTACATCCCAACACCAATCACAATTAATTATCTAAGTCTGAAAATATTTTACGTAATCCTTTTATTTATTTATAAAATTTAGGACTCAGAACATCGTCATCACCGTCCACCGTCCGCTCGTAACGAGTCATCGCGGTACGGCGACAAAATTTATTGGTGCTCGAAAATATTCGGGTATCAAAATAAATTCTACCGATTATTCGAAAATATTTCCTGCACGAATTATTAATAATATCACGGATATTAATCAAACAATTCCTGCATAAAAAGGGATTAAAATTAATTAGTAAAATAAACAGAATTTCACACAGACTGCGCACAAACACACCCAACCGCGCGTGTAAATCACGCGCCACCAGAACCACCAGAACAGAACAGAGCAACACAACAGGAAACAAAGTAACCACTACACACAACTCAAACATACACATACAACTTTGCATGTCTATATATAAGCATCCACAGAGTTGAAACTAGAAAACTCGCCGGAATAACCGGCTAAAAGCTTACCAGAAAGCGGTGGAAAATGGAATAACAGGGGCGGCGAAAGAACAGGAGGGAGGAGAGAAGAGAGACTGTGAGTGGAAAAGAGAGGAAGAGAGACGAAGATGAGAGATAGAGAGAGTGACAATTGAGATATGGTGGAGTGAAGCCGGGGAGAAACAGGGGGGTGGGGGTGGGTGTTTTTTTTTTTTTCCTCCTTTACTATAATTGCAACACGTAGTACTAATTTACTGAAATGCTGACACATAGAGTTTGGGATAAATATGAAGGTTTGATAGTCTGTTTTTCCCCGAAACTCAAAATTAAACGAATCAAGTCGCGTTTAAAACAAATTTAGAAAATCACCGAAATAGTCTTAAAATGTTATAAATATCCCGAAGTTAATTAAAACGTAAATTTCATAATTTTTAAACAATTTTTAAGGTCCGCTTTAAACCCGCTTTTTAACGAATAACGAAACAATGCGCGGGTAAAACGATTTCCGAAAATTTCCAAAATAATTTTAAAATTCTCAGAATAATACGAACTTAATAAAATATAAGTTTCATAATTTTTGAAGATTTCAATAATTAAATATGGATTTTATCATTAAACACACTCAGAAAATCATTTATAAATGAATAATTAACGAAATATTGATTTCTCAATTTTATAAAGTCCTAAAAATAACTATTGAAATTTTAAAATTAGAAAACAAATTTTAAAGACAATTCAAATATTTTTGGAATTAAAACTACAATAAAATCACTTTTACAAGCGACATAAAATCATATAACTCACCAATAAATCACACAATTCCAATCCCACATATCAACAAATCATAAATAATTAAATAAAAATCCATAACTGCTGCCAAAACCAATACACACATTTTATTTATTTACTTAAACCTTTATTACACTTCCAAATATTAGAAATAAACTAAAAATACACGAGTCGTTATAAGACTCATAAATCTTATAAACGTGCTTGAAGTTAAAAGAGTATACGTTGACCTTATAATCGTCAATATACAAGTATACCTTAAAACCTTAAGTTGATATACTTAAAAGTAAAATTACAACTCCGAGGTTGTAATTAAAGTATTCTTCGATCTATAAATATATAATCAAAAGAAGAAGAATACTAAAGAAATCACAAGCCATAAGTGCTTAATATAAAAAGACTTCTCATATTACTCCACCTATCTATTTAATCTATAAAGGAGTAATCATAAAAATACTTGGACTACTATTTATTATCTTAAGTCAAGTATTCTTATTTTGTTTAATATTCTTATTTGAATATTATACTATTTGTGGGCTAGTACAGTAACATACTTGTTCAAAACAAATCTTTTCTTACTTGTTTTGTTTCGTGGATTGTCTTATTAGTTTTGTAGTGAGGTGAAGTGACGTGAGGTGATTCTCGTTCTAAGACCCAAGTCCTAGACGTACTAACGGGGACTTAGTAGTCTTCGCACCATGAAGAAGAGGAAAGACCCAAGACCGGATCATTAAGATCCAAGACCGGCAAAAGCTAAGGAAGCCAAGTCCACACAAAGGCTCTACAACAACTTTGAAGAAATAGCGGGGAGTTATTGTCTAAGATAAGTTGTGTAGGTATTACATTTATTTTGAGGTGGTGACCCTTGTGTTACGCACCAAGACAAATACTTGTAAAGGGTGTAAAGGCTTCTCCGCCTACTAAAGGAGCTCGGGGACTGGAGTAGGGGTGAGCGAATCTATTAGAGGCTGCGCCATCGCGAACCAGGATAAAATCACCGTGTGGTATTTTCTTTCCTTGCACTTTATTTTCCGCACATATGAACTGCATAACCACTCGGTAAAGTTTTAAAAAGGGATAAAATAGTTTTAAAATGCCACAACAATTTTTAAATTGGTAATTAAGCTATTCAACCCCCCTTCTAGCTTAAAATAGCCCTCTTACGGGACCTTACAGATACGTCTATCGACTTGCCTTTTATTTGGAACAGTTTGGGGAATCGCCTATTGTTGATAGATAATTCGTGTACATGTACTTACCACTCTAGCATACAAAAAATAGTCGCTGATAGTTCTTACGAAGGATAACGTGGAGGAATGACGGACGTCATTATTAGAGCTGATAGAAGACAAAGAAGATCGTACAATAAAAGCCACTAGTGGCAGGTACCAATAAACGCGAATACGTCTAAGGCGCTAGCGAGAATAACAAGTACGACCCAGAAGGTATCGTAGTACTATAGATATTATACGGGGAATGACTAAAGAAGTCCGACCGATAACGGAAGCTGAGCGTTCCACGACTCTAAAAGCGTATCAATCAATTGCATATGAAATGGTGCTTCCTTCAAGATGGCAACAGGACCCGACGTGCCTTACGTTACTACGGGAAGAAATGTTAAATATAGTGTTAAGCGTGTAGCAGGAGACGAGCGTGTAGAAATGCAACGAGAACTTCTTACATGACTTAATCGACAGAGAGGATGCGCTAAAATGGGTAAACGTTAAGGAATGAGACTCTAGCACTAGTAGGAATGATGTAGGGGAAACGATTAAGTTGAAGGATGATTCCAAATACGAGAAGATGCGCTAATCATCCATATTATCGATTTTTAAGGGAAATAAAGTGACCAGTTGACGTTAATCCAATTATCGACAATAACGAGTTATCATACGGGCATTGGAACGGCTACCAAGTTTTGCACGGAAGAATGAAGTGTTCTCCCTTAGATTGGGAAGAAGTTGGTAAGCGGAGGATACTCGGACCATAGTTAAGTCAATAGACCAAAGGAATTCCTTGAACTTATCAGAACCCGGCTAATGGCAGCCCATGATGAACATTAGAGATATGCGGACCCGAACTATAAGGACAGAGAGTATGACGTAACAGACCAAGTATTGTTGAGAGTGCCTCCCGGGGAGGGAGTGATGAAATTCAAAAGGTAAAGAAATATTGAACCCAAGGTTTATTGGACCAGTTGAAATCTTCAAAGGACTAAGAAGGCTGGCTTATAAATTAGCACCATCGTCGAACACTCACCAAGTTTATAATGAGTACCACGAATCGAAGTTAGGAAATTTAACCGTCAACGCCAAACATGTAATAACCCCAATTTTTGGAAATTTTTGAAACCCTTATGAATAGTGATTTTGCAGATTATGCTGAATGAGAAAACTTTTCATGCCACACTATGTAGGGGTTCTGTTATTGATCTTCTGGGATATTATTAGTACTCTATGTGGTATATAAGTGTATGTAAAGATCGTCAGAATCCAATTCCGAACACTTTGATTTTTCCCGGAAATCCACTAGATACGGAAAGAATTGAGTATAAGGTAACAGGATAAAAAGGATTTAAATAAAAGGATTATAAGAGAGGATCATAAAAGGATTAGAATGTATTGAGAAAGGTTAAGGAAACCCAAGTAATAAGATCCCGGGTATGATCCCTCAAACGATAAACAAAAACGAAAGTTAAGCGAACCGTATAACAGATCAGCGGTCATTAGGCAAACAATTAGGAAGTTAATCAAGGAGGTTAGGGATGATGAGGTCATTCAACCAATAAGGAGAGGACAAGTAAGGGATGATGACACAATAAGGTGATGTAAGCATGACATAGGAGGGAAGGAGGTGTGGATGAATGATAACCACACAAAGTTCAAGGTTATTAAGGTAATTAACCAAAATCTAAACAAAAACAACCAACCAAAAAACAAATCAAAGCAAAAAAAAACACAAAAATCTCTCTTTCTTCCAAGCTTGCTCTCGGCTTTTCTTCTTTTTCAAAGAAGAAATTTCTAAAATTCAAGATCCAAGGCTTGTTAATTAGTGAGGTAATTATCTAAGGTTCCTTGTACATAGATATGGATGTCCTATAAGTTTAAGCTTCTAATTCCTTCACAATCTCTTCCAATAAATCATGGAAGAAGATGGTGAATAGTGTTTTTCAAGAACTAAAATTTTTGTTCTTGAAGTTTTGTTTAGTTTAAGCTTGGATAAGGACTTTAAGGGTGATTCCAAGTCATTCTCTTGATTCTCCACTCTCCAAGGAAGGTATAAACTCCAAACCCTAGCTTTAGTTTTGAGTAATTAGGAATGAATATGATTGATATAGTATATGTGAAGCATGATGCTTGTTTGTTTAAAGTTTGGTTGAGTTTGTAGAGATTAGTTGGTTTTGTGGTGTTTTTGGAGTTGTAAATCTTGATAATTAGTTAAAGAACTTAAGTAAAGCTTTTAGTTCATGTGGGGAATAAGTATAAATTGTTAATGTGGAGTTGTTGGGGCTGTTATGATGTAGTATGGATGGAGTTTTGATTTGGTTGTGATTATGGATTGATTGGTGGATGAATTGGTTTGGTGAAATTTTGGGAAATCGCGTAAACATAGCCGTCATAATGCCCGATTTATCGTAGACTGTTTTTGTTCTTAACATCAGAACCTTTGAACTCACTGTTAGGTTTTTAACATTGCCATGTTTAGATAGTTCATGTTACGAGCTTCGTTTTGATATGTAGTTCGTTTGATTCCGATGTACGGTTTAGGAGAAACGACCGTTTTAAGTAACGGCGTTTCGCGAACGAATCATTACCCCTCGCCTTACTTTGAAACATTGGTTAAGGACTTTAATTGACTAATTGGGGTATGAAACATTTATTTAAAGTGGACTAGGCAGTTGGTAAGGCACTCGCGAAAGAATCGCCTTAAAACCCTTAATGGTTAATTTATTAAAAATGGTGGAGCCGAGGGTACTCGAGCGACTTAAGTGAATCGTTAAGCGCGAAAGCGAACATTAGGACTCTAAATGGTTAAAGTCTAGTTTCTTAAGCGACCGGGGTCTAATTCCGACTTATGTTGTTATTCATAGGTTATCGGACCCACTCTAAGCTTAAGTCTATCCGGGAGCACTCAGGCAAGTTTTCTACCCGTTATATTGTTGTTGTGATGTATATGTGTATATGCATGATCTTGCGATAAATGCATATTTGTTATTAGCAAATTCTTGCGATATATTGTAGCATGTGATATGGTATATATGCATGCCTATTTCATATTCTTGATTTATATATCTGTTGGTTCAATGCTTATAGTTGCATAATACCTATGCTAGAGATAAGCGGTATTTGAGTTTACCCTTAGTATAGGGGATCAAAAGGTGAACATATTTCTAAACCGGGAGTCGATGTTCCCGAGTATATATATATATATATATATATATATATATATATATATATGGATATAGTTTTCAAAACTATTGATCGAATAAGGTTTATTCGATAACTTTATATTAATTAATAAATATTATTTGAATATTCATTCGAGGACTTATGACTCTGTTTATTATATTTATTGATTATTACTTGAATATTCATTCGAGGACTTATGACTCACTTTATATTATTTATTGAATATTATTTGAATATTCATTTGAGGACCTATGACTCCGATTATTTACTGAAATATATTCTTTATTTTATTAAAGAATAAGGTGTCGATAATCAAACGTATTTTTGATTATTCAAATAAAGATAGTACTTTCGTATAAGTATATCTTTGGTTATTTAATACTCATTTCAAGTATAAGTTTTACAACTTCTACTTCGAATATTTTTATAAGGATTATCTTTATGAGAATATTATTTAAATAATAATATTCAGATATTTTCTAATATATCGGGACTGATTTACTTTATTAAATCAGCATTACTCCAAACACTCTTTAAAGTGTTTTCGAGTCTTCAAAATGATTTTTAAAGGTTAGAGCGGATCCCAAAACTTGTTTTCAAATTTAAGATCTTCCTTTTTGAAGGGGACTTGAATACTCGCTCAAAAATCTAAGGGATCCGGCTCTGTGGTGTATTTTATATTCGCAACAAGGTTGCTGTTTTGATAAATGAATTGATTACTTACCCAACACTCGGGAAGTAAAATTCTTGGAACAAGTTAATCCATTAACAGGCATCGCCTGGGAAATATCGGTGAGTTCTCCTTTCCAACTAGATACGACTTCTTGGTGGAGCCGTATCAACAAGTTTCTACTTGGGGAAAGGGGGAACGAGCTTTACGTTTCAGAGTCATGGATTTCATCTGAACTAGGAGTGGCGTAAGTGGTCGAGTGGCGCCGGCCCAGCCTTGTTATATTGGCCCAAAATGGTCTGGAAGTTCCTCTAAGACGGTCCGTTCCTTAGGAGTCCAGTGTTCGGTTGACAAGTAAATCCGACAGGTTCTCCTCTATATGTAGAAAATGGTGGGGTTGCACTACTACGACTGATCATCGTAAGTGGTCTTCCTGGCGCGGCAAACTCCCGTAATGAGTTCATCATCCAATTGGATATTTCTACAACACTACCCAGAGCACTTCGATAGAAAGGCTACGGTTGGGCGATTGTTGAGTGTTGGCAGGGTCGAGTTTTCAAAATGATGTTTGCATCAAATGAAGTATCTCGTAACTTCATTTTATTTTGATGATATTTTAACGATTGATTCCATACAAGTTTTGTCTTGTAGCTTAATCTATGGGATGAACTAATTATAACTTGAACGGTGGTAGTTCAAGTAGTATTCGGAAAAGATATAAGTATATTGGAGTATCTTGTAACTTCATCTTTTAAACTTATATCTAGTAAATGATTATCTTATGCATGATAAAGATTTTCAGAAAAATGTTGAGACAAGGTTAGATATATAAGATCACCTTACAACGATATTTTTTTTATACAGTTATAAACTGGAACTCTGTGTATATTATGCATGGAAGAGGACTTCCAAGATTTTGAAAAGTATATATGTATATATACTGAATATTTTGCGACTTCATCGCATTAAGATATCAAACTTGGTTCATTTCTTTTGACCAAGACTTTCATGAGTACTATGAGAAGGCTCATATACTGTAAATCATTATACATATTATTTTGGTGGGCTTGCTGCTCACCCTTCCATTCTTCTTTCATCACACAACAACAGATAGAAAAGATGAACAGGACCAAGCTCCCAATTCGCGAGCGGATAGGAAACGTTCCGCAGTTTCCTATAGGCATTGAGGTCGCTGTAGCTGAGGTAGGAACTACCAATAGGCTAGGCTTCAACTTTTGATGTACCAGATTTATGTATATTTATGAATTGTAATAATGGCAAAGAAATGTAAATTTATTCAGAAACCCTTTTAAGGTGTATTGGCATATAATTGTGGAATAAAATGACTTGTGATTATTTTTGGATATTCATCTCTGAGACTATAACTTGTGGTGTGTGTGTTTATTGTGGGGTCACAGTACAGAGTAGTTGATTGTTTATTAAGATTGGGTGTTATTAAGGGAAATGGAACTCGTGACAACCTGGATCCCCGACCCCGGATTTGGGGGTGTTACAGAAATGGTATCAGAGCTAAGCGTTATAAACCTCAGAGATGATGTGACGTTAAGATAATAAGTTCACTAAGATAATAAGAACTCTTGCCAAGTTCATAGTCGGACTACCTAACGTAGTACTGACAGTTAAAACCCTTATGGGAACCCTTTTAAATGTAGCGATGGAAGCGTAGTTTGTTATCGTATATGGTAGCGGGACTCCGAACCCTGGGGCAGGGGAGTAACAGCGCGATGATGTTTTATTACTAATTGGAGATCGGATTGTGGATCCGATAGAGCGTCCTAACGCAGTACCGGATGATGTTGATATTGAGGATGTAGCGGTTGAGGATGTTGTCCTAGAAGGGATTGTTGCTGAGGAGGATCCCGGGAAGGATCCTGACAAGAATGAATAAAGGACCACTGAGGATTTGATGACCATGGTTAGGGGAATTATCAGAGGTAGGATTGGCCGGTCACTACCAGAGGTTCGTTCAAGTTTGTAAAGATAGTAGCCCCTTTAACGCGGCTTACTCGTAAGACTGAGAAGTTCGAATGGACAGAGAAATGCGAGAACAACTTTTAAGAACCAAAGCAAAGGTTGGTGACGTTCCCTATGTTGGCGTTGCTGGATGGAAAATGAGATTTTGTGAAGTGTAGTGACGCTTCGCATAAGGAATTAGGGTGCTTCTCATACAGCATAGCAAGGTAATCGCGTATGCGTCAAGATAATTAAGGGAATATAAAATTCGATATCCCCACCCATGAGCTTGGGCTCGTGGTAATAGTTTTACCCTAAATATTGGAGGCACTACTTGTATGGAGAGAAGTGCGAGATTTACACAAGCCATAAGTGCTCTAGTGCATTTTCACGCAGAAAGAGCTCAACATACGCCAGAAAAGGCGGTTAGAGCTAATCAAGAATTATGATTGGGAGATTCTTTATCATTCGGGGAAAGCCAATGTGGTGGCTGATGCCCTTAGTAAAAAGGAGAGACTCAAGATAATAATGTCTTTGGGAGAGTTTATAAGAGATTTTGAGAAAATGGAAATAGAGGTAAAGGTAACCGGAGCCGGTACCGAAAAGCTGTTTGAGATTGCAATACAGTCTGAATTATCGGAAAAGAACATATTGTGCCAGAAAAAGTGATGAATGAAGGCAGAGAGCCAACAATTAGATAAAAGATTAATATCGAGAAAGATGATAAGGGAATAATGAGGTATTTCTACAGAATTTGGGTTCCAAATGTTCAAGAGCTTAAAGATGAGATCTTAGATGAAAGCTAGTTTGAGGAATAAGATTTAGAGCAAACCCTGAACGTGATAGTCAGGGAGGTCGCCATCAAGATAGAAAGAACCCATAACATAATGAAGTGGAAAATGAGGATTTAAAACATGAAGGATGACCCCGATTACGGGGAGTAGGAGGAAACATTCAGACTAAGGAAACAGAAGTCGAGTAAGGAAAGGAGAACCGAGACGGTACTCCTATACAACAATTTATGGACCTTTCTAGACAGAACTTAGACTATTATCCCCAACCACCACCCTGAGGAAACAATGTGGTGAGAAATTCTTTCAGGGCCTTTAAGTCGCTATGCTCTCAGAGTTCCAAGGAACAAGCTGACCAGTCGAGGCAAGAGCCTGGCTAGAGGAAATATAGAAATCATTTGAGATTCTAAATGATTGACGAATCACAAATGACTGTTTTTGTCACTTACCCTCCTAAAAGAGAGGCCACCCGCTGGTGAAAGACCAAGAAAGGCACGGAGCCAGAGGTTAAAATAAACTGATTTAAGTTCAGTCAATTATTTTCGGGAAAGTAATTCCCAAGGTTATGGAGATAGTGTAAAAGCTTTAGAGTCAGAACAAAGGCAGATGAGTATGATAAATTATGAATCTAAGTTGTAAAAGTTATCAAGATTTGTTCTGAGGACACGAATCCAGAATGACGGGAAGTTTGAAATCAATGCTATGTTGTGTTGGTTCATGAAATAATGATAAGAGAAAGGAAAATAAAAAGAAACTGAAGTGGAAAGGAATATAAAGGCAATAGAGTTTGAGGAATGATAAGGAAGTTGGGTATGAGGAAACCCTAAAGACTCGTAGCAATAGAAATAGAAAAGTATGTAATCGTCAGGATGAGGGTGATTCACCATAAGTTAAATTGATGGTTGAAGGCATAAGAGATACATATATTTTATCCCCTGTAAGTTGGGAGGATTCGAGGAAACCCTGAGTTAGTTCGAAGGATAAATAAGGAGACACGGATAGACTGAGGAGACAAGGAAGTAAGAAATTAGGAAAATTGGATGAAGGAAGTGACCTTCAAGAATGTGAAGTGTAAGACCGGTGGCTTGATACCGAGAAAGGAAGATGCCAGGTATGAAAGATATCCCAATATTGAGATGACTGTTGAGATAAACAACATAGGTAAATAAGGAATGTTAAGAAGAAGTTCACGTTGAACACGGCCAATATCTTCCAGAACATCCTTGTTATCGTTACCAAATTAGGCAAGAAAAGCGGATAACCGTTGTTATCTTTTGGAGGCCATATTGATTGACCTCATTTTGAATATAGATGTTATTGTGAAATTAGGCATATACTATCGAGGTGGGAATGATTGAATAAGACCCCCTTATCAGGGATATTATCAGGGATATATGACTTGATTTATCCGACGTATAAGTTATCTTTGATAGAAAAACTAGGTCGATTATTTACCTATTGAATATCCATTCCTTCTTATCAATAGAGAGTCGTATTACTATACGAGGAAGGTTGCGATGCAAGCATAGAATTCTAGTAACGATGATGTTTAGAATGAGATCCCAGATTCGATTTTCGATATCGAGGGAGTTTCAAAGGTGATTGTGTATAAGCTCGAGGAAGAGCATGGGTCCATAGAATGATGGACGGAATAGCGAAAATATTTAGGCATGTGAAATACGATGCTATAATACTTGATGTTGATATAAATACATATATGTTTTGTTCTCCTATGACAAACCTCTATAGTTCAGAGGTAGGTTCCAAGCCAGATATTTTGTGGCAGTATATTTTTTCTTATATATACAATTCTCTTCAATTCGTTCTTTTCTCTCATTTTCATTTCATGTAAGTTGAGAAGAACAACCCTTCCAGAAGGGGAGGTATTGCCGAATGACTATCTATCTGTGTGATAGAAGCCTAGTAGGATACCACCTGTTGTTTAATTGCTTGTCAAGTACTAAAGGCTGACCACCTCCTGTACTAACTATGCGATATAACAAGTGTTCATGATCATAGTGATCTCTCAATAAATTCTTTTACTTCTATATGAAGGATTAAGCTTTCGAAGATAAAAGCAGCTGAAAAAGGAGTAGTAAAGTTGTGGTGGTATTCGGAATGGAAACACATTCGTGATACTAAGGTTGACGAGGTTGTTAAAAAGTTATAGAACGCTAACGAGCAAAAGTATAACCAATATAATATTAGGAACGGAAGGTAGTAGCGATTACGAACTGGAAAAGAATGGGTATTGAGGCCAAAGCTATAGTGCTAGAAGCTATGATGAAATTCCATGCAATAGACTTGAAAGAATTTGGAATGATCACTTAACGCGGATTAAGTTTTCTCACGATAATCGATCGTATGTCAGTATCGAGGTATCGCCTTATGAGATCCTTGAGGGAAGACAATGTCGATCTCCCTTATATTAGGATGAAGATTGCAGAGCGCAAGATGCTCGAACCAGCAGTGGTCCAAAGGACCAAGGATATAATAGATCTAATCAAAGGACGACTGGTAGTGGCCCAAGATGGACATAAAAAGTATGTTGATTTGACACGAAAGGACAAAGAATAGGAAATAGGGGACCTAGTAATGTTAAAGGTATCCCTTGGAAAGGATTGATGAGGTTCAAAAAGAAAGGAAAGCTAAGCCTACGAATTATTGGACCCTTTGAGGTATTAAGACGTATTGGGAAGTTAGCATATGAGCTAGCCCTACCCCCGAACATGTAGTAAGTTCATAACGTGTTCCACGTATCAATGTTAAGGAAGTGTAATTCGGATGCCAGACAAATAGGGGCATATGAGCGCATAGACATGCAACCAGACGTAACCTACATGGAGCAACCAGGAAGGGTTATAGATCAAAAATGGACAAATGCTTAGGAGAAGAGTTATCAAACTAGTCAGAGTTTGTTGGTAAAACCACAATGTGGGAAAATTACGTAAGAGCTAGAAAGTGCAATGCTAAGAAAGTATCCCTCCTCATTTTCTATCTGATTCCGGGACGGAATCCTTTTAAGGAGGGGAGACTGTAATAACCCCAATTTTTGGAAATTTTTGAAACCCTTATGAATAGTGATTTTGCAGATTATGATGAATGAGAAAACTTTTCATGCCACACTATGTAGGGGTTCTGTTATTGATATTCTGGGATATTATTAGTACTCTATGTGGTATATAAGTGTATGTAAAGATCGTCAGAATCCAATTCCGAACACTTTAATTTTTCCCGGAAATCCACTAGATACGGAAAGAATTGAGTATAAGGTAACAGGATAAAAAGGATTTAAATAAAAGGATTATAAGAGAGGATCATAAAAGGATTAGAATGTATTGAGAAAGGTTAAGGAAACCCAAGTAATAAGATCCCGGGTATGATCCCTCAAACGATAAACAAAAATGAAAGTTAAGCGAACCGTATAACAGATCAGCGGTCATTAGGCAAACAATTAGGAAGTTAATCAAGGAGGTTAGGGATGATGAGGTCATCCAACCAATAAGGAGAGGACAAGTAAGGGATGATGACACAATAAGGTGATGTAAGCATGACATAGGAGGGAAAGAGGTGTGGATGAATGATAACCACACAAAGTTCAAGGTTATTAAGGTAATTAACCAAAATCTAAACAAAAACAACCAACCAAAAAACAAATCAAAGCAAAAAAAACACAAAAATCTCTCTTTCTTCCAAGCTTGCTCTCGGCTTTTCTTCTTTTTCAAAGAAGAAATTTCCAAAATTCAAGATCCAAGGCTTGTTAATTAGTGAGGTAATTATCTAAGGTTCCTTGTACATAGATATGGATGTCCTATAAGTTTAAGCATCTAATTCCTTCACAATCTCTTCCAATAAATCATGGAAGAAGATGGTGAATAGTGTTTTTCAAGAACTAAAATTTTTGTTCTTGAAGTTTTGTTTAGTTTAAGCTTGGATAAGGACTTTAAGGGTGATTCCAAGCCATTCTCTTGATTCTCCACTCTCCAAGGAAGGTATAAACTCCAAACCCTAGCTTTAGTTTTGAGTAATTCGGAATGAATATGATTGATATAGTATATGTGAAGCATGATGCTTGTTTGTTTAAAGTTTGGTTGAGTTTGTAGAGATTAGTTGGTTTTGTGGTGTTTTTGGAGTTGTAAATCTTGATAATTAGTTAAAGAACTTAAGTAAAGCTTTTAGTTCATGTGGGGAATAAGTATAAATTGTTAATGTGGAGTTTTTGGGGCTGTTATGATGTAGTATGGATGGAGTTTTGATTTGGTTGTGATTATGGATTGATTGGTGGATGAATTGGTTTGGTAAAATTTTGGGAAATCGCGTAAACATAGCCGTCGTAATGCCCGATTTACCGTAGACTGTTTTTGTTCTTAACATCAGAACCTTTGAACTCACTGTTAGGTTTTTTCCATTGCCATGTTTAGATAGTTCATGTTACGAGCTTCGTTTTGATATGTAGTTCGTTTGATTCCGATGTACGGTTTAGGAGAAACGACCGTTTTAAGTAACGGCGTTTCGCGAACGAATCATTACCCCTCGCCTTACTTTGAAACATTGGTTAAGGACCTTAAATGACTAATTGGGGTATGAAACATTTATTTAAAGTGGACTAGGCAGTTGGTAAGGTACTCGCGAAAGAATCTCCTTAAAACCCTTAATGGTTAATTTATTAAAAATGGTGGAGCCGAGGGTACTCGAGCGACTTAAGTGAATCGTTAAGCGCGAAAGCGAACATTAGGACTCTAAATGGTTAAAGTCTAGTTTCTTAAGCGACCGGGGTCTAATTCCAACTTATGTTGTTATTCATAGGTTATCGGACCCACTCTAAGCTTAAGTCTATCCGGGAGCTCTCAGGCAAGTTTTCTACCCGTTATACTGTTGTTGTGATGTATATGTGTATATGCATGATCTTGCGATAAATGCATATTTGTTATTAGCAAATTCTTGCGATATATTGTAGCATGTGATATGGTATATTTGCATGCCTGTTTCATATTCTTGATTTATATATCTGTTGGTTCAATGCTTATAGTTGCATAATACCTATGCTAGAGATAAGCGGTATTTGAGTTTACCCTTAGTATAGGGGATCAAAAGGTGAACATATTTCTAAACCGGGAGTCGATGTTCCCGAGTATATATATATATTTATATATATATGGATATAGTTTTCAAAACTATTGATCGAATAAGGTTTATTCGATAACTTTATATTAATTAATAAATATTATTTGAATATTCATTCGAGGACTTATGACTCTGTTTATTATATTTATTGATTATTACTTGAATATTCATTCGAGGACTTATGACTCACTTTATATTATTTATTAAATATTATTTGAATATTCATTTGAGGACCTATGACTCCGATTATTTACTGAAATATATTCTTTATTTTATTAAAGAATAAGGTGTCGATAATCAAACGTATTTTTGATTATTCAAATAAAGATAGTACTTTCGTATAAGTATATCTTTGGTTATTTAATACTCATTTCAAGTATAAGTTTTACAACTTCTACTTCGAATATTTTTATAAGGATTATCTTTATGAGAATATTATTTAAATAATAATATTCAGATATTTTCTAATATATCGGGACTGATTTACTTTATTAAATCAGCATTACTCCAAACACTCTTTAAAGTGTTTTCGAGTCTTCAAAATGATTTTTAAAGGTTAGAGCGGATTCCAAAACTTGTTTTCAAATTTAAGATCTTCCTTTTTGAAGGGGACTTGAATACTCGCTCAAAAATCTAAGGGATCCAGCTCTGTGGTGTATTTTATATTCGCAACAAGGTTGCTGTTTTGATAAATGAATTGATTACTTACCCAACACTCGGGAAGTAAAATTCTTGGAACAAGTTAATCCATTAACAGGCATCGCCTGGAAAATATCGGTGAGTTCTCCTTTCCAACTAGATACGACTTCTTGGTGGAGCCGTATTAACAAGTTTCTACTTGGGGAAAGGGGGAACGAGCTTTACGTTTCAGAGTCATGGATTTCATCTGAACTAGGAGTGGCGTAAGTGGTCGAGTGGCGCCGGCCCAGCCTTGTTATATTGGCCCAAAATGGTCTGGAAGTTCCGCTAAGACGGTCCATTCCTTAGGAGTCCAGTGTTCGGTTGACAAGTAAATCTGACAGGTTCTCCTCTACATGTAGAAAATGGTGGGGTTGCACTACTACGACTGATCATCGTAAGTGGTCTTCCTGGTGCGGCAAACTCCCGTAATGAGTTCATCATCCAATTGGATATTTCTGCAAGACTACCCAGAGCACTTCGATAGAAAGGCTACGGTTGGGCGATTGTTGAGTGTTGGCAGGGTCGAGTTTTCAAAATGATGTTTGCATCAAATGAAGTATCTCGTAACTTCATTTTATTTTGATGATATTTTAACGATTGATTCCATACAAGTTTTGTCTTGTAGCTTAATCTATGGGATGAACTAATTATAACTTAAACGGTGGTAGTTCAAGTAGTATTCGGAAAAGATATAAGTATATTGGAGTATCTTGTAACTTCATCTTTTAAACTTATATCTAGTAAATAATTATCTTATGCATTACAAAGATTTTCAGAAAAACGTTGAGACAAGGTTAGATATATGAGATCACCTTACAACGATATTTTTTTTATACAGTTATAAACTGGAACTCTGTGTATATTATGCATGGAAGAGGACTTCCAAGATTTTGAAAAGTATATATGTATATATACTGAATATTTTGCGACTTCATCGCATTAAGATATCAAACTTGGTTCATTTCTTTTGACCAAGACTTTCATGAGTACTATGAGAAGGCTCATATACTGTAAATCATTATACATATTATTTTGGTGGGCTTGCTGCTCTCCCTTCCATTCTTCTTTCATCACACAACAACAGATAGAAAAGATGAACAGGACCAAGCTCCCAATTCGCGAGCGGATAGGAAACGTTCCGCAGTTTCCTATAGGCATTGAGGTCGCTGTAGCTGAGGTAGGAACTACAATAGGCTAGGCTTCAACTTTTGATGTACCAGATTTATGTATATTTATGAATTGTAATAATGGAAAAGAAATGTAAATTTATTCAGAAACCCTTTTAAGGTGTATTGGCATATAATTGTGGAATAAAACGACTTGTGATTATTTTTGGATATTCATCTCTGAGACTATAACTTGTGGTGTGTGTGTTTATTGTGGGGTCACAGTACAGAGTAGTTGATTGTTTATTAAGATTGGGTGTTATTAAGGGAAATGGAACTCGTGACAACCCGGATCCCCGACCCCGGATTTGGGGGTGTTACACAACATATGATTGAAAACGAGCTAATAAACTTGTAGCCAGATTTAGCGTATGTGGAGTAACGTGTAGAGGTCATAGGTCTACAAGAACGAATACCTGAAAATATATTTGACGGATGACTGGAAATTTTATGAAGAGATCCAATACTGCAAAGTCAACGTGAGAACTCGAGGTGGTCATGTGAGAAGCGTATCCCCGCCTATTTCTAAACTGATTCCGGGACGGAATCCTTTTAAGGGGGGAAGAAATAAGAACCCATATTTTTGACATCGATAAAAGACCTTTATGAATAGTAACCTTGCGGTCTAATAAAAAACTTATGCGACCACACCATATACGAGTTTTTAATTTAAGATTCCGAGTTGATATTGTGAATATACGTACCAAATGAGTGTATGTAAACGCTATTAGTTTTCGAAGAAAACGAACTTTGAAAAAAATGACCATATTTACGAATCATCGAGGATTACGGGAATCACAATATAATTACGAATTTAAAACCCTACGGATTTATGTTCAAGCATGATAATTCAAAACATAAGGAATAAATACAAAAGGAATTACGTCGCGAACCATTTACGAGGAAGTATTACGAGAACGTTTAAGCGACCGATCGAACGCGTAAACGATTAAATAAACGTAACACACTAACTAACCATGGTAAGAAAGTAACCATGGTTACTTTATCAAATAGTGAGCTAGAGATTGGATGATCAACCAAGGCTAAGCAAATAGTGAGCTAAAGGGGCTAAGCAAGTGGCTTATCTTGTAATCTACCACAAGCTAGCTAGATTTGTGTGACGGCCTCAACCCCGGGGTCAGGAGTTGACGTCACCAACAACAATACTAACAATCATAATTCAATCCAAAACATTAATAATACATAATTACGACCCCTTTACCAAGACCTTTTCCAGGTTTCAGTATGACTTAGGTTACAACTATTACAACCCAACTAATTACAAATAATCCGGACATAACTAACCTAATACAGCAACTCAACAGACCATCTTTGGTCCTGCACAACTACCTTAGAAGAGCCTGACATAGAAGGCACTAAAATTATGCCCTGACTATCGTGGAAGAATCTCCTAAGCATCTGCAATATATATATAAAACATTCTGCAAGGGTGAGCAATCAATTGCTCAGCAATACCACTATATGAATAACAAGTCAAACAGTTTATGATAAAGCAGTGATAGGAACATAATTGATAACTCGTTAGAAAATAAGTAAACATTCATAAACTGGATATTCAAAACTAGCATGCTCCGAGAAATAACAATATCCCGAAGTTAATTAAAACATAAATTTCGTAATTTTTAAACAATTTTTAAGGTACGCTTTATACCCGCTTTTTAACGAATAACAAAACCATGCGCGGGTAAAACGATTTCCGAAAATTTCCAAAATAATTTTAAAATTCTCAGAATAATACGAACTTAATAAAATATAAGTTTCATAATTTTTGAAGATTTCAATAATTAAATATGGATTTTACCATTAAACACACTCAGAAAATCATTTATAAATGAATAATTAACGAAATATTGATTTCTCAATTTTATAAAGTCCTAAAAATAACTATTAAAATTAGAAAATTAGAAAACAAATTTTAAAGACAATTTAAATATTTTTGAAATTAAAACTACAATAAAATCACTTTTACAAGTGACATAAAATCATATAACTCACCAATAAATCACACAATTCCAATCCCACATATCAACAAATCATAAATAATTAAATAAAAATCCATAATTGCTGCCAAAACCAATACACACATTTTATTTATTTACTTAAACCTTTATTACACTTCCAAATATTAGAAATAAACTAAAAATACACGAGTCGTTATAAGACTCATAAATCTTATAAACGTGCTTGAAGTTAAAAGAGTTTGCGTTGACCTTATAATCGTCAATATACAAGTATACCTTAAAACCTTAAGTTGATATACTTAAAAGTAAAATTACAACTCCGAGGTTGTAATTAAAGTATTCTTCGATCTATAAATATATAATCGAAAGAAGAAGAATACTAAAGAAATCACAAGCCATATGTGCTTAATATAAAAAGACTTCTCATATTACTCCACCTATCTATTTAATCTATAAAGGAGTAATCATAAAAAATACTTGGACTACTATTTATTATCTTAAGTCAAGTATTTTAATTTTGTTTAATATTCTTATTTGAATATTATACTATTTGTGGGCTAGTACAGTAACATACTTGTTCAAAACAAATCTTTTCCTACTTGTTTTGTTTCGTAGATTGTCTTATTAGTTTTGTAGTGAGGTGAAGTGACGTGAGGCGATTCTCGTTCTAAGACCCAAGTCCTAGACGTACTAACAGGGACTTAGTAGTCTTCGCACCATGAAGAAGAGGAAAGACCCAAGACCGGATCACTAAGATCCAAGACCGGCAAAAGCTAAGGAAGCCAAGTCCACACAAAGGCTCTACAACAACTTTGAAGAAATAGCGGGGAGTTATTGTCTAAGATAAGTTGTATAGGTATTACATTTATTTTGAGGTGGTGACCCTTGTGTTACGCACCAAGACAAATACTTGTAAAGGGTGTAAAGGCTTCTCCGCCTACAAAATGAGTGAGTTTATTATAAGGGACAATCCTGAGTTTGGGAGAGGAGCTCGGGGACTGGAGTAGGGGTGAGCGAATCTATTAGAGGTTGCGCCATCGCGAACCAGGATAAAATCACCGTGTGGTATTTTCTTTCCTTGCACTTTATTTTCCGCACATATGATCTGCATAACCACTCGGTAAAGTTTTAAAAAGGGATAAAATAGTTTTAAAATGCCACAACAATTTTTAAATTGGTAATTAAGCTATTCAACCCCCCTTCTAGCTTAAAATAGCCCTCTTACGGGACCTTACAGATACGTCTATTGGCTTGCCTTTTATTTGGAACAGTTTGGGGAATCGCCTATTGTTGATAGATAATTCGTGTAGATGTACTTACCACTCTCGCATACAAAAAATCGCTGATAGTTTTACGAAGGACAACGTGGAGGAATGACGGACGTCATTATCGGAGCTGATAGAAGACAAAGAAGATCGTACAATAAAAGCAACTAGTGGCAGGTACCAATAAACGCGAATACGTCTAAGGCGCTAGCGAGAATAACAAGTACGACCCATAAGGTATCGTAGTACTATAGATATTATACGGGGAATGACTAAAGAAGTCCGACCGATAACGGAAGCTGAGCGTTCCACGACTCTAAAAGCGTATCAATCAATTGCATATGAAATGGTGCTTCCTTCAAGATGGCAACAGGACCCGACGTGCCTTACGTTACTACGGGAAGAAATGTTAAATATAGTGCTAAGCGTGTAGCAAGAGACGAGCGTGTATAAATTCAACGAAAACTTCTTACATGACTTAATCGACAGAGAGGATGCGCTAAAATGGGAAAACGTTAAGGAATGAGACTCTAGCACTAGTAGGAACGATGTAGGGGAAACGATTAAGTTGAAGGATGATTCCAAATATGAGAAGATGCGCTAATCGTCCATATTATCGATTTTTAAGGGAAATAAAGTGACAAGATGACGTTAATCCAATTATCGACAATAACGAGTTATCATACGGGCATTGGAACGGCTACCAAGTTTTGTACGGAAGAATGAAGTGTTCTCCCTTAGATTGGGAAGAAGTTGGTAAGCGGAGGATACTCGGACCATAGTTAAGTCAACAGACCAAAGGAATTCCTTGAACTTATCAGAACCCGGCTAATGGCAGCCCATGATGAACATTAGAGATATGCGGACCCGAACTATAAGGACAGAGAGTATGACGTAACAGACCAAGTATTGTTGAGAGTGCCTCCCGGGGAGGGAGTGATGAAATTCAAAATGTAAAGAAATATTGAACCCAAGGTTTATTGGACCAGTTGAAATCTTCAAAGGACTAAGAAGGCTGGCTTATAAATTAGCACCATCGTCGAACACTCACCAAGTTTATAATGAGTACCACGAATTGAAGTTAGGAAATTTAACCGTCAACGCCAAACATATGATTGAAAACGAACTAATAAACTTGTAGCCAGACTTAGCGTATGTGGAGTAACGTGTAGAGGTCGTAGGTCTACAAGAACGAATACCCGGAAATATATTTGACGGATGACTGGAAATTTTATGAAGAGATCCAATACTGCAAAGTCAACGTGAGAACTCGAGGTGGTCATGTGAGAAGCGTATCCCCGCTTATTTCTAAACTGATTCCGGGACGGAATCCTTTTAAGGGGGGAAGAAATAAGAACCCAAATTTTTGACATCGATAAAAGACCTTTATGAATAGTAACCTTGCGGTCTAATAAAAAAAACTTATGCGACCACACCATATATGAGTTTTTAATTTAAGATTCCGAGTTGATATTGTGAATATACATATCAAATGAGTGTATGTAAACGCTATTAGTTTTCGAAAAAAACGAACTTTGAAAAAAACGACCATATTTACGAATCATCGAGGATTACGGGAATCATAATATAATTACAAATTTAAAACCCTACGGATTTATGTTCAAGCATGATAATTCAAAACATAAGGAATAAATACAAAAAGAATTACGTCGCGAACCATTTACGAGGAAGTATTACGAGAACGTTTAAGCGGCCGATCGAACGCGTAAACGATTAAATAAACCTAACACACTAACTAACCATGGTAAGAAAGTAACCATGGTTACTTTATCAAATAGTGAGCTAGAGATAGGATGATCAACCAAGGCTAAGCAAATAGTGAGCTAAAGAGGCTAAGTAAGTGGCTTATCTTGTAATCTACCACAAGCTAGCTAGATTTGTGTGACGGCCTCAACCCCGGGGTCAGGAGTTGACGTCACCAACACCAATACTAACAATCATAATTCAATCCAAAACATTAATAATACATAATTACGACCCCTTTACCAAGACCTTTTCCAGGTTTCAGTATGACTTAGGTTACAACTATTACAACCCAACTAATTACAAACAATCCGGACATAACTAACCTAATGCAGCAACTCAACAGACCATCTTTGGTCCTGCACAACTACCTCAGAGGAGCCTGACATAGAAGGCACTGAAATTATGCCCTGACTATCGTGGAAGAATCTCCTAAGCATCTGCAATATATATATATATAAAACATTCTGCAAGGGTGAGCAATCAATTGCTCAGCAATACCACAATATGAATAACAAGTAAAATAGTTTATGATAAAGCAGTGATAGGAACATAATTGATAACTCGTTAGAAAATAAGTAAACATTCATAAACTGGATATTCAAAACTAGCATGCTCCGAGAAATAACAATATCAGTCGTGTGCTGTGTATAATTACTAGAATCAAAGCTTAGCATGCTATTTCATTTTCACATCATATGTCTCAATAAGTTAAGTTGTTAATCAATTTCAAAACTGAATCAATCAAATCTATTGGACGTTTAATGGGTGAAGATAGTTGATCAGTCTACCCTCACCGGACAACGACTAACGGCCATCCAGAATAATAATGTGTTCTGGAACTTGGGAAAAGACTAGCTAGGTCTTTTCCCCAACGCTGGACAAATCGGTTAAACAGATTTCCCAACCCTATTAGCCACTTACGCAACCACATGCTGGGCCGTTACCGAATAACCGGCCTCTTACGCAACTCCAATAGATTAATCGAATTCCCTTTTTGCCTCTTTCCAAAATTCCAGGACATAGGTGGATCAAAACCTTCCATGACATAGTTGGATCAAAACATTCTTTCTTTATCCAGTTTCCAAAATCACTATCATCTATCTCTTTTTAAAAATCATTCTATCACAACACACTATTCAAAACTCTTTTCATTTAAATCACACTTCGAGATAGGTGCTTTCAGAAGTTACTTTTCCCCAAAAACATTTTTAAACATCATTTTCAAATACAGGGGATACGTAACTTAAAACATTTTTGTTCTATTACGATATTAAAACATTAGCTATTCACATATACTGAACCATAAAAGAATGGTCAGGGGTACTTGCCTTGCAGAGCTTTTCAATTATCACTGATTGATTTTGGATTGACTCGGACGTTCGGCTTATGACCTAATTAACAGACTATCCTGGATCCGACTTCAACGCTTAGGTCCTTCGCTTCGAACCTTGTTGCGCTTGTCGACTGATCACTAGGTTATCTTTAGTCCAACGTCAACTCTCGGACCTTCCGACTAAAACCGGAGGACAGGCCGTAAAACCAGGCGGCGGCACCAGGGAAACGACAGAAACAACCAAAAGATGGAAGGGGAGATCGATGGATTGTAAGAAATAACAAGAATCACGCGAAATTAAGTAAGAGAGAGATCGACTGAAACATTACAGGGGTGGGGAGGGTGAACTGAAAATGGGAGAACAGGAAAATAAAAGATAAGGATGAATATGCTTATCTGTTTTGTTTTTTTTGTTTTTAATATCTAGATTTAATACCGCAATCTGATTTTAACGATACCACTTGCAATTGCGAACACCTCGAAAGACCTCCAATTAATCTTATACTTTCTGAAATATCCAATAACCATAAATATAAAACTTCCGTAATATTATTTTTTTAAAGTATTTACTACTCGCACAATGTACCCGCATTTCACAATTAACGAACCGAGATGCGCTTAAAACAAATTCAGAAAATCAAGGAAATAGTTTTAAAATTTTATAAATATCCCAAAACTAATAAAAACATAAATTCTTAATTTTAGAATAATTTCTTAAACGCAATTTATACCCGCTTTTAGCAAATAAACGAATCAACGCGCGGGTAAAAGTTAATTCTAAAAATTCCAAAATAATTTTAAAATTCCCAAAATATTTCAAACTTAAATAAATATGAGTTTCAAAATTTTTAAAGAATCCCGGAATTAAATACGGATTTTACAAATAAATGCAATCAGAAAATCATACAGGACTAAATAATTGATGAAATATTGATTTCTAAGCTTTATAAAATCCCAAAAATAATTATTGCAATTATAAAACCATAAAAAGAATTTTAGACACATTCAAATTATTTATGCAAATAAATTTGCATTAAATCCACTTTTAAAAATGAAACAATTCTACACACCTCCATAAGTAAGTACGAGGACAACCCGACACACTATAAATCACACATACATAATAAATAAACAACACCGAGCTGACAAATACTATACACATAATTCATTTATTTAATAATTCCATAATTACACATAATATAAAAAAAAATACACGAGTCATTATATCCTTCCCCCCTTAAAAAGATTATGTCCTCAGAATCTGATCTAACTAAATAAGTCAGGATATTTGTCAAGCATATCTAATTCTAACTCTTAAGTAGATCCTTCTACTCGGGCATTCTTCCAAAATTACTCACGATAGGAATACACTTATTTCTGAGGTCTCGTTTTCTATGAACTAGTATCTAGATTGGGTCATACATCTTGCTCTAATTAAAAAAAATACATTACTTTGACATAAAGACCCAAGACATACTAGGAGTGTGCTGCCGCTATGGCAACAACGCCAATCATATAAAACTTATTTACTTTTCTTAATATCTCAAACAATCCTGAATTTTTAGGGTTTAGCTTACTTTTATGCTCAAATCTTACTATTCCTTTCCAAGACAAAACTTCCAGCGATGTTAATGTTCCAACTTTTATCTCTATATCCTTCCGACATGAATCCACATTCACCCTTTGTATATCATGAGTTACTTCTAACCTTTCCCCAAATCAATATCCCGTGCTCATAATCTAATGAACTGATTTAGGATCTAACAATTCTTGTAACTTTTTAATCAATTTAAACTGAGAATGAATTTTATACCGAGGTTTCTTTTTATCTTCGATTGTTCGAACTTCAACCCTCACTCTTTCCGATTCTTTTGTTAACTCCTCAGGGATCTCAATTACATTTACTGGTCTTGCTAGAGTGATCGTTAATAGGAACCCATAATTCATACCTCAGAATCTTAACATATAGCTGCTCCCTTTTCAACTTTCTTAGGGAAATTATTGGGCATTCTATATGGATTCCCTTTTAACTGTCGATAGCCTGATCTTAGATCTTCCTCCAAGACCCAGCACATTCTTTCAATTGAATCATATAGATAATCAATCATATGCAGGGATTACTTATTTCTTTTCATCAACTTCTCTAACTTCTGATAATCAGCACGTAACATCATACATCCATTCTTCTTTTCTATAAACCACATTAGTTCATAACACAGATTACACCTTGTCTCGTTAGTCCTTCATCTCACAATCCTGAAGTTTCCCTTAATCAATTACTTGATTCCCATTGGGTCATCAGACATGGGCTTTTGACACCAGTTCGACTATCTTATACTCCAAGATTATTCTGGTAAGTCATTCAATAAAACCGTTGGGACTTCACTTATTATCTGAATTTCTTCCAACTTAGGTGCTTCCTTCTGAATATCTCTTATATACGCTAGTAAAACCTTATCTTCTTGCTTATGCCCTTAAATACTTATCCTAATATTAGCTTCCGTAGATATTATTATTTGTTTCTTCTGGTAATCAATTATTGCCCTGGTTCCTTATCAGGGTCTTGAGCAGCTGAACTTTTAATCACATTATAAGTCTTAGCCTTGGCTGTAATGGACGTCAAACCTTTTGATGCACTACCTCCAATGCTATATCGGGAAGTACTTCTACAATTCTTGGCAACATGCCCTACCTTGCCACAGTTGTAACAGACGACTCCTGGATTTTCCACCTTACATTCTGACACATAATGTCCCTTCTGACTACACCTAAAACATTCAGTATTTGCCTTACACCTTCCACCATGCCTCTTACCGCATTGCTTACACTCTGATATAGGCGACTTGACCGATTTGGCTTGATTAGAGCTGGCTGATGTGTTACTAATCCTCTTTAAAGAAATACTTTTCCTTCGAAATTCTTTATTCTTACTCCTTCCACCCTTCTTATGAGATTTCTGGCTAGATCCTTCTTGATTTGTTACTTCTTCCATATCATCTATCTTTCGCTTCTTATCTTCTTTTTCTCTAGCGGCTAACTTCTGAACAAATTCAATTACTAAGGTGGCCTGAACTACAGAAGGATACGTCTTGAGTTGCAATTCCACCACTCCACTACAAATTTCAGGCTTCAATCCTTGTTGAAACCTCCTTGCCTTCTGAGCTTCAGAGCACACATAATCTGGTACAAACCTAGCCAACTCTGTGAACTTAGTCTCATACTCAGCTACACTTCTGTCACCTTGCTTCAGTTCTAGAAACTCAATCTCCATTTGATTCCTCACACAGTCAGGAAAATACTTTTCCAAAAATAACTCAGTAAACCTAGCCCATGGAATAGGGTCTTCTCCTTCTAACGCCCTGGTTGACTCCCACCAGTAATTCACTTCATTTTTTAAGAAATAGCTTGCATAATCAGTCTTAAGATTCTCACTTACTTGAACAAGTTTGAAAGTTTTCTCCATCTCTTTTAACCATGCTCCAGCAACTATTGGATTAGGTTCACCTTTAAACTCGGGAGGTTTAACACTCTGGAAAGATTTAAAACTAGCACTTTGGTTCACTCCTTGTTGTTGCTGCTGCAACAGTAGTTGTTGTTGTTGAACCTGTTGGATTAACTGCAACTGTTGTTGCTACTGCTGGCGCAACAAGTCTAGAATTTCATTTATAGCTGGACCCTCCACACAACTACTACTATTTTCTTTAGACTGGGTAGCTTGCTTGGGTGGCATCTTCCTGAAATATATAAATGAGTTTATTCAAAGCATAACAAAATATTTGACAGAAGGTATCACCGTTTAAATGGTGCACCTGTATCAGGAAAATGCTACCCAATCACAGTACCCATGTCCTAAATATCAGAGTCCATTTACAAAGAAATCTAGATTAACAGGACTAGCAATCATAGCAATAATGACAGTGACAGAATCAACAATAGTTCAGGAAATCTAAAATACAAAGAAACCAAACACCGTAGCACGGCTCCTCCATATAACAACAACTGACCCACTTCCCATCATTACTCAAGTACAACAGCTAAACTGATCTGATATACAACAAAAACTGGCTGGCTATATCAGCCATACACTGTGTAGAACAAACCGGTAAATCAAGCCAAGCTTAAGGAACAGTGACTCTACTAAGCACCATCGTTCATGTTTCAACCAACCCTTCTTCTAAGGATGATTTCTTATCACCCGCAATTAACTCATGAACCATTGATTGACTTATCCTGAGGCTATAATTCCATCATTAGGTCCTGAACTCTCGCGGTTACCATTATTCTTAAATGATATCCTGATATAGGACTCTCGTTCTTCTCAACAGTCGCTCTTACTTGCTTTCAATCACGAGGACCATCTAATCGCAGAAATTCCTTACCATAGAATATCCAATGAAATTTCCGGCTCAAGGGAATCGAATAAGAAGAAACAGTGAAGAAGATGTAGGTATGACTGAGAGTAACCATACAAGTACATAAGATGGCCAGTCTTAGTAGCGCATAGCTCACAACACATACATTGGTGGCATCCCACCATACTCGTTTGTCACACAGACAAATGGTCAACTCATATGCATTGTTTTCCCCAATCAACCGATAGAGTCTCCGAGAAAAGAAACAATGTTTAAATAGAGATTTACAAATAAGGAGGGAGAAAAGATGATTTATAACTAAACCAGCAGAACCCTAAGTGGTTTACTCCGAGTTCTCAACTTTCTCACAAGAAAAGTAAGCAACTTATAGGATAAGAAATAATGACTCTGGAAACAAAATTCATTTCAAGGAAGAAGTATAAGGGTTCAAAGATACCACCTCCCGTTCTGATCCACATTCACCATAAAACTTGGTCGTCATAGTGGCCACTGACTGCTATCATACTATCCAAACTCACCAAGGTCACACAATTGGGTCAATAACATTCCTTGACATAAAAAAATGATATTTAGAAATAACGTTGGCGCATTCTCAACTGACACAACAGGGGCCCGCTCAACGCTGAATCCTCGCAATCAGACTCGTTTTCTCGAGGGAAAAACTAGAAATCTCTATTGAACATTACTAATAATACATATACGAAGGAAACGTACTCTAGCTTAGGGCAGTTCCAGTAATAAATGTCAGGGTTACGCTTCCGAAACCCTTGACTAAACTCATAGACTCGCTCCTCTGACTGAGTTGTTGACTCACATCTATATATATAACCTTCTACACTCTTTCGGCCCTACTCCTAACCTAAATCAGGAACTCAAACCTGTAGCTCTGATACCAACTGTGACGGCCTCAACCCCGGGGTCAGGAGTTGATGTCACCAACAACAATACTAACAGTCATAATTCAATCCCAAACATTAATAATACATAATTACGACCCCTTTACCAAGACCTTTTCCAGGTTTAAGCATGACTTAGGTTACAACTATTACAACCCAACTAATTACAAACAATCCGGACATAACTAACCTAATACAACAACTCAACAAACCATCTTTGGTCCTGCACAACTACCTCAGAGGAGCCTGACATGGAAGGCACTGAAATTATGCCCTGACTACCGCGGAAGAATCTCCTAAGCATCTGCAATATATATATATATATATATAATTCTACAAGGGTGAGCAATCAATTGCTCAGCAATACCACTATATGAATAACAAGTAAAATATTTTATGATAAAGCAGTGATAGGAACAGAATTCATAACTCATTAGAAAACAAGTAAACATTCATAAACTGGATATTCAAAACTAGCATGCTCCGAGAAACAACAATATCAGTCGTGTGTTGTGTATAATTACCAGAATCAAAGCTTAGCATGCTATTTCATTTTCACATCATATGTCTCAATAAGTTGAGTTGTTAATCAATTTCAAAACTGAATCAATCAAATCTATTAGACGTTTAATGGGTGAAGATAGTTGATCAGGCTACCCTCACCAGACAGCGACTAACGGCCATCCAGAATAAGAATGTGTTCCGTAACTTGGGAAAAGACTAGCTAGGTCTTTTCCCCAACGCTGGACTAATCGGTTAAACAGAATGCACAACCCAATTAGCCACTTACGCAACCATATGCTGGGCCGTTACCGAATAACGGGCCTCTTATGCAACTCACATAGATTAATTGAATTCCCTTTTTGCCTCTTTCCAAAATTCCACGACATAGGTGGATCAAAACCTTCCACGACATAGGTGGATCAAAACATTCTTTCTTTATCCAGTTTCCAAAATCACTATCACCTATCTCTTTTTAAAAATCATTCTGTCACAGCACACTATTCAAAACTCTTTTCATTTAAATCACGCTTAGAGATAGGTGCTTTCGGAAGTTACTTTTCCCCAAAAACATTTTTAAACATCATTTTCAAATATAGGGGATACGTAACTTAAAACATTTATGTTCCATTACGAGATTAAAATATTACATATTCACGTATACTGAACCATAAAAGAATTGTCAGGGGTACTTGCCTTACAGAGCTTTTCAATTATCACTGACTGATTTTGGATTGACTCGGACGTTCGGCTTATGACCTAATTAGCAGACTATTCTGGATCCGACTTCAACGCTTAGGTCTTTCGCTTCGAACCTCGTTGCGCTTGTCGACTGATCACTAGGTTATCTTTAGTCCAACGTCAACTCTCGGACCTTCCGACTAAAACCGGAGGACAGGCCGGAAAACCAGGCGGCGGCACAAGGGAAACTCCAGAAATAACCAGAAGATGGAAGGGGAGATGGATGGATTGTAAGAAATAACAAGAATCAGGCGAAATTAAGCAAGAGAGAGATCAACTGGAACATTACAGGGGTGGGGAGGGTGAACTGAAAATGGGAGAACAGGGAAATAAAAGATAAGGATGAATATGCTTATCTGTTTTGTTTTTTTTCTTTTTAATATCTAGATTTAACACCGCAATCTGATTTTAACGATACCATTTGCAATTGCGAACACCTCGAAAGACCTCCAATTAATCTTATACTTTTCGAAATATCCAATAACCACAAATATAAAACTTCCGTAATATTATTTTTTTAAAGCATTTATTACTCGCACAATATACCCGCATTTCACAATTAACGAACCGAGATGCGCTTAAAACAAATTCAGAAAATCAAGAAAATAGTTTTAAAATGTTATAAATATCCTGAAACTAATAAAAACATAAATTTCATAATTTTAGAATAATTTATACCCACTTTTAGCAAATAAACGAATCAACGAGCGGGTAAAACTTAATCCTAAAAATTCCAATATAATTTTAAAATTCCCAAAATATTCCAAACTTAAATAAATATGAGTTTCAAAATTTTTAAAGAATCCCGGAATTAAATACGGATTTTACAAATAAATGCAATCAGAAAATCATACATGACTAAATAATTGATGAAGTATTGATTTCTAAGCTTTATAAAATCCCAAAAATAATTATTGCAATTATAAAACCATAAAAACAATTTTAGAGACATTCAAATTATTTATGCAAATAAATTTGCATTAAATCCACTTTTAAAAATGAAACAACACCGAGCTGACAAATTTATTTATGCAAATAAATTTTACACACCTCCATAAGTAAGAAAGAGGATAACCTGACACACTAAAAATCACACATACATAATAAATAAACAAAACCGAGTTGACAAATACTATACACATAATTCATTTATTTAATAATTCCAGAATTATACATAATATAAAAAAATACACGAGTCGTTATAATTTGTCTCCAAGATTGGCAACATAAATCAAATACTAGGATATAACTAGAGAATAAAAATTAATATAAGATATCACAAGCTATCACTTGCATCATTCCAAGAAGCATCACCAAAAACTCTCTCTTTCTCTCCCACTTCTCTCCATTCGGCCCTTCATAAAAAACCAAGGAAATCAAAATCAAAACCTCAAGCTCTAGCCATGGATAAATCCTCCCATAAATTCTCAAGCTTCCTAACAACCAAACTAAGGTAAGATAAATCTTTGAGCTCTTTTTATCAAGGTTTGATGGGTGAAATAAAATCAAAAAAGTTGAGAATGAATAGTATGAATAGCAACTCTTCTATGGTTTCTTGATTTCAATGGTTGTTTTAGGTTCCAAAAACCCTACTAAGCACTCCCAAGACTTCACCATCATCAAGAACACATCTCAAGCTCTCAAGAAAGGTAAAAATCTTTGACCCAACTTTATTTAAGATTTAAGTTCAAGATCCTTTTAATATGTAGTTGCAAACCTAGTTTTAGTAGTGGTATTGTTGAAATCTTGATGTTTAGCTAAGTAGATTTAAGGTTGATTGTTGTTGCCTCAAGAACATGATGTTCCTGAGAGGAGTTAGTGTGTTGATGATGATATGTTGATTGTTTGTGGTAGTATAAAGATCTAAGGTGTAAACGAAACTCCGATCGTAAACGTAATCTCACTAAAACGAAAAAAAAACTTATATTTAAGTTTCTGCAGAAAGTCCCGAGGATGTAAACTGTAGTTTCTTTAAAATTTGGCCATTTTACTAAAGGTGATTTACGCGACAAAAACTGCTACGAATTACGAATTTTGAAAATATAAAGGATCGACTTAAGAATATTCATAAATCATGAAAATTTTACAGAGAGTATTATATTGCGTTTCCTAACTGCCATTAAAAATTCAAGTGGAAATAATAATTTTTCAATTTTATAAAAATATCGGAGCTGAGGTCGCGCGGAGTACGAATGTCGAAAACAACCCCTGTTAGGAAACTGCCACTTCGGGATTTTCACCCCTGTTACCAGAAAACTAATTTCAAATGATGTGTTCTAAATTTTGTCTAAATCACGTACGCAAAAACAGTGCATCAATTGAGTTAACGGTTTGAGAGATATCAACGTTTTAGTGAAAGCGGTTTGAATAGTAAAACTCTGTAGTTGACCGAACTTTTAAAATGCTTTTCACCTAATTAAATTCATTTTATCAAAATGAAACTTTTAGTATGAATATTAAAAACACTCAAGAAGCTCCTCGAGGTGGTTTCGTATTAAAATACTAATTTTACGATTTATTAAAAATGATAGAATGCGAGTCGCATAATAGTAACACTCGGTAAAGTCAACTCTAGAAGACTACTTTGACCGTCCATTTCGACCAAGGATTGATACTTATTTCGAGTCGGTCGAATATTGAAAATTATGAAGTATTAAACTTATTAGAATATAAGTTGATGATGAGAGTAGGAATGCTGATTAAGATTATGATATTTGTTGAATAGAAAACCCGGAACGAGAGAAAGTCGGAAAACGTATCTTGGATTCCAGGCAAGTTTTCAAACCCTACCTTTTTAGAACTGTTGTGTTGTGATTGCTTTTAAATACTGCAATATCTGCATGATAATTGTTTTACGGAGATTTATAAATTGTTATATATTGAATCATAAGATATGATGATTTTGGTATAATAAAAGTACGGATTTGAAACGATATATATTTAGACCGAGGATTGGTCGGTGTAAGTTTATAAAAACCCGAAAGTATTCCAGAGTTGTTATATTTGAGAAATGTTAATTCTAGAGAATAGCGTAACATGTATACTATAGACCAAGAGTTGGTCGATATGTATATTTAAGATGAAAACCCGGGAATCATTTCGGTGATATTATAGGGCGATTACAAGTCCATAGTAGTACGTTTTAAAGGGACTCAACGTCCACTAACGAAACATTAAAATACCTCAAACTTTTATTAAAACGATTTCCCAAGATCATATTCCCTCAACTATATTTTATTGTTCGAATAATAAATATTATATACATATTCATTTATTATGGGAGAAGTATACTCCAATGATTATTTATTTCAAACTCGATTAAACATTAAAGATTATTAAATTGCGTAGACATAAATTAGTTGAGGAATATTATATAAATATTCTTTTCAAAGTAAACTCATTCGAGGTTTAATTATTTATCGATTATCATTTAATTAATTATTATTTATTGAAGAGTTTATATATGATTTAAAAATTGTAGAACCTGATTTAAAATACTTTCTAATTTTCAGAAAATCATTCGAATAATTTCAGATCGTCGGAGAATATTATCTCGACTTATTTCGAATATTTTGAATATAATTTCAAAGAGAAACTCCCCCTTATTTAATTATCTGTTGACAACGATCAACTCACATCCTTAGTACATCCTCCGAAAACTTTCGGAAGTACATATATATATATGAAGTAAAGTTGTGCATATCAACAAGCAAAACGCTTGGGGGAACTTCGATGTGGTTCGAGTTCTCGAGATATGATAGGATCTCCTAAAGGACAAGGGAGGGGGTAGGATCCAAGTACTTCGTGTATTGGATAGACTACTGGTACCGTAGGAGATGGTATAATATTTACCTAAGGACCTGCGAAGTGTGTGTATACCCGAAATGACGACACATAGCCCGTATGCGGCAAGGGTGATAACCGGGATACAAAGGTGTCGTCCTTCTACTAGTAGAAAAGGTTACTTTTATCGTAGTACGACTGATCATCGTATGCAGTGGCTCCAATGAATGTCCTATATTCTTCCAATTGGAATTGAGATGCAATACCGTAACCCAAGCCTAGGTGCTGGGTTTACCATTAAGGTATTTGCAGACTAATAAGTTAATCAAAGAATTGTTTTGAAAAGAGGTGTGTATCACCAAGAAAACTACTTTGAATAAATACGTTTCCTTGTATGGAGTAATATAATTTCTTTTAACAGTCTTTTCATACTGTTGATTATTATGGCTGAGCATTATTGCTCACCTTTGCTTTCTTTTAAATGTCACAACACAACAGATTACCAGTATGACGACATGGGACTTAGTCACTTGAAATCCAGGGGAGAATCCCTTAGAGCTTTATCTCAGGTGGACAAGAGTATCCAGATAGGTATAAGATGTTAGTAGTAATTATTGTAACTTCATGCAGAGGTTATGAATAATTGTTAAAGATCCTGTAAAGTACATTTGAGTGTAATAAAAGAAGATTACATTTTATACATTGTTTCTAAGGCTATAACATGTGTGTGTGTGCATGAGATTGGGGTCTATTGGATTATTGAATCAATATAGGTTACATATGAGTGAAGGGCGTGACGACCCAGATTCCTAACCCCGGATTTTAGGGCGTTACAAAATTTATGGTGACAAGTGTCTCTTATAGGGTGAAAAATGACTTCAATATGGTGCAAATGACTTTAATGGTTAATTATAGCAAAAATATGGCTCAAAATTGACTCGTAAGAAAGGGGGTACCAAGAGGTGGTTAAAGGATGTCAAATTGCATGTACATGATGTTAACTTGTTAATTGTACCAATATATGGTGGCAAGTGACTCTTATAGGAGGCAAAGTGACTCTAATATGATGAGAAGTGGCTTACATGGTTGATTTGAGCCCAAACTTGGAAAAAAATTGACTCGTATGAAAGTGACACCAAGAGGTGCTAAAAGAATGTCAAATTCGATGTATATGATGTTAACTTGTTAATTGTTCAAAGATCTGGTGACAAGTGACTCTAATAGGGTGAAATAACTTCAACATGGTGCAAACTAACTTACATGGTTGATTAGAGCCAAAATGTGGCCCAAAATTAACTTATAGGAAGGAGTACCAAGATGTGGTTAAAGGATCTCAAATTGCATGTACATGATGTTAACATGGTAAGTGTACAAATATATGCTTGAGATTGACTATTATAGGGTGCAAAGTGACTATAATATGCTAAAAAGTGACTTACATGATTGATTAGAGCCAAAATATGGAACAAAATTGACTCCTATGAAAGTAGCACCAAGAGGTGGTAAAAGGATGTCAAATTCGAAGTATGTGATGTTAACTTGTTAATTTTTCAAATATATGGTGAAAAATGACTCTTATAGCATAGAAAATGCCTTCAATATGGTGCAAAGTGACTTACATGGTTGATTAGAGCCAAAGTGGCCCAAAATTGACTCGTAGGAGCTGGAGTACCAAGAGGTGGTTAAAGGATGTCAAATTGCATGCACATGATGTTAACATCTCAATTGTACCAATATATGGTGGCAAGTGACTCTTATAGGCTGAAAAGTGACTCTAATATGGTGAAAAATGGCTTACAAAGTTGATTAGAGCCAAAATGTGGAACAAAATTGACTTGTATGAAAGCCGCACCAAGAGATGGTCAAAGGATGTCAAATTCGATGTATATGATGTTAACGTGTTAATTGTTCAAATATATCATGATAAGTGACTCTTATAGGGTGGAAAATGACTTCAATATGGTGCAAAGTAACTTACATGGTTGATTAGAGCAAAAATATGGCCCAAAATTGACTCGTCAAAAAGGGAGTACCGAGAGGTGGTTAAAGGATGTCAAATTGCATGTACATGATGTTAACATATTAAGTGTAACAATATATTATGGCAAGTGACTCTTATAGGCTGCAAAGTGACTCTAATACGGTGAAAAGTGGCTTACAAGGTTGATTAGAGCCAAAATGTGGAACAAAATTGAGTTGTATGAAAGTGGCAGCAAAAGGTGGTAAATGGATGTCAAATTTGATGTATATGAAGTTAACTTGTTAATTTTTCAAATATATGGTGACAAGTGACTCTTATAGGGTGCTAAATGTCTTCAATATGGTGCAATGTGACTTAAATAGTTGATGGGAGCCAAAACGTGGAACAAAATTGACTCGTAGGAAAGGGAGTACCGATAGGTGGTTAAAAGATGTCAAATTGCATGTCCACGATGTTAACATATTAAGTGTACCAATATATTGTGGCAAGTGACTCTAATATAGTGAAAAGTAACTTATATGGTTGATTAGAGCCAAAACATGGAACAAAATTGACTAGTATGGAAGTGGCACCAAGAGGTGGTAAAAGGATGTCAAATTCAATATATATGATGTTAACTTGTTAATTTTTCAAATATATGGTAAAAAGTGACTCTTATAGGGTGGAAAATAACTTCAATATGGTGCAAAGTGACTTAAATGGTTGATGGGAGCTAAAACGTGGAACAAAGTTGATTCGTATGAAAGTGGCATCAAGAGGTGGTAAAGGATGCTAAACTAGATCTTCATGATGTAAAAATGTGAATTATTCAAATTTATGGTGACAAGTGTCTCTTATATGGTGAAAAATGACTTCAATATGGTGTAGAGTGACTTAAATGGTTAATTATTGCCAAAATATGTCTCAAAATTGACTCGTAGGAAAGGGGGTACCAAGAGGTGGTTAAAGGATGTAAAATTGCATGTACATGATGTTAACTTGTTAACTATACCAAAATATGGTGGCAAGTGACTCTTATAGGGTGCAAAGTGACTCTAATATAGTGAAAAGTGACTTACATGGTTAATTTGAGCCTAAACGTGGAAAAAATTGACTCGTATGAAAATGGCACCAAGAGGTGGTAAAAGGATGTCAAATTCGAAGTATATGATGTTAACTTGTTAATTGTTCAAATATATGGTGAAAAGTGATTCTTATAGCGTGAAAAATGACTTCAATATGGTGCAAAGTGACTTATATGGTTGATTAGTGCAAAAATGTGGCCTAAAATTGACTCGTAGGAAAGGGAGTACCGAGAGGTGGTTAAAGGATGTTAAATTGCATGAATATGATGTTAACATGTTAATAGTACCAATATATGGTGGCAAGTGACTCTTATAGGCTGCAAAGTGACTCTAATACAGTGAAAAGTGGCTTACAAGGTTGATTAGAGCCAAAATGTGGAACAAAATTGAGTTGTATGAAAGTGGCATTAAAAGGTGGTAAATGGATGTCAAATTTGATGTATATGATGTTAACTTGTTAATTTTTCAAATATATGGTGACAAGTGACTCTTATAGGGTGTAAAATGTCTTCAATATGGTGCAATGTGACTTAAATTGTTGATGGGAGCCAAAACGTGGAACAAAATTGACTAGTAGGAAAGGGAGTACCGAGAGGTGGTTAAAGGATGTCAAATTGCATTTCCATGATGTTGACATATTAAGTGTACCAATATATTGTGGCAAGTGACTCTAATATAGTGAAAAGTGACTTACATGGTTGATTAGAGCCAAAATATGGAACAAAATTGACTAGTATGAAAGTGGCACCAAGAGGTGGTAAAAGGATGTCAAATTCAATATATATGATGTTAACTTGTTAATTTTTCAAATATATGGTGACAAGTGACTCTTATAGGGTGGAAAATGACTTCAATATGGTGCAAAGTGACTTAAATGGTTAATGGGAGCTAAAACGTGGAATAAAGTTGATTCATATGAAAGTGGCATCAAGAGGTGGTAAAGGATGCTAAACTAGATCTTCATGATGTTAACATGTTAATTATTTAAATTTATGGTGACAAGTGTCTCTTATATGGTGAAAAATGACTTCAATATGGTGTAGAGTGACTTAAATGGTTAATTATAGCCAAAATATGGCTCAAAATTGACTCGTAGGAAAGGGGGTACCAAGAGGTGGTTAAAGGATGTCAAATTGCATGTACGTGATGTTAACTTGTTAACTATACCAATATATGGTGGCAAGTGACTCTTATAGGGTGCAAAGTGACTCTAATATAGTGACTTACATGGTTGATTTGAGCCTAAACGTGGAAAAACATTGACTCGTATGAAAGTGGCACCAAGAGCTGGTAAAAGGAAGTCAAATTCAATGTATATAATGTTAATTTGTTAATTGTTCAAATATCTGGTGACAAGTGACTCTTATAGGGTGGAAAATAACTTCAATATGGTGCAAATTGACATATATGGTTGATTAGAGCCAAAATGTGGCCCAAAATTGATTTGTAGAAAAGGTAGTACCAAGATGTGGTTAAAGGATGTCAAATTGCATGTACATGATGTTAACATGTTAAGTGTACAAATATATACTGGCGAGTGACTCCTATATGGTGCAAAGTTACTATAATATGGTGAAAAGTGACATATGATTGATGAGAGACAAAACATGGAACAAAATTGACTCGTATGAAAGTAGCATCAAGAGGTGGTAAAAGGATGTCAAATTCGATGTTTATGATGTTAACTTGTTAATTGTTCAAATATATGGTGAAAAGTGACTCTTACAGCATAGAAAATGATTTCAATATGGTGCAAAGTGACTTACATGGTTGATTAGAGCTAAAATGTAGCCCAAAATTGACTCGTAGGGAAGAGAGTACCAAGAGGTGGTTAAAGGATGTCAAATTACATGAACATGATGTTAACATGTTAATTATACCAATATATGGTGGCAAGTGACTCTTATAGGCTGCAAAGTGACTCTAATATGGTGAAAAGTGGCTTATAAGGTTGATTAGAGCCAAAATATGGAATAAAATTGACTCGTATGAAAGTGGCACAAGAGGTGGTAAAAGGATGTGAAATTTGATGTATATGATGTTAACATATTAATTGTTCAAATATATCCTGACAAGTGACTCTTATAGGGTGGAAAATGACTTTAATATGGTGCAAAGTTGTAATGCTCCCAAATCCGGGGTCAGAGGAATTGGTCGTCACTATAAAACCTCAATCTAAATTAGCTTGTTTATTCAATATACAACTGCCAGACGAAGATATTTAGCATCTATGACCCCAAACTATTCCAAGATCTTTTAAGGTTACAGTTCTAGAAACAAGAAATCCAAGTTCGACCGATAAATTTTTCACTTTCTTTTAAAACACCTTTTCAACAAATCTGAACCTTGAAACTAACCTGCTAGTATAACTTCGAAAGGAAGTATACTAGGCCCAAATATAATACACAACTATAATATAATATAATATAAATAACTTTACACAACAGAACTTACACTTGTCCGCAAACCCTGGACCAACCACCTTCCAAAAGTTTCTTCTTTGCTTCCTTGAATTACACGGCTTCATAGCGCAACCTAATCCTCACTGGAGGTTAAATTTAAAAATAGGAAAGTATGAGCGGAAGAAATGCTCAGCAAGTTCATTATATCATATATATGGTTGTTTTGATATAAAGCCGACATCTGTATTAGAGTAGAACATTTAAAAATTATCATGCTGAATCAAAAAAAATAGTTAGGGAACCCCAGAATTGATTCTTCCTCTGTATTCAATTTTTTTTTGATATTTTTGAGCGAAATTCTTCAGCAATACTTTAATTTTTACCAAATTAAAACTCGTAAAAATGTATTTACGGAAATATTGTAAAAAACAATAATATGAAACAATGAATATGGACTGAATCACAAACTTTATTTTAAACCGAACTCTTGATATTAATACTCATTTTGTTTCCATATGAAATTAGATATCAATACGAGCTTTGATGCTCATAACATCCCATACTGAAGTCAACATCAATCATCTATACTAATACCACCTTTGATATTTAACAACAAAGTAAGTATTAGCACAAATCTGAATCTGAATCTAAACTACATTTCACCATTAATACAAAACAGAAACAGATGATAAATTATTTATTTTATGATTATCAAAAACAATATAATAATTTAGATTGGGATCTTTCACCGACGGACGTACTATCACATGATAATCAGCCCGTGTGATAGCACAAGGTCATGATTCATAGAAACATGTCTCCAAATCACGAGTACTCAAATAAAAAGGCAATATATCTGCGTGTGGCAAAAATTATGTCATAATATTTCATATGACACTTAGCAATAGCCCCCCGCTGGACCGTCCGCCCAGGTCACTTACGCATTGATCCAATCTTAAAACCTTTTATTGAAAAGGGGTCTTTATAATTGACACCCAAAATAATTTTATTCCCCCATTTACTTGGGTAGGATTATTCGCAACCAAATCATATTTCTCAAAATCTGACACATTTATAAATCCAGTAATTTGATGAGTAAAAACATTTAACTATTCTGAACATAGAATAGCAGAGAGTTCTTGCATAATAAGCATTGAATGCATCGATATGTAAAATATTTATCTATTCTGAACTGAAAAATAGGGAAATCAATACTTGCATAATAGGATTTAAAAATAAATATCACTTAAACAATAAGTGATGATACTTGCCTTTGGTTTTTAGCAGTTGGTCACACTCGCAAAGACGCATCTATTCTGATATCGCATGGCATCACCGTCTTTCCTTTCGACATTTAACTGATGTGCTACTCCTGCGATTGCTAGAAGCCAGATATCCAATACCATTCCCTTTCATTCTTCCCAATGTCTAGTCCCGATCAACTCAAATCATCCGCATCTATAATTAAAAGATACATCTTTAATCGTTTAAACGATAGTTACTTGACGAATTACGCGTCAAAATCCTTTTGTCTACCCATACGATAGCCCACACATAATTACTATAGTCAACACAAGAATCTTGACCCACGTACACACGTAATTCACATAGCACATAAACACATAACTCACGTATCACATAATTTATATCACACATGCCTCGGTTCGTCAAAACATTCGACGCAGTACATTTAAAACTGAAATCGGGTCAAAATACGTCTTTTTGGTAAATATGCGACTTAGAATTAACTTACAAATCAAGAGAACTTTAGAAACAAAAAGGGTCTGGGTCTCAAAAGTATTTTTTTCGAAAGCGGAATAATTTTCTGAGTCTATACGCGTTCGTTTCGTATTAAACATACGAACAGTTTATTTATTACGATTAAAATAAGAATTAAATGAGAATAAATCAATTAATAATAATATTAATTGATTTTTAAATACCAAAATATAATTTTTCAAAGCTTAAAAACAATTTTAGAAATTATTTGAATTAATTATAAATAATTCACATTTTATTTAACTATTTATAAATAAAACTAATTGAATAAATGAATTAATCAACTAATTAAATTAATAAATAATTAACTAAAATTAATTATAAATAATTAAATCAAATAGGATTTTTGATAATAGTAAAAGATAATAATTTTAGGAATTCAAAATAATTAGGTATATAATTTTTAGAATCTAAAATAATAAGTAAATGATTTTTGAAAATTAAAAATAATTGCTTTTTAGAATTTAGAAATGAATTTAAAAATAAAAATAAATAGGAAATTTCACAAACAGATATGAAATCGGGTTTGGGAAAAAAAGAATCAAAGTCGGGTCTTTTATAAATCGAAACGGGTCAGGAACGGGTCGGTTAGAACAAGGTCTGGGTTGGGAAGAAATCGCCGGAATCCGCCTAGATTCCAGTCGATTTTCCAACTCCGACTAACACTGTTTCCTGGCCAAAATAACATGGTGAAACCCGTTTTTGCAATCCCATATATACTAAATCAACCCATCATTCTAATTATTCACCGAACACTAACAATCGTCGGATCGAACGAAAAATCCGGCCGAATCTGCCATTGAAACCGGCAGAACTTAGAATTTTCCGGCGAACATCTGAATTCCTTCATTTTTTAACCAATTACTACGATTCTGGTACCGAAATAAAGCTGGAAATTCACATGATTTATTTATATCGTCAAAACTAACAACCAAACCATCAAAATCAAGAAAGATAAAAATTAAAATCGAATATGTTATGGAATAAAAACCTGAGTACTTTAGTATTTAATGCTAGGATTGGTGAGCTTCGAGCTTTAATGGTTGCTCTTGCGTTCAGGACTATCGGTCGTAGTAAGATGCTTACGTATCTCTGTGTTATAGAGAATCAAGCCAAAAACGTAGTTCTAGATTGAGGGGTAGAGCCCTTTATATAGTGGTGAGTCTAGGGTTAGACTTCTGTTGGGAAACTTGGTGGACAAGTCTCCAACGATGACCTCCGCTGGTGGGCCTTGGTTGCTTGGGCCGTCGTAGGCTTGTTACGAAGCTTAAACCAGACAGGCCTGCTACGAAGCTTGGACCAGACAGGCCTGTGTTGGACTTTTCATACAAGAAGCCCAAGTGCAATTAATGCGATATTAATGTGTCTTTAGGACGTATTTTTATCCATATCATTTGCCCCCAACTTCCGTGAATACTGCTCAAGTTTTCGCGGAAGTTAAAATGGTCTAATCACTACTCGAGGTACTTTTGGCCCTTTTCGGGTATCGACCCTTCATGGGTATCGACCCTTTATGGGTATCAGCCCTTCATTGGTATCAGCCCTTCATGGGTATCGGCTCTTCATGGGAATCGGCCCTTCATGGGTATCGCCGCATTATCGTAAAGTGTGGAGCGACCTACACATTTACAACGGCTTATTAGCGTGTGAATACACACTTAAGGGCCACGTAGGGGATATTTGGATGATGTTCAACATTAAATGGTCCTAATCGGGACTATAAAGCGAGCGTTTATCACCCCTTAACCTTCACCAAGGTTAATTATAGGGTGAAAGCTACTGGTTGGCCCTAATCGGGGCTAATTGACCCTAATAGGGGTTAATTTCCATGTACAAGTTGCTAAATAGGCTCAAAGAGCCTAATTATAAGCTATAATGCACTGATTGGCCTTAATCGAGGCTAATCAAGACTAATCAGTATATATGAGATACTAATTATCCATAATTCACACTAATTATAAGAGTGAATGGGTTAAACGGCCCTTATCCGGGCTAATTCGATCATATCAATCACTAATTATCCCTAACTTGAGGTAATTATGCTTAATATACACTAATCGGCCCTAACCGGGGCTTAATTTCACTAATCGGCCCTAATCTGAGCTTAATCTCAAAATCCTGAAAATTTAAAAAAATTCAAAAATTTTCTGATTTTTTCTTATTTTTTCGAATTTTCGAAAGGGGGGCTCGGGGTTGAGCAGAACCTCCTAGGGCAGGAGGCTCTGCTCGGCCTCAAGCCCCTAAAATGGGTTGCTCGGCCACTTTGGGGTAGAGGGTTCTGGTCGGCCACCGCCTGGTCGGCCAGTTCTTGGTTGGCCTGGAGGTGGTTGCCCCGGGGTTCCTGCCCCCCACTTTTTTTCTTTTTTTTTTTAACTTCTCACTAGGTTTCTACTAACCTTGCTATGGTCTTATGGTCATTGATAGCCAATGGAATTAATTTCGAAGCTGCCTTTGAGTTCCTCAAGGTTCAGCTACGGCTGTTTTAGCGAACGTTCTGTACTAATCCTGATGGACGTTCTGTACTCGTTCTTGCTAACCTCTCTATGTTCTACTGAACTTTTCCTTTGTAGGAAGTCTTGTGCTTCACTAAATTTTCTTAAACTTATCTTGCAGGATGTTTATGCACTCCAACCAACTCGTTCTCATGGACGTTCTAGTCCTTATGAAACTTGGTTCCACTGGGAGTTATCCTTTACCAAACATCTCCAGAGGACAACTCAGGGAGGCCTCTAGAGAAAGTTTTTTGAGGGTCTCAAGGCTCTTCCATAAGAGCCTTTAGTGAGTAAAAAGACCTTAATTTGTTGGCTGATAGGCCAAGGCCACTACGGAGGTGAGTTGTGGCCGTCAAGTCTCAGCTACAGAGGCTTCTGGTAGGCCAAAAGGCCTTTCATGTTGCATGGTCGGCCGGGGCTTCCCCGCGCATAAGTTATGCCCGTCAAGGCTCTGATACAGAGGCTTCTGGTAGGCCAAAAGGCCTCCAAATGTTTCCTGGTCGGCCGGGGCTTCCCCGAGCATAAGTTGTGGCCGTCAAGGCTCTGATACAAAGGCTTCTGGTAGGCCAAAAGGCCTCCAAATGTTGCCTGGTCGGCCGGGGCTTCCCCGCGCATAAGTTGTGGCCGTCAAGGCTCTGATACAGAGGCTTCTACTAGGCCAAAAGGCCTCCAAATGTTACCTGGTCGGCCGGGGTTCCCCGCGCATAAGTTGTGGCCGTCAAGGCTCTGGTATGGATGTTTATGAGTGATCCTAATCTTTACCAGTTTGGCTAATAATGGTGATTAACCTAATCGTCCGTTAACTAAGGCTAATGACTTGTACTTAGTTTCAGCCAGGAGCTTTTCGGAAGATTGACATACTAGGCGGTGTTCTGCACTGCTTTTACCGTCTATTATATGGTCTTTTATTGCCTTTTGATCGTCTTTCTCACCATTTCCGGTGTACTTTTAACGAGGTACCTGCTAGCACGAACCAGGCCAGCTTTCGACCTGATGTAGCAGGTGACCTTTTTCCTATAAAAGAAGATGAGAAGTGCTTCATTCACGCCTTCATTTCTCAAATTCCTAAGCTATCAAATTCTCTCTAGCTTTCAACTCCTTTCAATTTCTCCAAGAATGTCAGGTGGACAAGGCCCTGTCAAGTCCTCTTTCTCCGAAAAGGAAGGTATGCATAAGAGGGCTACTCTACGCTCACTCCAAGGTATAGCTCTTATTTCCCCCTTCTCAATTAATCGTTGCTCGAATAGTTTGAAGAGTATGTTGGACGAGAGAGCGGACGAGTACCCTAATACCGTCCAGTTTGATGCATTTAATCACCAAAGTGTGCTTCGTGAGAAGGACGTCGAGGAGATTAAGTCGACTTACTCATGGCCCGACTGTTTGAGGGTTCGTAAAGCCAAGCCATGTGAGAGGACATGCAATCTTTGCCACCAGAGGCTGTTTGTGTTCAAGGCGGCCCTTAACTCCGAGCTAAGGTTCCCTCTACACCCCTTCATTCCTAGGCTTCTAGCCGAGCTAAAGATCCATATGTGTCAGCTCTACCCTAACGGGTGGTCTTTCATTATCCTATTCATAGTGCGATGCCATGACTTAGGCATCCCTTTCAGTGTAACAATGTTCCGTAGCATCTTCATGTTGAAGGCGTCTCCTATGGCTAGGCCTGGCTGGGTAGTGATTCAACACCGAGCTCACGTTCCTCAAATGGTGAACATCAGTTCCCTAAATGACTCAAACCATAACTGGAACAAGAAGTTTGTGGTCGTTGAGTGGAAGGACGGAGACTGGGATGTATACTTCAGAAGCAATTTTAGCAGCCCAGAAGATAGCTCCCACTTTATTCTCAACCTTTTGAATGCTGAGCTTCATGCTCGAGATCTTCTTATTGACGATGACGGGAGTACCCCTTACTGGGAGTTCGTTATGGAAGTCAAGCTTGTCGAGGCTGGCCTTAGTTGCCTCTCCATAGGGGGTATTTATCCTTGTTTTCCCTTACTTTGTACAAGTTTATTCTTACATTTGTTTCTTTTCTTCTTATTTCAGTTGCTAAGGCTCTCGACGCCAAAGCTAAGCCGAGTGGTGCTGTTACGGGAAGGATGGCTAGAGACGCCATTAAGAAGGCCAACCATATCCCAAAGGTCCCTGCCTTCCTCAAGGCGTCCGGATCTGGCCTTAAGTGGACCAAGGATTTTGACGGGAGTGCTAGAACTCCTTTCGAGCCCGGTTGGGGTATTTCCTCCAACAACTCCATTTTCGCCAACCCGGCACTTGCTATTGAGTGGTCTAAAAATTGCATTACTCCTCCCAACCTCTTATTCGTCTCCTCTGGTGAGAAACTCTGCGAGGCTGAGATGCTAGGGGCTCATGCCCTCTATCAGGTATGTTTCTACTTATGCAGAAGAAAGCCTAGGAGGCGGAGGGAAAGCTGGACATCATGGAGAAGAAATATGCTAGCTCGGAAGAGAAGAGGAAGAAGGAATGGAAGGACCTCGAGGCTTCTTATCATAGATCCACTAGGTTCACTACCATGATGGATGAGCACGATGACGAGATGCTCCCCATTAACATGGAGATAGGTTGGAATAGGGGAGTCAAAGATGCCCAAGGTGTATGGCCAGATGTAGTTGATCCAAGCCTTCTATCTTGCCCCTGGCAGATGCCTGTTATGGACTTATCTGAGCACCCTTCCGGATCGGTGCCCTCCACTTCTTGTATGAGGTCCAAGTCAAGCTCCAGTTACTCGGGTTCCGGTTCCGGCTCTATGGGCAAAGCCCCCTCGGGCAGCCCCAAGTCCAGGGCAGCCCTTCGAGGGAAGATGAGGGAGCCAATTCCGGCGAGCAGCTGTTCTTCTTCTGAGGAAGGGTCGGACGGAGAGGGGGAGGATTCTTCTGACGAGTGAATGATATGGCCTTGCATGGCCTTGATTTCCGTATGTGGCTTTTATTTTCAGAACCTATTTATTTAAACTTTTATTGGTTTATAACCTATTGGTCTTTCGGGACTTCTAACTTATGAACCTTTGGGATCTTTTATCTATGCACTATGTTTAATTTCATTTCATACTTGTCTTTTATTTTTGGCATTTGGTCCTTCGGGACTCGCATTCTTTGGATGCTCGTACTTAGGTAAATTGGTAGACAAGATGATAGAAATAAACTTGCATAAATAGATAACATGTCTAAGAAATGGGTTCAACCCTTACATAAGATGGTTTCGTCGACCTTATTTATAAAACTAATGCTAACTACTAGGAACATATACTGAACGTCCTAAACATAATAAGCCTTCAGGTTCGAAGCATGCCAAGTACGAGGTACTTCATCACCATTCAGGGTCTCTAACTTGTAGGATCCTCATCCCAATGTCTTTCTGACCTTGTAAGGTCCTTCCCAGTTAGGGGCTAGCTTTCCTCTCTCCCCTACTCTTGATGCCTCAATCTTCCTCAGAACCAAATCTCTTTGTTGAAAAAACCATTCTTTAACCCGTCTATTGTAATAGAGGGAGGCTCTTCGTTGATGCTCTGCATTGCAGGCGTTGGCCTCATCCCTGACCTCGTCAATGAGATCGAGGGTGAGCCTGATGCCTTCTTCGTTTGTCTCTGGCTCGTAAGCTTCGATCCTAGGGGATCCATGAGTGATCTCAAGGGGCACCACTTCCTCGACTCCGTAAGCCAACATGAATGGAGTTGCTTCAGTTGTCACTTTGCAGGTGGTACGATATGCCCAAAGTATAGGCAGCAACTCATCCACCCAAGTGTTTCTCGAGCGTTCCACCCTCTTCTTAAATCCATCAAGGATGATTCTGTTAGCAACTTCCGCTTGCCCGTTTGCCTGAGGGTGTGCAACCGAGGTGAAGCGAAGTTCTATGCTATTATCATCGCAGTACTCTTTGAACTCTGTATTATCAAATTGTTTCCCATTATTCGTGACAAGGATGCGGGGGATTCCATATCGGCATATCATATTTTACCAGAAGAATTGGGCAATTTGCTTGGTGGTTATCTTGGCTAGTGCCTTAGCCTCAATCCACTTCGTGAAGTAGTCTATCGCTACTACAATGAACTTCCTCTGTCCCTATACTACATCAAATGGTCCAAGTATGTCCATTCCCCACATTGCAAAAGGGATGGGTGTGTTGATCGACGTAAGCCTCTCTGGGGGCTGTCGTACTATTGGTGCGTGCCTCTGGCATCTGTCACATTTTTTCACATAAGCCTTTGCATCGGCAAACATAGTTGGCTAGTAGAACCCCAACCGAGTTATCTTGTGAGCGAGGGCCCTGCCCCCCAAGTGCTTTCCACAAATTCCTTCATGGGCTTCTTTTAGTGCCTCCTCTACTTCAAGAGGTCTTAAGCATTTTAAGTACAGAATAACAAAGGACCTTTTGTAAAGAAGGCCTTCAATCAGCGAGTATCTTAATGCTCTAACCGACAACTTACGAGCCTCCTGCGCATCGTCGGGGAGCCACCCAGTTTCCAAGTGAGTTTTGATCGGGTCTATCCAACAGCTAGCCACACCGACCGGTGCTATCATATTTATGACATGAATAGTAGGTGTCTTGAAGACCTGGAATTAAATACTCCTCGGATAATTCTCTATCTCGGACGAGGCGAACTGAGATAAGGCATCCGCCGTAGTGTTCTCCTATCTCGGAATATGTTCTGCGTACCATTCATCAAACTGAGTCAGTATTCCCTTTATGACTCTCAGGTAATTGGCCATTGTATCATCTTTGGCCTCAAACTCCCCATTAACTTGAACAACTACGAGTCTCGAGTCTCCACAGACCTTCAGGTTTTTGGCCCTTACAGCTCTAGCCAAGCCTAAGCCAGCTATCAATGCTTCATATTCTGCTTTGTTGTTTGTAGTCGAAAAATCCAACTTCAGAGCATACTCAATCATAAACCCCTCAGGGCTTTGCAAAACTAGGCCTACACCACTAGATTTTGTTTTGGACGCCCCGTCAAAATGGAGAACCCAATGTTCTTTCGGAGTTGCTTCTTCATCCTTCTCCCCTTCTCCCGGGGTTACTATCTCTTGCCCCCCGACTTCTTGGTCGTCAATAGTATATTTGACCACGAAGTCTGCTAAGGCCTGAGCCTTGACGGTCGTTCGAGGCGTATACTTAATATCTAATTCTCCCAACTCAATTTCCCACTTGATGAGCCTTCCACTGGCCTTTGGGCTATGAAGAATGTTTCTCAATGGCTGGTCCGTCAGGACTTCAATCTTGTGAGCCTGGAAGTATGGTCTCAACTTCCTCGAGGCTGTGATGAGAGCAAGTGTGAACTTCTCCGTAGTGGAGTAATTCAATTCCGCTCAATGGAGCACCTTGCTTATATAGTATACAGGCTTTTGGAGCTTCTGCTCTTCCTTCACGAGAACCGCACTCACAGCTTGCTCAGATACCGTGAGGTACAAATATAGAGTGTCCTATGGACTTGGTATAGCCAATAACGGGGCTTCATTCATGTACTTCTTCAGCTATTCGAAGGCCTCTTGGCTCTCAGCGGTCCATTCGAAGTCCTTCAACTTCTTAAGGGTTTTGAAAAAGGGTAGGCATTTTCTCCAGACTTGGAGATGAACCTCCCTAGAGCTGCAATTCTTCCTGTTAGCTTCTGAACGTCCTTGATGGAGCGTGGTGGCTCCATGTCTAGGATGGCTTTGATCTTGTCGGGATTGGCCTATATCCCCCTCTTAGAGACCATGTGACCCAAAATATTTCCAGACCCAACGCCAAAAGCACACTTGGTTGTGTTTAACATCATCTTGTGGTGCCTCAGCACTTCAAATGCCTCTCTGAGGTGACTAATATGATCGGCCTTGCTTAGGCTTTTGACTAACATGTCATCGACATAGACCTCCATGGTCTTCCCAATTAGATGGGCAAATATCTTGTTTACCAGTCTTTGGTAAGTAGCTCCTGCATTCTTAAGTCCAAAAGCCATAACAAGATAACAGAATACACCAAAGTCGGTTATGAAAGATATCTTGGGGGTGTCATCCTTATGCATTCTAATATGATTGTAACCACTGAAGCCATCCATGAAGCTTAGCATCTCGTGTCCAGCAGTGGCATCAATCAGGGTATCAATCCTTGGTAGGGGGTAACAATCCTTGGGACTAACATTATTCAAGTCAGTGAAGTCAATGCACATCCTCCACTTTCCATTGGCCTTCTTAACCATTACGGGGTTGGCTAACCATTCAGGGAATTGCACTTCCTCTATAAATCCTGCTTCTAAAAGCTTCTCGACTTCCTGCTTAATGGCCTATCAGGGGCATAAGTTCTCTTCTTTTGCTTTACAGCCTTTCGAGTTGGATCAACGTTCAACCTATGAGTTATCAGGTTAGGGTCAATCCCAGGCATATCAGCTGTTGTCCAAGCGAATACATCTCTGTTCTCTTGGAGGAAAGTTGTTATCTGACCCTTCAAAGGCTTATCCAAAGATGCCCCAATGTATGTGACCTTTTCCGGGTCTAAGGGATCTAAGGGAACTGAGATCAAGTCCTTCGCTGGCTTTCCTCATAGCTTGTCATTTTCTCGGACATCCATGTCTTCTATGGGGAGAACCTTCCCCCTAGTTCCATCGGGCCTAAGTGTTGTAACATAGCAACTGCGGGCCTTTTTCTGATCTCCTCTTGCTTCTCCAACACCGTTCCTAGTTGGGAACTTCAGTACCATGTGGTAAGTGGAGGGCACAACCTTAAAAGCGTGGATCCCTGTCCTACCCATGATTGCATTGTAGGTAGAGGCTTCCTTGACAACCTGAAAGTTCAACATTTGTGTGGCCTCACTGGGCTCTTCCCCGATAGTTACAGGAAATTTTATTGCTCCCTCGACTTTACATTCCACATGGTTGAACCCGTAGATGGGTGCGTCAGATGGAGTTAGCTGAGAGTCATTATAGCCCATCCTTATGAATGTATCATGGAACACAATGTCCACGAAAGCTCTATTGTCCACTAGAACCCTCATAACAGGACAATTTCCAATTATCGGAGTGATAACTAGAGGATCATCCTGAGGAAATTTCAAACCTTCAAGGTCTGGGTCACCAAATTCAAGTGTCATCTCAGACTTGGAACGCTTAGATGGTTCCCCAACTATGCTCATTACTTCTTTTGCATATGCTTTTCCGGAGTTCTTATTGTGCCAGCTGCTGTAGGACCCCCTGAGATCATATTAATTACCGGCCCTCGAGGCTGTGGGTTGCGATCTCTGTCGTTACCCCTACGATCATCATCTCTTCGATTATTATCTCTCTTCTGGCCTCCGGCCTCTTCACCCTTGGTGAAACGTCCAAACTTTCCTCTTCGGATCAGATACTCTATCTCATCCTTGAGTTGCCTACAATCGTCGGTATCTCCCCTTAGTGGCTTCGGCCATTTGAAGTCCTTATCCTTCTCAATTTCCATAAGGATTTGGCTCCTTGGGGCAGTCAGCCTTGCATATTCAGCGAACCTTGGTTGCTGATTCTTCTTAGAAGAGGAGGAGTCAGAGTTTTTGCCAATTCGTGGATACTTGTCCTTGGCATCATACTTCTGATCCGTCTTCCGCTTCTTGTTCCCAGTAGGTTCGTTACTCACAGCCATCTTCTTCATACTTTCCTCTACCTTAATATATTTCCCAGCTCTATCCTGGAGTTGCAGCATGCTTTCGGGAGGGCCCTTAGCCAAGGACATCTTAAAGAACTCGTCTCTAGTCCCCTGCTGTAGGGCTATCATAGCTACTTTATCATCAAGATCAGGGACCTTCAAAGCCTCATTCGTAAATCGATTCAGATACTCTCTCAGGGACTCCTTTGCTCCTTGGACTATGCCCATGAGAGATGTTGAGCTCTTCTCGTGCACTCTGCCACTTATGAACTGCTTGATAAAATCTTGACTCAAGTCCTTAAAAGATCTAATAGAGTTTGGGGGAAGACGACTGTACCACCTTTGAGCCATGCCCGATAGGGTTTGAGGGAAGGCCCGACACTTGATAGTGTCATTAACGGGCTGTAACAACATGGCGTTAGAGAACGTCCTAACATGATTAGCGGGGTCGCCAGTACCATCATATGCTTTGATGGGGCATCTTGAACTTTTTTGAGATACGAGCATTCATTATCTCATCAATGAATGGTGGGTTTGGATCATCGGGATCACCTTGGGGTATAAGATCACTTGGATTAGCCCTTGGGACAGCTTCCCTTCTTGGTATTGGACCATCTAGGTCTATGATTGGAGGAGGATTTCTCCGCCTTGGAACAAGTGGGGGTCTTGGGGCTAGATGTGTCTCCAGGTCTCGCTTCAACCTTTCGATCTCTGCTTCATGAGCCCTGATCTATTCTTGAACATCTTGGGGATTCATCCCTTGAGTGCTCCTAGAGCATTGTTCAGAGTCAGCCATCGGCTCCTTGCCAGCACGCCTTCTTCTTGGAGCAACATCGTCATCCGATGACTCAGAGTCTCTTTCAGTATAAGGCCCAGAGAATTCTTGATCCTCCATAAGAGGAGCTAAGCCACGTATGTATTAAGGCGTCCGCCCTTGTGCTTCACCCCTATCAAAGTGTTCACTCCCTCCTACTTCAGGGTATAGAGGCATCCTGTAAGGTGGGTTAGTGGTCACGATCATCGAGTACTCATACCCAGTGGGTCGAGAGCTCACAGGTGCATGCACCTATTGCAATTGGGGATTCGTCCCTTGAGGAGCCGGGGGATTCGACCCTTGTGGCTGAGCCTCAGTTGCCCCTACCAGGGTTCCTCCTTGGGGGGAGGCCTAAGTTGAGTGTGGTGGTACCTCCATCGTTGATGCTATTGTTCGTGATGGGACAGGAGTGTCTGTCCCACTAGTGTTTATGCTCTGTGTGTTCACCATGGTTGTTGTAAGTTTCCCATAAAAGGCGCCAAATGTTGTGGAATAAAAACCTGAGTACTTTAGTATTTAATGATAGGGTTGATGAGCTTTGAGCTTTAATGGCTGCTCTTGCGTTCGGGACTATCGGTCCTAGAAAGATGCCTACGTATCTCTGTGTTGTAGAGAATTAAGCCAAAAACATAGTTCTAGATTGAGGGGTAGAGCCCTTTATATAGTGGTAAGTCTAGGGTTAGACTTCTGTTGGGAGACTTGGTGGACAAGTCTCCAACTTAGATGGTGAATAGGAGTCCTCTTGGGGAAGGGGATCCAGAACCTTCTATGTAGGACTTTGAGTCCGTTTAAAACACATGTCTCTGCTCTTCCAGCCGTATTGGGCCTAGTCCGTGAACAGCTCGTGTTCGTGGACTTGGATGACCTCCGTCGGTGGGCCTTGGTTGCTTGGGCCATCGTAGGCCTGTTACGAAGCTAGAACCAGACAGGCCTGTGTTGGACTTTTCGGACAAGAAGCCCAAGTGCAATTAATTCGATATTAATGTGTCTTTAGGACGTATTTTTATCCATATCAGAATAAAACCTTAAAATCGGTTTAATCATTCCAGAAATCAAATATTATGATTCTATACATGTACGGACTCTATAGATCATGGCAAAAACGTTACAACATCAAAACATTCGAACAACCAACAGAAATCAACAACCCAAATCAACTAATATCACGAAAAAACAATTTTACAAAACCTCCCACCCTATTCGAAGATATGGGTATCAAATTGTAAAGCTTGAAATAAGCTTTAGATTGGTATATAGAGCATCACAAACGGTCCATTCAATCTCTGGAAATCATGAAATAAAGATTGAGAATTGGATTTCATCCCCAAAATTGTTCTTGATCTTTTATTTTAATAATAAATAAAAATGAAATAAAAGGATAATAAGCTATTTATATTTTCTGAAATATTAATACCCCAAAATCAATTAAGGGTGTTTTTATCCCCTGATTAAAATAATTAGACCCAAAATAATAATTATGGGGAATAATTTTAAAATTAATAAAATACAAAATTTATATCAAAATTCCCCGAAAATTGTGAATAATTCAAAAATATAAAAATACTGGGTATTTGAAATACGAATGATTCTATAAAAATAAAAATGTAAATTTTGTGGGGTTTGACGTCCCGGTGGGGTCCCGATCCGTTTATTTTGAAAAACAGAAATGATTCCTAAATTAACAGACTACCCCGAAAACACATAAAATACATTCAATACACATAAAATGAGATAAAACGAGTACCTCGATAAAACACACTTTAACACACGTCCAGGTTATGTATAATTTCATATAAACGCATTTTAAACACGTAAAGAGTATCCTGTTGAATCATATCTGATCATAAAATAAATTACTTAGCCGCTAAGTAATTACAAAAACGATATAACTTGATACCAGTTTTGGATAATCGTCAAAACCAGACTTCTTATAAAACACCCTACGAGAAAATAATATAAAAATATCCCGTCTCTCGAGAATACGGGTTTTATTGATTTATCTAAATGATTATTGTATCGAAAATTATACGCCAGGACGCGTACGGGTCAAACTGTAACCCGGATCGAAAAAGTTAAAACACGAAAAATGTCTGAAATTATCAGATTGGTTTAGGAAGAAGTTTTCGGAATAGTTTCGAGTTATAAAAACGCAAAAACGGTTGAAGTTGGACGATTCCCGGCTTTATAAAATAGTTTTGTAATTATTCAGAAAATAACTAATAACTCCATAAATTATTATATATCATATAATAGTCCAAAAATTACGAGAAGAATATCATAATTATCTATATTTTATTCTGGACGTGTAAAATTTTGAATACACAAAGTATATCACATATAAACATTCAAATATCAACTCCAATTACCAGATAATTCACTAAAATTCACATAAACAACTTCAAATAATAACAGTATCTGAAAATATGAAATATTACAAAAGTGACTTACATAGTTGATTAGAGCAAAAATGTGGCCCAAAATTGACTCGTAGGAAAGGGAGTACCGAGATGTGGTTAAAGTATGTCAAATTGCATGTACATGATGTTAAAATATTAAGTGTACCAACATATTGTGGCAAGTGACTCTTATAGGTTGCAAAGTGACTCTAATATAGGGAAAAGTGACTTACATGGTTGATTAGAGCCAAAACATGGAACAAAATGGACTCGTATGAAAGTGGCACCAAGAGGTGGTAAAAAGATGTCAAATTCGATGTATATGATGTTAACTTGTAAATTTTTCAAATATATGGTGACAAGTGACACTTATAGGGTGGAAAATGACTTCAATATATGCAAAGTGACTTAAATGGTTGATGGGAGCCAAAATGTGGAACAAAACTGACTCCTATGAAAGTCGCACCAAGAGGTGGTAAAAGGATGCTAAACTAGATGTTCATGATGTTAACATGTTAATTATTAATTTATGGTGACAAGTGTCTCTTACAGGCAGAAAATTGACTTCTATATGGTGCAAAGTGACTTAATTGGTTAATTATAACCAAAATATGGCTCAAAATTGACTCGTAGGAAAGGGGGTACCAAGAGGTGGTTAAAGGATGTCAAATTGCATGTACATGATATTAACTTGTTAATTGTACCAATATATGGTGGAAAGTGACTCTTATAGGGTGCAAAGTGACTCTAATATAGTGAAAAGTGACTTACATGGTTGATTTGAGCCCAAACGTGGAAAAAAATGACTCGCATAAAAGTGGCACCAAGAGGTGGTAAAAGGATGTCAAATTCGATGTATATGATGTTAACTTGTTAGTTGTTCAAATATCTGGTGACAAGTGACTCTTATAGGGTGGAAAATAACTTCAATACATTGCAAACTGACTTACATTGTCGATTAGAGCCAAAATGTAGCCCAAAATTGACTTATAGGAAAGGGAGTACCAAGATGTGATTAAAGGATGTCAAATTGCATGTACATGATGTTAAAATGTTAAATGTACGAATATATGGTGGCAAGTGACTCTTATAGGGAGCAAAGGTACTATAATATGGTGAAAAGTTCCTTGATTGATTAGAGCCAAAACATGGAACAAAATTGACTCGTATGAAAGTAGCACCAAGAGGTAGTAAAAGGATGTCAAATTCGATGTATATGATGTTAACTTGTTAAGTGTTCAAATATATGGTGAAAACTGGCTCTTATAGCGTATAAAATGACTTCAATATGGTGAAAAGTGACTTACATGGTTGATTAATGCCAAAATGTGGCCCAAAATTGACTCGTAGGGAAGGAAGTACCAAGAGATGGTTAAAGGATGTCAAATTGCATGAACATGATGTTAACATGTTAATTGTACCAATATATGGTGGCAAGTGACTCTTATAGGCTGCAAAGTTACTCTAATATGGAGAAAAATGGCTTACAAGGTTGATTAGAGCCAAAATGTGGAACAAAATTGACCCGTATGAAAGTGGCACCAAGAGGTGGTAAAAGGATGTCAAATCTGATCTATATGATGTTAACATGTTAATTGTTCAAATATATCATGGCAAGTGACTCTCATCGGGTGGAAAATGACTTCAATATGGTGCAAAGTGACTTACATGGTTGATTATAGCAAAAATATGGCCCAAAATTGACTCGTAGGAAAGGGAGTGCCGAGAGGTGGTTAAAGGATGTCAAATTGCATGTACATGATGTTAACATATTAAGTGTACCAATATATTATGGAAAATGTCTCTTATAGGTTGCAAAGTGACTCTAATATAGTGAAAAATGACTTATATGGTTGATTAGAGACAAAACATGGAACAAAATTGACTCGTATGAAAGTGGCACCAAGAGGTGGTAAAAAGATGTCAAATTCGATGTATATGATGTTAAATTGTTAATTTTTTAAATATATGGTGACAAGTGACTCTTATAGGGTGGAAAATGACTTCAATATGGTGCAAAGTGACTTAAATGGTTGATTAGAGCCAAAACGTGTAACAAAGTTGACTCGTATGAAAGTGGCACCAAGAGGTGGTAAAAGGATGCTAAAATAGATGTTCATGATGTTAACATGTTAATTATTCAAATTTATGGTGACAAGTGTCTCTTATAGGCTGAAAATTGACTTCAATATGGTGCAAAGTGACTTAAATGGTTAATTATAGCCAAAATATAGCTCAAATTGACTCGTAGGAAAGGGGGTACCAAGAGGTGGTTAAAGGATGTCAAATTGCATGTACATGATATTAACTTGTTAATTGTACCAATATATGGTGGCAAGTGACTCTTATAGGATGCAAAGTGACTCTAATAAGGTGAAAAGTGACTTACATGGTTGATTTCAGCCCAAAAGTGGGAAAAAAATGACTCGTATAAAAGTGGCACCAAGAGGTGGTAAAAGGATGTCAAATTCGATGTATATGATGTTAACTTGTTAGTTGTTGAAATATCTGGTGACAAGTGACTCTTATAGGGTGGAAAATAACTTCAATATGGTGCAAACTGACTTATATGGTTGATTAGAGCCAAAATGTGGCCCAAAATTGACTTGTAGGAAAGGGAGTACCAAGATGTGGTTAAAGGATGTCAATTTGCATGTACATGATGTTAACATGTTAAATGTACAAATATATGGTGGCGAGTGACTCTTATAGGGTGCAAAGTGACTATAATATGTGAAAAGTGACTTACATGATTGATTAGAGCCAAAACATGGAACAAAATTGACTCATATGAAAGTAGAACCAAGAGGAGGTAAAAGGATGTCAAATTCGATGTATATGATGTTAACTTGTTAATTGTTCAAATATATGGTGAAAACTGACTCTTATAGCGTAGAAAATAACTTCAATATGGTGTGTAAGGCCCCGTAAGAGGGCTATTTTAAGCTAGAAGGGGGGTTGAATAGCTTAATTACCAATTTAAAAATTGTTGTGGCGTTTTAAAAATATTTTATCCCTTTTAAAACTTTACATACTGGTTATGCAGTTTATATGTACGGAAAATAAAGTGCAAGAAAAGAAAATACCATACGGTGATTTTATCCTGGTTCGCCATGGCGCAACCTCTAATAGATTCGTGCACCCCTACTCCAGTCCTCGAGCTCCTCTCCCGGACTCGGGATTTTCCCTTATAATGAACTTGCTCCTTTAGTAGGCAGAGAAGCCTTTACACCCTTTACAAGTATTTGTCTTGGTGCGTAACACAAGGGTCACCACCTCAAAATAAATGTATTACCTACCCAACTTATCTTAGACAATAACTCCCCGTTATTTTTTCAAAGTTGTTGTAGAGCCTTTGTGTGGACTTGGCTTCCTTAGCTTTTGTCGGTCTTGGATCTTAGTGATCCGATCTTGGATCTTTCCTTTTCTTCACGGTGCGAAGACTACTAACTCCCCGTTAGTACGTCTAGGATTTGGGTCTGAGAATGAGAATCACCTCACGTCACTTCACCTCACTACAAAATTAATAAGACAATCCACGATACAAAACAAGTAGAAAAAGATTTGTTTTGAACTAGTATGTTACTGTACTATCCCACAAGTAGTATAATATCCAAATAAGAATATTAAAACTGATTAGTTATAGTTGACTTAGAATAATACAAGATGGTCAAGTATATTTATAATTACTCCTTTATAGATTTAATAAAGTTGTGGAGTAATATGAGAAGTCCCTTTTTATATCAAGCACTTATGGCTTATGACTTCTTTAGTATTCTTCTTCTTTCGATTAAGTATTTATAGATCGAAGAATACTTTAATTACAACCTTGGAGTTGTAATTTTACCTTTAAGTATATCAACTTAAGGTTTTAAGGTATACTTGTATATTGACGATTATAAGGTCAAAGTATACTCTTTTAACTTCAAGTACATTTCTAAGATTTATGAGTTTTAGCCAAGATCCAATTAAATAAGTGCAAGTAATTGGCTTAAGATTGTGCTTTCGAAGTTTGGATGAATAATTACGAGTATTTTATAGATTTTGTAGTATAACCCCACGGAACACTAAAAGATGTTAGAAGGGGCTTATACGATATGCCTCGTAATTGTTTATATACACGATATGTGTTAGCCAAGATCCAATTAAATAGCGTGAAATTAATTGGCTAACTCGTGGATTTAATTCGTCCTTAATTTTAACGGATGATTACGAAGCGTTTATAGATTGAGTTATAATCCCCCGGAACACTAAAGATGTTAGAAGGGATTAAAACTTTGCTTCTTAATAATTTATGTGCATGAAATGGTTAGCCAAGATCCAATTAAATAAAGTGCAAGTAATTGCCTAACTCGTGAACTTAATCCGTTTTGATATTTGACAAATTACGAAGTGTTTATAGATCGAGTTATAATCCCCCAGAACACTAGAGATGTTAGAAGAGATTAAAACTTTACTTCGTAATATTTTATGTGCACAAATAATGTTAGCCAAGATCCAATAATAAAAATAATTGGCTAACTCGTGAACTTGGGTCAAATATAATCTCCCCTTTGGAGATAAAGTACTTTATAGATGATTTATGTGAAGATCAAGTACTTATTCGAATTCCAAGTTCGAATCTTAGTTCTATTGAGAACTTTGTTTATAAGAGATCTTGTATTAGAGCTTAAGATGAAGTAGAGAAATTAAGTACAAAGCTCAAATAAAAAAAACTCAAATAAGAAGCTAAAAGTTACCACTTTTGAAGAACGGTCGGAAAAGTTCGCCGGAAAACTTCGCCAGAGATTCGGCCGGATTTTGGCACTTTGGTCGAACTAGGGCAGCCCTTTGGGAGGCCGAAAAGTGGTAGTGGATGAGCTCACTTGGTGGGATAAAGCTTGGTTGGGTGAAGCTAAGCTTGGGTTTTAAAAACCTTGTATATATGTAAGTATATAGAAGAGAGAGGAGGTTTTTGATAAGAAGTGTGTGTATAGAATTTGAAAGAGATGAAGAGAAGCACTTCTTGAAAAACTCCTAGCAACTTTGTGGCTCATTAGCTTCAAGAAAATGGGTTGGGGTGGGGTTTATTTATAGTAGAAATTGGGTGGATTTAATGGTGGAGATTTGAGGAAAATGGATGGTGGATGGTGTATGTCACTTGGATTGATGACATGGAAAGTAGGTTGTGTTTCTTTGACATAGCCATATAAGACAAACAACTTTATGGGTTCAAAAACCTAGCTGATATATTTGAATATATATGTATTTTCCTTTTCTTTTAATCATTGTTTAATCACTTTAATTAAGGATTAAACACCATTAATTATGACCACCTTAAAAACTCCTAAATTAATACCATAAAAAATATGATAATTATTTAAATAATATAAAATGATGTCCTGCAAGTTTTGACCAACTTTAGTCAAAGGTAACTAGGTCATACGTGGTCAACTGTGGGACCAACTGCCTCGATTTTTGTGCCGGATAAAAATTCTCTGAATACTATGAAATTTTTACCATACTTAGAAAATACCAGTTAAATGATCCATACCAAATTTCAAGTCATTCTAGAATGTGTAAGTATTTTATCTAAAAATAAAACTGTAATGTCATCCTTTCTTCCTAATAAAAATATCATTGGTCTTGAAATAAAGGAGATGGATCTTTTGACAAAAGTTTTGACTTGTATAAATAATTAACATATATTTCCTAATTTATAAAATAAATTTGGATGATAGGAAATGTGTTTGAGTATTTTTTGAATAATTTTCTCCGAGAAATGGATTTTACGAACTGGATATTAATATTTCAATCATGAATATTAATAATATTTGAATAAAAACTCTTTTGATAATGTAGATATATATTTTGGAGCGAAGAGTTAAATAGTTTTGATATAGCACGAGACTTCCAAAGAATATTTCTGATATATTCCTTATTCGAGCTTGTTGCTATATTCCTGTTGCAACATTGATCTAAGAAATATCATATCTTGATGTTTCTTCTTTGATTATATTGCCTTAGAGATATATTCCATAAAGATATAGTTTTGATATTTTTCAAGAATGGAATATCTCTTTTATCTGTTTAAAAGACATGATTTTGCTATTTTGACTTTTTGACTTTGATTTGGATCAATTAAATTCATGTCCTAATAGAGAGGATTTACGTGTTCTTTATTTTATGTTTAATCATACAAATACCAAAATAAATTATATATCGAAGATATCCTTTCAATCTTCCCCTTTTTGGTATTTGCCAAACAAACATAAAATTATCAGTTTGTGCTTCCCCTTGGTGTATGCATGAATTTTTGAAAACTATTTTGCACATAAAGCATTTGCTTACTTAGAGATTAAAATATCTTTCTTGAGATCCTGCAAAATACTTTGTTAGATGTATCATACAATAATAGAAGCACATATAGATCCTTGTATATCAAAAAAATGGCAATTTTCTAAATATTGAAAATGAGGGGTCTAATTCTCTTATACTTGTTAAAATTGATCATAATTTGATCATAATTTATCTTCCCCTTTTGTTTGGTACATGCCAAAAAGAGTATATAGTTATGAGGAAGAGTTGTATCTAAAAGTAGTGACTAGGAAAGCATGGAAATTTGATCATAGATATAGTCAAGTACATGTATTTTGATCAAGTAGGAATTATATGCATGATATTGTTGATCTGTTTTTGCATGTGCTGAAAGAAAATAGTTGATGTAATACTGTTGAGATATAGTCAGTTTAGCAAATCAAAAAGAAGAAATGTTTTCAAGCATGCATGGTTTGATTTAAAAGATAGGATGTAATTTTTAAGAGACAATACCAATTATATCTATTAGTAGTTGATCCCTTTTCAATTTGATTACCAAAGATTGTAGTCAAAACATTTTTTATAAGTATAATTTCATGATGGTGTGATTTAGCCGCCTATTTGAACTCATATTTAAAGATCAGTCATTTTAGTTTTAGCAAATTTATTTCAGTTTGACAGATTGCATGTAACTTTAGAGAAATTTTATTAAGCCAATTTTATTCTTTTTCAGTCTGTAACATAATACGATTCATGCAAACACGACCTTAGTGATTTACAGTCTGGCATACATAATTTTAAATCACAATTGACAAAGACTGTCACTAATACAACCAATGTTAATGTTACAAAGTTTGAGATCTAATACATACTATTTGGTCAAATTGACTTTGATGGCTATTGTTATGTTACAAATTCTAACACTAATACAATCTATGTCTATTCTAGGTCTGAGTAACAGACTACACAGTTTGGAGATCTAATACATTCTAAGGAAAATTATTTTCTAAAATAACCAAAAACAATACATATAAAACCACACTATTGTTACTCAATAATTTTACATAGTCAATTCCACAGTTGGATTAGTTAAAGACTGAAACACCATACATTAATTTAGTGTGTGTATGTGAAGTAAAAAGAGCAGAAGTTGAGAATATATATATACCTGTTTTACATTGTGGACTTTGACATGTTGCTTGGGAAGTCAAGTGGTGTCCCTTGTATGCTTCTGAAAAGTTCTTGCTGGCTTCAAAGGACTTAACCTTGCCATTCTTTGCTTCTGGATTTCACTCAGGGACATTTGAGTTTTCATGCATGTTAATTAGATACAGTACAAGGACCACCCTTTGGTAATCTGTCAGTTTTAATACAACAGATTTATATATCAATTTAAATTAATCATGAAAGTTCTGCATAATGGTTAAAAATTGATTTCTGACTTTATAAATATTTCTGTTAAGTATAAATCAGAACTTGCTAAGTACCACAGAATACTAGATATGACAGAGTATAATAAGACTGAATCTGAAAAACATTACTGACTCTTATACTAAAAGTTTTATCAAAATAGAGAACCACGATAATATAAACATTTTTCTTGCATAAGATTGATAAAGACATATTTGTAACAAAACAAGCCATGATATATTACCAAAAGTGTTCTTAATAATCAGTGTGGTTCACTGATTATTTAGAACAAAATCCTGAACCTGTTTTAAGTCATTACAAACCAAAGAAGTGCATACACTTCTAAAATTCAAAGATCAACAGAGTTTGAATATTACATAGCAACAAATACATCAGAAAACAACAAAAATGGTACATAACAGCAAGTACCAATACAACATCACATATCAGACTTCATCAAACAGCAGAATCAAGCAAGTTTAACCAATCACATTTCCATCAGCATCACAGATATGAACCAAATCAGGCAAATTATCAATCAGTTAACCTTTAGCACCCACATTAACCTCTTCTAACTCATGAATCATATCAGTTTTATCATGCATAGGGACTTGAAAGGAAGAGACAATGTCATGATCATTCATGCAAGGAGTTCCTAGAGTAGATGCAACCAAATGCTCTAAATATGCAATCCTATGTTTGCAAGGGGCAGTGAGACTCTCTAATTCTCCTACTTTTTCTTTAATCTCATTATTTTCTTCCTTAACCCTCTTAAGTTCAAGTTTTAATTCATGAAACATGATTTTGACAGACTCAAACTTAGACAGAAACACATCGTCCTCTCTAATGAATTGAGGAATAACTGTGGGAGTTGCCTCTTGAGGCTCACAGTGCATCAGGGGCACTTGTGGCCTTATGTATTCATTAGTGATTTGAGAATCAACAAGATTAGAAAATGCTAAAGGCATGTTAATGTTGCAAAGTGCAAAGAAAGATGAGATTAGCATACCATAAGGCATAAAATCTACAAGATGTGCATTGATCATGTTTAGAAGAATAACATAAGATATACTAAAGTGGATTTTGTTTGTACATAAAAGATACATGATTTTCATATCAAAGAAATCAAAGTACTTACTTTGATTTGGTTTTGGCATAACATTTGCCCAAATGATTAGAGCAAGATGCTGAAAAGTGCCAGTGAAGTGTTTGAAATGAATACCACTGTTAACATCACATAGACCATCAGGAATGTCAGATTTACAAAAAGTGCCAAGCATTAGTTCAAATTCAGATTTATTAAAAACAAACAGAGAGAATATATCCTCACAAGGGAACTCACATAAATGCAAAGGTAAATGCAGTGCCCTATTAATGCTTTTGTTATCAACATAAATGACCTTTTTGTTGACTGATGTAGTGAAATGCAGTATGCCATCTACCCCTTTTATGATATTCATGTTACAGTAGAACTCTCCCATGAGGTGTGTGCAGTAATGCTTACCTAAGTTATACATGAGACCATCCCACCTAGCCCTTCTAAATAATAATTCTACTTCACCCTTCACATCAACACAAGTACCGGGTTGGACATTTTTTATAAGTTCAAGAAACTTTTTGGTGTTTGAAGGGTTTGGCAGTTTTGGTTGAGGGGGTTTTGGTGTGTTCATAGAGGTGTTTGTGTTTTGTCTTAGGTTACCTTTCTGGTGTACACTTTGGCTTGCAAGGGTTTAGGAGGTCTACGGTTAGGGAATTTAGGGTTTTGATATTTTCTGCTTTGATAGAAAGGGATGGTATGGTTTTTATATCCCTTTCTGAATTGTCTTGGTGGGAGGTGTCTTTTGTGATAGTGTTTAGGTTGTGAGGTTTGAACAGGTTTGAAGGCAGAGGTCTTATGGTGATGAAACTAATTTTTCTCCATATCTTCAAGAAGATATGGGTTTTCAATCAGTGGTCTTAGTTTAGGGTAAAAAGGGTTAGCATTTGGGTTCATGTTGCAAGTGAAGTGGAGTTTATGCAACTAGTGTGTGTGTGCGAATGCAACATACAAGATACGTATATATATAACCAGTTAACACAGATGCATAGAGAAAAGAGTTTAAAAATTAAGATTTTTAGAAATTGTTTACTGTTCATGAACAGTGAAACACATTTAATGCATGCATGGCTGTGTTACACAAAAATGCAAGTCTTTTATGAGTAGATACCGGGATGATGCATATGAGAGAATGATGTAATGCAGCACATATACACAGATTCATAAACTATTACAGCAGAGAATAAAGAATGTATTAATTCTTTGTCTTTGTGTCTACTTTAGAAAACAGCACAGTACATAAGTACAAGTTTTAGTTTTGGAAACTGTATGACATAAAGTTGATATCATAGCTTACTCTATTACAAAGGGACTTTACTTTCAATGCAGGAGCAGTTAAGGATGCGCTGTGTGTGAAGTGAGTTTGAAAGAAGAACTAATTTTTAATGCAAATTTAATAAAATATGTTACATTTATTTCTCAAGAAACTATGTTATTAATGAGATGCAACCAAGGGAATGTCATGCACATTAAACACAGAACAGGGCATACACAATCAGTTTTCATTTAATTTAACTAGCATTCAAGGCAATACAACATTCAGATCATTTATATCAGATATAACACTTTAAATGCAGTAAGTTAAAAAATAAAATGACACCTAATTATTCTAAGTGGCCATTAATCACAACAGTGATCCAGATAGAGGGATTCTTAAGGCTCCCTTGCCAGGTCTTACTGTGGGGGCTGGTGTGGCGTCCTCTAAAACTCGGGTCAGAAGTTTGGGGTCCACAACATATAATCAATATATAAACCTGTATATATAAAATATTATTTGTAATGACCCTACTTTACATAACCACGGATCGCAACAGGTTAAAGTATGAAAATAAGCCACCACCTTAACTTTTATTACAACGTACCATATCCCAACTAATTTAATTTACAACTGATAAAAAAAAATTATTCTTCAACCTTGCTATCTCACTACTGCCATAAGCTTTTGCTAGCTCGATCAATCATAATCTGGAATCCTAGCTCGAACATTGAACTGGGAAACCTCGCTATCAACCGTATTCTTCTTAACTGTAGAATACATAAAAAGATTCGCAAGAGTGAGCTAACTAGCTCAGCAAGTCATATTATCAATAACTGTAGTTAGGTGATTCAAAAGAATCAAGTTTCCTGTTAAACAGTCAATAGAATTGGATATTCATTTTAAGTTTTTAAAACCAAGGTTAGGCTGCTGATCAGTCACGCACTAACCCCGAGCAAAGCACACAGCACTGCTCTAACTACTGGATCCAAGGCACACATTGGCCTAACTTGACCATCGATATGGTCTGACCACGAATCTGGTCCACACAAAGAAAACTATCCAATTCTAAAGCATTTCAATATGATAAACAATAGAGTTCAATAAAACCAGATCATAATCAATAACCATAAAACATTTGTAAAAGAGCATGGTAAAAGTTCATAGTTATCAAAAAGGGTATGTCAAAATACATAAAAGAAATGGCCTCCAGCCGGTAGGATAATCGGATATTAGATGAATAGTGTTTTTACAAGGTTTTAGTACTTTGATATCACAAGGTATGGTTGAGTATAAAAGTTTCTGTATGTGTAAACAATTCTGTTCCAGTGTTTGGTATATATGATGGATATATATTTGTGGAGTAGTATCTTATTTGTGTGGTTTAGTATCTGGTAAATCAATAAAAATGGTTTACAAAGAATAAGGCTTACGGCTCAAAGATCAAATGCTGTGGCTCAGGTTCAAGGCTGAAGGATTCAAAATGTGTACAGTATAAAACAGAACTATTTTGGGTATTAATAATATGTCACAAGAGAATTTAGAAATATTTGCATTGTATTTTGAGAAAGGTTTAGAAATACTGGCCTTATCATAATCGATTTCAACTTCACTTGTACTTGTCTAATGACCCTATTCAACAATCACTCGTCTGTTTCTCTTATGCCTCGCTTCTATCCTCTGATCACTTGCGGTATTTTCTACATGTCAATTCTATTTTCTGATCACCTGCTTCTCTTTCTTACGCCTTGCTTACTCTGCTAGGCATCATAAGTATCTATTAATATTTAACTCATACCATTCGATTCGACATACACTTCTACCTACCCTTCGTTTTACTCAAATCCGATTAACGGATTGAAACTTACGCTATAAATAAGTAATCACCGAACATATAGACCGACAGTCAACCGACAAGTCACATATAACACATAACACGTTAAATAATCAATGCCATCCCATTTATAAAGAAGTCTCGGGTCATAAACAGGCTTTCGGTTACTTAAAATGATTTTTAAAACATTTTTCGAAATTAAAACAGGTCGTTGGATCAATTTTGGAGTAATAAACAGGGTTCGGTTGGCCAATTCTGGCTCCGAAATAATTTTAGAATAATTATCGAGCCTTGAAAATAATTTAGAATAATATTTTAAAGCTCGAAACTATTTTCAGAATTTTTAAATCATTTCTAAATAATTAAATCTAATTAAATAAGTAATTAAAATCAATTAATAAGTAATTAAATCGATTAATCATTTAATTTTCGAATTAATTGACCAATTAATCAATTAAAAATTAACTGAAATTAATTAACTAATTAATTTAGATTTATTTTTGAATTAAAAATAATTTTCGGAATTAAAATACTAATTTTTAGAATTTTCAGAAATTAAAAATGAATTTTTATAATAAAAATAAATAGGAAATATGATTTTTAAACATTTTTAAAACAGGAATCCAACTTTTGCAAACTCTGGAAAGTTCAGGGACTGAATTTCATCGTTTTCAAAAGTTGGGGTACTAAACTGCAATTTTCCAGCCCTTCGCTGGAAAACAGTCGGGTTCACCGGAGAACTCAACTCCGGTCTCCTCCCACCACCACAAACTCCAGATTTAATCTATACTTCATAAGGAACACAACCATGCCATCAATTCATTCTAATCATCCCGGAATTAGCCGGAAAATGATCAAGAATCTCGCCAGTTTCCGGTGAGTTTGACGAAAACTTTAAAACCTAACTCCCTCTTTTACAGACCTCGTTGATTCATGAAACTTATACGACTAGATTGCAAATTTCACAGAGAACACAACCCACTATAACACAACATCAATCTATCACAGAATAAGAAACCCCCAAATTTCAATTAAGAACATTCATACGGGTTATAAACCCTAATTTTAAAATTCGAAAATCAAACTCAAATTTGAACATGTTATTGAACTCCAAATCAGACGTATGACATATGAAAATCATCTGGAAAACAAGCTCTACAACATGCAATCATCAAATCATACAAACAATCATCCGAACAAAAATTCATATTTTTAATAATTTTAATTCGAAAATAAATAAATTTTCAGAAAATAAACCTTTGGTTCTGCAGTGAAACAAAGCTCAGAATCTGATAAAACACTTCAAATCCTTCGTTTTGGTTACTCAAGCTTTGAAAACAGAGATCGGTAACGCCTTCGTTTTGCTGTTTGATTCTTAGAACAGTTTATGTAATTAGGGTTTTGCTCTGAAAATTATAGAATTAACTATCTGCAAATGATTTTGATACGAAATAAAATACGGTAAAAGGCTATTTATAATTACGAAAAATTAGTATCCCGTTGGATCATTTCGGATATAAAATGGTACGTTTATTTGTAAAAACTGATCCAAACGTTATCGGTTTTCGAGATAATTATCCAAATCAGTATAATTTGTACTGCGGTCTTGGTCTCAGCGCCTGGTTACACGTATTACGAGGTGATAATTGTGATAGTTTAATAAAAAGCTCCCGTTTCTCGAAAATACGAGTTTTATTGATTTACCGAAACGAATATTGTATCGAAAATGTTGCGCCGGGACCCGCGCAGGACAAACCGTACGCCGGATCGAAAAAGTCGAAACATGGAATATGCTCGGAATATTACAATTAGGTTAGGAAGGAGTTCTCGGAAAAGTTTCGGGTTCTAAAAGCGTAACAACGGATGACGTCGGTTGGTTCCCGTTTTTATAAAATAGATTTTAAATACTCGGAAAAAGATTTTAGAAATTTCAGATGATTCTTATAAATCTATAAACCAACATAAAAATAATTAGCAAGATATGACAATTATCTATATTTTATTTTGAACATATAAAAATTAAAATACTCAATTAATATTATTTTTGAATATCCAAGTACAGATAACATTTAACAATTAACTCACAGAATAGATACTGTACACACATAATAATTGTATAATAGCAAAAATAATTACACGATATATCCCGGATATTACATCCTTCCCCCCTTAAAAGGATTCTGTCCTCAGAATCTCCTAAGAAAACAAATGAGGGTACTTTTCTCTCATATCACTTTCTAACTCCCAGGTTGACTCTTCAACCTTTGGGTTTCTCCACAATACTCTTACTAACTTTACCACTTTATTTCTCAATATTTTCTCTCTATTCTCTAGAATCTCTACCGGATTCTCTACATATGACAAATCTGCCTGAAGCTCTATTGGCTCATATTCTATTACATGCCTGGAGTCTGTATTATATTTCTTAAGCATTGATATGTGAAAAATATTATGAATGTGCTCCATGTGCGGAGGTAACGTTAACTCGAAAGCTATTTTGCCAACGTGCTTTAAGATTTTAGAAGGTCCGACATATCTTAGGCTCGGTTTTTCTTTCTTTCCAAACCTCGTTAATCCCTTCCACGGCGCTACTTTCAGTAGTACTAAGCTTCTTTCTTCGAATTCCATGTCTTTCCTTGATTGATCTGTTTATTTCCTTTGACGGTCGGGTACGGCTATCAATCTCTTCTGGATAACTTCAATAACTTCCTTTGTCTGTTGTACTAATTCAGATCCAAGTATTTTACGCTCTACTGCTCCGTATTAATACACTAGAGATCTGTATTTGCGTCCATAAAGGGCTTCTTAGGGTGACATCCCGATACTAGCGTGATAACTGTTGTTACAAGCAAATTCTATCAGAGGTAAATGCTCGCCCCAATTTCCTTTCAAATCAATAGCACAAATACGTAATAAGTCTTTTATTGTCTGGATTATTCTTTCACTTTAGCCATCCGTCTCTGGGTGATAATCTGTACTCATATTCAATCTTGTTCCTAAACATTCTTGAAAACTCTTCCAAAATCTCGAATTAAATCTTGGATCTCGATCAGATACGATAGACACAAGAATTTCATGACGAACTACAATTTCCTTCAGGCACCTATGGATCAACTTATCGAGCAAAAATCTTTCGTTTATAAGCAGAAAATGAGCTGGCTTGGTAAATCTATCCACTATAAGCCAAATGGCATCATGATTAGTTTTTTTTGTGCTTGGTAACCCCAACTATGAAATCCATGGTGCTATGCTCCCACTTCCACTCTGGAACTTCCAATGACTGTAACAATCCACTTGATCTTTGATGCTCTACTTTAACTCTGTTGACATATATAACATCTGCTAATTCATTCTGCAATTCCCTGCTTCATATCTAACCACCTATAATTTCCTTTAAATCTCTATACATCTTGGTACTCCCTGAATGGATTGAATACCTCGAATTATGAGCTGCCTGTAAAAATTTCATCCTTCAATTCCATCACTGGTGGAATCCAAGTTCTAGAAGAAAACCTAAGAATACCTTGATCGTCCTTTTTGCGTGCACTATTCCTCCCATACTAAATGATTTATATCCTGATTCATTACCTCTTCCTGACACTTCTTTATCTTTTCTAACAATTCTGATTGAAAAGTTATACTTATACATTCTTACTCCTTTTTGGATTATGCACTCTGACTTCCAATTCCAACTTCTAGAATTCCATAGATAATTCTTCTCGTATAGTCTCTATATTCATTCTCTCTCCTTCTTGCTCATCTCTTGCCACTACATTTACTTTTCCTCGAGAGTTCATACTTCAACTCTTGTGGTCCGTATATATCTCACATCTTTCTCTATACTTATAATATTTCCCAATCTTTCAAAACGAATATTATTGTTGCTTTTAATCCCCAGTTATGAGTAGGGTACTTCTGCTCATAAGGTTTCGGTTGTCTGGATGCATATGCAATAACTTTATTGTTTTGCGTCAACACACATCCTATTCCCTTACGAGAAGTATCACTATAAACTACCAAATCTCCCTGATGCTTTCAAAGTGATAAAATAGGTGTTATAACCATTCTTTCATTTAACTCCGCAAAACTTTCTTCACCCTTCTCCATTTCATATAACCTTCTTGCTTTTCCTGGTTAACTTCATCTCGAATATTACAACTTTTAAGAAATCTTGCACAAATTTCCAATAATAACCGGCCCATGATAAAACTTCTTACTTTTGTTGGTGCTTCTGGTCTTTCTTTATTCATACTATCTTTAAATTTTCTGCTGAATCCCCTTTTGTCTCCTCCTTACTGACTGTCTATACTAAGAATTATACCTCTTGCCATTAAAGTTTTCACCTGGTAAACTCTTTTTATACCGCTTCTTTCTTCTTTGACTCCTCAGCTATCATTGTATAGGTTGCATGGTTCTTCTTAATTAACACAAATATATCTTATCCAAATTCTTCCTTCAAAATTCTACTCATCAAATTTAAATATCACTGGTATATCAGTTCATCTCACTAACATTTCTAGAATTTTATAACAACAGTAATGAGTTCTGAAAATTATCTTTGATACGTCCATAAGTTAAATTTTCACTTGGTAATATACCCAGTCTCAAATCAATCTTATAAAAATACCTTGCTTCGTTCATTTAATTAAACAAATCATTGGTTCGAGATAACAGATATCTGCTCTTGAGAGTAACCTTGTTGAGCTTTCGCTAACATATAATCTCACACTTTCATCTTTCTTATTAACACATCGTGCTAGGGCACTTTAAGGGGTACGCTAGGTCCAGTTGCTTTTTCTTCTATTTATCTCCTACGTTTCCTTTGGTAACTTCTTTATTTTATCTGGTGCCATTCTGTGCGGGGCTTTGGATACTGGATTCATTTCAGGTGCCACATCAATCATAAATGCATTTTCTTTATCTAAAGGAAATATTGGTAACTCATCTGGAAACATATCTTGAGACTGTAAAATCTTCAAGTTCGGTTTACTCCTGACTCTTATTTATAATCGCCATAACACTTATATTCTGGTCGCTGTAATCTTAAATCGTTCTTAACAAGTTCTTTACTTTCCTTTGTCCTTTAAACTTCTTCATGTTCTCATTTGGCGTCTTCAGAACTATCTTCCATCACGACGGTCTACCTGGGCATCACACTTGAATAGTTAATCCAATTCTTAGAACAATGTCAAATCCTCTTATCTCAAATGATATCAATTCTTCACAGCTTATTGCCAGAAATATCGATTCCGCCATTGGTACTTACTTATTTAATAACTGCACGTTCTTAACTTGTTATTCCTTTAGTCATAACTTATTGATTCGACAGGATAATTCATCTTATCAATAAAACCTTGAGAGATATACGATCCAATTGCTCCCACATCTTTCAGTACTTTAACACATAAGGTATCCGCAATAATCTTCCACATCATCACATCCATATTCTAAATAACATATCGCAAATTCTCGTTCTTGGAGATGTATCCCTTATTGAAGTAGATTCCTTTGACTCGTAATGCATCCCTGGCTAGGGCCAGTGATTTGCAATTCTCACCATATGCCCTTGTTTCCCTTCCATGCATGAGAGGTAGATGAGACTTTGCTCGCTGGGTGTATAATATGTTGACTTTTGTTTAAAAAGCTCTCGCAAAGAACAATGGTACAACGAAACAACTAGAAGGATTCACAATTTTAATAAACTTAGAGTTGAAAAGAATGAAGAAGTAATGATTTGAATATGAATGAGACAACCACATTGGTACTTAAGATGGCCGGTCTTTCATACCGTATGGCATACAGCACATGATTAGGTGGCGTCCCACCCGACTCTTCATCATTCCGACAAAGTGTCTCATCATAACACTGTTTGTCCCAATCAGAAAACAAAACCCGAGGGGAACAATTAAATTTGAAAGGAATGCAAAATCCTTCTTTTTGATATTATCAGAAAGAATTTATTAAGAAAAGGAGTTCAGATATTTTAGGAATTAAAAAGGAATATACGCTGTAATGTTGAGGACGAGGATGGTACCATTGGTCACCATCCATATTTCACTTGTATTCATCTTTCGAGCTTGCTCAATCATTTCCCAATTGTATCACATAACAACTTTAGAAGTATGCTAAAATGCCTTCGCAACTAAGCATTATGGTAGATTCTTACTCGTTAAGTCTCGCGTCTATAACGTCGCACCTACACGTATAATACTTTAACAATTTGATCATAATGGCGTTCTTATCAGATAACCTTGAGTTTCCTCTTTTTAATTTGGAATAACCGTAAATCATTCAACATAACGATCATTTTATTAATAATATTCTTCCTTTAGAAAAGTCTGGAAATTTTCCCAATCTTCTTCGGTCATGTTCAGGCTTCCGTTTAATCAATGAATTCTTTGAACTCTGATAATCCTAGTAATTGGATGAATAGTTATTCCGTACGCTAGTTCTGTTGTTAATCCTATCAGACAATACTTGCACTCACTTCTTCATAATCGCAGGTTACCTCGTTCTCCGAATTAACAATACTGAGTCTGAAACAACATCCTTCCAGATAATCCGGGTCTTTTAACAAATAAGAAACTCAAGTAGTAACTTGACAACCAAGGTTTAAAACTTATTTTATTCAAAAAGGCTTTTAGAAATTTTGTGAGGAAAAATCTTTTTCGAAAACTTGTTAAAAATTTTGAAAATTTTGAAAATCACACCTCCGGTTGTCCTTACTGTATGAGTTGGTTGTTTTCCTTCTTATGACCAGATACCAAGTTAAAGAAATGATCACCCAAAGATCCATTCACTTTCATTTATCTCCTTTCCTTCATTAGGTCTATTACTTTCCGTAATCAATGAAAACTTCCGCTGTCGTTGCACGTTATCTTATTCGTAGCTTCACATTAAGGCTCCCATACTGGTACTACTCCCGTTAACCACTTTGCAATCATTGAGTGGAACAGATTATCCAATAGTCAACAAGTCAGCTAATGTCACATCATCTTATTAAAATGTTTATCACATCATTACAACACCATTTTCTAATCTCAAGAAATCTTCAGATCCCTAATCTCCTCTAACTCTCTCTTTTCAACACTTTTCTACTTCATTTCACAAGCTAGTCATGAGTGGCCTAATTACTAATAGCTTCTTTTAACCGGATACAGCCATCCTTCAGAACACTTGAATCTTCTTTCTAAACTCCTTCTCACCTTAATTTATATCTCAATACTCACCGTTTACTGCCGCTATCGCGTCCCTTCTCGCAAACGCTATTGTTTCGTTGGAAAGGTTTTTAAACTAAGGATGTAGAATATGGTGTATAATAGACAGAAAAGATACATTCATAGTTGAATGTTCAAAAGAACAAGAATAAGCAAATGAAGGTTCTTGAATAGGTAGTCTCATATCGAGAGATGATAAAATAGCGTTGAATAACTTGGAGAGGCGCAACTATCATAACAGAAGGTAATACCGCTAATACTGATGGAAGATCAAGGCGTAAATCGAATCTGAGAGAAGATGACGATCTTTAAACGGAAGGTTCCAAATGATCAGTTGATGCAGGGAAATCAGGATCTGCCATTGCCGTTGCCTGGATATCACGTCGCTAGTCAAGAATCCCGAATCGCAACACGAACTGTGCCGGAGACCTACTATACAGTCGCACCCAACCTCACAATGACCTATCTTTCTATTTCCTATTCCTAATCCTAACCCTCTACCCAATCCCGACAATCTAGGCTTGTTTCAGTAACTTATAACCTGTAGCTCTGATACCAACCTGTGGCGTCCTTCAAAACCCGGGTCAGAAGTTTGGGGTCCACAACACATAATCAATATATAAACCTGTATATATAAAATATTATTTGTAATGACCCTGCTTTACATAACCACGGATCGCAACAGGTTAAAGTATGAAAACAAGCCACCACCTTAACTTTTATTACAACATACCATATCCCAACTAATTTAATTTACAACTGATAAAAAAAAATTATTCTTCAACCTTGCTATCTCACTACTGCCATAAGCTTTTGCTAGCTCGATCAATCATAATCTGGAATCCTAGCTCGAACATTGAACTGGGAAACCTCGCTATCAACCGTATTCTTCTTAACTGTAGATTACATAAAAAGATTCGCAAGAGTGAGCTAACTAGCTCAGCAAGTCATATTATCAATAACTGAGGTTAAACAATAATAAACGAGGTGATTCAAAAGAATCAAGTTTCCTGTTAAACAGTCAATAGAATTGGATATTCATTTTAAGTTTTTAAAACCAAGGTTAGGCTGCTGATCAGTCACGCACTAACTCCGAGCAAAGCACACAGCACTGCTCTAACTACTGGATCCAAGGCACACATTGGCCTAACTTGACCATCGATATGGTCTGACCACGAATCTGGTCCACACAAAGAAAACTATCCAATTCTAAAGTATTTCAATATGATAAACAATAGAGTTCAATAAAACCAGATCATAATCAATAACCATAAAACATTTGTAAAAGAGCATGGTAAAAGTTCATAGTTACCAAAAAGGGTATGTCAAAATACATAAAAGAAGTGGCCTCCAGCCGGTAGGATAATCGGATATTAGATGAATAGTGTTTTTACAAGGTTTTAGTACTTTGATATCACAAGGTATGGTTGAGTATAAAAGTTTCTGTATGTGTAAACAATTCTGTTCCAGTGTTTGGTATATATGATGGATATATATTTGTGGAGTAGTATCTTATTTGTGTGGTTTAGTATATGGTAAATCAACAACATATGGTTTACAAAGAATAAGGCTTACGGCTCAAAGATCAAATGATGTGGCTCAGGTTCAAGGCTGAAGGATTCAAAATGTGTACAGTATAAAACATAACTATTTTGGGTATTAACAATATGTCACAAGAGAATTTAGAAATATTTGCATTGTATTTTGAGAAAGGTTTAGAAATACTTTGTAATAACCCCCAAAATTTTCACCTTTTTATAACCCTTATGAATAGTGTTTTAGCTGAATGAGAAAACTTTTCATTCCACACTATGTAGGGGTTCTGTTATGGATATTCTGAGATTTTATTAGTACTCTATATGGTATATAAGTGTATGTAAAGATCGTCAGAATCCAATTCCGAACACTTTGACTTTTCCCGGAAATCCACTAGATACGGAAAGAATTGAGTATAAGGTAACAGGATAAAAAGGATTTAAATTAAAGGATTATAAGAGAGGATCATAAAAGGAGTATAATATATTGAGAAATGTTAAGGGAACCTAAGTAATAAGATCCCGGGTATGATCCCTCAAACAATAAACGAAAACAAAAGTTAAGCGAACCGTATAACAGATCAGCGGTCATTAGGCAAACAATTAGGAAGTTAATCAAAGGGATTAGAGAGGATGATATCACCCAACCAATGAGAAGAGGACAAGGAGGGAAAGATGACATCATAGCATGACATAAGCATGACATGGGAAGGAAGGAAATGTGGTGGAATATTAACCACACAAAATCAAGGGTAAATGGGTAATTGACCTAAAATAAAACAAATCTAATTTCATCCACCAAGCCAAACAAATCATTTCTCATCAAAACAAAATTTTATTCTTCATCACCAAGGCTTGCTCTCGGCTTTTGCCATTTTCAAGTGAAAGGAATTTCAAAACTCAAGATCAAGGCTTCCTAAATTGGTAAGATAATTCCCTAGTCATCCTTATGCATAGTTATGGCTATCTTACGAGTTTAAGCCTTCAATTCTTTCTCAATCTTCTTCAAGAAATCAATGAAGAAGACAATGAATAGTGATTTCAAAGTTTTTAACTTGATTTTTTCTTGTTTTCCTTTAAGATCCAAGCATCCCTAAGACTTCTCAAGGCTTCTTAAGGCTTCCTAGCTACTCCCACCACTTCAAGGAAGGTATATCATCTCCAAACCCTAGATTCCTTTGTATAATAAGATGATTTTGATTGTTATGGTGAATCTTGTTGTTTTGGTTAAAAGAACTTAAGTATAGTTAAATTCAAGCTTAAGCATAAGTATAAATGTTAATATTGAACTTATTGGGGATGTTATGATGTAATAAGGATGGACTTTAGTTGTATGAATGGATTGGGGTTGAATTGTGATGGTTTTGGAATGGTTTAAATTTGGGAAATCGCGTAAACATAGTCGTCGTAATGTACGATTTACTTTAGACTGGTTTTGTTCATAACATTTGGACCCGAGAACTCCCTACTAGATTATGACCATTGCCATGTTTAGATAGTTCATGTTACGAGCTTCGTTTTGATATGTAGTTCGTTTGATTCCGATGCACGGTTTAGGAGAAACGACCGTTTTAAGTAACGGCATTTCGCGAACGAAATATTTCCCCTCGCCTTACTTTGAAACATAGGTTAAAGACCAAAAAGGGTTAATTAATGTATGAAACAATTATGGCAAGAGTGTTAGGCAGTTGGTAAGACACTCGCGAAGGAATCGCCTTAAAACTCGTAATGGTTAAATTATTAAAAATGGTGGAGCCGAGGGTACTCGAGTGACTTAAGAGAATCAGTAAGCGCAAAACAAGCGTTAGAGTCTAAGTTAGTTAAAGTATAGATTTACAAGTGACTTTGGTTTAATTCCAACTTACTTGTTGTTTATAGGTTACCAGACTCGTCCCGAGCCTTTTATCACCCCCAGTCGCTCAGGCAAGTTTTCTACCCGTTATACTGTTGTTGTGATGTATATGTGTATATGCATGATCTTGCGATAAATGCATATTTGTTATTAGCAAGTTCTTGCGATATATTGTAGCATGTGATATGGTATATATGCATGCCTGTTTCATATTCTTGGATTATATATCTGTTGGTTAAAATGCTTACAGTTGCATAATACCTATGCTAGAGATAAGCGGTATTGAGTTTACCCTTAGTATAGGGGATCAAAAGGTGAACATATTTCTAAACCGGGAGTCGATGTTCCCGAGTATAATATATATATATATATTTTTATATATATATGGTTATAGTTTTCAAAACTATTAATCGAATAAGGTTTATTCGATAACTTTAACTTTATTTTATTATTGAATATTATTTTGAATATTCATCCGAGGACTTATGACTCCTTTATTTTATTATTGAATATTATTTCGAATATTCATTCGAGGGCTTATGACTCAGTTATATTATTAATGATTATTAATTGAATATTCATTTGAGGATGTATGACTCCGTTATTTTATTTAATAAATATTATTTATAATATTCATTCGAGGTATTATGACTCCGCTTGTTATTTAATAATATTCTTTATTTTATTAAAGAATAATGTTTCGATAATCAAACTTATTTTCGATTATTCAAATAAAGATAGTACTTTCGTATAAGTATATCTTTGGTTATTTAATACTCATTTCAAGTATAAGTCTTACAACTTCTACTTCAATTATTTGTATAAAGATTATTCTTTATGGGAATATTATTTAAATAATAATATTCAGTCATTTTCTAAATATATTGGGACTGATTTACTTCATTAAATCAGCATTACTCCAAACACTCTTTAAAGTGTTTTCGAGTCTTCAAAATGATTTTTAAAAGTTAGAGCGGATCCCAAAACTCATTTTTATATTTAAGATCTTCCTTTTAAAAAGGGGATTTAAATACTCGCTCAAAACCTGAGGGATCCGGCTCTATGGTGTATTTTATATTCGTAACAAGGTTGCAGTTTTGGTAAATGAATTGATTACTTACCCAACATTCGGGAAGTAAGTCCATCTATCGAGTCGGCATAAGCAACATGGGCTCAGTGGGCGTCCATGATAGTGTAAGTGGCTCAGTGGGAGTCCATCAAATGCATAAGTGGTTGAGTGGCAGTCCAGCATAAGGTCCTATTACGACCAGGGTAATGACCAGTGGGGAATTCGTCCATCTACTGGTAGAAAAGGTTACGTATTGGTATCTTTGCCTGATCATCAAGATATCGGGTTTATGCCACAATTCTTTTTCCCTTCCAAAAATTCATTGGATGTTACAAACTCTGTTCATACTTTACATGACAGAGGTTTTCAGGGACTGTATAAGGAAGTTGTATATGTGGATATATATATCGGAACTTAATGAAGTATATCATAACTTCATTTCCTTCTATACTACTTCAAAGATTTAATCTATTCAAATCTGTCTTGTAGTCTCATCTATGTGATGAACTGTTGAAAGCTCGTTATACTTTGAACAGTGGTAGTTCAAGTAACTTTATAATTGATATAAGTATAATGAAGTATTTGGTAACTTCATCCCTTGTTTTTACTTATATCTAGTAAGTAATTATCTTACACATGATAAAAGATTCTAGTAAGTATCCATTTAGATACTTGTATTATTGTTATCACTATATATTATCTTGCGAGCTGTAAGGCTCACTCTTGCTTTATTTCTTCATCATACAACAACAGTTAGGAAAGATGGCCAGACTCCAGCAGACCCAGCGCAAGCGCGTGGGAAGCGTCCCGCGTCTTCCCGTTGATGTTGTAGCTGCTATAGCTGCAGAGGTAGATCTATTGGTAGATCAGGCATTCTACTTTTGAGAATCAAATTATGTATAATTATAACTTGTGGCAGATAATGGAAATTAACTGTAAATTTATCAAGTAATCATTTTGGGTTGTAATAACTTTTAATTGTGGATTCAAGGACTTGTACTTATTTCAATTTCATCTCTGAGACTATAACTGGTTGTGGTATGTGTTAGTGTGGGGTCACAGCATAAGGTTATTTATTATTAATTAAGTGAAGTGATATTGTGGAAAGAAAGACCGTGATGACCCGGATCCCTGACCCCGGATCTGGGGGTGTTACAGAAATGGTATCAGAGCTAAGCGTTATAAACCTCAGAGATGATGCGACGATATAATAACAAACTCACAAAGATAATAAGAACTCTTGCCAAGTTCATGGTCGGATTACTTAAAGTAGTGCTGATAGTTAAAACCCTTACGGGAACCCTTATAAGTATCATTATAGTAACTTAGCTCGTTTAATGTGTAGGCGCCTGAGATAGAGGACCCTGAGATGTTCGAGCGTGAGCATGATGAGGCACTGCTAGATGTTGAGGATCAGGAGGAGCCTGAGATGGAGGAGGATGAGGAGGACCCCTCAGAGGAGTCAGAGACGGAGGTCATTGCTATTTCAGATGAGGAGGACCCCTCAGAGGAGTCAGAGACAGAGGTCATTGCTATTCCAGATGAGGAGGACCCGGATGAGGTCCCAGTAGCTGAGGAGCGTGTCGGACCTATGGTAGTGTATGCTGGTACCCCTTTACCCACACTTCCGGTGGTCAGAGCTCCTACCCCTCCACCACTATCTTGGATCCCTTATGATGACAGCTCAGAGACCCATACTTCCGAGCCTAGGCAGACTGAGGAGGCACCTCCAGCGGCTCCGGATTCACCACCTCTTGACCCTGCCCACAAGCAGTCTTCGTTAGCCCACGGCTATGTTCAGGATGTACTGAGGACCCGAGTGGCTGTTGCCGAGGCCCGACTGGATGAGGCCAGGAGGGAGTTGGATGCGGAGAGGGCGGGCAGGCGTACCCGAGCTTATGAGACTAGGGCTTCTATACCCCGATCCTTGAGGAGGGAGCTTACGGGGATAGAGCTCACGTCCCGAGCGAGGCTCAGATCGCTCCAGGGGGACAGGCATGGTAGGATCTCCAAGCGGCAGGCCGACTATATCTTCCGTCGTGCGATGGAAAGGGTATGGGAGCTGACCCGCTCCGGTGTGTGATTCAGGATTCACGATGGAATAGTCTAGTTGTCTAGTTAGCCGAGGCCTAAGAGCCAATTTTCCGGGATAGTTGACTTGTATATAGCATCCCTTTTTCTGACTAGACAGATAGACTCTTGTGTATCACTTTTGGGACAGATGGCTGTAGCACTGTTGTACTTTTGACCAGATCAAACTATGTATTTCTCGCATTATGTATATATTTGTTTCCTTTCGGTTCAGTTCCTTAGTGACGAGATCACTGTTTTTATCATTATTATTACTGCACTTCGTATTAGAACTGTCATAAAATAATAAAATTGCGAGATATATTCTCCCCATTATAGAATTGTGCAAGACACAATGTTGTGTATGATTGTGACCTAACATTGATTTTCCCAATAATTTTTTTTATTATCAGTATCATGCCGCCAAGAAAGATTGGAACTAGGGCGAACCCTGGATCTGAGGACCAGGGAAGCCATAATCAGGACAATAGAAACCAGCAACACAGTGAAGAGAAAGATGAGGATTATGTGGAACAGGATGACTCCCTGTATGAAGAGGAAGAGGAAACCTATGATGTTGAGGGATTTGAGATAGAGGCTGAAGAAGGAGAAACTGAGGTTGAGCAACCAGTACCAAACCCAGGCATGGATCCCATGGGCCAGTTCATGCAACTCCTATGGCAGAACTTGGAACGTCAACCCAACCCACCCCTCAAGGAAATAACAATGTTGTGGCAAACTCTTTCAGGGCTTTTAAGTCCCTTAAGCCCCCTGAGTTCCACGGATCAGCCGACCCAATTGAGGCAAGGGCATGGTTAAAGGAAATGGAGAAATCCTTTGAGATTCTGAGTATCGATGAGGCACAGAAGACTGTATTTGCTACCTACCTTCTGAAATGAGAGGCTAACTACTGGTGGGAGGCCAAGAAAAACATGGAGACATATGCTATTATAACCTGGGAGAGATTCAGTCAGTTGTTTCTGGGAAAGTATTTCCCGAGGTTTATGGAAAACCAGATGGAGCTCAAGTTCTTGGAGCTAAAGCAGAATAACTTATCAGTAGCAGAGTACGAAGCGAAATTTACTGAGTTATCAAGGTTTGTGCCAGAGTTTGTGAGCACCGAGGAAAAGAAAGCTAGGAGGTTTCAGCAGGGACTGAAACCGTGGATTCAGAATAGGGTGGCAATCCTCGAGCTTACGGATTATGCCACTCTGGTGCAAAAGGCAATGATTGTAGAAGCCGGAAGTGAACAGATGCAGAAGGAAAGAGAGAAGAAGGGAATAAAGAGGAAAAGTATGAGCATGGGTGGAGGTTCCGCAGGAAGAAGCTTCCCAACTAGATTTAATCGAGGGGCAGTGTCCCTACCGGGAAAGAACACTGGGTTTAAGCGGCCAATGAGCGTGAGTGTGAGCCAGAGCGTCCAGAAGTCAAGAATGTCCTATTCCAACCAGTCTCGATCCCCATTTCCAGCCTGTAACACATGTGGAAGGATGCACACTAGGGAGTGTAAAGGAAAGCCAGTAACCTGCTTTAAGTGCGGTCGGGAAGGTCACTATTCAACTAAGTGCCCATCATCAACCCCTGCCATCATTCCAATCACCACTTGTCATCAGTGTGGACGCCCGGGTCATTGGAAGAGGGAATGCCCAATGAACAAACCAGCAGCTTCGGGAGCAAGCAGGGCTGCCTCCAATAAGCCACCTACTGCAAGGACTTTCAACATGACAGTCCAGGATGCTATGAAAGATTCAGATGTGATAGCAGGTACCCTTTCTCTAAATTCAGTCAGTGCAAATGTTTTATTTGATTCGGGAGCAACTAAATCTTTTATATCAAGGGACTTTGCGCGTAAATTAAGACTTAAAGCTGAACCCTTGATAGAACCCTTACAAGTAGAAATAGCCAATCATGAAATTATTCCTGTTAACCAAATTCACCCCGCCTGTAAGATAGGCATAGGGGAGCAATCTTTTAGTGTTGATCTGATTCCTTTTAAATTAGGGGAGTTTGATGTAATTTTGGGAATGGACTGGCTATCTAGCAATGATGCTCCAATAGACTGTAAAGGGAAGAAAGTTAAGTTAAATATCCCAGGGAAGAAAGAAGTTATATTTAGAGGAAAGAGGCAGACACAGAAATTTTTGACTATGGCCCAGGCCAGAAGGATGCTACGAAAAGGAAATGAGGCCTACCTAGCCTATGTGGTGGACACGCAGAAGGAGGTGCCCAACTTACAAGATATTCCAGTAGTCAACGAATTTGAAGATGTATTCCCACAAGACCTTCCGGGATTACCACCCGATAGAGTGATTGAATTTGCTATTGAAGTGGCCCCCGGGACGGTGCCAGTTTCAAAAGCACCTTACCGGTTAGCCCTGTTAGAAATGAAGGAATTAGCTATCCAATTGCAGGAACTCTTGGATAAGGGTATGATAAGACCCAGTGTGTCTCCATGGGGAGCACCAGTTTTATTTGTTAAGAAGAAAGATGGGAGCATGAGGCTGTGCATCGACTATCGAGAGTTGAACAAGCTAACCATAAAAAACAGATACCCATTACCTAGAATAGACGATCTGTTCGACCAGCTAAAGGATGCTGTTTTTCTTCCAAGATCGACTTGAGAACTGGATATCACCAACTAAAGATTAAACCCGAAGATATTTCCAAGACAGCATTCCGTACCAGATATGGGCATTATGAGTTCTTGGTAATGTCCTTTAGATTAACCAACGCCCCAGCGGCTTTCATGGATTTAATGAATAGAGTATTTAAGAAGTACTTGGACAAGTGTGTGATAGTTTTTATCGATGATATTTTGATCTACTCAAGGACTGAGGCAGAACATGCAGAGCATTTGAGGATAGCTCTAGGAATACTCAAAGAGGAACAGTTATATGCCAAATTCTCGAAGTGTGAATTCTGGCGGAATGAAGTACAGTTTTTAGGACATGTGATCAATAAAGAAGAAGTATTGGTCGACCCCTCCAAGATAGAGGCGGTCTCAAATTGGGAAAGGCCAACCACACCCACAGAGGTAAGGAGTTTCATAGGATTGGCCGGCTACTATCGTAGATTTGTACAGGACTTTGCGAAGATCGCAGCCCCTTTGACACGACTTACTCATAAGACAGAGAAGTTTGAATGGACGGAGAAATGCGAGAACAGTTTTCAGGAATTAAAGAAAAGGTTGGTAATGGCCCCGGTGTTGGCATTGCCGGACGGAAAAGGAGATTTTGTGATATATAGTGACGCGTTGCATAAAGGATTAGGGTGTGTGCTTATGCAGCACGGTAAAGTGATTGCGTATGCGTCGAGACAACTGAAGGAATACGAGATTAGATATCCTACTCATGACCTTGAGCTCGCGGCAATAGTATTTGCCTTAAAAATTTGGAGGCACTACTTGTATGGAGAGAAGTGCGAGATTTTCACAGACCATAAGAGCCTCAAGTACATATTTATGTAGAAAGAGCTCAACATGCGCCAGAGGAGATGGTTAGAACTAATCAAGGACTATGATTGTGAGATTCTCTATCATCCGGGGAAAGCCAATGTGGTGGCTGATGCCCTTAGTAGAAAGGAAAGACTCAGAATGATAACGACTTCGGAAGAATTGATAAGGGATTTTGAGAGAATGGAAATAGAAGTAAAGGTAACCGGAACCGGAACTGAAAAGCTTTTTGAGATCTCAATGCAGCCAGAGTTATTGGAAAAGATCAGATTGTGCCAAGAGAAAATAATGAATGAAGGCAGAGAGTCAATGACTGGAGAGGAGATCCATACTGAGAAAGATGATAAAGGGATAATGAGGTACTCCTACCGGATTTGGGTTCCGAATGTTCAAGAACTTAAAGATGAGATTTTGGATGAAAGCCATAGTTCAAGGTATTCCATTCACCCGGGAAGTACCAAGATGTATAGGGATTTGAAGGAATATTATTGGTGGCCCAACATGAAGAGGGACGTAGCAGAATGGGTAAATAAATGTTTGACTTGCCAAAGGGTAAAGGCAGAGCACCAGAGACCCAGTGGACTTTTACGACCCCTGGAGATTCCCGAATGGAAATGGGAACAGATAGCGATAGATTTTGTTGTTGGCTTGCCAAGGACGAAAGCCAATCATGACGCCATATGGGTAATTATAGACTGACTGACAAAGTCAGCTCATTTCATTCCTATCAATGAGAGATACACAGTCGATAGACTGGTGGACATTTACCTTAAGGAAATAGTGACGCGACATGGAGTCCCAACGTCCATTGTCTCAGACCGAGACCCCAGGTTCAACTCCAGATTTTGGAGGAGCTTTCAAGAATGTGCGGGGACCAAGTTAAATATGAGTACCGCGTACCATCCCCAGACGGATGGGCAGAGTGAAAGGACCATCCAGACACTAGAGGATATGTTGAGAGTCTGTGCAATTGACCTTAAAGGAAGTTGCGATGACCACTTTCCGTTGATCGAGTTTTCTTATAACAATAGCTTTCATGCTAGCATAGGAATGCCGCCTTATGAGGCCCTGTACGGAAGAAGGTGTCGATCTCCCTTATACTGGGATGAAGTAGGAGAGCGGAAGATGCTCGGACCCGAAGTGGTCCAAAGGACCAAAGACATAGTGGATCTTATCAGAGGACGGCTTATAGCAGCCCAAGACAGATAAAAGAAATATGCAGACCTAGCCCGAAAGGACATGGAATATGAAGTCGGGGACTTAGTACTGCTAAAGGTATCCCCTTGGAAGGGATTAATGAGGTTCAGAAAGAAAGGAAAACTAAGCCCAAGATACATTGGACCTTTTGAGATATTAAGACGGATTGGAAAGTTAGCTTACGAGCTAGCCTTACCCCCTAACTTGCAACAAGTTCATAATGTGTTCCATGTGTCAATGCTAAGGAAGTATCATCGGGATGCCAGACACATAGTGGAGTACGAGCAGGTGGATATGCAACCAGATCTGACTTACGTGGAGAAGCCAGTAAGGATTATCGATAAGAAGGAGCAGGTGCTTCGGAACAAAGTAATCAAGCTAGTCAGAGTGCTATGGCAGAATCATAATGTGGAAAAATCAACTTGGGAACTAGAGAGTGCGATGCTAGAAAAGTACCCCCATTTGTTTTCTATTTGATTTTGGGACGGAATCCTTTTAAGGAGGGGAGACTGTAATAACCCCCAAAATTTTCAACTTTTTGTAACCCTTATGAATAGTGTTTTAGCTGAATGAGAAAACTTTTCATGCCACACTATGTAGGGGTTCTGTTATGGATATTCTGAGATTTTATTAGTACTCTATATGGTATATAAGTGTATGTAAAGATCGTCAGAATCCAATTCCGAACACTTTGACTTTTCCCGGAAATCCACTAGATACGGAAAGAATTGAGTATAAGGTAACAGGATAAAAAGGATTTAAATTAAAGGATTATAAGAGAGGATCATAAAAGGAATATAATATATTGAGAAAGGTTAAGGGAACCTAAGTAATAAGATCCCGAGTATGATCCCTCAAACGATAAACGAAAACGAAAGTTAAGTGAACCGTATAACAGATTAGCGGTCATTAGGCAAACAATTAGGAAGTTAATCAAAGGGATTAGAGAGGATGATGTCACCCAACCAATGAGAAGAGGACAAGGAGGGAAAGATGACATCATAGCATGACATAAGCATGACATGGGAAGGAAGGAAATGTGGTGGAATATTAACCACACAAAATCAAGGGTAAATGGGTAATTGACCTAAAATAAAACAAATCTAATTTCTTCCACCAAGCCAAACAAATCATTTCTCATCAAAACAAAATTTTATTCTTCATCACCAAGGCTTGCTCTCGGCTTTTGCCATTTTCAAGAGAAAGGAATTTCAAAACTCAAGATCAAGGATTCCTAAATTGGTAAGATAATTCCCTAGTCATCCTTATGCATAGTTATGGCTATCTTATGAGTTTAAGCCTTCAATTCTTTCTCAATCTTCTTCAAGAAATCAATGAAGAAGACAATGAATAGTGATTTCAAAGTTTTTAACTTGATTTTTTCTTGTTTTCCTTTAAGATCCAAGCATCCCTAAGACTTCTCAAGGCTTCTTAAGGCTTCCTAGCTACTCCCACCACTTCAAGGAAGGTATATCATCTCCAAACCCTAGATTCCTTTGTATAATAAGATGATTTTGATTGTTATGGTGAATCTTGTTGTTTTGGTTAAAAGAACTTAAGTATAGTTAAATTCAAGCTTAAGCATAAGTATAAATGTTAATATTGAACTTATTGGGGATTTTATGATGTAATAAGGATGGACTTTAGTTGTATGAATGGATTGGGGTTGAATTGTGATGGTTTTGGAATGGTTTAAATTTGGGAAATCGCATAAACATAGTCGTCGTAATGTCCGATTTACTTTAGACTGCTTTTGTTCATAACATTTGGACCCGAGAACTCCCTGCTAGATTATGACCATTGCCATGTTTAGATAGTTCATGTTACGAGCTTCATTTTGATATGTAGTTCGTTTTATTCCGATGCACGGTTTAGGAGAAACGACCGTTTTAAGCAACGGTATTTCGCGAACGAAACATTTCCCCTCGCCTTACTTTGAAACATAGGTTAAAGACCAAAAAGGGTTAATTAATGTATGAAACAATTATGGCAAGACTGTTAGGCAGTTGGTAAGACACTCGCGAAGGAATCACCTTAAAACTCATAATGGTTAAATTATTAAAAATGGTGAAGCCGAGGGTACTCGAGTGACTTAAGAGAATCAGTAAGCGCAAAACAAGCGTTAGAGTCTAAGTTAGTTAAAGTATAGATTTACAAGTGACTTTGGTTTAATTCCAACTTACTTGTTGTTTATAGGTTACCAGACTCGTCCCGAGCCTTTTATCACCCCCAGTCGCTCAGTCAAGTTTTCTACCCGTTATACTGTTGTTGTGATGTATATGTGTATATGCATGATCTTGCGATAAATGCATATTTGTTATTAGCAAGTTCTTGCGATATATTGTAGCATGTGATATGGTATATATGCATGCCTGTTTCATATTCTTGGATTATATATATGTTGGTTAAAATGCTTACAGTTGCATAATACCTATGCTAGAGATAAGCGGTATTGAGTTTACCCTTAGTATAGGGGATCAAAAGGTGAACATATTTCTAAACCGGGAGTCGATGTTCCCGAGTATAATATATATATTTTTATATATATATGGTTATAGTTTTCAAAACTATTAATCGAATAAGGTTTATTCGATAATTTTAACTTTATTTTATTATTGAATATTATTTTGAATATTCATCCGAGGACTTATGACTCCTTTATTTTATTATTGAATATTATTTCGAATATTCATTCGAGGGCTTATGACTCAGTTATATTATTAATGATTATTAATTGAATATTCATTTGAGGATGTATGACTCCATTATTTTATTTAATGAATATTATTTATAATATTAATTCAAGGTATTATGACTCCGCTTGTTATTTAATAATATTCTTTATTTTATTAAAGAATAATGTTTCGATAATCAAACTTATTTTCGATTATTCAAATCAAGATAGTACTTTCGTATAAGTATATCTTTGGTTATTTAATACCCATTTCAAGTATAAGTCTTACAACTTCTACTTCAATTATTTGTATAAAGATTATTCTTTATGGGAATATTATTTAAATAATAATATTCAGACATTTTCTAAATATATTGGGACTGATTTACTTCATTAAATCAGCATTACTCCAAACACTCTTTAAAGTGTTTTCGAGTCTTCAAAATGATTTTTAAAAGTTAGAGCGGATCCCAAAACTCATTTTTATATTTAAGATCTTCCTTTTAAAAAGGGGATTTAAATATTCGCTTAAAACCTGAGGGATCCGGCTCTATGGTGTATTTTATATTCGCAACAAGGTTGCAGTTTTGGTAAATGAATTGATTACTTACCCAATATTCGGGAAGTAAGTCCATCTATCGAGTCGGCATAAGCAACATGGGCTCAGTGGGTGTCCATGATAGTGTAAGTGGCTCAGTGGGAGTGCATCAAATGCATAAGTGGCTGAGTGGCAGTCCAGCATAAGGTCCTATTGCGACCAGGGTGATGACCAGTGGGGAATTCGTCCATCTACTAGTAGAAAAGGTTACTTATTGGTATCTTTGCCTGATCAGCAAGATATCGGGTTTATGCCACAATTCTTTTTCCCTTCCAAAAATTCATTGGATGTTACAAACTCTGTTCATACTTTACATGACAAAGGTTTTCAGGGACTGTATAAGGAAGATGTATATGTGGATATATATATATCGAAACTTAATGAAGTATATCATAACTTCATTTCCTTCAATACTACTTCAAAGATTTAATCTATTCAAATCTGTCTTGTAGTCTCATCTATGTGATGAACTGTTGAAAGCTCGTTAGACTTTGAACAGTGGTAGTTCAAGTAACTTTATAATTGATATAAGTATAGTGAAGTATTTGGTAACTTCATCTCTTTTTTTTACTTATATCTAGTAAGTAATTATCTTACACATGATAAAAGATTCTAGTAAGTATCCATTTAGATACTTGTATTATTGTTATCACTATATATTATCTTGCGAGCTGTAAGGCTCACTCTTGCTTTATTTCTTCATCACACAACAACAGTTAGGAAAGATGGCCAGACTCCAGCAGACCCAGCGCAAGCGCGTGGGAAGCATCCCGCGTCTTCCCGTTGATGTTCTAGCTGCTATAGCTGCAGAGGTAGATCTATTGGTAGATCAGGCATTCTACTTTTGAGAATCAAATTATGTATAATTATAACTTGTGGCAGATAATGGCAATTAACTATAAATTTATCAAGTAATCATTTTGGGTTGTAATAACTTTTAATTGTGGATTCAAGGACTTGTACTTATTTCAATTTCATCTCTGAGACTATAACGGGTTGTGGTGTGTGTTAGTGTGGGGTCACAACATAAGGTTATTTATTATTAATTAAGTGAAGTGATATTGTGGAAAGAAAGACCGTGACGACCCGGATCCCTGACCCCGGATCTGGGGGTGTTACATACTTGCCTTATCATAATCGATTTCAACTTCACTTATACTTGTCTAATGACCCCATTCAACAATCACTCATCTGTTTCTCTTATGCCTCGCTTCTATCCTCTGATCACTTGCGGTATTTTTTACATGTCAATTCTATTTTCTGATCACCTGCTTCTCTTTCTTACGCCTTTCTTACTCTGCTAGGCATCATAAGTATCTATTAATATTTAACTCATACCATTCTATTCGACATACACTTCTACCTACCCTTCGTTTTACTCAAATCCGATTAACGGATTGAAAGTTACGCTATAAACAAGTAATCACCGAACATATAGACCAACAGTCAACCAACAAGTCACATATAACACATAACACGTTAGATAATCAATGCCATCCCATTTACAAAGAAGTCTCCGGTCATAAACAGGCTTTCGGTTACTTAAAATGATTTTTAAAACATTTTTCGGAATTAAAACGGGTCGTTGGATCAATTTTGGAGTAATAAACAGGGTTCGGTTGGCCAATTCTGGCTCCGAAATAATTTTAGAATAATTATCGAGCCTTGAAAATAATTTAGAATAATATTTTAAAGCTCGAAACTATTTTTCGGAATTTTTAAATCATTTCTAAATAATTAAATCTAATTAAATAAGTAATTAAAATCAATTAATAATTAATTAAATCAATTAATCAATTAATTTTCGAATTAATTGACCAATTAATCAATTAAAAATTAACTGAAATTAATTAACTAATTAATTCAGATTTATTTTTGAATTAAAAATAATTTTCGGAATTAAAATACTAATTTTTAGAATTTTTATAATAAAAATAAATAGGAAATATGATTTTTAAACATTTTTAAAACAGGAATCCAACTTTTGCAAACTCTGGAAAGTTCAGGGACTGAACTTCATCGTTTTCAAAAGTTGGGGTACTAAACTGCCATTTTCCAGCCCTTCGCCGGAAAACAGTCGGGTTCGCCGGAGAACTCAACTCCGGCCTCCTCCCACCACCAGAAACTCCAGATTTAATCTATACTTCATAAGGAACACAACCATGCCATCAATTCATTCTAATCATCCCGGAATTAGCCGGAAAATGATCAAGAATCTCGCCGGTTTCCGGCGAGTTTGACGAAAACTTTAAAACCTAACTCCCTCTTTTACAGAACTCGTTGATTCATGAAACTTATACGACTAGATTGTAAATTTCACAGAGAACACAACCCACTATAACACAACATCAATCTATCACAGAATAAGAAACCCCCAAATTTCAATTAAGAACATTCATACGGGTTATAAACCCTAATTTTAAAATTCGAAAATCAAACTCAAATTTGAACATGTTATTGAACTCCAAATCAGACGTATAACATATGAAAATCATCAGGAAAACAAGCTCTACAACATGCAATCATCAAATCATACAAACAATCATCCGAACAAAAATTCATATTTTTTAATAATTTTAATTCGAAAATAAATAAATTTTCAGAAAATAAACCTTTGGTTCTGCAGTGAAACAAAGCTCAGAATCTGATAAAACACTTCAAATCCTTCGTTTTGGTTACTCAAGCTTTGAAAACAGAGATCGGTAACGCCTTCATTTTGTTGTTTGATTCTTATAACAGTTTATGTAATTAGGGTTTTTCTCTGAAAATTATAGAATTAACTATCTGCAAATGATTTTGATACGAAATAAAATACGGTAAAAGGCCATTTATAATTACGGAAAATTAGTATCCCGTTGGATCATTTCGGATATATAATGGTACATTTATTTGTAAAAACTGATCCAAACGGTATCAGTTTTCGAGATAATTATCCAAACCAGTACAATTTGTACTGCGGTCTTGGCCTCAGCGCCTGGTTACACGTATTACGAGGTGATAATTGTGATAGTTTAATAAAAAGCTCCCGTTTCTCGAAAATACGAGTTTTATTGATTTACCGAAACGAATATTGTATCGAAAATGTTGCGCCGGGACCCGCGCAGGACAAACCGTACGCCGGATCGAAAAAGTCGAAACATGGAATATGCTCGGAATATTATAATTAGGTTAGAAAGGAGTTCTCGGAAAAGTTTCGGGTTTTAAAACGTAACAACGGATGACGTCGGTTGGTTCCCGTTTTTATAAAATAGATTTTAAATACTCGGAAAAAGATTTTAGAAATTTCAGAGGATTCTTATAAATCCATAAACCAATATAAAAATAATTAGGAAGATATGACAATTATCTATATTTTATTTTGAACATATAAAAATTAAAATACTCAATTAATATTATTTTTGAATATCCAAGTACAGATAACATTTAACAATTAACTCACAGAATAGATACTGTACACACATAATAATTGTATAATAGCAAAAATAATTACACGATATATCCCGGATATTACAGCTGGTGTGTGAGTGAATTTTTGATCTTTGTTAATCTAAAATTACACAAACCAATCTTAATTATACCTTCTCTGATTTCTTATAACTGTTCAAGCAAAAACAAACACAGAATAGTAAACAGTGTTGCACTACAAGTTCACAGATTATATATATTCAAGCAAACATGATGCATAGACTCAGTATACCTATCAAATAGACAAGTAGAGATTGGAGTCAACAAGACATTTCTTATCCAGATTCAATGTATTCAGCTTAAGACTGCAATTAGGACAGCCTGCAAATTCATTTGGTCACACATTTATACAGACTTAATATCTAAATAATCTTAGATCAATTAGGTAGATTATGATCAGACTAATGTTACACAGTATGATCAAAGATAATTATAATTAACATGTTAATAGTTCTGTTTAACCAAGTAACCAAGCATCAAGTGGTAGCATGTTCAGGGTCCAGTTCACACAGATTTTATCACTTATAGAGATAACAGACCAGGTTCAAGTTTTAATCTTGATTATACATTTGGATCTTGACAGAGAATGAAGGAAAAAGTTTGTTTTATTTTTAAAGGAAAGTGCTAGTAGAGAACTGTTAAGACAGAACTGTGATTTATCAATCCAAGACAGATCACTTTTAAAGTACTATTGAAAAATAATGTATATTAGCTGTGTCAAAAAATCAAGTAATATACTTTAATAACACACGAATCATAAGCACATGTACTTATAGTTCTGCAAAGATTAATTAGGTACTAAGAGCACACATATATATATTGTTTTGCAAAGCTCAATCAGATAATTAGATCACAAATATAAATAGTTGTGTTAAAAACTTAATCCAACAGGATTTATATCTAGGTAACTTCATCATTAGACATATAAGAATTCATTAAGTACACTGAGTTATTAAGGAACTTACTGACTTTCTTGGACTTAAATGTATCAACAATCAATCTGTTATTAGTGAAGCTTATACCAAAACCCCATAAATGACCAAGCAAATAGACCTTAATTTAAACAATTTCACAGAGATTCTGAAACAAACATTTTCACAGTTTTTAACTTTAACCAAGCATGTTCTTTAACAGATTATTATACACGAATTTATCACTTTAAGCAACCATTAAGATACAGTTCAGATTAATTAACAAAATTTCTTGACTGAACTTCATAGCCAACAAGTAATCTCCAAACCAACAGGAAATCACAAATCCAACAGTTAATCACACATCCACCAGATAACACAAATTCAACAGATAATCACAAATCCAACAGATAACATAAATCCACCAAATAACACAAATCCAACATATAATCCGAAATTTATACCTTTAATTCGATCAAACACAGAATAGAATCAAAACACAGTTTCATCGAAAATATATCACAGAACATTCATCTCACAAAGATACGAATTAATCAGATAACATTCGATTTAACTTCAGTCAAGTCCCTTAACCAAAAAAATCAATCAAATTAGACTGAAAAGATTACAAAATTCTCACCTGAGCCTAGAGTCTGGCCTGACTCATAGGATTTACCTGGTTGACTCAGTCGCAGACTGAGTCAACTTTCTATTCATGTTTTTCCATCGCATGCAGCCTTCAAATCTTATTTTCAGAGAAGATATTGCACTTACCATTCTTCTCCTGTCATAAAACTTGAAAACACGTTAGGTTTTCATTAAATCGATGAATCAACAAGAAAAATGAGTGTATATATATAAATCAATCGATTTAATGTTTGATTTGATGATTCTCGTTCGATTTATATAGAAATTGTCAATTTTTATCATCTAAATTGATATGATTTACCAACCCAAACAACTGTTTTCATCATATATTTTAGAGGTATGATGATTATATATATATATGCATAGTATCTGTAAGAATTCATCGAAGATTTGAAGGGAAAAATGAAGAAATCAATCTAGGCTTCTTCGAAAGAGGCAGAGAGAAGAAGAGAGGCGAGAGAGAGTTTAGAGATTAGGGTTATGAATTGAACTGAGAGCGTGCACTGTACAAACAGTGTTTCACTTATATATTTTATGGAATAAACGAACGAGATTAATTAGGGTTAGTAATGGACGGTTGAGATTAGAAGGTGTTTTTAGAATTTGTTTTTTTTTTATTAAATGGGCTGGGCTGATTTGAAAATAGATAAACCTCCTTTTTTTTTAAATATTTGGGCTGGATTTGTTTGATTGCGCCGGATAAGAAAAATCCAGAAAATATATTTGAAAAAGAATTAATATAGCTAGATTATTATATATATATTTATCCTTATATAATTTTTCAAAAAATTATATATATATAAATATCACAGAAATATATATATACTAAAATAACATATATTTATTGATATATCTTTAGGAAAATATATGAGACTAAATATATATATATATATATTTAAGAACAAAATAGATATATATATATATAAGAATATATATCTGAATAACTGAAAATAATAATCACTTTATATAAGAAAGACTTCTATATATTTATAAATCTCATGGAATAATAAATATTCACTCGATTAAGTTTATTTTCCCGGTTAATCTAGGCTATTTAAGTTATCTTAACCCGATCAATAAATTTCTTTATTGACAAATCTGAGTTTCAGATAAACTTAATAACTTGATCGGGAGAATATCCTTATCGTTGAGACTTCTTTATAATTCTCAACTGTTATTTATATAAACCATTATTTCACAAATTCCAACATTCCTAAATCCAAGCGGAGTTTATTGAATCTTTCGGAATTTAATGGTTTTTTAAATATGTCATCGAGATTGATCTCAGTATCAATATGAGTTATTTTTATATCGCCTTTACTGACATGATCACGTAAAAATGATGTCTCACATCTATATGTTTAGATCTAGAATGTAATACAAGATTCTTGCTAAGATCAATAGCACTCGTATTATCACATAAGATTGAGATCACATCAAATTTTATATTATAGTCAGCTAGTGTTTTTTTCATCCACAGTTTTTTAGCACAACACTTTGCAGCTGCTATATACTCAGCCTCGGTTGTTGAGATGGATACGGAATTTTGTTTCTTTGAAAACCAAGAAACTAGACATCCACGGAGAAACTGACAAGTATCACTAGTACTTTTTTTGTCGGCTAAATGCCCGGCATAGTCCGAATCAGAAAAATATACTAAGTCAAATGGTATTCCTTTTGGATACCAAAGACCAACATCAGTAGTTCCTTTAAGATATATCAATATCCTTTTTACCGTGGATAAATGAGATTCTTTAGGTGCTACTTGAAACTAGCACACTTACAAACACTATATTGAATATCGGGACGACTTGCAATTATATAGAGCAAGCTACCAATTATTCCTCGATATTTCTTTGTGTCTACGGGAATTCCTTTTGGATCTTCCGTTAATTTATTGGATATAGACATACGAGTAGATATGGGTTTGGCATTATCCATTTCGAATTTTTTCAACATCTCTTTACAATACTTGGATTGAGAGATATGGATGCCTTCATCAAATTGCTTTATTTGCAATCCCAAAAAGAAGTTTAATTCTCCCATCATACTCATCTCGAATTCTTTACTCATATTTTCAGAGAATTCTTTACATAGTGCATCATTTGTTGATCCAAAAATGATGTCATCTACGTATATTTGTACAAGCAATATATCATCTTTTTCTTGCCTCTTAAATAAGGTTTTATTGGCCGTTCCCATCTTAAATTTATTTTCTAGTAGGAACTTGCTCAACCTTTCGTACCATGCTCTTGGGGCTTATTTTAAGCCATATAGAACTTTATATAATTTATAGACATAATTGGGATGTGTTGCATCTTCAAACCCAGGAGGTTGTTTCACATATACTCCCTCTTCCAAAATCCCGTTTAAGAATGCATATTTCACATCCATTTGATAGACTTTGAAATTTTTATGACAAGCATAATCCAATAGCATTCTAATTGATTCAATTCTTGCTACGGGTGCATATGTTTCATCAAAGTCTATACCTTCCATTTGGGTATATCCTTGTGCAACTAATCTTGCTTTATTTCGAACTACCGTTCCATTCTCATCTAATTTATTTTGAAATACCCATTTTGTACCAATTATGGAAGTATCATGAGGCTTAGGGACAAGTTCCCACACTTTACTACGAGTAAATTGGAGAAATTCATCTTGCATAGCAGAAGTCCAATCATCGTCTAATAAAGCCTCTTTCGTGGTCTTAGGTTCTATATGAGATAGAAAACTAAGATGATTCACAACGTTTTGAACTTGTGACCGCGTTTGAACTCCCTTCCTTAAGTCTCCAAGTACATTATCTAATGGATGACTTTTTATAGTGGGAATTGCTTGAGGAAGTTCATCTTCCTTTTTGTCCAATTCTAATGGATTCTTATGTACGGGAGTCCCGAGATCCATATTTTCGAATTGTCGAATAACCTTTTCAATATCATCTTATTCAACACTTTCTTGGTCAACAAGATCTTTATATTTTGTCGGTGGTTTACTTTCATCAAAAATGACATTCATAGATTCTTCCACCACAAGTGATTTGAGGTTATACACTCGATAAGCTTTACTATTGTTCGAGTATCCAAGAAATATACCTTTATTTGATTTAGGATCAAACTTCGTAAGGTACTCTTTTGAATTTAATATGAAGCACTTGCTTCCGAATACTCGAAAGTAGCTTAGTTTCGGAGTTTTGCCAAAATATAACTCGTAAGGAGTCTTTTATTTTATAGGCCATAGCAAAACCCGATTAAGAATATGGCAAGTGGTTGACATAGCCTCAACCCAAAAATATTTAGGTCGACGATATTCATTTAGCATTGTGCTAGCCATTTCTTGGAGTGTTCTATTTTTCCGTTCAACTACTCCGTTGGATTGAGGAGTGTATGGAGCGGAAAAATTATGTGTGATGCCATGTTCATCACAAAAGTTGGTGAAATTTGAATTCTCAAATTCTTTACCATAATCAGTCCATAAATAGACTATGGTTTTATTTTTTTGATTTTGAATCCCCTTACATAAAGATGAGAATGATTCAAAAGCATCACTTTTGGCTTTGAGAAATTCAGTTCATGTGAATCATGAATAATCATACACAACTACCAACGTATATGAGCAACCTCCGAGACTTTGTATTGGAACTGGACCAATAAGATCCATATATAGTAGTTCGAGAGGTCTCGAGGTAGATACCATAAACTTTGCTTTGTGAGAAGCTCAAATTTATTTACCAACTTTGCAAGCTTCACAAGTATGATCTTTATGATAGTTTAGTTTTGGTATACCTTGGACATGGCCTTTAGTTGATATATTCTTTACCAACTTCATCTTGGCATGTCCTAATCTTGTATGCCATAGCCATGGATCATCATTTATAGTGATTAGGCACATGTTCACTTTCTTGCTCATGTCATATTTTCATAAGGTCTAGTTTGAGGTTGATAATACCTAGAGTTATCATCAAATCTTGATGGACCATGATAAACATTATATCTATTATTAGCATGGTAAGTAGCATAAGCATTTCTACTAAGAGGTTGTTGCCTTCTAAATGCATTACCATTTACATGATATTGTGTGTTTCTATTTTGAAACATAGTTGGTTGATGAGACCATTGTTGCCTTGGATTCTTATATTCCATATTTTTATGAGGCACATGTTTATCATCCTTCTTGTATGATTCCTTGCGAATCCATACATGCTTCCCCTTAATTTCACCATTGTTGAATTTGCAATATTGAATGGTATGTCCCATTTTATTGCAATAAGAATATTTATAAGATGGTGATTCAGGTGAAGTCTTTATTGGTGATACAAATCTCCGAGTATTTCCTTTAGGAGGAGGATTCTTATTATATCCCAAACTTTCATGATTATATGAGGCTTTTGGATGCACCATTTTATCCAACATCTTATTGCCTTTTGTAAATATTTGAATGACTTCTTCAAGATTTTCATTTTCTTTCTTTAAGGCATCAATCTTGTTGTTAAGGATTCTTTCTTGATTTTTTAACTTGAGCTATGAGTTTATAATTTTCTTCTTTTAGCCTTAGATCTTCATCTTTAAGCTCAATGGTTTCTAATAGCTTATTTTCTTTATCAAAATTGTCTTTATAAGATGTTTCTTTATCTTGAACATTTGATTCATTTAGAATCTTTAAGTTCAATAGATCAACATGAAGTTTACAAATATTATCATTCAATTATATCTTTTCACGTTCCATCTCTTCGTCTTTAAGAATTAATGATATATTCTCTATTTCACGATTGAGTATATTTTCTTGAAGTTTATTTACCTCAATCTTGATAAGATGGTTTTTATCTTTTAGAGATGTAATCTCATTTTCATCTTGGAATTTTGAGTCCATCATCCGAGTATATTCTTTATTTTGAGTATGATGAATTTCCTCAATTTTCATCTTCTCGGACCATAATAAGTGAAACCTTTGTTCAACATCTTTATATTTATTTTTATAACTTACTACCAGTTCAATTAAATCATGCTTATTCATATCTATGAGAGATAAACTAGATTTATCTAATAAAGATTTAATTGAGACATAGTTAGATGTTACATCTTGATTTGAAGAGGAGATTTCCGTTGAGGTAGTTTCATCTCCGAAAGCCATTAACCATAGATTGACCACTTCTTCACTAGCTTCTGGAGCTTCTTCATCTTCACTTAGATCCCAACCATTTTCGGCCACGAGACTTCATCCCTTTGAAAGTTTAGGACATTCTCTTTTATAATGACCGGGTTGTTTACACTCGAAACACACATCTTGTGTTTCCTCCGGAGACGGATCTTTAGGTTTTGGAGGAGTGTAAACCGGATGGTTTGTAGAGGCATTGGCATTACTATAGGTATTTATATTTTGATTTCCTTTGCCTTTATTGTAGCTCATTGACGGTTAATTACTCTTATAGTTGGAAGAATAATTTTGAGAGTAATTTGGCCTTCCATTAGAGTTAAAAACTCTTTGTTGATTATTTGATTTTAGGAAGCCTTTTCCGTATCTTTGAGCTTTGCTTTGAAGCACACGACGAAGTTGTCTCGTGAGTAGAGCAATTTCACTCTCATCGAGATTTTGGAGTTCCTCGTTTAACTCCTCGTCGTTTTCATCTTCATCAATTAATATGGCCTTTAGAGCCATATTTTTCTTTTAATCCTCCACTTTTGGAGTAACCATTTCCGGAACATTATCTTCTTCGTAAGCACGAAGATTTCCGAATAGGTTATCAATCTTATACTCATTTAAGTTGTGCATATTGTAACACCCCCAAATCCGGGGTCGGGGATCCGGGTTGTAACGAGTTCCATTTCCCTTAATAATACTTAATCTTAATAATCAACCAACTACTGCGTACTGTGACCCCACAATATACACACACACCACAAGTTATAGTCTCAGAGATGAATATCCAAAAATAACACAAGTCATTTTATTCCACAATTATAAGTCATTACACCTCAAAAGGGTTTCTGAATAAATTTACATATTCTTTGCCATTATTACAATTCATAAATATACATAAGTCTAGTACATCAAAAGTTGAAATCCTAGCCTATTGGTAGATCCTACCTCAGCTACAGCGGAATCAACATCTACTGGAAACTGTGGAACGTTTCCTATCCGCTCACGAATTGGGAGCTTGGTCAAGTTCATCTTGTCTATCTGTTGTTGTGTGATGAAAGAAGAAAGCAAGGGTGAGCAACAAGCCCACTGAATATGTATAATAATTTACAAGGTATGAGTATTCTCATAGTACTCATGAAAGTCTTGGTCAAGTAAAAATGAACCAAGTTTGATATCTTAATGTGACCAAGTGGTAATATATTCAGTATATATGTATATATACTTTTCAAAATCTTGGAAGTCCTCTTCCATGCATAATATACACAGAGTTCCAGTTTATAACTGTATAAAAATATCGTTGCAAGGTGATCTCATATATCTAACCTTGTCTCAATGTTTTTCTGAAAATCTTTATCATGCATAAGATAATCATTAACCAGATATAAGTTGAAAAGATGAAGTTACAAGATACTCCAATATACTTATATCTTTTCCGAATACTACTTGAACTACCACCGTTCAAGGTATAATCAGTTTCAAAAGTTCATCACATAGATGAGAGTACAAGATAAGACTTGAATAGATTCAATCATTGAAATATCATTATAAAGAATAAAGTTACGAGATACTTCATTAAGTCCCGATATATATATACACCTATATATATACATTTCATACACTCCTAGAAAACCTCTGTTATGAAAATTATAAACAGAGTTGCAATATCCAATGAATTTGGAAAGGAAAAAACTTTGGCATATATTTGATATCTTGCTGATCAGGAAATGATACCAATTAAGTCACCTTTTCTATTAGTAGATGGATGAATCCCCCACTGGTCATCACCCTGGCCACATTAGGACCTTATGTTGGACTGCCACTCAGCCACTTACACATTGATGGACTCCTACTGAGCCACTTACACTTTCATGGACGCCCACTGAGCCCATGTTGCTTATGCCGACTCAACTAGATGGACTTACTTCCCGAACGTTGGGCAAGTAATCAAAATATTTTCTCAAAACAGTAACCTCATTGCGAATATAAAATACACCACAGAGTCGGATCCCTCAGGTTTTGAGCGAGTATTTAAATCCTCTTCGAAAGGAAGATCTTAATTCTGAAAATGAGTTTTGGGTTCTGCTCTAACTTTTAAAATCATTTTGAAGACTCCAAAGCATTTTAAAGAATGTTTAGAGTAATGATGATTTAATAAAATAAATCAATCCTGATATATTAGGAAATATCTGAATATTATTATTTAAATAATATTCCCATAAGGATAATCTTTATGAAAATATTTGAAGTAGAAGTTTTAAACCTTATACTTGAAATGAATAATAAATAATAGAAAATATACTTATACGAAAGTACGATCTTTATTTGAATAATCGAAAATAAGTTTGATTATTATTCACACCATCGAATATACCTTATTCGATTAATAGTTATATAAAACTATATATATATATATACTCGGGAACATCGACTCCCGGTTTGGAAAAATGTTCACCTTCGGGTCCCTTATACCAAGGGTATACGCAACTACTGCTTATCTCTAGCATAGGTATTATGCAGTTTATAAGCATTTGAATTGATAATAAAATATCAAGATTACGAAACAGGCATGCATACATATCATATCAACATGCTCCAATATATTGCAAGATTTGCTAATAACAACCATGCACTTATCACAAGATAATGCATATACACATATACATCACTACAACAGTTATACGGGTAGAAAACTTGTCTGAGTGTTCTGGGATAGACTTAAGCTTAGAGTGGGTCCGGTAACCTATGAACAATAACATAATCCGGAATTAGACCACGGTCGCTTAAGAAACTATTCAAAACTCACTCATACCCTAACGGTCGCTTATACGCTTAACGATTTGCGTTAATCGTTTGCGTACCCTCGGCTCCAATTTTAATAAATTAACCGTCAGTGGAAGTGTGTTGAATCAATAGCAGACAATAAGCGTCTTTATTATGGACGCTTTATTCTGTCTCCACTTATGAAAGGTCAAGCTGACACAATTGGCATCGCGATGCGCAGAGCTTTGCTTTATGAATTTTAAGGTGACTCTTTCGCGAGTACTTTACCAACTGCCTAATCCACCTTACATAATTGTTTTGTGTTGCGATTAATCATTTACGGGTCTCAATTATGTTCTCAAAGTTACTCGAGGTTTTGGGGTCATTTCTCCTAAACCGTAAATCGGATATAAGCGAATGACATATCAAAACAAAGCTTGAATCATAAACTTTCTAAGCATGGTAATGGTATGTTCATGGCAGTGAGTGTTCGGGTGCAAAAGTCATGCACAAAATAGTCTAAGGAAAATTGGGCATTACAACAGCTATAACTTAGCGAATCACAAATTTTACCAAATCAATTCAATATCAAACCACCACCATTCAACACAATTCCACCATCATTCAACCACAATACAAGATCATTCAACCATAACTCAAGATCTCAACTTATTCATCTAAACCAAGTCAAAATGTGACCAAGAACTTCAAATCCAACAAGTATCACTCCTAACTCCAAAATCAACAAAACCACTTACTAAATAAAGCTCTAAACATGATTACACACCCATTACACTAACCCATCATCTAAATATTAGGAAATCCAAACAAAGAAAACTTAAGACTAAGATGATGAAGAGTTATACCTTCCTTGAAGCTTTTAATCCCTGAAAGATCCTTGGAATGCCCATGGAAGCCTTGATCTATGCTTAAGCTACCTTGACCTTACAAATAAAATCAAGAATCAAAAATTTGTTCTTGAAAGTTACTATTCACCCTAAACTTTTAGGAATTGTTTAACTAGGTAAACCTTGGATTCTTGGATCCAAACTTATAGCATAACTAAGTTATGAAATATAGGATCCAAAGAAACAAACCTTGCAATTTTCCATGGCCTACAGCTTGAGTTTTGAAAATCTATTTCACCATTTTTATGAAAAGGCCAATTGGAAGAAGAAGAAAATGGGGGAGAGCTTTTTCTTGCTTGGTTTTCCTTGGGAAATGAGAAAGAAATGCTTGGTGGAGGAGATTTTTGAACAAATATCTTGATAAAGTGATGACATCATTTGCTCATGTCATTGCTTGCATCATTCCTTTGCCACATGTCATTCCCATATGGTTTGATGATGTCATCCTCCTCTAATATATTTGATTAGTGCTTAATTATTTGGTGAGTCCTTTGGTTACTTGTATAAGCTTGATCTTTGGTCGCTTATTTGTTTTACGGTTCGCTTAACTCTCGTTCTCGGTGACCGTTTGAGGGATCATATCCGGGATCTTATTACTTGGGCTTTCATAACCCTCTCTTCATATTTTATAGTCCTTTAATGATCCTTGCTTCAAATCCTTGAATTAAAATCCTTTTAATCATGTTACCTTATACTCAATCCTTTCTGTATATGTTGGATTTTCGGGAAAAATCAAAGTGTCCGTATTTGGATTCTGACGATCTTTACATTCACTCATATACTTTATGGAGTACTAATAAGATCTCAGAATATCAATAAAAGAACTCCTACATAGTGTGGCATGAAAAATTTCCTTAATCAGCATAATCAGCAAAAGTTATTATTCATCGGTGTCTCAAAAATTCCAAAATTTGGGGTTATTACAGTCTCCTCTCCTTAAAAGGATTCCGTCCCGGAATCAGATAGAAAATGAAAAGGGATACTTTTCTAGCATTGCACTTTCTAGCTCAAGTCAATTCTTCCCACATTGTTGTTTTACCAAAAAAACCCTAACTAGTCTGATAACCCTATTACTAAGCACTTGCTCCTTTCAATCCATAACCCTTACCGGTTGCTCCATATAGCCTATGCGCTCGTATTCCCTTATATGTCTAACATTCAGATTATCCTTCATTAATATTGATATGTGGAACATGTTATGGACTTGCTGCAGGTTCTGGGGTAGGGCCGGTTCATTTGATAGCTTCCCAATACATCTTAATATAGCCTAGGGTCCAACAAATCGTGGACTTGGCTTTCCGTCCTTTCCAAACCTCATCAATCCTCTCCAAGGGAATACCTTTACCAATAATAGGTTCCCTACTTCATACTCTTTTTCCTTTCGTTGTCAAATCAGCTTACTTTTTATGTCCATCTTGGGCTACTACCAGCCGTCCTCTGATTAGATCTATTATATCCTTGGTCCTTTGGACCACTGCTGGTCCGAGCATCTTGCGCTATACAACTTCATCCTAACATAAGGGAGATCGATATTGTCTTCCCTCAAGGGTCTCATAAGGTGACATCCCGATACTCGCATATGATCCATTGTCGTAAGAAAACTCAATCCGTGTTTAGTGATCATTCTAAATTCTTTCAAGTCTATTGCACAAACTCTCATCATAGCTTCTAGCGTTATAGCTTTTACTTCTCAATACCCACTCTTTTCTACTTCTTAATCGATACTATCTTCCGTACCTAATATTATACTAGTTACACTTTTGCTCGTTAGCGTTGTATAACCTTTTAATAAATGCGTCAACCATAGTATCACGAATGCGTTTTCATTCCGAATACCACCATACTTTTACTACTCCTTTTTCAGCTATTTCTATTTTCCAAAGTTTGATCAATCATATAGAAGTAAAGGAATTTATTGAAAGATCACTATGATCATGAACACTTGTTCTATTGCATAGTTAGTACAGAAGGTGGCCAGCCTTTAGTACTTGACAAGCAATTTAAACAACATGTGGTATCCTACTAGGCTTCTATCACACAGATAGATAGTCATTCGACAATACCTCCCCTTCTGGAAGGGTTGTTCTTCTCAACTTACACGAAACGAAAAGGAGAGAAAAAAACGAATTGAAGAGAATTGTATATATAAAAAAAATACTGTTACAAAATATCTGGCTTGGAATCTACCTCTGAACTATAAAGGTTTATCACAGGAGAACAAAACATATATATATATATGTATCAACATCAAGTATTATAACATTACAATTCACGTGCCTGAATATTTACTATTCCGTCCATCATTCCATGGACCCATGCTCTTGCGCGAGCTTATAAACAATCACCTTTGAAAATTGAAACTCCCTCGACTTCGAAAATCGAATCTGGGATTTCATTCTAGACGTCATCGTTACTAGAATTTTATGCTTGCATGCAACCTTCCTCGTATAGTAATACTACTCTTTATCGATAAGAAGGAATAAATATATCATAGGTAAATGTTCGGCTTAGTTGGTCTATCAATAATAACTTATACATTACCACGACCCAATTAATGGTACTGAATCTCAACATCCATTCCAATCCAACTCTTACGGTTGTAATCGGCTCATTACTCGCAGAATCACCGCTGCATTACTATAGTCCACCGTTGACCTACTATATTTATTTGTTTTCCTTGGAATCTTAATAGCTAACCATACGGAGTCAATACTTGTCGTATCAAATTCTTCTAAGGAGGTAACATAATCACCATTCATGATTCATAAAGAACATTCCCGAACTTGACATACATATGACATGAAGCAAATAAAATTGCAGAAGAATTTCAATAAAAGCAACGATAGTAGGTTAATACCATTATTAACCATATGCCTTTATTGGGAGACATGCATCTCAAAGGTTCATTTAGTCATTTCGTAACATGGTCTGGGCTTATCTCAAGATAGTACCTTCTAAGATAGATAGCCCGCTCATGGAGATTACACAAATTAAACCTTTACCAAACTACTATTACGGTTGGGTATTGCACAGTCATCAGAAGGAATGTCAATCTTCCAAACCATAATACAACCTTCATGGATTTAACCATCATCACTGTATTCCTCTGGCACGAGCGCCTATAATTGTCCTCTTACACTTAAAGTGTCGGCCATTTCTTTGGTATTTCCTGATAGGAAAATTTCCTTACAATCAATGTCATTTTAACCACCTCCAACTAAATTTTCTACCTCATTTCAATCACTTCTTATGTGAAAATGCTTTTCTTAAGTCCTGGTGAGGAAAAAAATCATCATTTTTCCATAAATCATTGCCTTAGTCTTTAGATGTGAACATTGTCACGGCTGACTCTCGATCATACTTAGGACGTCTCTTATATTGGGTCCTTCTTGTTTTCACCAATCTCGACCCTCATTGGGTCGATCTATACTTTCTTATGGTTCAACACGTGCCCCACCTAGCATTATTATAATTACGTCATATTTCCTTTATCAAAATTGCTATTCTTGAGAACTTTGAATACTACCTTTCTCCTTATAAAACCTCTAAGGTTATCCTTAAATCCTTCATCAGGTACACCCTAGGAACAGGGCATATCAAGATACCATTTACTAATACCAGAATCATTATCTATATAATTCTGAAAAATTTCTCCACTGATCCTTAAAGGTTGTTGTTACCTTAATCCTTTCCAATTCATATTGTCAAAACTCATACTGTCCCTAATAAGGGTGAAATACCAACCTTTATGCATTCCCCTAGGATTCATCTTAAGTTACCGAGGTTTATCCTTAATTCCACCTTTAAAAAGGTACATGCATCCTTCCATGGATAAATCAAGTCATATATCCTTGATAGATTATCTTATTTAATCATTCCCATCTCGATAGTCTATACCAAATTTCACAATAGCAACCTTATTCAAAATGAGGTCAATCAATATGGCCTCCAAAAGATAACAACGGTTATCCACTTTTCTTGCCTGATTTAGTAATGATAACAGGGATGTTCTAGAAGATATTGGTCGTATTCAACGTGAACTTTTTAGTTCTAACTACTCATTTACCTCTTTATTTATCTCAACAGTCATCTTAATGTAGGGATATCTTTTATACCTGGTGTCCCCATTTTTGGGTATCAATTCACATGCGTTACTTACACTTCACATTCTTGAAGGTCACTTCCTTCATCTAATTTCCTAATTTCTTACTTTCTTGTCTCCTCAGTCTATCCGCGTCTCATTATTTATCCTTCGAACTATCTCAAGGTTTCCTCGAATCCTCCCAACTTAAAGGGGATAAAATATATGTATCTCTTATGCCTTCAACCGTCAACTTTAACTCATGGTGAATCACCCTCATCCTGACGATCATATACTATTCTATTTCTATTATTATAACTCTTTAGGGTTTCCTCATACCCAACTCCCTTATCATTCCTCAAACTCTATTGCCTTTATATTACTTTCCACTTCAGTTTCTTTTTATTTTCCTTTCACTTACAATCATTTCATGAACCCACTAATCATTGACTTCAAACATCACGTCGTTCTGGGATTCTTGTCCTCAGAACGAATCTTGACAACTTTTACAACTTAGATTCATAATTCATCATACTCGTCTGCCTTTGTTCTGGCTCCAAAGCTTTTACACTATTCTATTACCTTGGGAAGTACTTTCCTGAAAACAATTGACTGAACTTTAATCGGTTTATTATAACCTATGGCCCCGTGTCTTTCTTGGCCTTTCACCAGAGGATGGCCTCTCTCTTAGGAGGGTAAGTGACAAAAATAGTCTTTTGTGATTCGTCAATCATTTAGAATCTCAAATGATTCCTATATTTCCTTTAGCCAGACTCTTGCCTCGACTGGGTCAGCTTGTTCCTTGGAACTCTGAGAGCTTAGCGACTTAAAGATCCTGAAAAAATTTCTCACCGCATTGTTTCCTCGGGGTGGTGGTTGGGGATAATAGTCTAAGTTCTGTTTAGAAAGGTCCATGAATCGTCGTATAGGAGTACCGTCTCGGGTCTCCTTTCCTTACTCGACTTTTGTTTCCTTAGTCTGAACGTTCCCTCCTCCTCCCCATAATCGGGGTCATCCTACATGTTTTAAATCCTCATTTTCCACTTCATTATGTTATGCGTTCCTTCTATCTTGATGGTGACCTCCCTGACTATCACGTTCAGGGTTTGCTCTAAATCTTATTCCTCAAACTAGGGCATTCATCTAAGATCTCATCTTTAAGTTCTTGAACATTTGGAACCCAAATTCTGTAGGAACACCTCATTATTCCCTTATCACCTTTCTCGGTATTAATCTCTTCTTCATTCATTGGCTCTCTGCCTTCATTCATCAATTTTTTTCTTGGCACAATATGATCTTTTTCAATAATTCGGGCTGCATTGCAAACTCAAACAGCTTTTCGGTACCGGTTTTGGTTACCTTCACTTCTATTTCCATTTTCTCGTAATCTCTTACTAATTCTTCCGAAGACATTATCATCTTGAGTCTCTCCTTTCTACTAAGGGCGACAGCCACCATATTGGATTTTCTTGGATGATAAAGAATCTCATAATCGTAATCTTTGATTAGCTCTAACCACCTCCTCTGCCGTATGTTGAGCTCTTTCTGCGTGAAAATGCACTAGAACACTTATCGCTTGTGTAAATCTCGTACTTCTCTCCATACAAGTAGTGCCTCCAATCTTTAGGGCAAAACTATTGGCACGAGCCCAAGCTCATGGGTGGGGATATTGAATTTTATATTCCCTTAATTGTCTTGACGCGTACGCGATTACCTTGATGTGCTGTATAAGAAGCACCCTAATTCCCTATGCGAAACGTCACTATAAATAACAAAAGCTCCTTTTCCATCCGGCAACGCCAACATAAGGGCCGTCACCAACCTTTGCTTCAGTTCTTAAAAGCTGTTCTCGCATTTCTCTGTCCATTCGAACTTCTCAGTCTTACGAGTAAGCCGCGTTAAAGGGGCTACTATCTTTACAAACTTGAATGAACCTATGGTAGTTATCGGCCAATCCTACCTCTAGTAGTCGTCCTGACCAAGGTCATCCATTCCTCATCGGTCCTTTCTTCATTCTTGTCAGGATCCTCCACAGAATTCTCTTCAGCAAAAATCCCTTCTGGGATAACATCCTCAATCGCTACATCCTTAATATGAACATCATTTGGTCCCTCATTAGGGTGCTCCATTGGATCCACAATCTGATCCCCAATATGTGATAAAACATCATCATATTATTGCTCTTGAACTTCAGGGTTTGGAGTCCCACTACCATATACGATAACGAACTACGCTTCCATCACGATATTTATAAGGGTTCCCATAAGGGTTTTAACTGTCAGTACTATATTAGGTAGTCTGACTATGAACTTGGAAAGAGTTCTTATTTTCTTAGTGAACTTCTTAGCTTAACGTCGCATCATCTCTGAGGTTTATAACACTTAGCTCTGATACCATTTCTGTAACACCCCCAATTCTGGGGTCGGGGATCCGGGTTGTAACAAATTCCATTTCCCCTAATAATACTTAATCTTAATAATCAACCAACTACTGCGTACTGTGACCCTACAATATACACACACACCACAAGTTATAGTCTCAGACATAAATATCCAAAAATAACACAAGTCATTTTATTCCATAATTATAAGTCATTACACCTCAAAAGGGTTTCTAAATAAATTTACATATTCTTTGCCATTATTACAATTCATAAATATACATAAGTCTAGTACATCAAAAGTTGAAAGCCTAGCCTATTGGTAGTTCCTACCTCAGCTACAGCAGAATCAACGTCTATTGGAAACTGCGGAACGTTTCCTATCCGCTCGCGAATTGGGAGCTTGGTCCTGTTCATCTTGTCTATCTGTTGTTGTGTAATGAAAGAAGAAAGCAAGGGTGAGCAACAAGCCCACTGAAATAATATGTATAATAATTTACAAGATATGAGTATTCTCATAGTACTCATGAAAGTCTTGGTCAAGTAAAAATGAACCAAGTTTGATATCTTCACGCGACCAAGTGGCAAAATATTCAGTATATATGTATATATACTTTTCAAACTCTTGGAAGTCCTCTTCCATGCATAATATACACAGAGTTCCAATTTATAACTGTATAAAAATATCGTTGCAAGGTGATCTCATATATCTAACCTTGTCTCAATGTTTTTCTGAAAATCTTTGTCATGCATAAGATAATCATTAACCAGATATAAGTTGAAAAGATGAAGTTACAAGATACTCCAATATACTTATATCTTTTTCGAATACTACTTGAACTACCACCGTTCAAGGTATAATCAGTTTCAAAAGTTCATCACATAGATGAGACTACAAGATAAGACTTGAATCGATTCAATCATTGAAATATCATTATAAAGAATCAAGTTACGAGATACTTCATTAAGTCCCGATATATATATACACCTATATATATACATTTCATACACTCCTAGAAAACCTCTGTTATGAAAATTATAAATAGAGTTGCAATATCCAATGAATTTGGAAATGAGAAAACCTTGGCATAAACTTGATATCTTGCTGATCAGGCAAATATACCAATTAAGCCACCTTTTCTACTAGTAGATGGATGAATCCCCCACTGGTCATCACCCTGGCCACATTAGGACCTTATGCTGGACTGCCACTGAGCCACTTACACATTGATGGACTCCCACTGAGCCACTTACACTTTCATGGACGCCCAATGAGCCCATGTTGCTTATGCCGACTCAACTAGATGGACTTACTTCCCGAACGTTGGGCAAGTAATCAAAATGTTTTCTCAAAACAGTAACCTCGTTGCGAATATAAAATACACCACAGAGCCGGATCCCTCAGGTTTTGAGCGAGTATTTAAATCCTCTTCGAAAGGAAGATCTTAATTCTGAAAATGAGTTTTGGGATCCGCTCTAACTTTTAAAATCATTTTAAAGACTCGAAAATATTTTAAAGAATGTTTAGAGTAATGATGATTTAATAAAATAAATCAATCCCGATATATTAGGAAATATCTGAATATTATTATTTAAATAATATTCCTATAAAGATAACCATTATGAAAATATTTGAAGTAGAAGTTTTAAAACTCATACTTGAAATGAATAATAAATAACAAAAGATATACTTATATGAAAGTACGATCTTTATTTGAATAATCGAAAATAAGTTTGATTATTATTCACACCATCGAATATACCTTATTCGATTAATAGTTATAGAAATATATATATATATATATATATATATATATATACTCGGGAACATCGACTCCCGATTTAGAAAAATGTTCACCTTCGGGTCCCTTATACTAAGGGTATACACAACTACTGCTTATCTCTAGCATAGGTATTATGTAGTTTATAAGCATTTAAATTGATAATAAAATATCAAGATTATGAAACAGGCATGCATATATATCATATCAACATGCTCCAATATATTGCAAGATTTGCTAATAACAATCATGCACTTATCACAAGATAATGCATATACACATATACATCACAACAACTGTTATACGGGTAGAAAACTTGCCTGAGTATTTCGGGATAGACTTAAGCTTAGAGTGGGTCCGATAACCTATGAACAACAACATAATCCCGAATTAGAACACGTTCGCTTAAGAAACTAGTCAAAACTCACTCATACCCTAACGGCCGTTTATACGCTTAAAAATTTGCGTTAATCGTTTGCGTACCCTCGGCTCCACCAATTTTAATAAATTAACCGTTATGAATTTTAAGGCGACTCTTTCGCGAGTACTTTTCCAACTGCCTAATCCACCTTAAATAATTGTTTCATATTTCGATTAATCATTTACGGATCTCAATTATGGCCTCAAAGTTACTCGAGGTTTTGGGGTTCGCTCGCGAAATGCCATTACTTAAAATAGTCGTTTCTCCTAAACCGTAAATCGGATCTAAGCGAACGACATATCAAAACGAGGATTGAATCATAAAATTTCTAAGCATGGTAATGGTAAGTTCATGGAAGTGAGTGTTCGAGTGCAAAAGTCATGCACAAAACAGTCTAAGGAAAATTGGGCATTACGACGGCTATAACTTAGCGATTCAATATCAAACCACCACCATGCAACACCATTCCACCATCATTCAACCACAATACAAGATCATTCAACTGTAACTGAAGATCTTAAATTATTTATCTAAACCAAGTCAAAATGTGACCAAGAACTTCAAATCCAACAAGTATCACTCCTAATTCCAAAATCAACAAAACCACTTTCTAAACAAAGCTCTAAACATGATTACACACCCATTACACTAACCCATCATCTAAACATTAGGAAATCCAAACAAACAAAACTTAAGACTAAGATCATGAAGAGTTATACCTTCCTTGAAGCTTTTAATCTATGAAAGATCCTTGGAATGCCCATGGAAGCCTTGATCTATGCTTAAGCTACCTTGACCTTACAAATAAAATCAAGAATCAAAAATTTGTTCTTGAAAGTTACTATTCACCCTAAACTTTTAGAAATTGTTTAACTAGGTAAACCTTGGATTCTTGGATCCAAACTTATAGAATAACTAAGTTATGAAATATTGGATCCAAAGAAACAAACCTTGCAATTTTCCATGGCCTAGAGCTTGAGTTTTGAAAATCTATTTCACCATTTTTATGAAAAGGCCGAATGGAAGAAGAAGAAAATGGGGGAGAGCTTTTTCTTTCTTGGTTTTCCTTGGGAAATGAGAAAGAAATGCTTGGTGGAGGAGATTTTTGAACAAATATCTTGATAAAGTGATGATATCACTTGCTCATGTCATTGCTTGAATCATTCCTTTGCCACATGTCCTTCCCTCATGGTTTGCATATATGCGAAATCTCGTTTTCCATGTTGTAAAGTTGGTGCCATCAAATAGAGGAGGTCGTGAGCTAGACAGACCTTCACCACATCCAACGAGATTAATATACGCCATTTCGGATCACTTTTTGTTGTGCCTGTAAATCTGCAAATCACTTAACAAACACGTTAAAAAGCACCGCTCTGATACCAATTGTAAGGTCCCGTGAAAGGGCTGTTTTAAGCTAGAAGGGGGGTTGAATAGCTTAATTACCAATTTAAAAATTATTGTGGCGTTTTAAAAATATTTTATCCCTTTTAAAACTTTACCGAGTGGTTATGTAGTTTATATCTGCGGAAAATAAAGTGCAAGGAAAGAAAATACCACACAGTAATTTTATTCTGGTTCGCGATGGCGCAACCTCTAATAGAGTCGCTTACCCCTACTCCAGTACCCGAGCTCCTCTCCCGGACTCGAGATTTTCCCTTATAATAAACTCGCTCCTTTAGTAGGCGGAGAAGCCTTTACACCCTTTACAAGTATTTGACTTGGTTCTTAACACAAGGGTCACCACCTCAAAATAAATGTATTACCTACACAACTTATCTTAGACAATAACTCCCCGCTATTTCTTCAAAGTTGTTGTAGAGCCTTTGTGTGGACTTGGCTTCCTTAGCTTTTGTCGGTCTTGGATCTTAGTGATCCAATCTTGGGTCTTTCCTCTTCTTCACGGTGCGAAGACTACTAACTCCTCGTTAGTACGTCTAGGACTTGGGTCTTAGAATGAGAATCACCTCACGTCACTTCACATCACTACAAAACTAATAAGACAATCCACAAAATAAAACAAGTAGGAAAAGATTTGTTTTGAACTAGTATGTTACTGTACTATCCCACAAGTAGTATAATATCCAAATAAGAATATTAAAACTAATTAGTTATACTTGACTTAGAATAATATAAGATGGTCAAGTATATTTATAATTACTCCTTTATAGATTTAATAAAGTTATTGAGTAATATGAGAAGTCCCTTTTTATATCAAGCAATTATGGCTTATGACTTCTTTAGTATTCTTCTTCTTTCGATTAAGTATTTATAGATCGAAGAGTACTTTAATTACAACCTTGGAGTTGTAATTTTACCTTTAAGTATATCAACTTAAGGTTTTAAGGTATACTTGTATATTGACGATTATATGGTCAAAGTATACTCTTTTAACTTCAAGCACATTTATAAGATTTATGAGTCTTAGCCAAGATCCAATTAAATAAGTGCAAGTAATTGGCTTAAGATTGTTCTTTCGAAGTTTGGACGAATAATTACGAGTATTTTATAGATATCATAGTATAACCCCACGAAACACTGAAAGATGTTAGAAGGGGCTTATACGATATGACTCGTAATTTTTTATATACACGATAGGTGTTAGCCAAGATCCAATTAAATAGTGTGAACTTAATTGGCTAACTTGTGGATTTGATTCGTCCTTAATTTTAACGGATGATTACGAAGTGTTTATAGATTGAGTTATAATCCCCCGGAACACTAAAGATGTTAGAATGGATTAAAACTTTGCTTCGTAATAATTTATGTGCATAAAATGGTTAGCCAAGATCCAATTAAATAAAGTGCAAGTAATTGGCTAACTCGTGAACTTAATTCGTTTTGATATTGTTTGACAAATTACGAAGTGTTTATAGATCGAGTTATAATCCCCCGGAATACTAGAGATGTTAGATAGGATTAAAACTTTACTTCATAATAATTTATGTGCACGAATAATGTTAGCCAAGATCCAATAATAAAAATAATTGGCTGACTCGTGAACTTGTGTCAAATATAATCGCCCCTTTGGAGATAAAGTACTTTTGTTTATAGATCTTCTTTTTGAGATGATTTATGTGAAGATAAAGTACTTATTCGAATTCCGAGTTCGAATCTTAGTTCTCTTGAGAACTTTGTTTATAAGAGATCTTGTATTAGAGTTTAAGATAAAGTAGAGAAATTAAGTACAAAGCTCAAATAAAAAGAACTCAAATAAGAAGCTAAAAGTTACCACTTTTGAAGAACGGTCGGAAAAGTTCGCCGGAAAAATTCACCGGAGGTTCAGCCGGATTTTGGCAATTAGGTCAAACTTGGGTAGCCCTTCGGGAGGCCGGAATGTGGTAGTGGATGAGCTCACTTGGTGGGATAAAGCTTGGTTGGGTGAAGCTAAGCTTGGGTTTCAAAAACCTTGTATATATGTAAGTATATTGAAGAGAGAGAAGATTTTTGAGAAGAAGTGTGTGCATAGAATTTGAAAGAGATGAAGAGAAGCACTTCTTGAAAAAATCCCAGCAACTTTATGGCTCTTTAGCTTCAATAAAATGGGTTGGGGTGCGGGTTTATTTATAGGAGAAGTTGGGTGGATTGGATGGTGGAGATTTGAGTAAAATGGATGGTGGATGGTGTATGTCACTTGGATTGATGAAATGGAAAGTAGGTTATGTTTCTTTGACATAGCCATATAAGACAAACAACTTAATAGGTTAAAAAACCCAGCTAATATATTTGAATATATATGTATTTTCCTTTTCTTTTAATCATTGTTTAATCACTTTAGTTAAGGATTAAACACCATTAATTATGACCACCTTAAAAACTCCTAAATAAATACCATAAAAAATATGATAATTACTTAAATAATATAAAATGATGTCCTGCAAGTTTTGGTCAACTTTAGTCAAAGGTAACTAGGTTAAACGTGGTCAACTGTGGGACAAACTGCCTCGATTTTTGTGCCTGGACAAAAATTCTCTGAATACTACGAAATTTTTACCATACTTAGAAAATACCATTTAAATGATCCATACTGAATTTCAAGCCATTCTAGCATGTGGAAGTATTTTATCTAAAAATAAAACTGTTATATCAATCTTTCTTCCAAATAAAAATATCATTGGTCTTGAAATAAAGGAGATGGATCTTTTGACCAAAGTTTTGACTTGTATAAATACTTAACATATATTTCCTAATTTATTAAATATATTTGGATGATAGAAAATGTGTTTGAGTATTTTTTGAATAATTTTCTCCGAGAAATGCTGATTTTACGAACCGGGAGAAAATTACTGTAAGTATACAGAAATGAGTTGCAGAATTGGATATTAATATTTCAATCATGAATATTAATAATATTTGAATAAAAACTCTGTTGATATATGTAGAGATATATAGCACGAGACTTGTAAAGAATATTTCTGATATATTCCTTATTCGAGCTTGTTATCATATTCCTGTTGCAACATTGATCTAAGAAATATCATATATTGCTATTTCTTCTTTGATCATATTTCCTTAGAGATATATTCCATAAAGATATATTTTTGATATTTTTCAAGAATGGAATATCTCTTTTATCTGTTTAAAAGACGTGATTTTGCTATTTTGACTTTTTGACTTTGATTTGGACCAATTAAATTCATGTCCTAATGGGGAGGATTTACGCGTTCTTAATTTTCTGTTTAATCGTACAAATACCAAAAAAATTAATATATCAAAGATATTCTTTCATGGTGCAAAGTGACGTACATGGTTGATTAGAGCCAAAATGTGGCCCAAAATTGACTCGTAGGGAAGAGAGTACCAAGAGGTGGTTAAAGGATGTCAAATTGCATGAACATGATGTTAACATGTTAATTGTACCAATATATGGTGGCAAGTGACTCTTATAGGCTGCGAAAGAACTCTAATATGGTGAAAAGTGGCTTACAAGGTTGATTAGAGCCAAAATATGAAACAAAATTGACTCGTACAAAAGTGGCACCAAGAGGTGGTAAAAAGATGTCAAATTTGATTTATATGATGTTAACATGTTAATTGTTCAAATTTATCATGACAAGTGACTCTTATATGGTGGAAAATAACTTCAATATGGTGCAAAGTGACTTACATGGTTGATTAGAGCAAAAATGTGGCCCAAAATTGACTCGTAGGAAAGGGAGTACCGAGAGGTGGTTAAAGGATATCAAAATGCATGTACATGATGTTAACATATTAAGTGTACCAATATATTATGGCAAGTGACTCTAATAGGTTGAAAAGTTACTCTAATATAGTGAAAAGTGACTTACATGGTTGATTAGAGCCAAAACATGGAACAAAATTGACTCGTATGAAAGTGGCACCAAGAGGTGGTAAAAGGATGTCAAATTCGATGTATATGATGTTAACTTGTTAATTGTTAAAATATATGGTGACAAGTGGCTCTTATAGGGTGGAAAATGACTTCAATATGGTGCAAAGTGACTTAAATGGTTGATTGCAGCCAAAACGTGGAACAAAATTGACTCGTATGAAAGTGGCACAAAGAGGTGGTAAAAGGATGTTAAACTAGATGTTCATGATGTTAAAATGTTAATTAACATCAATATGGTGCAAAGTGACTTACATGGTTTATTAGAGCAAAAATGTATGGTGAAAACTGACTCTTATAGCGTAGAAAATGACTTCAATATGGTGCAAAGTGACTTACATGGTTTATTAGAGCAAAAATATGTCCCAAAATTGACTCGTAGGAAAGGGAGTACCGAGAGGTGGTTAAAGGATGTCAAATTGCATGTACATGATGTTAACATATTAACTGTACCAACATATTATGGCAAGTGACTCTTATAGGATGAAAAGTGACTTACATGGTTGATTTGAGCCCAAACGTGGAAAAAAATGACTAGTATAAAAGTGGCACTAAGAGGTGGTAAAAGGATGTCAAATTCGATGTATATAATGTTAACATGTCAATTGTTCAAATATATCATGACAAATGACTCTTATAGGATGGAAAATTACTTCAATATGGTGTAAAGTGACTTACATGGTTGATTAGAGCAAAAATGTGGCCCAAAATTGACTCGTAGGAAAGGGAGTACCGAGAGGTGGTTAAAGGATGTCAAATTGCATGTACATGATGTTAACATATTAGGTGTACCAATATATTATGGCAAGTGACTCTTATAGGTTGCAAAGTGACTCTAATATAGTGAAAAGGGACTTACATGGTTCATTAGAGCCAAAACATGGAACAAAATTGAATCGTATGAAAGTGGCATGAAGTGGTGGGAAAACGATGTCAAATTCGATGTATATGATGTTAACATGTTAACTGTACCGATATATGGTGGAAAGTGACTCTTATAGGCTGCAAATGACTCTAATATGGTGAAAAGTGGCTTACAAAGTTGATTAGAGCCAAAATGTAAAACAAAATTGACTCGAATAAAAGTGGCACCAAGAGGTGGTAAAAGGATGTCAAATTCGATGTATATGATGTTAACTTGTTACTTGTTCAAATATCTGGTGACAAGTGACTCTTATAGGGTGGAAAATAACTACAATATGGTGCAAACTGAGTTACATGGTTGATTAGAGCCAAAATGTGGCCCAAAATTCACTTGTAGAAAAAGGAGTACCAAAATATGGTTAAAGGATGTCAAATTATATGTACATGATGTTAACATATTTAAATATACAAATATATGGTGGAGAGTGACTCTTATAGGGTGCAAAGTGACTATAATATGGTGAAAAAGTGAGTTATATGATTGATTAAAGCCAAAACATGGAACAAAATTGACTCGTATGAAAGTAGCACCAGGAGGTGGTAAAGGGATGTCAAATTTGATGTATATGATGTTAACTTGTTAATTTTTCAAATATATGGTGAAAACTGACTTTTAAAGCGTAGAAAATGACTTTAATATGGTGCAAAGTGACTTACATGGTTGATTAGAGCAAAAATGTGGCCCAAAATTGACTCCTAGGAAATGGAGTACCGAGAGATGGTTAAAGGATGTCAAATTGCATGTACATGATGTTAACATATTAAGTGTACCAATATATTATGGCAAGTGACTCTTATAGGATGAAAAGTGACTCTAATATGGTGAAAAGTGACTTACATGGTTGATTTGAGCCCAAACGTTGAAAATGAATGACTCGTATAAAAGTGGCACCAAGAGGTGGTAAAAGGATGTCAAATTCGATGTATATAATGTTAACATGTTAATTGTTCAAATATATCATGACAAATGACTCTTATAGGATGGAAAATGACTTCAATATGGTGTAAAGTGACTTACATGGTTGAATAGAGCAAAAATGTGGCCCAAAATTGACTCGTAGGAAAGGGAGTACCGATAGGTGGTTAAAGGATTTTAAATTGCATGTACATGATGTTAACATATTAAGTGTCCCAATATATGGTGACAAGTGACTCTTTTAGGCTGCAAAGTGACTCTAATATGGTGAAAAGTGACTTACATGGTTGATTAGAGCCAAAACATGGAACAAAATTGACTCGGACGAAAGTGGCACCAAGAGGTGGTAAAATGATGTCAAATTTGATGTATATGATTTTAACTTGTTAATTGTTCAAATATATGGTGAAAAGTGACTCTTATGGCGTAGAAAATGACTTCAATATGGTGCAAAGTGACTTACATGGTTGATTAGAGCTAAAATGTGGCCCAAAATTGACTCGTAGGGAAGGGAGTACCAAGATGTTATTAAAGGATGTCAAATTGCATGAACATGATGTTAACATATTAAGTGTACCAATATATTATGGCAAGTGACTCTTTTAGGTTGCAAAGTGACTCTAATTTAGCGAAAAGTGACTTACATGGTTGATTAGAGCCAAAACATGGAAAAAAAATGACTCGTATGAAAGTGGCTCCAAGAGGTGGGAAAAAGGAAGTCAAGTTCGATGTATTTGATGTTAACTTGTTAATTTTTCAAATATATGGTGACAAGTGACTCTTATAAGGTGGAAAATGACTTCAATATGGTGCAAAGTGACTTAGATGGTTGATTGGAGCCAAAACGTGGAACAAAATTGACTCGTATGAAAGTGGCACCAAGAGATGGTAAAAGGATGCTAAACTAGATGTTCATTATGTTAACATGTTAATTATTCAAATTTATGGTGACAAGTGTCTCTTATAGGGTGAAAAATGACTTCAATATGGTGCAAAGGGACTTAAATGGTTAATTATATCTGAAATATGGCTCAAAAATGACTTGTAGGAAAGGGGGTATCAAGAGGTGGTTAAAGAATGTGAAATTGCATGTACATGACATTAAATTGTTAATTGTACCAATATATTGTGGCAAGTGACTCTTATAGGGTGCAAAGTGACTCTAATATTGCAAAAAGTGACTTACATGGTTGATTTATGCCCAAATGTGGGAAACAATTGACTCATATGAAAGTGGCACCAAGACGTGGTAAAAGGATGTGAAATTCGATGTATATGATGTTACCTTGTTAATTGTTCAAATATCTGGTGACATGTCACTCTTATAGGGTGGAAAATAACTTCAATATGGTGCAAACAGACTTACATGGTTGATTAGAGCCAAAATGTGGCCTAAAATTGACTCGTAGGGAAGGGAGTACCAAGATGTGGTTAAAGGATGTCAAATTGCATGAACATGATGTTAATATGTTAATTGTAGAAATTTATGGTGGCAAGTGACTCTGATAGGCTTCAAAGTGACTCTAATATGGTGAAACGTGGCTTACAGGGTTGATTAGAGCCAAAATGTGGAACAAAATTGACTCGTATGAAAGTGGCACCAAGAGGTGGTAAAAGGATGTCAAATTTGATGGAAATAATATTAACATGTTAATTTTTCAAATATATCATGACAAGTGACTCTTATATGATGGAAAATGACTTCAATATGGTGCAAAGTGACTTACATGGTTGATTAGAGCAAAAATATGGACTAAAATTGACTCGTATGGAAGTGAGTACCAAGATGTGGTTAAAGGATGTCAAATTGCATGAACATGATGTTACCATGTTAATTGTACCAATATATGGTGGCAAGTGACTCTTATAGGCTTCAAAGTGACTCTAATATGGTGAAACGTGGCTTACAGGATTGATTAGAGCCAAAATGTGGAACAAAATTGACTCGCATGAAAGTGGCACCAAGAGGTGGTAAAAGGATGTCAAATTTGATGTATATGATATTAACATGTTATTGTTCAAATATATCATGACAAGTGACTCTTATATGGTGGAAAATGACGTCAATATGGTGCAAACTGACTTACACGGTTGATTAGAGCAAAAATATGGCCCAAAATTGACTCATAGGAAAGGGAGTACCGAGAGGTGGTTAAAGGATGTCATATTTCATGTACATGATGTTAACATATTAAGTGTACGTATATATTATGGCAAGTGACTCTTTTAGGTTGCAAAGTGACTCTAATATAGTGAAACGTGACTTACATGGTTGATTAGAGCCAAAACATGGAACAAAATTGACTCGTATGAAAGTGGCACCAAGAGGTGGTAAAAGGATGTCAAATTCGATGTATATGATGTTAACTTGTTAATTGTTAAAATATATGGTGACAAGTGGCTCTTATAGGGTGGAAAATGACTTCAATATGGTGCAAAGTGACTTAAATGGTTGATTGCAGCCAAAACGTGAAACAAAATTGACTCGTATGAAAGTGGCACAAAGAGGTGGTAAAAGGATGTTAAACTAGATGTTCATGATGTTAAAATGTTAATTAACATCAATATGGTGCAAAGTGACTTACATGGTTTATTAGAGCAAAAATGTATGGTGAAAACTGACTCTTATAGCGTAGAAAATTACTTCAATATGGTGCAAAGTGACTTACATGGTTTATTAGAGCAAAAATATGTCCCAAAATTGACTCGTAGGAAAGGGAGTACCGAGAGGTGGTTAAAGGATGTCAAATTGCATGTACATGATGTTAACATATTAACTGTACCAACATATTATGGCAAGTGACTCTTATAGGATGAAAAGTGACTTACATGGTTGATTTGAGCCCAAACGTGGAAAAAAATGACTAGTATAAAAGTGGCACTAAGAGGTGGTAAAAGGATGTCAAATTCGATGTATATAATGTTAACATGTCAATTGTTCAAATATATCATGACAAATGACTCTTATAGGATGGAAAATTACTTCAATATGGTGTAAAGTGACTTACATGGTTGATTAGAGCAAAAATGTGGCCCAAAATTGACTCGTAGGAAAGGGAGTACCGAGAGGTGGTTAAAGGATGTCAAATTGCATGTACATGATGTTAACATATTAGGTGTACCAATATATTATGGCAAGTGACTCTTATAGGTTGCAAAGTGACTCTAATATAGTGAAAAGGGACTTACATGGTTCATTAGAGCCAAAACATGGAACAAAATTGAATCGTATGAAAGTGGCATGAAGTGGTGGGAAAACGATGTCAAATTCGATGTATATGATGTTAACATGTTAACTGTACCGATATATGGTGGAAAGTGACTCTTATAGGCTGCAAATGACTCTAATATGGTGAAAAGTGGCTTACAAAGTTGATTAGAGCCAAAATGTAAAACAAAATTGACTCGAATAAAAGTGGCACCAAGAGGTGGTAAAAGGATGTCAAATTCGATGTATATGATGTTAACTTGTTACTTGTTCAAATATCTGGTGACAAGTGACTCTTATAGGGTGGAAAATAACTACAATATGGTGCAAACTGAGTTACATGGTTGATTAGAGCCAAAATGTGGCCCAAAATTCACTTGTAGAAAAAGGAGTACCAAAATATGGTTAAAGGATGTCAAATTATATGTACATGATGTTAACATATTTAAATATACAAATATATGGTGGAGAGTGACTCTTATAGGGTGCAAAGTGACTATAATATGGTGAAAAAGTGAGTTATATGATTGATTAAAGCCAAAACATGGAACAAAATTGACTCGTATGAAAGTAGCACCAGGAGGTGGTAAAGGGATGTCAAATTTGATGTATATGATGTTAACTTGTTAATTTTTCAAATATATGGTGAAAACTGACTTTTAAAGCGTAGAAAATGACTTTAATATGGTGCAAAGTGACTTACATGGTTGATTAGAGCAAAAATGTGGCCCAAAATTGACTCCTAGGAAATGGAGTACCGAGAGATGGTTAAAGGATGTCAAATTGCATGTACATGATGTTAACATATTAAGTGTACCAATATATTATGGCAAGTGACTCTTATAGGATGAAAAGTGACTCTAATATGGTGAAAAGTGACTTACATGGTTGATTTGAGCCCAAACGTGGAAAATGAATGACTCGTATAAAAGTGGCACCAAGAGGTGGTAAAAGGATGTCAAATTCGATGTATATAATGTTAACATGTTAATTGTTCAAATGTATCATGACAAATGACTCTTATAGGATGGAAAATGACTTCAATATGGTGTAAAGTGACTTACATGGTTGAATAGAGCAAAAATGTGGCCCAAAATTGACTCGTAGGAAAGGGAGTACCGATAGGTGGTTAAAGGATTTTAAATTGCATGTACATGATGTTAACATATTAAGTGTCCCAATATATGGTGACAAGTGACTCTTTTAGGCTGCAAAGTGACTCTAATATGGTGAAAAGTGACTTACATGGTTGATTAGAGCCAAAACATGGAACAAAATTGACTCGGACGAAAGTGGCACCAAGAGGTGGTAAAATGATGTCAAATTTGATGTATATGATTTTAACTTGTTAATTGTTCAAATATATGGTGAAAAGTGACTCTTATGGCGTAGAAAATGACTTCAATATGGTGCAAAGTGACTTACATGGTTGATTAGAGCTAAAATGTGGCCCAAAATTGACTCGTAGGGAAGGGAGTACCAAGATGTTATTAAAGGATGTCAAATTGCATGAACATGATGTTAACATATTAAGTGTACCAATATATTATGGCAAGTGACTCTTTTAGGTTGTAAAGTGACTCTAATTTAGCGAAAAGTGACTTACATGGTTGATTAGAGCCAAAACATGGAAAAAAATGACTCGTATGAAAGTGGCTCCAAGAGGTGGGAAAAAGGAAGTCAAGTTCGATGTATTTGATGTTAACTTGTTAATTTTTCAAATATATGGTGACAAGTGACTCTTATAAGGTGGAAAATGACTTCAATATGGTGCAAAGTGACTTAGATGGTTGATTGGAGCCAAAACGTGGAACAAAATTGACTCGTATGAAAGTGGCACCAAGAGATGGTAAAAGGATGCTAAACTAGATGTTCATTATGTTAACATGTTAATTATTCAAATTTATGGTGACAAGTGTCTCTTATAGGGTGAAAAATGACTTCAATATGGTGCAAAGGGACTTAAATGGTTAATTATATCTGAAATATGGCTCAAAAATGACTTGTAGGAAAGGGGGTATCAAGAGGTGGTTAAAGAATGTGAAATTGCATGTACATGACATTAAATTGTTAATTGTACCAATATATTGTGGCAAGTGACTCTTATAGGGTGCAAAGTGACTCTAATATTGCAAAAAGTGACTTACATGGTTGATTTGTGCCCAAATGTGGGAAACAATTGACTCATATGAAAGTGGCACCAAGACGTGGTAAAAGGATGTGAAATTCGATGTATATGATGTTACCTTGTTAATTGTTCAAATATCTGGTGACATGTCACTCTTATAGGGTGGAAAATAACTTCAATATGGTGCAAACAGACTTACATGGTTGATTAGAGCCAAAATGTGGCCTAAAATTGACTCGTAGGGAAGGGAGTACCAAGATGTGGTTAAAGGATGTCAAATTGCATGAACATGATGTTAATATGTTAATTGTAGAAATTTATGGTGGCAAGTGACTCTGATAGGCTTCAAAGTGACTCTAATATGGTGAAACATGGCTTACAGGGTTGATTAGAGCCAAAATGTGGAACAAAATTGACTCGTATGAAAGTGGCACCAAGAGGTGGTAAAAGGATGTCAAATTTGATGGAAATAATATTAACATGTTAATTTTTCAAATATATCATGACAAGTGACTCTTATATGATGGAAAATGACTTCAATATGGTGCAAAGTGACTTACATGGTTGATTAGAGCAAAAATATGGACTAAAATTGACTCGTATGGAAGTGAGTACCAAGATGTGGTTAAAGGATGTCAAATTGCATGAACATGATGTTACCATGTTAATTGTACCAATATATGGTGGCAAGTGACTCTTATAGGCTTCAAAGTGACTCTAATATGGTGAAACGTGGCTTACAGGATTGATTAGAGCCAAAATGTGGAACAAAATTGACTCGCATGAAAGTGGCACCAAGAGGTGGTAAAAGGATGTCAAATTTGATGTATATGATATTAACATGTTATTGTTCAAATATATCATGACAAGTGACTCTTATATGGTGGAAAATGACGTCAATATGGTGCAAACTGACTTACACGGTTGATTAGAGCAAAAATATGGCCCAAAATTGACTCATAGGAAAGGGAGTACCGAGAGGTGGTTAAAGGATGTCATATTTCATGTACATGATGTTAACATATTAAGTGTACGTATATATTATGGCAAGTGACTCTTTTAGGTTGCAAAGTGACTCTAATATAGTGAAACGTGACTTACATGGTTCATTAGAGCCAAAACATGGAACAGAATTGACTCGTATGAAAGTGGCACGAAGAGGTGGGAAAAGGATGTCAAATTCGATGTATATAATGTTAACTTGTTAATTTTTCAAATATATGTTGACAAGTGACTCTTATAGGGTGGAAAATGACTTCAATATGGTGCAAAGTGACTTAAATGGTTGATTGGGGCCAAAACATGGAACAAAATTGGCTCGTATGAAAGTGGCACCAAGAGGTGGTAAAAGGATGCTAAACTAGATGTTCATGATTTTAACATGTTAATTATTCAAATTTATGGTGACAAGTGTCTCATATAGGGTGAAAAATGACTTCAATATGGTGCAAAGTGACTTAAATGGTTAATTATATCCAAAATATGGCTCAAAAATGACTAGTAGGAAAGGGGGTACCTAGAGGTGGTTAAAAAATGTCAAATTACGTGTACATGATATTAACTTGTTAATTGTACCAATATATGGTGGCAAGTGACTTTTATAGGGTGCAAAGTGACACTAATATGGTGAAAAGTTATTTACATGGTTTATTTGAGCCCAAACATGGAAAAAAATTGACTCGTAGGAAAATGGCACCAAGAGGTGGTAAAACGATGTCAAATTCGATATATATGATGTAACTTGTTAATTGTTCAAATATCTGGTGACAAGTGACTCTTATAGGGTGGAAAATAACTTCAATATGGTGCAAACTGACTTACATGATTGATTAGAGCAAAAATATGGCCTAAAATTGACTCGTAGGAAAGGGAGTACCGAGAGGTGGTTAAAGAATGTCAAATTGTATGTACATGATGTTAACATATTAAATGTACCTATATATTATGGCAAGTGACTCTTATAGGTTGCAAAGTGACTCTAATATAGTGAAAAGTGACTTAAATGGTTCATTAGAGCCAAAACATGGTACAAAATTGACTCGTATGAAAATGGCACGATGAGGTGGGAAAAGGATGTAAAATTCGATGTATATGATGTTAACTTGTTAATATTTCAAATATATGTTGAAAAGTAAATCTTATAGGGTGGAAAATTACTTCAATATGGTGTAAAGTGACTTAAATGGTTGATTGAAGGCAAAAAGTGGAACAAAATTGACTCGTATGAAAGTGGCACCAATAGGTGGTAAAAGGATGCTAAACTAGATGTTCATGATGTTAACATGTTAATTGTTCAAATTTATGGTGACAAGTGTCTCTTATAGGGTGAAAAATGACTTCAATATGGTGCAAAGGGACTTAAATGGTTAATTATATCCAAAATATGGATCAAAAATTACTCGTAGGAAAGGGGGTATCAAGAGATGGTTAAAGAATGACAAATTGCATGTACATGATATTAACTTGTTAATTGTACCAATATATTGTGGCAAGTGACTCTTATAGGGTGCAAAGTGACTCTAATATGGTGAAAAGTGACTTACATGGTTGATTTGAGCCCAAATGTGGGAAACAATTGACTCGTATGAAAGTGGCACCAAGACGTGCTAAAAGGATGTCAAATTCGATGTATATGATGTTACCTTTTTAATTATTCAAATATCTGCTGAAAAGTCACTCTTATAGGGTGGAAAATAACTTCAATATTGTGCAAACAGACTTACATGGTTGATTAGAGCCAAAATGTGGCCTAAAATTGACTCGTAGGGAAGGGAGTACCAAGATGTGGTTAAAGGATGTCAAATTGCATGAACATGATGTTACCATGTTAATTGTACCAATATATGGTGGCAAGTGACACTTATAGGCTTCAAAGTGACTGTAATATGGTGAAACGTGGCTTACAGGATTTATTAGAGCCAAAATGTGGAACACAATTGATTCGTATGAAAGTGGCACCAAGAGGTGGTAAAAGGATGTCAAATTTGATTTATATGATATTAACATGTTAATTGTTCAAATATATCATGACAAGTGACTCTTATATGGTGGAAAATGACTTCAATATGGTGCAAAGTGACTTACATGGTTGATTAGAGCAAAAATATGGCCCAAAATTGACTCGTAGGAAAGGGAGTACCGAGAGGTGGTTAAAGGATGTCAAATTGCCTGTACATGATGTTAACATATTAAGTGTACCTATATATTATGGCAAATGACTCTTATAGGGTGTAAAGTGACTCTAATATAGTGAAACGTGACTTACATGGTTCATTAGAGCCAAAACATGGAACATAATTGACTCGTATGAAAGTGGCACGAAGAGGTGGGAAAAGGATGTCAAATTCAATGTATATGATGTTAACTTGTTAATTTTTCAAATATATTTTGAAAAGTGACTGTTATAGGGTGGAAAATGACTTCATTATGGTACAAAGTGACTTAAATGGTTGATTGGGGCCAAAACGTTGAACAAAATTGACTCGTATGAAAGTGGCGCCAAGAGGTGGTAAAAGGATGCTAAACTAGATGTTCATGATGTTAACATGTTAATTATTCAAATTTATGTTGACAAGTGTCTCTTATAGGGTGAAAAATGACTTCAATATGGTGCAAAGTGACTTAAATGGTTAATTATATCCAAAATATGGCTCAAAAATGACTCGTAGGAAAGGGGGTACCTAGAGGTGGTTAGAAAATGTCAAATTCCATGTACATGATATTAACTTGTTAATTGTACCAATATATGGTGTCAACTGACTCTTATAGGGTGCAAAGTGACACTAATATGGTGAAAAGTTATTTACATGGTTTATTTGAGCTAAAACATGGAAAAAAATTGACCCGTATGAAAGTGGCACCAAGAGGTGGTAAAATGATGTCAAATTCGATGTATATGATGTAACTTGTTAATTGTTCAAATATCTGGTGACAAGTGACTCTTATATGGTGGGAAATAACTTCAATATGGTGCAAACTGACTTGCATGGTTGATTAGAGCAAAAATATGGCCCAAAATTGACTCGTAGGAAAGGGAGTACCGAGAGGTAGTTAAAGAATGTAAAATTGCATGTACATGATGTTAACATATTAAGTGTACCTATATATTATGGCAAGTGAATCTTATAGGTTGCAAAGTGACTCTAATATAGTGAAAAGTTACTTAAATGGTTCATTAGAGCCAAAACATGGAACAAAATTGACTCATATGAAAGTGGCACGATGAGGTGGGAAAAGGATGTCAAATTTGATGAATATGATGTTAACTTGTTAATTTTTCAAATATATGTTGACAAGTGACTCTTAGAGGGTGGAAAATTACTTCAATATGGTGCAAAGTGACTTAAATGGTTGATTGGAGCCAAAAAGTGGAACAAAATTGACTCGTATGAAAGTGGCACCAAGAAGTGGTAAAAGGATGCTAAACTAAATGTTCATGATGTTAACATGTTAATTATTCAAATTTATTGTGACTAGTGTCTCTTATAGGGTGAAAAATGACTTCAATATGGTGCAAAGTGACTTAAATGGTTAATTATATCCAAAATATGGCTAAAAAATGACTCCTAGGAAAGGGGGTACCAAGAGGTGGTTAAAGAATGTCAAATTGCATGTACATGATATTAACTTGTTAATTGTACCAATATATGGTGGCAAATGATTCTTATAGGGTGCAAAGTGACTCTAATATGGTGAAAATTTATTTACATGGTTGATTTGATCCTAAACGTGGAAAAAAATTGACTCGTATGAAAGTGGCACCAAGAGGTGGTAAAAGGATGTCAAATTCGATGTATATGATGTTAACTTGTTAATTGTTCAAAAATCGGGTGAAAAGTGACTCTTATAGGGTGGAAAATAACATCAATATGGTGCAAACTGACTTACATGGTTGATTAGAGCCAAGATGTGGCCCAAAATTGACTTGTAGGAATGGGAGTACCAAGATGTGGTTAAAGGATGTCAAATTGCATGTACATGATGTTAACATGTTAAGTGTACAAATATATGATGGCGGGTGACTCTTATAGGGTGCAAAGTGACTATAATATGGTGAAAAGTGACTTACATGATTGATTAGAGCCAAAACAATGAACAAAATTGACTCGTATGAAAGTAGCACCAAGAGGTGGTAAAAGGATGTGAAATTCATCTCATTGATCATAGGTATAGTGATACTAAAGTCAAAGAAACGGGAAGATGTATATGTACATGGTGCTGGACAGACCCAATGTGGGATTCTACATGTCTGTTGTGTCATAAGTAATTCTCACAGTGATAATGATGTAATAGTCCTTAGGCCTGAAGTCATTATATTTCTATACGAGAATTAATATACATTGATTCCATTAAAAGTTATCCTTGACCGGGTAATGATAAAAGTGGACATTGGGTATATTATGAATTGTATGAGAAATATGAATGATCTAGATATGATTTAACCCTCCTATTTTAGGAGTGATATTATTGGCCTCTTGTGTGAGCTAGACTATGAAATGCGTGGCCACGCTCAAATGTTGATTTGATATGATAGTCTACTCATTGATCAAGGAAACTTGGATTAAACTATGATGAGGATGACATATTACATGCCTCTATTTTAATCTATAATATTTGGTTAAAGGGATTATATTACATTGTACATTATTCACAAAAGGTTTAATCGATCACCGATTCAATTATTATTACTTGGGGAGTAATGATGTATTACTAGATGTCGCTCATTGTTTACGATTTTAAATTAGATTTAAAATTCGTTGCCAACATAATAATAACCTATAGGGTCACACACAAAGAATGCTTGAAGGATTATTTAGTTTAAATTGGATTTAAATTATATTAAAGTAATTCGAATTATTTATAATATTAATTAAATATGACTTAATTAATTAGATAAATATTGATATTCAAATTTACTAATATTAATTATGAAATTCAGTTGTTAAATAATTAAGTGTGACTTAATTATTATACAAATAGAAATTTCGAATTAATAATAACTCCTAATTAGTTAAGAGTTATAATTCTTTTTCTACTCTCTATATAATATCTCTTGTGGCTGATTTTTGGATGCAAGACTTTTACTAAAATCCTAGCCACCAATAGAGAAGATGGAGAGAGAAAGAAGAAACGAGTTTGTGCTAGTACACATTCAATCCTTGCGTTCAAGCATTTATGTGGATACCGATAGAGCGTAGATCACGAGAGCGGGATGCGTGGTGATTGAACAAGCTTTGGATCTCCATTACTCAACCAATTGGTAAAACTTCTTAAGGTAAACAATCTGATCTACGAATTAAATATATGTTTTTCACATGGATCCTGCGGTGGAATTCGAAAATTTTATTTTTTTACGTTTTTAATTACTGTTTCCGTTGTGTTTATGTGCTCGAAACCCAACTATGGCATCAGAGCTACTTGCGAAAAGTGTTTAATTCGTTTATATTTTTACTGGTTCTATGATGATAACATGTATACAATATTCCATGATTGTTATGTATGCGATTTTGTATGTTTTACATGTTATTATGTTTATATATGCGTATGTATGTATATATATTTTGAATATATGATATTCATGAGAGTTGTATAATCATAAGATGATTATATAATATGTATATATACTGATATATACATGTTTTGTGTCTGTTCTTATTATAAGAATCGTATTTGATACGATTATGAATCGGATGCAGCAGATTTGCTGAAATCTGTGTCTGGTGTCCGATATTGGCGAACGAATAAGCTATTTCATATGGAATCGAGCGTCTGAATGTAACCGATAGCCAATGCTATCATCTACTGTTCTGTAAGGAGTTTGACGTCGTTTAGCCCCTGTAATCTACGATTTAATGTTATTAGATTTAATTTCAAATTTTCTGATTTTTTCAATATTTGGTTTTTATGATTAGATCATGATGGGTATAATATTTTAAGATCAGATTATGTGTTTTAACATGTTATTTTGTGTTAATTGAACATGGTGGATGGTTATGGCTTATGACCTTAGGTTAATGGTTTTGGTTTTTCAAATACGGCTTGCATGTCGTTTAATCTTGTTATTATTAAATCTCGAATGTAACTCGAGTTCTTATTGTAAGTATATTAGATTAGTTTTTATTTTTCATTCGTGTAATGTACATGAAGACATGAAGATTTGAAGATCAAAGGAAGGATAATCTCACATGGAAGCCATCCAAGGAAGCAATACAAGAAAGAAGACATGTAATAGTTAGCCTGTATTTATTTTCCATCTTAGATTGACCTAGATCTTTGTCATTAGATTGATGGAGATCACATAGGATGAAGCCATAACCAACCACATTTATTTATTGCACTTTACATATATATGCTCATATGATGAATGTATGTGTAGAGTAGTTTATAGAGATGCATGCTGAATTAGATTAAGGATGTATGTATTAGATACGACACCCATGACATGCTTGTTAAACAAGATAAAATCTGTAACGACTCAAGATTTTTAAATAAACAAACGATTATGAGATTCTCTTGTTTATGAAACACGGAATAAAATACAAATTTTCTTTATTTCTGACATGGGGCGATTTTGTTAAAAGCGAGTTCTTTGAACTTGTAAGGTTGTGGGTTTTCAGAGAGATCGTTGTGACTCCCTCACTACCTGGAAATCAAACCATTGACGAATATTGATTTGAAGTATTTTATTCAAGGAAAAATTGGTAATCTCTTTATGAATGGATTATGATCGTTTTAAAATTAACAAAACCCTAAAGTTAATATTAAGTTGATCAGATGCCTTCCAATGAGTCCAATGCGTTAACCCCTAGATCGACCAGGAGTGGGTTCGCCAAAGCGAAGTACTTCTCTCTATCATGGGAGATGTGTTGAAGTATATTGATACTTTTTTACTATTGGGTTTGAATTAAGTAAGTTATCACAATAGGATTGTGAACTTAGAGGTATGGAGTTTGGCGAGATTTATTAAATTAATATGAACAAATATTGTTCCACCAAGCTATCCAAGAGTTATATAGTTGATATAATTGACAAATATTGTCTACCTATTTAATCATATTTTAGGAGAAAAGCCAAAGCTGACCTAATGCATGGTGAAATATGGATCTTGGTTCACTGGAAAGGATATAGAAGATATTTTTTCCGAATTAATAGTTAGGGCTATTGATTTGATAAAAAGAGTGGGAGATATATATTGTGGATATATATATATATATGAATAATCACTTGAACATAATTTAATGATCATATTTAGACTAAGTCATTTTATGCACTTTAATACTGTAGATATCAAATGACAAATAACACAAATAACTTCTCTATGTAATATTCCTTGAGAAGGACAAGCTGACATGAAATAATTTCCACGATTGACATGGGAACTTGAGGATTGTCCTCGGGTTCAAGGATGTCACTCAAACCCCTCATTTATTTCTTCTAGCTGAGAATGAAACATGTGCAGAACAAAATGCTTACCAGAAGCAAATTAATTATGCAACTGATGTTTCATGTCTCATGCTTGTAATTATGAGTGCTGAGCTTTAGAAGCAACAAGAGCATAATGATGCTTATGATATGATTGAGCACCTTCAAAAAGTTGTTTGAAGGATAGGCTCGTCAGAAAGATTTGACAATAATAAAGCACCATACTTTTGCATTCATGAGAGAATCATATCTGGTTGGACCATATGTTCTAAAGGTGATAGGCATATGTACCTTGATATTTTGGGTTTCAAGAATGTTCTAGATACTCAGCTTGATTTGATCAAACGATCTCTGAACAACTTCTATTCTCAATTTGTTAAGAAAAAAAGGAATGAGATAGACAGAACACTCACTAAGTTGTTAAGCATGTTTAGAACTGCTGAAAATAACACGGTAAAGGCATGAATTATGTGTTGGGAACCACGGACTTAGGGTGTTACTACGTTTTACGATAAAGATTACAAAAAGAGGATTACCTTGTTAATGGTTGATTCCACGCTCTTCTATTGTATTACCAAATTCCCTTGAGCGAAGTGTGGCCTCCGTCTTGTCAAGTTATCCTCTCTTCTTGCTTCTTGGTGGCTACAATATGTTTTCACACAATTCCAAGCAAGAAGAGAATAAGAATATATATAGGCTACAATAGGGACCATGGATAATTAAGTTGGGCCTTCTAATTACATCTTGAGCCTAGCCCAATGTAATTAAATATTAATTCAATCCACTAAAGAATTAATATTTGCACTACCTTTCCTAATACCGTAATTTAATTAATTCGGTTCCAATATTATTTGCTTATTAAATTCCCCATGTTTAAAATATCATATGTCCATTAATTAAATAAATTACTGATAATTTATTTAATTAATATCTTTTATCCTTGATCATCCACTCAACCTTTATTTAATTATGCCAGAATAAATTCCACCTGCAGGGTTTCACATAATTAAATCTTTTTGAGCTTTCAAGGGGACATCATTAAGCCGAATATTATCAGGACATGGATTCCTTCAATAAATAATATCCACCATGTATATAATTCCATCACCCAAAATATAATGATATAATTCAAAAGAATTATTTCATATATAAATCAAAGCATGTAAATAATATACACGTGTCAATTACTATTTCTGGATTAAGAACCTAAGCATTAATAATAACATAGAATCTTAGTTCTCCTTCTTAATCAGTATTAAGGGAACAATTCTAAATTTGATCCTGTTCAATATACACAAAGTATACTAGTATTATTTATTAGTCAATATAAACTAATCTAAATAATACTACAGCCATACCAGTGGATTGTCCAACACCACCTGTGCTGTGAACCTTATTATATTATATAACCGTATTTAACAATCTAATATTCTGTATCCCATTTGATACTAGATTGTTCACAATATATAATATTGGATAACATGTAAACATTCAAATGATTCTCAAATAAACTGGCCAGAAATAAATATACATACTTCAAATAAATATTTTCAGTATACACTAACAATCTCCCACTTATACTCAAAATATTCTATGTGTACATCAGTGTTTATTTAATCCACTATTACATAAAAATCTATGTGTCCATCCATCTGACTTCTATCGCTTCCACATGCTTGTCAAAAACCTTGGTTGGCAAGCTCTTTGTGAAAGGATCTGCTCGGTTGTCTTCTGATGATATGTGAGCCACAACTATATCCCCTTACTTTACGATTCCTCGTATGAGATGATACTTACGTTCAATATGTTTAGCTGCTTTGTGGTCTCGCGGTTCCTTTGAATTTGCCACAACACCAGTGTTATCACAATACACCGTCAAGCTCCTAGGCAAATTAGGTACCACATCTAAGTCCAAAAGGAAGTTCCTGAACCATACAGCCTCCTTGGCAGCCTCAGAGGCCGCCACGTACTCGGCCTCCATGGTGGAGTCTGCAATGCATTTCTGCTTTACACTCCTCCATATAACGGCTCCACCTCCCAAAGTAAAAACATATCCCGAGGTTGATTTCCTCTTATCCTTATCTGATTGGAAATCTGAATCAGTATATCCCAAAGGAAATAGATCTGAGGCCTTGTAAATTAACATTTACTCCTTAGTCCTTCTCAGGTACTTGAGTATAGTTTTTACTGCACTCCAATGTTCCTGACCTGGGTTCGACTGATATCTACTAACCATGCCTACAGCAAAGTAGATGTCAGGCCTCATACATAACATAGCATACATTAAGCTTCGACATGCTGAAGCATAAGGAACTACTTTCATGCTCTCTATATCCATAGGTGTCGAAGGACACTGCTTCTTAGATAGAGCAACTCCATTCTTAAAAGGTAGAAAACCTTTCTTGGAGTTCTGCATGTTAAAACAAGCTAATACTTCATCAATGTAGGGCTCTTGAGATAAAGCCAACATCCTTTTCTTGCGATCCCTTATAACTTTGATCCCAAGGATGTATGCCGCTTCACCTAAGTCCTTCATGTCAAATTGTTTGAACAACCATGTCTTTACTGATGACAACATCTCAACATTGTTTCCAATGAGTAAAATATCATCTACATATAGGACTAGAAAAACCACTGCATTACCTTCACTTCTATTATACATGCACGATTCGCTTGGACTTTGATCAAATCCATATGACTGGACTGCCTGATCAAAACGAATATTCCAGTCTCTAGAAGCTTGTTTAAGTCCATAAATAGACCTCTTAAGCTTACATACCAGATGCTCTTGGCCTTCCTTAATGAATCCTTTTGTTGCTGCATATAGATGGTTTCTTCAAGACTTCCATTAAGAAAAGCTGTCTTGACATCCATTTGCCAAATCTCATAATCGAGATGAGCTGCTATAGATAAAAGAATACGGATTGACTTAAGCATGACTACCGGTGAAAAGGTTTCCTCATAATCGATACCTTCTTTCTGAGTATACCCTTTCGCAACAAGTCTTGCTTTCCAGGCTTTCACCTTTTTATCTAATCCCCTCTTTTTCTTGTAGATCCACTTACATCCAATAGGTTTTATACCTTTGTGTGGTTCCACGAGCTCCCAGACCTGATTAGAATACATTGATTCTATCTCAGATTCCATCGCCTTTTGCCAAAGATTTGCATCTTTGTCTTGTGCTGCCTCTTCGTATGTACGGGGATCATCATCATGTTCACCAGAGACCAAGTCTGAAGACTCACCCAAAAACATGAATCTATCAGGCTGTTGAACAACCGTCCCACTACGATGAGGCACCGGTGCGGTATTAGTGACAAGTTGTACATTATGTTGTGGTTGTTCTAATTGTACTACAGCTTCATGGGTATTATTTGTCCCTCCCACGAGTTCCTCTAAAACGACACTACTCATGGGTTTGTGATTCATTATATATTCCTCTTCTAAGAATCTTGCATTGGTGCTAACAATGACATCCCGATTCTTCGGACTATAAAATAAATATCCTTTCATTCTCATGGGGTAGCCTACAAACAACCTTACTTCTGTACGAGATTCTAACTTAGTCGCGTTCTTGTTCAGCACATGTGCTGGACAACCCCATATTCGAATATGTCTTAGACTCGGTTTATCCCCGGTCCACAATTCTAAGGGGGTTTTAGGAACCGACTTAGAAGGTACTAAGTTCAGAAGATAAGCTGCTGTCTCTAAGGCATGTCCCCAAAACGACTTGGGTAAATCCGAATAACTCATCATCGATCTAACACTCTCTAAAAGAGTCTGGTTCCTTCTCTCTGCTACACCGTTCTGCTGGGGAGTGCCTGGTGCAGTTAACTGGGATTCTATCCCATTTTATGATAAATATTCCCTAAATTCTCCATGCAAGTATTCGCCACCACGATCTGATCGTAATGACTTGATACTTTTATTAAGTCACTTCTCCGTTTTAGCTTTGTACTCTTTGAACTTATCAAAGCACTCAGACTTACGGTGCAACAAATAAACGTACCCATATCTAGAATAATCATCAATGAAAGTGACAAAATATTCATAACCACCTCTTGCTTGGATATTCATGGGTCCACATAAATCAGAGTGAACCAATTCTAACAGTTGTTTGGCTCTATTCCCTTTTCCCTTGAAAGGCCTATTAGTCATTTTACCTTCCAAGCAGGATTGACAAACTGGAAATGGCTCCATTGCCAATGAGCTTAAAGGCCCGTCTACTACCAGTCTTTGAATCCTCCTCAAGTTAATATGACCTAATCTCAAGTGCCAAAGATATGTTTGGTTCAAACTAGAAGGTTCTTTTCTTTTAGTAGAGTTAGAAGATGTGTTGTTCAATTCCCTAAATTGCAGTTGCAGTGCAGGTTGACTAGGATTAATTATATACAAATTGTCTTGCAATGTACCAGAACATATAATTCATTTATTCATCATAATAGAAACATTACGATCCAAACAAACATTATAACCATCTAAAGCAAGTTTAGAAACCAAAATTAAATTCCTTCTAAAAGAAGGTACATAAAGACAATTGTTCAAAACCAAAATCCTATCAGAACCAAAAGATAAATGAATAACTTCTACTGCAACTACTGCTACTTTCGTAGCATCTCCCATGAACACGTATATCTCACCATCTCTAAGCATTCTGGATAGTTAGAACCCCTGCATAGAATTACAAACATGATCAGTGGCTCCTGTATCTACACACCAAGTGCTCGTAGATATAGCCGCTATAAATGTTTCTGTAACTAGAGAAAGAGACATACCAGTATTGTTTGTCTTCTTAGGAAGAGGATAATCCTGTTTCCAGTGACCTGACTGTTTGCATCTGAAGCACTTTCCCTTAGGCTTTTTCACACCACCCTGAACTCCCACTGCCTTCACAGCTTTCTGTGTCTGAGCCTTTTTCTTCTTCTTAATACCTTTCGGCTTAGAGGAAGAACCTTTCTCAGCCACATTCACTTGAACACTCTACCGAAATAATCATTCAGCTGCCTGATGTTCTGTTAGCAGTTCCGCGAGACTATATTGCCTCTTGTTCATGTTGTAATTCAACCGGAACTGCTCAAAACTCTTGGACAAGCTCATAAGGATAATGTCAATCTGGGTTTCCCCGTCAAGTTCAGCACCAAGGATCTCTATCTCATTCAGATGCGACATCATCTTAAGAACATGATCCCTTATAGGTGTGCCTTCAGCCATCTGAGTGTTCATTAAAGCCTTCATGGCTACTTGCCTAGCAGCCCTATTCTGATCTCCAAAAAATTCCTTGAGATTAAAGAGGATATCCGAAGCAGTGGCCATAGACTGATGCTGATGCTGCAAAACACCCGACATTGCTGCCAGAATGTAACATCGCGACATCTCATCAGCCTTAATCCACCGTTTATAATACTCTTTCTCATCTTCAGGAGCATCAGCAGCAGGCTGTACAGGCTTGGGTTCATAAGTGCAAAACTTGTACTCCTCAGCAGTCAACACAATGTCCAAATTTCGTTTCCATTCAATATAGTTAGGTCCGGTAAGTTTGTTATCCTTAAGTATGGTGAATAGTGGATTAAAGCCCATTTTATCCTGAGAATCATGCATAAAAACATCACATAAATAAGGGTGCATTAATTATTAAGATCTAAATATTAAAATTTAATGCACTAACATCTAAACACCATAAGCTTCTGGTACGCCACGATGTGTGACATGTATACCACCTAATTTTGTTTAAATGTTACTTCGGTCCTATTACTAAACAATATGCCACGTTGGGGTGGACTATATTATTTTTCATAGCTAAGTGTATACCATTATCAAATCTTAAATTATTCGAAATCTATGGAACTTGGTACGCCACGATGGGTGGCGTGTATACCTTCCAATATTCGTAATTTTGCCTTGAATAGAATACTTCAATTCAATATTCATCAATGGTTTGATTTCCAGGTAGTGGAGGAGTCACATCGGTCTCGCTTAAAATCCACAGCCTTACAAGTTCGATGAACCCGTTTTTGACAAAATCGCCCCAAATCAGAAATAAAGAAAATCCGTATTTATTCCTTTCAAAATTTATTAATTTAAGAAGTTTGTTTTAGTAATTTCTATAACATTCTAGACACCATAAATTACATGCCACGATGGGTGACGTATATATAATTTATATTCTTCTTTATGTTAAATTACCTACAACCAATAATGGAGACCATGAGATTTAATTTCATATTAATTCCCTCTCCCACTTAGAATTTTTTTTTATTAAAATTGAGGAATTTTAAAATTAAATGGGGCCCTATGTTGTTATAATTATGTCTAATTATGCATTCAAAATACACACATAATTTTAGCAACATATAACATTTAATTAAAGCAATAAACAAATTTTATGTCCATGTCGTCCTAATTAAGTTAAACATGCAATTTTAAAAGAATTACACACATAATTAACGACACACATAATCAATAAATTAAAGCAATAATTAAAATTTATTGGAAAAAATTAAAATAAATTTTCCACTATTATGGCCCTTGAAAAAAAATCCAGCTCTCAAAAAAAAATCTGCCCCAAGCGCGCCCCGACGCCCCCAGCAGCCCCAACAGCCGCAGCAGCCCCAGCAGTCCCCGCTGCCGCAGCAGCCCCAGCAGCCCCAGCAGCCCCAGCAGCCCCAGGAGTCCAAGCTGCCGCAGCAGCCCCTTGTAATCGCACAGCGGAACAAAAAACTACCGGAATTGGTTTCCGATCGCACATAACTATTACAAAATACCCGGAACAATTACAAAAAAAATAGATCTAATACAAAACTAATTTTGTAAAATCTATTCTAACACGATCAACCCTCGTGTAAATTACAACCACGATTAAACCACGTGGAAACCAAAACAAAAATTAACCACAATTAAATCACGTGGGATCCAAACACATAATTAAAATATACATGGCCATAATAGTGGATTAACAACCTGCATCAAAACCAATACAAGCAAAACACTATATACACGCATATATAATTGTGACATGGACATTATATCATAAAACGTAGAACCCATTACCAGGCTCTGATATCAATTGTTGGGAACCACGGACTTAGAGTGTTACTACATTTTACGATAAAAATTACGAAAAGAGGATTACCTTGTTAATGGTTGATTCCACGCTCTTCTATTGTATTCCCAAATTCCCTTGAGCGAAGTGTGGCCTCCGTCTTCTCAAGTTATCCTCTCTTCTTGCTCCTTGGTGGCTACAATATGTTTTCACACAATTCCAAGCAAGAAGAGAATAAGAATATATATAGGCTACAATAGGGACCATGGATAATTAGGTTGGGCCTTCTAATTACATCTTGAGCCTAGCCCAATGTAATTAAATATTAATTCAATGCACTAAAGAATTAATATTTGCACTACCTTTCCTAATACCGTAATTTAATTAATTCGGTTCCAATATTATTTGCTTATTAAATTCCCCATATTTAAAATATCATACGTCCATTAATTAAATAAATTACTGATAATTTATTTAATTATTTTATCCTTGATCATCCACTCAACCTTTATTTAATTATGCCAGAATAAATTCCACCTGCAGGGTTTCACATAATTAAATCTTTTTGAGCTTTCAAGGGGACATCATTAACCCAAATATTATCAGGACATGAATTCCTTCAATAAATAATATCCACCATGTATATAATTCCATCACCCAAAATATAATGATATAATTTAAAAGAATTATTTCATATATAAATCAAAGCATGTAAATAATATACACGTGTCAATTACTATTTTCGGATTAAGAACCTAAGCATTAATAATAACATAGAATCTTAGTTCTCCTTCTTAATCAGTATTAAGGGAACAATTCTAAATTTGATCATGTTTAATATACATAAAGTATACTAGTATTATTTATTAGTCAATATAAACTAATCTAAATAATACTACAGCCATACCAGTGGATTGTCCAACACCACCTGTGCTGTGAACCTTATTATATTATATAACCATTTTAACAATCTAATATTTTGTATCCCATTTGATACTAGATTGTTCACAATATATAATATTAGACAACATGTAAACATTCAAATGATTCTCAAATAAACTGGCCAGAAATAAATGTACATACTTCAAATAAATATTTTCAGTATACACTAACATTATGTCCATATTAATGATGTACACATGGAATGCAAATAGGAAAGGAAAGTGGACAGGAAAGGTGAAGATTTGATCTTATTTGGTGCCAAACCAAAGTCCAATCCCAAAGGACTTTTGAATCCTAATAGTAGTGTTGCTAAAGGAGATGATTGTCATTTCTGTGGAAATAACTGGATGAATGGAAGTTAAATTGTCGAGCTTATTTGGAAGATCTAAAGAAGAAGACTAACAATGGTCAAGCTTCAGGTATAGGGTTAGAATTGGAGAAAAAGTTGTTGCTCTAGTTGAAGGAACTCGATATCTAATGTTGCCCATAAGGCAAGATTGAGAACTTGATAAACTATTATTACGTGACTGCCTTTAACGGATACATTAAGTCAATTTCTTGTCAGGAAAAGAAAGGATTTCATTTTAATTAAATAAACAATAGTTGTTTATTCTATTTCAATGATAAGACTTATAATGTTGCACAATTACTTAACAATTTATATGTTCTAAGTTGACTCAAATCAAACATTACCTCTAGCATTGTCGTTAAGCCATATTAATGAGAAATGCATTTCTGAGTTACATATAGATGAATACTTGGATAAGTTTGATTTTGAATCATACGGAAGATGCGAACTTTGTCTCATTGGCAAAATGACTAAAGCTTCTTTTACCTGATCAGGTGAAAGGGCCACCGAATGATTATGACTTATAATAATGATGTATGTGGTCGAATGCGTATGATGGCAAGGGGTGGCTTATACTACTTCATAACATTTAATGATGATTTCAATAGATATTGATATGTGTTTCTTATGAAGAATAAATCTGATTCTTTTGAAATGTTCAAAGAATATAAGGCTGAAGTAGAAAAGAAAACAGAAGAAAGTATAAAAGTTCTACGATCAGATCGTGGAGGAGAATACTTAAGCCTCAATTTCAAGAGTTTCTTGAAGGAGTGTGATCGTGTATCATAACTTACTCCTTCTGGAACACCTCAAAAGAATAGAGATTCTGAGAGGAGAAATCATACCTTGTTGGATATAGTGCGATCGATGATGAGTCAAGCGGATTTTCCATTCAGTTTCTAGGGTTATGCTCTAGAAACGGCTGCATATACACTTGACCAAGTTCTGACTAAAGCGGTTCAAAAATACTCTGTATGAGATATAGAGTGATAAATGTCAAAGCATGTCATTTATGAAAATTTGGGGACGTGAAGCGTTTGTAAAACGTTAGCCTCTGACAAGCTTGGACCAAAATTAGATAGATGTTATTTTGTGGGATACCTGATAGGGAATAAATAAACCCTGATTACGTAATTAACGTTGCATTGATTACACATGATTTAGGCTACAAGGCCCAATAAGAAGATGTATGACATTCAGACCAAAAAGGTTAATACATTGATCAGGCCTGATGAAACAAAGAAGGCCCACAAACCTGAATATTAATTAATTTCGTAATTAATTAAAAAAGGGAGAAAATAGCTGCCAATATGAGTCCTAATAGGGATATAAATCCTTGTAGATTGGCCTCCAAGGAACCTGGTGGGATAAGGAATCAGCTTCCTACCTCTTAGGACTCCAAAGTCCATTCTAATTCTGAGACTTGCCTACCAAGTCTCCTAACCCAAGTCCAATTCAAGGACTCCCAACATCTATATAAGGGGTCTCACCCCACAAATCAGAACTATATTTTTAACTTGATTCTTGACATACAGTAAGGTTCGTAGGCATCTTGTAAGGCAGATCGAGTCACGGAACACAAGAGCAGTCAAATCGAGCCTCGAAGCTCACATTCCCTAGTAATAAATATAGCAATTATTATACCTTAGTTTTTGATCCATAACATTTGGCGCCCACCGTGGGGCTACGCAACAACAACCATGACGAAAACATGGAGAACAAGCAGCGCCCTTGAAGGAGGAACACCCGCGGGGACAACCAAGACAATTTTGCCAACCGTGGAGGTACCTCCGTATTCAACCTATGCCTCCACCCAAGGAGAAGCCCAGGTAGGGGTAATTGAACCTCAGCCACAAAGGATGATTCCCTCGGCTACTCGAGGGACGAATTTCCAACTTCAGCAGCTACACGCACCTGTGAATTCTCGACCCATTGGGTATGAGTATTCAACTATTATGACTAATAAGCCCCCTTATGGGATGCCCCTTTACCCCGAGGTTAGAGGAAGTGGGCATGCTGGACGGAGTAAAGCACAGAGGCAAACACCCCCTTACATTCAAGGTTTGGCTCCTATCCTGGAAGATCAGGAATTTTATGGTCCTTATACTGAGAGAGATTCCGAATCTTCGGATGATGAAGTGGCCCCAAGAAGGAGACGTGCTGGCAAAGAACCGATGGCTGATGGCAACCAACGTCCTAGGAGTACCCGGGGGGTGAATCTCCAAGAAGTGCAGGAGAGAATAAAGGCCCACGAGGCAGAGATTCAATGGTTGAAGCGTGACTTGGAGGCGTACCAGGCTCCCAGACTCCCATTACCACCTGGGGGGAGAAATCTTCCTCCAATCATAGACCTGGATGGTCCGTCACAAAGAAGGGCTGTTGTGACGCCCTCAATCTCGGGGTTAGGAAATGAGGACTCACACACCTCTAATCTACTAATTAAATATGCATAAACCCCGATTAACTACTAAAAGGATCAACAGGATAAAGTATGAGACAAGATTACAACTACCAATCACCGAATATAACTTACAATCCCAAAATATTATTAAATAATCAGTATCGATTCCGGCTGGGAACCGACAGATAACCCATTGTATCTTTAAACACCTCTTACTAGGCACGAGCTCACTCATAACATGTACTACCTGCTCTGGCAACTGGAAACCCTCAACACGGTAGGGACCATCAGGTACGCTCTTACGAGCAGTGCGCCTAAGCCTGGCCATCTTCTTGCTTACCTGCCATGGTTAGATTAAGACAAAACAATGAGTATAAAACTCAGCAAGTAACTAAATAGCATTTCTACAATAACAATTCTCAATATGCTTTGAACAAACTAGGGCATTCTATTTTAGCTAATCTAGGTGGCAGATTTCCGTATATTCATTTTTGCTTTCTTTGAGATAAGGAAAGGTATCCGAAGAATAGTTGGGATTTCAAGAAACAAGGCTCGAAACAGGATGATAGCCGACATTCAACACAAATCATTATAGGATCAAAATAGATCTTTCGGTAGAGGAAAGCAACAGTATTTCAAGATATAGAATCATTCATATGATCAACAATTTCAGGAATCAGGGTTCTAAGCTCTAAGCTCCACAATAACATAATCAACTCTTTTCAAAACAGTATAAACCATTTTCATTTCCAAAAATCAATTTACTGAATAAAAGTTTCAGTTCCTTTTCTTAAATAATCATTTAGAACCCTTGATTGGATCACTTATCTTTCCATTTCATTATATACGGGTGATCAGCCCGTATCGACCTCCATTCCGGTCTTTAAGGTACCATTCGGCATAATTTCAGCCTTAAATTGGACTAGTCCCACTAGCCTCTTACCATGACTGGACTAGTCCCACTAGCCTCTTACGTCTCAATCCAATCCATCAGGAATTCATTTGGAAAACCTTGAGTTGGAAAACAATAGGTTTTCTAAAATTCATTTTATCATTACCAAGCCTTTGAAATCATTCGGACTCTTTCAAGTCGAAACTCATTCTTAATTCAGATTTTTAAAGAAACAAAGTTCAGGGAGTGAATCAAAGATACGCAAGGAACAATTCTCAAGAATTCTGTATCAAGGTTAATAAGGTACTAAATTTGAAGGATCAGAAATAACTTAGGGATTATTAGGACGATCAAGAGAAACAGGGTATCATTAAACAGAGTTAACCAAGATAGTTAAGGGTTCAATATGATCATGGCATTATAGGAAACTTGAACAGAAAGGCAGATTATCAACGGGTGAAATCAATAGGATTATCAATAACAGGTTATCAAGAACAAAGGGTACTTCAAATCAATATCAGGGTTTCATAAAGCAAGGGTTTCATACTTTAACAGTTCAATACTCTACATGGTATGAACAACATTTCCTTTACAATCATTTATACAAGTAATCAGAGTTACTTGCCTGAAATTGCTTTCCTGAGGGTTGAACTAATGCCACCTAATATACTTTTCCCTTTCCTAGCCCGAATGCCCTCACGCTCCGAATCTACAATAAAACCAGAAATCTTAATTAGATTTCCAACTCTCGTTCCCGGAATGATCACTCTATACGATAACTCGATTATATTTTTGACTCGAACTATACGAGTATAGCTTATACAAATAAGCACACAGCAAATAGCACAATTCTTTCTCATAGTTTTTATATCCTTATATACCTAGCAATCAAAGCGTACTCACTTGACCTAGGCTATTTCTCAAATCACACTAACACTACTCTTTTACGAGTACTAGACACATTTTCAACCAAACATTTACGTGCATACTATCACTTTTATCAATCGACTTAATTCCCTTTTCTTTTATTCCTTAATTCGAATCAAAACATCAAGCAAAATCAAAGATTTTCACCTATAACACTCAATCATTCTTTCAATTACCAAAATCAAGTTTTGACCTTTATTTCTTATGGCCTATTCGGCCTTATTGCAAATACCCACCATAAAATCAATCAAATACTTACTTTAATTCACATAAACACGTATCTCAATTAACAACCTTTAAAGAACCACTCTCCTTTCTTTTAATCATAGGAATCCGAACCATAATTATACATATACAATCAAATTTCTCAAAATTACACCATACCACTTTAGTTCTAACATGATTCCACATTTAAACTAGCACCATTTTCTTGATCAACAACCATTCGAACCAAAACATACATACATGCTCACATGCAATTCAATGTTAACTTAGCACAATATCAAACACTTTATCTTTATCACGTAAGCCAACTAAGTTCCTTAACACAATTGATTTTTATCTAAATTACAACATACATCCATTCATTCATCAAATTAATCTATTTTAACTCAATTTCATTCGGCAATAACTCAAATTCACATCCCAAGGACAAATCATTGACATGCACATCTTGATCCTTTTTAAAACTAACATGCAATCACTTTTAGTCCATTTATACTTAGTGTTTACCAAGATTATCCAACAAAAATCAATTTCCTTTCTTATTAACACAAAAATTCGAACCTAAACTTAGCATGCACCAATATTTTCATTCCTTTTTAATCTAATAACAATCCCTCATCATTTTAAACAAGTTAATTCAAATCAAACAACCTTAAAGATTAAAACCATTCGGCCTTTTTCAAAAACAATCATGCAACTTGATATTCTTAATTCTTGAATCACAAATCCACCTATATTTCAACATCAAATCAATGACTCATGCATTTCAATATAATTAACTTGATTTCCTTAAAATAGTAAGGGCCATTCGGCCTTTTAATCAAAACACCACATGCAAACATAAATAAGTGATCTTAAGGTTCTAGAGCTCAGTTTTTAACATCATAGCTCACCACCGGTTCACCGGAGTTCATCACCGGTGGCGGTGGCTTCACGGTGGTGCCCTCATTCGAGGGTGTCCAACCACGAAACCCCCGATTTCTCAAAAGAAATGCATCAACACCACATGCAAACTGATTTCAGCACAATAATCATAGGATATGAACTAATCAAGCAAGCCCTCGGTTCTTGGCTCAAAACCGAACCCAAAAACACACACACACTTCGGCATGCAAGCACCAATACACACATGCACATACTTCTACCTACACATAAGTGTTTATCAAGAAGAAATAGGGATGATTGATAAGTTTGATTAAGGAAAAAGGAGGTATACCGAGAGAAATTGATGAGAGAGCCGAGAGAGAGTTGTTCGAGTGAGAGAGAGAGAGTGAAAGAAAAAGAGGAGAGAAAAGAGTGAGTGCACGGAAAAGAAAGAAGAAAATGGGGAGGAAGGAGTAATTTATACTCCACCAACACAAGGGCAAAATGGTAATCTAATAACTCCCTTTTTAATTTGCATTTTGTTTCTCTTTTTACTCAAATGTAACAAAATTCAAAATAAAAATATTTCTCTCTCGGAAAGTCGAGAATTATTGAAAATGACAATTTTAACACGTAGGTCTCGAAATTAGCTTTTCATCCATTACTCATAATAAGAATTTGAGCGAGCGGTTGATTTTATATGAATTTCGCAAACTCGCTTTAATAAATACCTTTTCCACATGAAATTAATTTAAAAATGCAAAGACCCACAATTAAATTCACTTATCATTTTTAAAAAGTCTCTAAGACCTCTACGAAGTTAACAGAATGAATCCCATGTTTTTATCCATCTCAGATGATTTTATAAAAATGCACGAAGGTTAAATAAACCCTTATGTAAATCACATAATTCCTTTAAAATTCACAGAAATTAACACAGAACATATAATCATGCACACAGTCAAGCAATCACACGCATATAGTCACATAACGACTCATGTCTGATCATAAAATCTATCCCTCTTTAATCTTTATTCCCTTTTTACGCGTACCGGGTCACGTTCAGCCTGACGGCCCGACGCTCAGCGTTTGGAATACGCTTCTCATTACCTTTGCCAATCAACACGTCTCTTAAGACGAAATACTTCATTCATTTACTTTACATATAATTCACATTTTATATTATTTAATTTTCATACTAGAACGGGTTCCGTTCTACCTGACAGCCCGAAACCACAGCTTGACTTTTAAGCTGACTCTTTAAATTGGAACGTTTTTATCCACGCTCCTTAACTCTAGTATACAGATAAGACAAATAATCACCACTTAATCACATAATCTCATCACATAACACATACTTTACTTTCTTAATTACGACGCAAAATTCTCGGTCGTTACAATCTACCCTCCTTAAAAGGATTCTGTCCCCAGAATCTAATCTAAGCAAATAGATGGGGATACTTTTCTTTCATTTCGCTTTCTAATTCCCAGGTCGATTCCTCGACTAGTGGATTTCTCCACAACACTCTAACTAGAGGTACAACTTTATTTCTAAGCGTCCTTTCTTTTCGATCCAAAATTCGCACTGGTTGTTCCATATAGGACAAATCTGGTTGGATTTCTACTGGTTCCAACTCGATCACATGGCTCGCATCAGCATTATACTTCTTCAGGAGAGATACATGAAATACATTGTGCAGATGTTGCATTTGCGGCGGTAGCGCTAATTCATACGCCACTTTCCCAACTTGTCGCAATACTTCAAATGGTCCAATGTACCTTAGACTTAGCTTTCCTTTCTTTCCAAATCGAGTTAAACCTTTCCAAGGAGATATCTTCAAAAAGACCTTGTCTCCAGTTTTGAATTGCACATCTTTCCGCTCTTGATTCGCGTACTCTGCCTGTCGGTCTTGAGCTGTAATTAGTCTCTTTCGTATCATTTCAACTTTTTCCTTCATTTGCTGCACTAGCTCGGGGCCAATTAACTTGCGCTCACCAACTTCGTCCCAATAAGTAGGGGACCTACACTTTCTTCCATACAACGCTTCATAAGGCGGCATGCCAATACTTGCATGATAACTGTTGTTGTAGGAAAACTCAACTAAGGGCAAATGATCGTCCCAATTTCCTTTGAAATCTATTGCGCAGGTTCGCAACATATCCTCAATTGTCTGAATTGTCCTTTCACTTTGTCCGTCTATCTGCGGATGATATGCCGTACTCATTTTCAATTTTGTTCCCAAATGATCGTGGAATTGTCGCCAAAATCTCGAATTAAACCTTGGATCTCTATCAGACACGATAGATACAGGAACTCCATAACGCATCACGATTTCATCCAGATACATTTTGACCAGCTTCTCTAATGAAAACCTTTCGTTTATCGACAAGAAATGTGCTAACTTTGTCAGTCGATCAATTACCACCCAAATCGCATCATGATTAGACTTGGTTTTAGGTAATCCTACCACGAAATCCATTGCGATATGTTCCCATTTCCATTCAGGTATGTCCAGTTGCTGAAGCAATCCACTTGGCCTTTGATGTTCCGCTTTAACTTTTTGGCACGTGTAACATTTGCTTATCCATTCCACAATTTCCTTTTTCATGTTTGGCCACCAAATATTTTCTTTCAAATCCCGGTACATCTTCGTACTTCCAGGGTGAATTGAAAATCTCGAGTTATGCGCTTCTTGCAAAATCTCGTGCTTTAGTGCCACAACATCAGGTATCCAAATACGTGAGTTAACACGGTATATCCCTTTTCCATCCTTTTGAGCTTTAATTTCTTCTCCCGTCAACTTATTCCTTTCGCGATTCATCACTTGCTCTTGACAGCATCTAATCTTTTCCAAAATTTCAGGTTGAAACAACATTGCATAAATGGCTTCACCTCCACATTCTGGAGTCTGCACCACTATTTCCATCTTTTCAAAGTCCTTGATTAATTCTTCTGATGACGTTAACATATTCAACTTTTCCTTTCGACTTAAAGCATCGGCTACCACATTTGCCTTTCCAGGATGATAGTTTATCGTGCAATCATAATCTTTGATCAATTCCAACCACCTTCTTTGTCGCATATTCAGTTCTTTCTGAGTAAAGATATACTTTAAGCTCTTATGGTCCGTATAAATCTCGCACTTTTCCCCGTACAAATAATGCCTCCAAATCTTGAGGGCAAACACAATTGCTGCCAATTCCAAATCGTGCGTTGGATACTTTTGCTCGTGCGATTTGAGTTGCCTTGATGCGTATGCTATTACCTTCACGTGTTGCATTAACATGCATCCAAGTCCTTTATAGGAAGCATCGCTGAATATCACAAATTCACCTTTATCATCTGGTAATACCAACACAGGGACGGTTACCAATCTCTTCTTTAACTCTTGGAAACTTTCCTCACACTTTTCTGTCCAAACAAACTTCTCATTCTTCCTCGTCAATTTTGTCAATGGAACTGCGATCTTTGAGAAATCTTGCACAAATCTTCTATAGTATCCGGCTAATCCCAGAAAACTTCTGACTTCCGTCGGAGTCTTGGGTCTTTCCCAATTCATTACGGCTTCTACCTTGGCTGGATCCACTTTAATTCCTTCTTTATTAACTACATGACCAAGAAATTGCACTTCCTTTAGCCAAAATTCACACTTTGAAAACTTTGCATACAGCTTCTCTTTTCGCAGAATTTCCAAGGAAATCCTCAAATGCTCCTTATGATCTTCCTCCGTTTTGGAATAAATAAGTATATCGTCAATAAACACAATCACGAACTTGTCCAAATACTGCTTAAACACTCTGTTCATAAGATCCATAAATGCAGCTGGCGCATTCGTCAAGCCAAATGCCATCACCAAAAACTCATAATGTCCGTATCTTGTTCGGAACGCTGTCTTGGGTATATCTTCCGCTTTGATCTTTAGTTGATGATACCCAGATCTTAAATCAATCTTTGAGAAACACGAAGCTCCTTTCAATTGGTCAAACAAGTCATTGATCCGCGGTATAGGGTACTTATTCTTGATCGTCAACTTATTCAGTTCACGGTAATCGATACACAATCGCATACTTCCATCCTTCTTCTTTACAAACAACACCGGTGCGCCCCACGGGGATACACTCGGTCGGATTACTCCTTTGTCCAACAACTCTTGCAACTGGGCTGCCAATTCTTTCATTTCAACCGGCGCCATGCGATAGGGAGCTTTCGACACTGGTTCCGTACCAGGAGCCAATTCAATCGTAAACTCGATCTCTCTGTCTGGAGGTAGTCCAGGCAATTCATCAGGAAACACGTCCGGAAAATCTCTTACTACCGGAATATCGTCGATCCTTACAGATTCTTTCTCCACGTCCACGACATGAGCCAAATAAACTTCGCATCCTTGACGCATTAATCTTCTTGCCTCAATAACCGTTAAAAATTTCTTCTCTTGCCTCTTTCCTTTAAATATCACTTCCTCACCATCCTTGGTTTTTAACTTAACTTTCTTACTTTTACACTCTATATGCGCCTCATGATTTGACAACCAATCCATTCCTAGAATAACCTCAAATTCTCCTAACTTAAAAGGAATTAAGTCAGCAGAAAAGTGCCGACCTTCTATAGACACATCACAATCGGGACAAATCTTATTAACAACAACTTTCTCTTGATTTGCTACCTCTATAATCAAATTAGGCTCTAGAGGGTACGCAACACAATTTAACTTATCAAGAATGCTTTCAGAAATAAAAGATCTGGTTGCTCCAGAATCCATCAAAACTTTTACTTCTACTGAGTTTATAACAAGCATACCTGCTACCACGTCCACATCTTGCACCGTATCTTTCATTGACATGTTAAAGGTCCTAGCTCTGGGTTGAGCTGATGGTGCTGGGAGAGACGGCGGTCCTGCAATTCTGAGAACATTAGCCTTCTGCACAGGCTCCTTGCAATTTCTAGCCATATGGCCTACCTTGCCACACTTGAAACAAGCCAAATCAGGCTTCCTTATTTCATTTGAACATTCTAAAGAATAATGCCCCTTCTGGTTGCACTTAAAACGTGTTATATCCAGCTTATTACACCTCCCCGGGTGTCTCTTTCCACAGTTCCTGCATTCTTGCATCTGGGGCCTGCTATCCTTTCCCGATTGTCCAGCTTTCTGGAAACGGTTCTTCTGAGCTCCATTCCCGGGTCTAAACTTCTGAAACTTTTTGTTCTGACCTCCACCATTCTTTCCAAACTTTCCTCTGAACTTGAAACTTCCTTGCTCTTACTCAGAGCTTTCAAACTTCCTCTTTCTTCCTTCATTTTCTCTTCGAGCAGCTTCCCGCTCACCTTCCACTATCATTGCCTTTTGAACCAAGGCAGCATAGCTCTTGATCTCCAACATTGCTATTTGACTCCTAATCCATGGCTTAAGTCCCTGCTGGAACCTCTTAGCCTTCTTTGCTTCAGTATTCACGTATTCTGGCACGAACCTTGCTAACTCCGAAAACTTCACCTCATATTCTGCTACCGACATTTCCTCCTGTCTAAGATCCAAAAATTTCATCTCCAACTGATCTTGCATATAACTTGGCAAATATTTTTCCAAAAACATCTCAGTAAACTTCTCCCAAGATAAGTCTTTGCCTTCCAACAACGCCTTAGAAGACTCCCACCAGAAACTTGCTTCATCCCTCAAATAATAACTTGTGTACTGAGCTTTCTTATCGTCCTTAACTTCGGCTAGCTCAAAGGCTTTTTCCATCTTTCTCAACCACGACTGTGCTTTAATCGGATCTGGAAAACCTAAGAACTCTGGAGGATGAACAGATTGAAAGTGCTTGAAATTTCCAACTTTTGGGGCCACGGGTTGTTGCAAAAGCTGAGCAAGTCTGCTCATCAAAGTGGTTTCTAGGTTTATTTCTGGGTCTTGGGTGGGAATTTCTTCTTCTTGGTGATCTGGTGAGTTGGCCATTTCTTACAAACCTGATTGAGCAATTATTTAGCAATACGATAGCATGGCATATATAACAACAATTTTTATGAAATCTCTTTTGTGGGTTTTAAGTTTTACCCAATTTGCACATGCAATCCTATTACTACATAATTCTCATATCAGTGTTGTTTTATCATGGCACGGAATAGGGTTTTACGATCTTTAGATATGGTTGTATGAAAACATAGCTGTATTTAAAACATGGCATTGAGAACAGTTTATAAGATAAACAAGGTGCACAAAGGAAAGCAAGATAATAGATTTATTTAAATCAAGGGTTACATAGGAAATATTCTGGATTTTAAGGTTCTGAAACAAGGTACAATAAATAGCAGGGTTAAACAGAGGAAAAACTGGAAAACATCCCCCTATCTACCCCTAACTTCCAACTACTACTACTACTACTACTACACTGGTCTGAGATACAACAAGGTAAATGAAAAAGGGAACCGGCATCTGACCAAGTATCCCAAAGCCTACCGGCGCTGAAAACAACAATAACAATCTACGGGCTCAACCAACAGTCCCGTCTAATCATCTAGGATCTCTCTCAACACAACCAACATCCAGCGAATGATTTTATGCAGCCTTCGGGCCTCACCATCAGTATCACTAGTGGATGGTCCCTCATCCAATCTCCTCCTGGCAACCTGCTCCACCATCTTAACTCGAACTCGCCACTCATCATCCATAACAGAAGCACTCTGCCTAGACTCCCTGGCTAGTCTATCCACCAAAGCTCCTAACTCAGGAATGCGGGAGTACACAAAGTCTCGGTCCTGGGCTAACTTGCCACCAATACTGACAGGAACACTCTTAGGCATTTCCGACTCTGGCTCAGGGGCAGGGGTCTCTGAATCAAGCCTCAAGGGTGAAATCTGCATGGGGATCTCACTACTCTCAGAAGGGTCCTCCTCTGGGTCTGAACTAACATATACAGGCTCCTCTGGAGAGGGTGGAATAGGGTCCACAGGGGTACCAGTCAAGCTAATCTCTGAGTCTGAATCACTACCACTACTAGGATCCTGAGAGAAAACATAAAACAGCAACCAAGAAACAATGTTAGGGTCAAATAAAGCTTCCAGCTAACTCACACCCTAACTCTAGTTTCTGCTTTACCAATCAAACACTTTCCTTAGACTATACCTAATAGTCTAACTCAACTCTACATGAGTCGAACTCTCTCGCGATATAGATATATTCCCAAAATACCCTTTTTTGAAACCTAACTTGTCTCAGGGACTAGATCCTGTAGCTCTGATACCAACTTGTGACACCCTCAATCTCGGGTTAGGAAATGAGGACTCACACACCTTTAATCTACTAATTAAATATGCATAAACCCCGATTAACTATTAACAGGATCAACAGGATTAAGTATGAGACAAGATTACAACTACCAATCACCGAATATAACTTACAATCCCAAAATATTATTAAATAATCAGTATCGATTCCGGCTGGGAACCGATAGATAACCCATTGTATCTTTAAACACCTCTTACTAGGCGCGAGCTCACTCATAACCTGTACTACCTGCTCTGGCAACTGGAAGCCCTCAACACGATAGGGACCACCAGGTACGCTCTTACGAGCAGTGCGCCTAAGCCTGGCCATCTTCTTGCTTAACTGCCATGGTTAGATTAAGACAAAACAATGAGTATAAAACTCAGCAAGTAACTAAATAGCAGTTCTACAATAACAATTCTCAATATGCTTTGAACAAACTAGGGCATTCTATTTTAGCTAATCTAGGTGGCAGATTTCCGTATATTCATTTTTGCTTTCTTTGAGATAAGGAAAGGTATCCGAAGAATAGTTGGGCTTTCAAGAAACAAGGCTCGAAACAGGATGATAGCCGACATTCAACACAAATCATTATAGGATCAAAATAGATCTTTCGGTAGAGGAAAGCAACAGTATTTCAAGATATAGAATCATTCATATGATCAACAATTTCAGGAATCAGGGTTCTGAGCTCTAAGCTCCACAATAACATAATCAACTCTTTTCAAAACAGTATAAACCATTTTCATTTCCAAAAATCAATTTACTGAATAAAAGTTTCAGTTCCTTTTCTTAAATAATCATTTAGAACCCTTGATTGGATCACTTATCTTTCCATTTCATTATATACGGGTGATCAGCCCGTATCGACCTCCATTCCGGTCTTTAAGGTACCATTCTGCATAATTTCAGCCTTAAATTGGACTAGTCCCACTAGCCTCTTACCATGATTGGACTAGTCCCACTAGCCTCTTACGTCTCAATCCAATCCATCAGGAATTCATTTGGAAAACCTTGAGTTGGAAAACAATAGGTTTTCTAAAATTCATTTTATCATTACCAAGCCTTTGAAATCATTCGGACTCTTTCAAGTCGAAACTCATTCTTAATTCAGATTTTTAAAGGAACAAAGTTCAGGGAGTGAATCAAAGATACGCAAGGAACAATTCTCAAGAATTCTGTATCAAGGTTAATAAGGTACTAAATTTGAAGGATCAGAAATAACTTAGGGATTATTAGGGCGATCAAGAGAAACAGGGTATCATTAAACAGAGTTAACCAAGATAGTTAATGGTTCAATATGATCATGGCATTATAGGAAATTTGAACAGAAAGGCAGATTATCAACGGGTGAAATCAATAGGATTATTAATAACAGGTTATCAAGAACAAAGGGTACTTCAAATCAATATCAGGGTTTCATAAAGCAAGGGTTTCATACTTTAACAGTTCAATACTCTACATGGTATGAACAACATTTCCTTTACAATCATTTATACAAGTAATCAGAGTTACTTGCCTGAAATTGCTTTCCTGAGGGTTGAACTACTGCCACCTAATATACTTTTCCCTTTCCTAGCCCGAATGCCCTCACGCTCCGAATCTACAATAAAACCAGAAATCTTAATTAGATTTCCAACTCTCGTTCCCGGAACGATCACTCTATACGATAACTCGATTATATTTTTGACTCGAACTATACGAGTATAGCTTATACAAATAAGCACACAGCACATAGCACATAGCACAATTCTTTCTCGTAGTTTTTATATCCTTATATACCTAGCAATGAAAGCGTACTCGCTTGACCTAGGCTATTTCTCAAATCACACTAACACTACTCTTTTACGAGTACTAGACACATTTTTAACCAAACATTTACGTGCATACTATCACTTTTATCAATCGACTTAATTCCCTTTTCTTTTATTCCTTAATTCGAATCAAAACATCAAGCAAAATCAAAGATTTTCACCTATAACACTCAATCATTCTTTCAATTACCAAAATCAAGTTTTGACCTTTATTTCTTATGGCCTATTCGGCCTTATTGCAAATACCCACCATAAAATCAATCAAATACTCAATTTAATTCACATAAACACGTATCTCAATTAACAACCTTTAAAGAACCACTCTCCTTTCTTTTAATCATAGGAATCCGAACCATAATTATACATATACAATCAAATTTCTCAAAATTACACCATACCACTTTAGTTCTAACATGATTCCACATTTAAACTAACACCATTTTCTTGATCAACAACCATTCGAACCAAAACATACATACATGCTCACATGCAATTCAATGTTAACTTAGCACAATATCAAACACTTTATCTTTTTCACGTAAGCCAAAAGTTCCTTAACACAATTGATTTTTATCTAAATTACAACATACATCCATTCATTCATTAAATTAATCTATTTTAACTCAATTTCATTCGGCAATAACTCAAATTCACATCCCAGGGACAAATCATTGACATGCACATCTTGATCCTTTTTAAAACTAACATGCAATCACTTTTAGTCCATTTATACGTAGTGTTTACCAAGATTATCCAACAAAAATCAATTTCCTTTCTTATTAACACAAAAATTCGAACCTAAACTTAGCATGCAACAATATTTTCATTCCTTTTTAATCTAATAACAATCCCTCATCATTTTAAACAAGTTAATTCAAATCAAACAACCTTAAAGATTAAAACCATTCGGCCTTTTTCAAAAACAATCATGCAACTTGATATTCTTAATTCTTGAATCACAAATCCACCTATATTTCAACATCAAATCAATGACTCATGCATTTCAATATAATCAACTTGATTTCCTTAAAATAGTAAGGGCCATTCGGCCTTTTAATCAAAACACCACTTACAAACATAAATAAGTGATCTTAAGGTTCTAAAGCTCAGTTTTTAACATCATAGCTCACCACCGGTTCACCGGAGTTCATCACCGGTGGCGGTGGCTTCACGGTGGTGCCCTCATTCGAGGGTGTCCAACCACGAAACCCCCGATTTCTCAAAAAAAATGCATCAACACCACATGCAAACTGATTTTAGCACAATAATCATAGGATACGAACTAATCAAGCAAGCCCTCAGTTCTTGGCTCAAAACCGAACCCAAAAACACACACACACACTTCGGCATGCAAGCACCAATACACACATGCACATACTTCTACCTACACATAAGTGTTTATCAAGAAGAAATAGGGATGATTGATAAGTTTGATCAAGGAAAAAGGAGGTATACCGAGAGAAATTGATGAGAGAGCCGAGAGAGAGTTGTTCGAGTGAGAGAGAGAGTGAAAGAAAAAGAGGAGAGAAAAGAGTGAGTGCACGGAAAAGAAAGAAGAAAATGGGGAGGAAGGAGTAATTTATACTCCACCAACACAAGGGCAAAATGGTAATCTAATAACTCCCTTTTTAATTTGCATTTTGTTTCTCTTTTTACTCAAATATAACAAAATTCAAAATAAAAATATTTCTCTCTCGGAAAGTCGAGAATTATTGAAAATGACAATTTTAACATGTAGGTCTCGAAATTAGCTTTTCATCCATTACTCATAATAAGAATTTGAGCGAGTGCTTGATTTTATATGAATTTCGCAAACTCGTTTTAATAAATACCTTTTCCACATGAAATCAATTTAAAAATGCAAAGACCCACAATTAAATTCACTTATCATTTTTAAAAAGTCTCTAAGACCTCTACGAAGATAACAGAATGAATCCCATGTTTTTATCCATCTCAGATGATTTTATAAAAATGCACGAAGGTTAAATAAACCCTTATGTAAATCACATAATTCCTTTAAAATTCACAGAAATTAACACAGAACATATAATCATGCACACAGTCAAGCAATCACACGCATATAGTCACATAACGACTCAGGTCTGATCATAGAATCTATCCCTCTTTAATCTTTATTCCCTTTTTACGCGTACCGGGTCACGTTCAGCCTGACGGCCCGACGCTCAGCGTTTCGAATACGCTTCTCATTCCCTTTGCCAATCAACACGTCTCTTAAGACGAAATACTTCATTCATTTACTTCACATATAATTCACATTTTATATTATTTAATTTTCATACTAGGACGGGTTCCGTTCTACCTGACGGCCCGAAACCACAGCTTGACTTTTAAGCTGACTCTTTAAATTGGAACGTTTTTATCCACGCTCCTTAACTCTAGTATACAGATAAGACAAATAATCACCACTTAATCACATAATCTCATCACATAACACATACTTTACTTTCTTAATTACGACGCAAAATTCTCGGTCGTTACAATCTACCCTCCTTAAAAGGATTATGTCCCCAGAATCTAATCTAAGCAAATAGATGGGGATACTTTTCTTTCATTTCGCTTTCTAATTCCTAGGTCGATTCCTCGACTAGTGGATTTCTCCACAACACTCTAACTAGAGGTACAACTTTATTTCTAAGCGTCCTCTCTTTTCGATCCAAAATTCGCACTGGTTGTTCCACATAGGACAAATCTGGTTGGATTTCTACTGGTTCCAACTCGATCACATGGCTCGCATCAGCATTATACTTCTTCAGGAGAGATACATGAAATACATTGTGCAGATGTTGCATTTGCGGCGGTAGCGCTAATTCATACGCCACTTTCCCAACTTGTCGCAATACTTCAAATGGTCCAATGTACCTTGGACTTAGCTTTCCTTTCTTTCCAAATCGAGTTAAACCTTTCCAAGGAGATATCTTCAACAAGACCTTGTCTCCAGTTTTGAAGTGCACATCTTTCCGCTCTTGATTCGCGTACTCTGCCTGTCGGTCTTGAGCTGCAATTAGTCTCTTTCGTATCATTTCAACTTTTTCTTTCGTTTGCTGCACTAGCTCGGGGCCAATTAACTTGCGCTCACCAACTTCATCCCAATAAGTAGGGGATCTACACTTTCTTCCATACAACGCTTCATAAGGCGGCATGCCAATACTTGCATGATAACTGTTGTTGTAGGAAAACTCAACTAAGGGTAAATGATCGTCCCAATTTCCTTTGAAATCTATTGCGCAGGTTCGCAACATATCCTCAATTTTCTGAATTGTCCTTTCACTTTGTCCGTCTGTCTGCGGATGATATGCCGTACTCATTTTCAATTTCGTTCCCAAATGATCGTGGAATTGTCGCCAAAATCTCGAATTAAACCTTGGATCTCTATCAGACACGATAGATACAGGAACTCCATGACACATCACGATTTCATCCAGATACATTTTGACCAGCTTCTCTAATGAAAACCTTTCATTTATCGACAAGAAATGTGCTGACTTTGTCAGTCGATCAATTACCACCCAAATCGCATCATGATTAGACTTGGTTTTGAATACGCTTCTCATTACCTTTGCCAATCAACACGTCTCTTAAGACGAAATACTTCATTCATTTACTTCACATATAATTCACATTTTATATTATTTAATTTTTATACTAGGACAGGTTCCGTTCTACCTGACGGCCCGAAACCACAGCTTGACTTTTAAGCTGACTCTTTAAATTGGAACGTTTTTATCCACGCTCCTTAACTCTAGTATACAGATAAGGCAAATAATCACCACTTAATCACATAATCTCATCACATAACACATACTTTACTTTCTTAATTACGACGCAAAATTCTCGGTCGTTACAGCTGTAGTTCCAAGAGCTGATCCAAGCAATCTTCTTCCCCTTGGAGATCCTGATGATCCTACTCCACCATTCACTGAAGAGATAATGAATGCCCACATCTCAAGGAAGTTCAAGATGCCCACTATAAAAGCTTGTGATGGAGCGGGAGATCCCGCTAATCACGTCAGGACCTTCTCCAATGTACTGTTGTTGTAGCCCGTGAATGACGCTATTAAGTGACGGGCCTTTCCTCAAACCATGTCGGGTATGGCTCAAAGATGGTATAGTCATTTGCCCCCGAACTCTATTGGGTCCTTCAGAGAATTATGTCAGGCTTTTATTAAGCAGTTCATCAGTGGGAAAGTGCATGAGAAAAGTTCAGCATCCCTCATGAGCATTGTGCAGGAAGCGAAGGAATCTTTGAGAGATTACCTGAACCGTTTTACAAAGGAAGCTTTAAAAGTCCCGGACCTTGATGACAAGGTAGCAATGATAGCACTACAACAGGGAACTAGGGATGAGTTTTTCAAGATGTCCTTGGCCAAACGCCCCCCTGAAAGCATGTTACAGCTCCAAGATAGAGCCGAGAAATACATCAAGGTGGAAGAGAGCATGAGGAAGACCGTGGTAAGTAACGAGCCCGCTGGAGGAAAGAAGCGGAAAACCGATCTGGAATATATTGCAAAGGACAAGTATCCTAGAACTGAGCAAAACCCTGATTCAACCCCTAAGAAAGGAGGACCTGGGAAAATGTTCGCTGAATATGCTAAACTGAATGCTCCTAAAAGCCAGATCTTGATGGAAATCGAGAAAGACCAAGATATTCGTTGGCCTAAACCCTTGAAGGCGGATCCTGCCAAGCTAGACAAGAGAAAATATTATAGATTTCACAAAGATGTTGGTCATGACACCGATGAGTGTAGGCAACTGAAAGATGAAATAGAGTTCCTCATTCGAAAAGGAAGATTGAACAATTACACTGGGGAAGTATAACGACTCGTGTATTTTTATTTTATTTCTAATACTTAGAAGTGTAATAAAAGTTTAAGTAAATAAATAAAAGGTGTGTATTGATTTTGGCAGCGGTTATTGATTGTTATCTAATTATTTATGATTTGTTGATATATGGGATTGGAATTATGTGATTTATTGGTGAGTTATATAATTTTATTTCGCTTGTAAAAGTGATTTTATTGTAATTTTAATTCCATAAATATTTGGGTTGTCTTTAAAATTGGTTTTCTAATTTTATAATTTCAATAATTATTTTTAGGACTTTATAAAATTGAGAAATCCATATTTCGTTAATTATTCATTTTTAAATGATTTTCTAAGTGTGTTAAATGCTAAAATCCATATTTAATTATGGGAATCTTTAAAAATTATGAAATATATATTTTATTAAGTTCGTATTATTCTGAGAATTTTAAAATTATTTTGAAAATTTTCGGACATCATTTTAGCCGCGCGTTGTTTCGTTATTCGTTAAAAAACGGGTATAAAGCTTACCTTAAAAATTGTTGAGAAATTTCAAAATTTATGTTTTTATTCTCTTCGGGATATTTATAATATATTAATATGATTTTTATAATTTTCTAAAATCGTTTTAAGTGCACCTCGATCTGTTAATTTTGAAATTCAGAGCAATCGGGCCTTAAAGGTTCGTAATTATCTGTACAGACACGTGTCAATTCTATAAGCAGGGGGACACGTGTTGTAGTTTCCTCAGCAGCATCTGTCTAGCAAAATAATTAAAAAAACATCAATCTCTTCCTCTCTCTCGGTCTCAATCTCTCGCTCTCTCTCATCTCAGTCTCTCTCGCACTCCATCTCTCTCGTTCTCCCTCTTCTCTTCTCTCCTTCTCCTGATTATTTCTCTCCCCTGTTTCTCCGTTCATGTTGCCGCCGCCGCCATGTTGTCTCCGGTGAGTTTCCGGCCGGCTGGTGTCGATCGGTTCTCTGGTTCCTTGATTGTTGCTTCTGTAATTGTATATATATATATATATATATATCTGTGTAATTTATGATGTGTGTGTATCGAGTGTTGTGTGTGTGTGTGCCAGTGTTTCTGTGTGTGGGTTGTGGCGGCGCGTGGCCGCGTGTGTGCGATGTTGTGTGTCTGTGGGACGGCTCCTTGCTGGGCTTGACCTGTTGCAGTTGGGCCTGGCTGTTGTTGTTGGGCCTCTAGCAGTGAGGCTAGTGGTGTGTAGTTGGATTTGATTTGTTTGGGCCTTTTGTTGGGCCTATTCGTGCAGCAGATTGGTTATTGTAAATTGATTTTTTTTATTATTTATTTAATTTTCTGCAGGGAAATAAATGAGTATCATTTGTGAAATAAAAGAATTTGGTGGCGAGAAAATAATATTAATCGGTATAATTTATTTGGGAACCCGTATTATAACGGGCGCCAATAAATTGTGCCGCCGTTGACGATGAACTTCGGTGAGTCAACGGTGGACGGTGATGACGATGTTCTGAGTCCTAAATTTTATAAATAAATAAAATGATTATGTAAAATATTTTTCGGACTTAAATAATTAATTTTGATTGGTATTGGGATGTACATTGTATAAATGGTGGCGTAATATTGTGGATTGTTTTGATTATGGACGTCGATCGTAATCGACGGGTAGTCTTATAAATAAATAAGATGCTGCCAAAATTTCCTAAAAATATGTTCGAAAATATATGTATTTATACGTGTTACCCTAGCAATATTTCGACTACGTGACTATGTGATTACGGGTTTATGTGTATAATAATGATTCGAGTCGGGTTATTGGATTGAGTTGTTAGAATTTGAGGATAACAAGCATGTCGGTGTAACTGATTAGGGTATTCTGTATTTGTAGATTCCGAGTGAGTTTTCCCAGGATTAAAGTCAGCGTGAAAGCTAATTAGGGTTTTGTAAAGCGTTGCAAGGCAAGTACCCCTGACCATTCTTTTATGGTTCAGTATATGTGAATAACTAAATGTTTTACTTTTGTAATGGAACAGAAACATTTTAAGTTACGTATCCCCTGTGTTTGAAAATACTGTTTAAAATTATGTTTTTGGGGAAAAGTGACTTCAGGAAACACTTATCTCTAAACGTGATTTAAATGAAAGAAGATTTGAATAATGTGCTATGGCATAATTAATTTTGACAAGAGATAGGTAAAAGTGATGATTTTGAAAACTGGATTAAAACGATCAGATATGGGATACGTTGGGGCCAGAGTAGGCCTATTGAGTTGGCGTAAGAGGCTAATTCGGTTGCGCGCACTGTATAACCGATTAGTCCAGCAGGTTAGAGACCTAGCTAGTCTCTGAGTTCCTAGACACATATAATTGAGATGGCAGTTGGAGCCATAAATGAGATGGCAGTTGGAGCCGTCTGGTGTTGATATCCTGATCGGCTGTCTTCACATATCCATTATGTATCTGATTGGGTTTTGTGCTTCTCGTAAGGGTACGGGTAGTTGATACAGTGATTTTATAAGAGTGACTAGTATGCTAAAATTGGACTCTGGTGTTTTTTTTACAGTACACTGCTACGTTGTTTTAATGAAGCATGCTAGTTAGTGATAACCAGTTTTTCTCTAATTTTTTTGTATAATGTTGATATCATGATTACAATTATGTTCCTCTTATTGTTGCATTACTGTTTTATTATGTTATTCATATTTTGGTACTGCTGAGCGATTATGTTCACCCTTGCAAACTGCTATGTATATTTCGCAGATGCCTAGAAGATCAGTCAGACCGACCCGTGTCCCCGCCCCTACTGGACCTGGCTCCTCTGAGGTAGTTTGTATCAGACCATGAGGTCTGAGGAGTTGCTGAATAAAGTTAGTGTGTCTTAGATAGTGAATAAAGAGTTTGTAATAATGAGAACCTGAATTATACTTGAACCTGGATCGGATCTTGGTTCGGGGTCAAGTTAGTATATTTTAATAATAATTATATTGTTTATATTTTTGATAATTGTGTTTAGTGACGTCAACTCCTGACCCCGGGGTTGAGGCCGTCACAGGAAGGAAGAGATAGGAATAACAATGGGAGAAAGAATTTTGAAGATCCTAGGAGGGACCAAGACGATCAGGGGCGGAATCCCCAGCCTAGGGGACCAGTCATAAATACAATCTTTGGAGGCCCACGACCCCGACGACCTGTGATAAACATGATTTTTGGAGGACCAACTGTTGATGGTTTATCCAAGAATTCAAGGAAAGCATATGCTAGAGAAGTCATGCACATTGTCGAAGAAGCCCCAAAGAGGGCTAGGACAGAAGTGATAATGGCATTCAATGATTCTGACTTGGAAGGTGTAAAATTTCCTCATGACGACCCGCTGGTCATAACACCGATAATAGGAAATAGCCTAGTGAAGAGGGTCCTTGTAGATAATGGAGCCTCGGTGGATATCTTGCTTCATGATACTTTCTTAAGGATGGGTTATAATGACTCCCAATTGACCCAAACCGACATGCTCATATATAGATTTGCGGGAGTGGAGTGCCCCGTAGGGATAATCAAGTTGCCAACAACCATAGGACAGGAACCAAGTCAAGCAACACAGATGTTGGACTTTGTAGTGGTGAAGGCTAGTTCAACTTACAATGCTATTATGGGGAGAACAGGGATACATGCCTTCAAGGCAATCCCTTCTTCCTACCATTCAGTTATGAAGTGTCCCACCCGGAATGGGATTGGAGAAGAGAGAGGAGATCAAAAATGGCTAGGAGTTGTTATGTAGCCTCTCTGAGGGCAGATGGAGTCGGGAGGCAGGTTATGCCTATTGAAAATCTGGATATTCGAGAGAATGATGTGAAAAGAGAGAAGCTAGCAGAGGACTTGGTTTCGATTCCTTTAGCTCCCGAGGATCCTGAGAAGGTGACTTTTGTTGGAGCCACACTAGAGGAGCCCCTTAGAGGGAAGTTGGTGAAATTTTTGCAAGAAAATAGTGATGTGTTTGCATGGTCCGCGGCTGATATGCCAGGCATAGACCCGAAACTGATTACTCACAAGCTAAATGTGGATCCGAATCGGAACACAATGAAGCAAAGAAAAGAAGCTTTGCTCCGGAGAGGCAATAAGCTATTAAACAAGAAGTAAAGAAGCTCTTAGAGGCTGGTTTCATTGAAGAGATTCAATTTCCGGAATGGTTAGCAAACCCTATAATGATAAAGAAGGCCAATGGAAAATAGAGTATGTGTGTGGATGTTAGGTCCCAATATGTTTGTAGAAGGGGGGGTTGAATACAAACTATACCGTTCAATTGAATTTAATGCGGAATAAAAAAGTGAAACAAAATTCAAGTTAAATAAAACTATTATTAAACTTGAAAGGTGTTACAACAACGGTATCATTTACAAGGAATTAATCTCAAATTAATTATCACAAATCTAGAATAAATTTGACATGAACTTTTTCTATTTTTGCAATAAAAAGGATCAAATGCTAGAAGCAATTTGAGATTAAGTTATAGGGATTTTGATCCGCTAGATAGTTACCAAGAACAAGAGAATGGTTTCTAGTGGTTTGGATTTAACTTTAATAACTATAAATTGATAATCTTGTAGTGCAGTTGCAGATGAAATGTTTTGGGCGGCTGGTTCTATTTTGTTCTTGAGTTGTTGAAGATATTGAATATATGTGTTGAATGTCTGCTGCTTGTCTTTAAATTTAATCAACAGGATTGAAATGAACTAGCAAGTCAATTGTATGACAATTGCTTGACCTAGCATGACAATCGGTATGACTATCTCCTGAACTAGCATGACAATCGGTATGACTATCTCCTGAACTAGCATGACAATCAGTATGACTATCTCCTGAACTAGCATGACAATCGGTATGACAATCTGATTGTCATACCAGTTCAATTGATTGTCATGCTGAATTAATATTGAATATAAATTCAAAATCAATTCTGAAAATTCATAATATTAATTCAGAATTAATTAATCAATTAATTCAATTAATAAATAAATTAATCTTTACAGATGTAATTTATTTTCTTAATTAAACTATATGACTTAATTAATTAATAGAGAATTAATACTACTCTTCAACAACAACCATTCTTCTAAAAATCTTCTTAAAATCACTGACAATTATGAATCAATTCCACCACTTCAATGTTGATACTCGATGTATTATCTGGTTCATGAGTGACTAACTTCCGTGACGTTTCTTCATGTCTTGACTTTGATAACTTGATATTCTTCAGATTAAATCCCTGTAATTGTGTGATACCCTAACAAGATCTCTGTCACTTGATTAAATCCACAATCTTGATTTATATCACTGAGGCTTGAAAATTTTTTTGAACTTCTTCCAGTGAATTAATTCCTCGAGTCTGTAGATGAACATTATTTCTGAATCCTTTGACAGATGTTACTTTGAGAGATCTCTTTGACGGTAGATCCAATATTTACTTGTTACATTCTTTTTTGAGTTGAGTTAAATCCTCGAATAAACAAATAGGCTATGATATATGCCTTTCAATCTCCCCCTATTTGTTTGTTAGACAATAACAACAAATACCTAGAGGATAACTCAACTAACAAATAAGAAAAAGATGTAAACGGAAATGCAAAGTAAATAGCAGAATAGTTCTGGATTATATTTAACATTTCCCAGATTCCAAATAGATGTTCCTCTGGACTGAACATATCTTCAAGTAGTTTCTTCTTCATTTATACAACCACATTTCCTGTTGAGAAGCACATATCTCTCTTGCTTCTCCCCCTATGAGAATTAACAGCTTAAAGGAGATCGCCTTTATTTACCACATCTCCCGTACAATAGGATCCGCAGATAAAAACCAATGGTACTCCCCTTTTGGAAAATAGCTTATTCCCTTATGAAGAATAGTGATGAACCAAACCACTTCTTCTGATTACTAGGAAATCACCTTGTGTTTACCACCTCTCCCGTACAATAGGATCCGTAGTTACAAACAATAATGGTGTGGTGCAGTGTATATATGCTTTATCTTTTTCCTCCTCCCCGCTATTTCTCCCCCTTAGTTGAGGAATCCTCCAAATTATTACTTAAGCTTTTATCTCCCCCTTAGAGAAGGAATGTATGTCTTTGTCTGAAGGAGTTCTCATATTCCACTTGGTTGGAAAAGAAATAACAAGTAGTTTCTCTTTCTTCCTCACTGTGAGTGTATGATTCTATTTTAGTGTACCTCACATGTGTTTCACTCTTCTCTCCACTCGTGTTTACACTCATTCTCACAAGTGTATCACTCCTCTCATAGCTCCAAAATTCAGCTGTACCTGCAAGGAAAATCACCTTAGCCATCCTTAAGGAGGTCACAGGTGGTGCAATGGGAGTTCGCAAATCCCCATCCTTGTAAAACTCGTCAGATGAATCTGAGTCATAATCTACAAGTTGCTAGTTTCCCTTTTAAGGTTCCAGATTTGAATTTTGGGAATGTAAACAATGATCCAACGAATTTAGCATAAAGATCAAAGTTCCCTTCTAATGTCTGTAAAGACATTTCCTTGTGACTCATCATGTAATATCTGAATCATTGTCAACAAGTTGCCGATCTGCACCTATGTCAGATCCACTATCCGCAGATGCATCCAGGGGATTTAATCCTGGGGAGGTAGACACTGTCCACTGACATATAGATATTGGATCAGTATCCTGTCCTAACACCTGTAAAGGCAATTGGTCCATTAAAGAACCTTGAACAATTGAATCTAACCTTAAAATGGTTGAAACTCTTATTTCCGTCAACTCATCCTTTGTGTGTGTAACCTTTCCTTGTGCATCAAGAATTGTTTATGTTTGAGGTGGTGACACTACAACAGATACCCTGACCGACAAGTAAATTTAAATAGACACACCTTGTTGAGAGGATGAATCTAGTAACTGCTTTTGTGCATTTTCAGCCATTACATCTTTTTGAGAAGATGTATGGGAGCTAGCAGTTCTCTCAGTTTAAATACTACTCATCTTTGTAGGAGACAGAGCTGCTGGGTTGACTTCAGAACCTTCCTTATGTGGTGCACTAAGGCACTATCTCCCTCACGCTCATTCATACTTCATTTTAGTGGTATGAGAGTGTTGGTTGGTTCTGTTTCTGTGTTTGTCTTTACAGTCTGGGATAGAAGTTGTGGGTTTTCAACCTTATGACCGTCAATGAAAGAAATCCATTGGAGACTGAACCTGTATCACAGAACATATGGCAATATAGAGATAAAATGTACTTAAGATCTATAATGAATAAAAATTATACATTTAGTCTTTTGAGAGAAATGATGTACAATAGTGATTTTAAAAGATTTTAATGAAATAAGAAATCATTAATGTAGAAAGAAGTTTGATTTTCTCCTAAAATTGTTCGAGTGCACAAGTCTGTTTTTATGCCTAAAAAGATAAATGATTTGATAAGACACGGACTGATGACCTAGCAGTATTAAGAAGAGAAGGAAAGATTTTGTCTTTCAATATGAATGAGCTTTTCTTAAAGTAATGATCACTTAGGGTAAAGTCTAAGTAATTCTCATTTATGTCAAAAGCTCACAATTATCTGCAACAAAATATTAACAATATATCATTGACTGATACTTGTCAAGTACTTTAGATACCAATAATTATGTTACATACAATTTTTAAAAAAAATATATATATCAATGAATTAAATACCAATTATCTATCAAAAAGATAACAGCATTCAATTTCATATATCATACAATTGTTAACTTCTAACAACTGTACTACCTCAAACAATATATACAATTACAGAAAATACAAATAAAAACTTATATAAATATAACAAAAATACAGAAAATATTTACAAGTTCAATGATAACATTACCATCTTGCAAACAGCCATATCCCTCAGTTAAACCTTTGCGGTTATCTCCAAAGGTAACCACTAGGCCAGCTTTCTCAACCACATTTGATAGTAGGGCTCTATCTCCGGTCATATGTCTTGACGATCCGCTGTCAAGAATCCACACTACCGGTTCCACCTGTTTACTGCCCTGCACTACAAATGGATTAGACCTTCTTCGGAACCCAAGCTTGGTTGGGTCCGGCATACTTGTAGAATTGGCCTCTGTCAGGAAAAATAACATTCTTAATTTTTATGTTCTCAACTTTCTCAATGACTGGACATTTGACCTCGTAAACAGCCTTAACAAATTTCTGTTTAGGCTTAGACATAAATGCTTTCAGTGGACTTTACTGATTTGAATGACGCATGCCCTAAGGACTGTATCCCGTTGCCAAGGATAGACACTTTGATAGATGCCACTGCTGGACATGAGATGTTGAGTTTCATGGATGGATTTAGTGGATACAATCAGATCAAGATGCACAAGGAATACATCCCAAAGGTATCAGTCATCACTGACTTTGGTGTTTATTGTTATCTTGTTATGGCATTTGGTCTCAAGAATGTAGGAGCCACCTATCAAAGGTTGGTAAATAAAATTTTTAAGGATCTTATTGGCAAGACCATGGAAGTTTATATTGATGACATGTTAGTCAAGATTCTAGTGAAGACTGACCATATAACCCATTTGAGGGAAGCTTTTGAGGTCCTAAGATACCATAAGATGATGTTAAATCCTATGAAGTGTGCTTTCGGAGTAGGGCTGGAAAGTTTTTGGAATTGATGGTCTCTAAGAGAGGAATCGAGGCCAATCCCGATAAAATAAAGGCAATCCTGGACATGGAACCACCAAAAACTATCAAAGATGTTCAAAAGCGCATAGGAAGGGTTGTTGCGTTGGGACGATTCATCTCCAAGTCTTGGGACAAGTGCTTATCATTCTTCAAGTCCTTAAAGAAGGTTAAAGATTTTGTATGGAGTGAGGAAAGCTAGAAGGCATTCAAAGAATTAAAGAAATATATGGCTCAGGCCCCGTTGTTGACCAAGCCAGCTTTAAATGAAGTTTTATACTTGTACTTGGTCGTTTCAGAGAGTGCCTTGAGCGCTGTGTTGGTTAAGGAGGAACTGAAAGTCCAGAAACCCGTATACTATCTCAGTAAAATTCTGCATGGAGCTGAGTTGAATTATTCAACTATTGAGAAGTTTGCTTTAGCCTTGGTAATGGCTTCAAGAAAGTTGCGTACCTACTTTCAGGATCATAGGATTGAAGTACTAATAAATCAGCCCTTGAGAAATATTATTCATAGTCCCAAGGCTAGTGGGAGACTGATCAAGTGGGCAATAGAGTTGGGAGAATTTGACACTAAGTATAAGCCACGAACGGAAATAAAAGCCCAGGCATTGGCTAACTTCTTGGTGGAATGTACCATACCCAACCAAGAAGTCAGGGGGCAGGAAGATAATATACCTCAAGACAAGGAAGTTGATAAGAGGGACAAAGAGAAGGATGAAAAGGAATATTGGGTTCTCTATTTTGATGGGGCATCAAAAAAAAATTCAAGTGGAGCAGGGTTAGTTTTACAAAGCACTGATGGGTTCTTGATTGAATATGCTATGAAGTTAGACTTCCCGACCATAAACAATGAGGCAGAATATGAAGCTCTGATAGCTGGTCTTGGCTTAGCAGGGACACTTAGAGTCAAGAACTTAAAAGTCTGTGGAGACTCGAAGCTGGTCATATCCCAGGTAAAGGGAGAGTTTGAGGCAAGGGAAGATACGATGGCTAAGTATGTCCTCCTAGTAAGGGTTGTGATGACCCAATTCGATGAATGTCATGTTGAGCATATTCCAAGAGAGGAAAATGATAAGGCAGATGCCTTATCAAAGTTTGCTTCATTTGAGATAGAGGAGAGTTCAGGAAGTGTATACTTCTGCATTCTGAAGACATGAAGCATTGATGTTAAGCTTGTAGCTCCTATAGGTCTGGGAACGTCATGGATAGATCCCATTAAGACTCATATTCAAACTGGTTGGTTGCCAAATGATGCTACTGAAGCACAGAAGTTGGTTGTTCGAGCATTAAGATACTCCTTGATAGATGTGATTCTATATAAAAGATCTTATGTAGTTCCTTACCTAAGATGTCTCAGGCCCGATGAGGCACGCTTGGCTCTTGAAGAAGTGCATGAAGGTATCTGTGGGCAGCACTTGGGGGGCAGAGCACTAGCTCATAAGATAACCCGCTTGGGCTTCTACTAGCCAGAAATGATGGCTGATGGCAAAAAGTATGTGAAGAAGTGTGACCGCTGTCAGAAGCATGCACCTGTCGTTAGACAACCCCCCGAGATACTGACCTCCATCAACTCACCTATCCCCTTTGATATGTGGGGAATTGATATACTTGGACCTTTCCCCATGGCCATGGCACAAAGAAAGTTCCTGATTGTAGCCATTGATTATTTTACTAAGTGGATTGAAGCCAATCCTTTGGAAAAAATCACAACTAAGCAGGTTGCACAATTCCTGTGGGAAAATATCATGTACCGGTATGGAATTCCCCGCATCCTAGTCACTGACAATGGAACACAGTTCAACATTGAGGAATTCACGAAGTATTGTGAAGAGAATAAAATTGAATTACGATTCACCTCTATTGCTCACCTGCAAGCCAATGGGCAAGCGGAATTGGCAAATCGAATAATCCTGGATGGACTAAAGAAGAGGATCGAGAAGTCAAGGAATAATTGGGTGGATGAAATACTCCCAATACTATGGGCCTATAGGACTACCTGTAGAGTCACGACTGGAGCAACTCCCTTCATGTTAGCATATGGGGCAGAAGCAGTTGTCCTTTGTAGAAATATCACATTCCTCTCCCATGATTCAAGCTTAAAATGCTGAAGAGAATGAGGAAGGGCAAAGGTTAGACCTGGATCTAATCGATAAAATACGAGATGAGGCACATGCGAAGATAGTGGAATATCAGAAAAAGGCTTCGTTCTACTATAACTTAAGGGTTAAAGAAATGTTCTTCAAATGGGGTGACTTAGTCTTGAGGAAGGTGGAAGGTTCTGGTGTAGGGCAGAAAGGGAAGCTTTCCCCAAATTGGGAAGGGCCATACAAGGTCAAAAGTGTTCAGGGTAGAGGAACCTACAAGCTTGAAACTATGGATGGTTTTGAAGTGTGGCGCCCTCCAAACCCAAGTAAGAAGTTTGGGGTCCACACACACACATCTTATTTATAACCTGCTTATAACAATAATAAAGATAATAATAATATGCAGTGACCCTACTTACCAAATACCACGGACCGCAATAGGTTAAAGTATGCACACAAGCCAAACACACCTACTTATATTACAAACGTTCAAATCCCAACTATTCAAACTCAGAACTGAGTATTAAACATTATTACAAACTTTTACAAACTCAAATTATCCCAAAAGAAGCCTACTAGCTTAACTCGATCAACCTGAACCCCTAGCTCTCGCGCTGAACTGGGGATCTTCCTTACCAACTGGTTCCTTCTTAACTGGAAAAGAACATAGACAACATCGCACAAATGAGCTAACTAGCTCAGCAAGTCACAATGACAAAACTGAGAATGATGATCATCAAATAAAAAGGGTTATGATATCGAGTGCACAATGAATTATGATTTAGAATTGGATATTATATTTTTATTTTAAAAACCAAGGTTAGGCTGCTGATCAGTCACCCACTAACTGAAAGAGATATGTCCTAAGTCTAATCATGTATGAGGATTTAGGAATAACTTTTATATAATCTGTTTTGATTTCATTGATATTAATAAAAGGCTTGTTTTGTTTTTATTGCGGGCTCTATCTATTTAAATGTTTAAATAAGATATACCACATTTTAGAGTAAAGCTTTTTATGGATTGTGATGAGATCATAATAATGAGACCTAAAAGATGATAACTCTAAACTTAAATAGTTCCTGGTCGTAGGATTACTAACTGGTAATTAATAATCCGCAAAGATCGGTACATACTATGCCTGCTTCATTATGAAGGATGTCTATTCTCATAGACATTTGTGTGGTGACACTGTAGCTAGTATGTAGGTGCTTATTATAGAATAAGTTCACTGAACATGACTCACACAGCTGAACAACTGATGGAGTTCACTCATGTGTCAGCAGTTGTTCACACTGTGATAGTTGTACAAGTATTCTTAGACTTGAGGTCATCATAGTCATCTTGTGTACACTGAACTATACTTTGGTTTAGTTCTTAGTCTCAAGGGACAATTATAAGGGCTCTACTAGGTATAGGAATTTGTACAGGAAGATATTGTATGATCAATAAAGGATCTACCCCTTCCAGTGTAGGAAGAGAATGTTCAATGCTGATCCACTTATGTTAGTTCAGGAATCTCTGGCCAGAGTGAATGAAATTAGAAAGGAGTTTCTAATTTACATTAAATAGAACTAAGCATGGTGAATGGGAAAGTAAGTGATTAAATAAGATAGGCTTGACACAAGTTCCATGCCTTGTATTTAATCGTGACATTGCAAGGTAGAAGGAATTAATTGTACGGTAACTACTCACTGAATAGGTTCTTGGTATTCTAAGCAGTGAATTCGTATTATCCGGATAGTCATGATATGCTGAGAAGTATCCCTCACGATGTAGAATAAATATGATTAATTAATTAATCATATTTAATGAATTAGAGAATTTATATAAATAATGATAAAATAGTTTTATTATTATTTATTTCTACTACCGGCTTAATATTAAACCTACAGGGTCACACCATAAAAGAGAATGATTTAATGGTGGAGAAATTAATTAATAATGGCTGATAATTATTTATTTATGAAATAAATAATTAATTGGCAAATTTAATAATTGATTAAATGAAATTTAATTGATTATAAATTAATTAAGAAAAAGTTCTTAATATTATTAATTAAGAATTTAAGTTTTGGAAATTAAATCAAGTGAGAGAATTATTTCTAAAGTGTTTAGAAAAAGGATTAATAATTAAAAGGTGTTTTAATTATTAGTGAGAATAATAAAGGGTTAATAATAATAATATTTTATGGAAAATTTTTAGCTTTGCCTATAAATATACTATTATAGACCCTATTTTTGTCTCAACCAAAAAGATTTACAAAACCCTAATTCTCTCCATCTCCTCCTCCTTCATTACATCGTTTTCTTGGTGGATACCGGTGGAGTGCTTCACACTTGAGGAGCCGCTGCTAAGGATCTCCGTTCATCATTCTTGGATCGCTATTAAAGACCTCCATCTTTCCATTAACATAAAGCTTCTTAAGGTAAACATACTGAACTACGAATTAAATATTATTTTTTCGCATGGATCCTGCGGAGGGTTTCGGTTTTTTAAGATTAAATTTACATTTTCGATGCGTTTATGTGCTAAAAACCCTTCAATGGCATCAGAGCTACTTGCGAAAAAATTTTAATTCGTTTATGTGTTTAACTGTTTTCGATATATGAGCATGTACGTGATTCGCCATGATTTGATGTTGATATAATATGCTTATATATGTATGGTTTTGAATATATGATATTCATGTGAGTTTTATAATCATAAGATGATTATGTAATCTGTATATATACTGATACATACATGATTTATGTTTGTTCTAATTATGAGAATCATATTAGATACGGATTCTGAATTGGTTGCTGCAGATTTGCTGAAATCTGGGTCTGGTGTCCGATTTACACAAACGAATACCCTATTCCAAAGGTAAACGAGCGTCTGAACAAAACCGATAGCTAAAGCTATCAACGACTCGTCTGTAAGGCGTTTGACATCGTTTACTGCCCGTAAACAGTGATTCTTATTTTTCTGATTTGATTCTGATTTTTCTGATTTGATTCTGATTTTTCTGATTTTTGTCATATTTTCTTTTTATGATTAGATCATGGATAATATGATATGTTAAGATCAGATTATGTGTTTTAACATGCTTTTATATGTTGTATGAGCATGGTGGATGGTTATGGCCTTTCGACCTTAGTGTAATGGTTTTGGTTTTGGTTTTAAATGCGACTTGCATGTCGTCAATCTTTGTAATCATAAATCTCGAATGTAACTCGAGTTATTCTTGTAAGTTCATTATATTAGTTTTACTTTCAATCATGTAATGTAATTGAAGACTCAAGAAGACTATCCAATGGAGGTGATACAAAGAAGAAGACGAGACATACAAGAAGTCTAAACAAAGAAAAAGACTTATGTAATAAGTAGTTGTATTTATTTCCATCACCATATTAGATTAACCTTGATCTTTATCATGAGCTTGATAAAGATCACATAGGATGGGGCCATAACCAAACACATTTACTTTATTGCACTTTACATTTACTTGTTTATTTAATTTTATATATGAGATATATGCCTAAGTTTACCATGCGATGATAGATTTAGGTGAACTTAAATCAATGTAAGGCGTGCTCTAGAAAATCTAGAATATGAATCGTTTCTTGCCTTAACAATAAATATTATGAATACGATCAAGAGATTCTTGTGTTTATGAAACACGTAATTGAATATAAATTTTCAATATTGAGAGAAAGGATGATTCTGTCAACAACAGATTTCTATCTGTAAGAAAGGGTTATTAAGTGACGCATCTTGACAATGCTCCACCCGATCTGGGAATCATCTGATTATCGATTATTGATTTGAAATATTTAATTTAAAAGGAAGAATCTCTTTATAATATGATTATGATTGTAACGTAATATAATCCCTCTAAAATTAAATAATATCAAGTAGTAATTGGCCAATGACACAACGGGCTTGTGTCGGCCTAGCCTTCCAACATGGTAGAAAGTGGTTCTTATTTTTAAATCATTGTAGTTTCGTGCTACAGCCGAGGGCTTTGATTTTGAAATAAGAAATACTTGTCTATTACATAGAGATGTGTACATTGAATTAGAATTTAAAGGTCGGTACGTGCTACAGTCGTGGGCCATTGGAGACTGATTCAATTGTATGAAATGTTGGGTTAGACTTGACTTAGAATATTGAGTTTGTCGTGCCACAGCCGTGACTCAATTATTCAAGAGGCTAAACTTATATTAGGGAATAACATAAGATGTAATTGACAAGAGTTGTCTGCCTATTGAACATCACATGATGTTTCGTGCCACAGCTGAGGTTGTGTGATGGAATGTAGGATCCCTATTCCCACTAGCATTATGAATGCTTAATTTTCACTTAGGGGGTTGACAAATTTAGATAAACTAGTGGGAGATACTTATGAATAAAGACCCGATTCTTATAGTGTTTTGAAATGAAATGGAATATTTGCTAAGTGTTGTTATGTGTTTATCATTTATAGATTTACTATATTCGTCACGTCTTCTGCACTATCACTCCGGAGCATACTAGATGCTCACAAGTTGACTGGTCCTAATTTAGCTGTTTATTTTCACTGTAACAAGTTGGGGCACTGGAAGAGGAACTGCAAGGTTTACCTTGCAGAATTGAAGAAAAAGAAGAAGGGTAGTAAGACTACCGCTTCTGATTCAGGCATGTTCATGATAGAAGTTAATATGTCACTAGGTCAAATTTCTACTTGGGTATTAGATACCGCTTGTGGTTCTCATATTTGCAATTCGTTGCAAGGACTAAAGGGAAGTAGGACTCTTGAAAAAGATGAGGTGATTCTACGTATGGGCAATGGAGCAAGGGTTGCGGCCATATCTGTAGGATCATTTAGTTTACATATGCCTACGGGCAAGACTATTATTTTGAATAATTGTTATTACGTTCCCTCTATTGTGAGGAATATTGTTTCTATTCCTATGTTGGATGTGGATGGTTTTTCCTTTATTATTAAGAATAATGAATGTTCTATCCTTAGAGATAATGTTCTTTTTGGACGTGGCATTTTAAATAATGGTCTGTATGTATGTGACGTCGAGCATGATTTACTTCATATTGAACAAACTAATAAAAGAAAATGAGATGATGAAAATCTGACCTATTTATGGCACTGTAGGCTAGGTCATATTAGTGAAAATAGATTGCGGACATTGCATAAGGAAGGGTTACTTGACCCCTTTGATTTTAAATCATATCCTACATGCGAGTCTTGTCTATTGGGTAAAATGACCACATCTCCATTTAGTGGACATGGAGAGAGGGCTGCAGATTTGCTAGGATTGGTACACACAGTTGTATGTGGACCAATGTCTACGCAAGCCATGGGTGGATTTTCGTACTTCATTACTTTCATCAATGATAGATCTAGATTCAGATATGTGTATTTGATGAAACACAAGTCTAAAGCCTTTGAAAAGTTCAAAGAATATAAACATGAAGTGGAGAAACAAACCAAACACAGTATTATAACTCTTCGATCAGATCGAGGTGGTGAATACTTGAATGGAGTGTTTCTAGATTATCTCAAAGAAAATGGTATAGTCACCCAGTCGACTCCTCCATATACTCCACAGTTAAATGGGGTATCTGAAAGGAGAAATCGAACTTTGTTAGACATGGTTCGGTCCATGATGAGCCATGCGAATCTTCCAGTATTCCTATGGGGTTATGTATTGGAAACCTCAGCATATTTATTGAAAAAGGTGCCTTCCAAATCTGTTCCTCAAACACCATATGAGATATGGAAAGAAAGGAAACTGAGTCTTAAACACGTTAAGATTTGGGGATGTCCAGCTTATGTCAAGAAAGTTGACCCAGATAAGCTGGAATCTCGATCCGTAAAATGTAATTTTGTGGGATATCCTAAAGAGACTTTGGGGTATTACTTTTACACCGATCATCGGGTGTTTGTCTCCAGACATGCTACCTTCTTGGAAAAGAAGTTTATCCTTGAAGGAAACAATGGGAGCAAAATTGAACTTGATGAAGTTCAAGAAGCACAAACTACTACGGATCAAGTGGAAACACCTATTCAGACTGAACAACCTTCTGTGGAACAGCCCATTCGTAGGACAGGGAGAGTGCCTCGCCAACCTGAGAGGTATTATGGCCTTGTCATTAAGAATGACAATGAGTTGTCAATCATTGATGATGACGACCCTGTGACCTATAATGAGGCTATGAGTAGTGTTGACTCAGAGAAATGGCATAGTGCAATGAAATCCGAAATGGAATCTATGTATACCAACCAAGTATGGACTCTGGTTGAGGCGCCTGAAGGTGTTAAGCCTATTGGGTGCAAGTGAGTATACAAAAGAAATATTGGAGCAGATGGCCAGGTGGAGACCTATAAGGCCAGGCTCGTGGCAAAAGGATTCAAATAAAGGCAAGGGATTGACTTTGATTAAACTTTTTCGCCTGTAGCCCTGTTAAAATCAATTCGGATTTGCTTGCGATTGCTGCTTACTACGACGATGAGATTTGGCAAATTGACGTGAAAACAGCCTTCCTCAATGGGGAACTTGAGGAGGAAGTGTATATGACATAGCCAAAGGGTTTTCTTTCCAAGGGAAATGAACACCTAGTGTGTAAGCTGCTGCGAACCGTATATGGTTTAAGGCAAGCTTCTCGTAGATGGAACATCCGTTTTGATGAGACAATCAGAGAGTTTGGTTTTATCAAAAACATAAACGAACCATATGTCTACAAGAAGGTTAGTGGGAGCGCGGTAACATTTCTTGTATTGTATGTGGATGACATACTTCTTATAGGAAATGATATACCGATGCTACAATCAGTCAAAGTATGGCTATCAAAGAACTTCACCATGAAGGACTTGGGAGAAGCATCCTACATTCTCGATATGAAGAAATATAGAGATAGATCTAGAAGAATGATAGGTCTTACCCAGGGTACATACATCCAGAAAGTGCTTAAAAGGTTTAGCATGGAAAACTCCAAAAGAGGTCTCATACCGATGAGCCATGGAGTGTCCCTTTCCAAAAAAATGTCTCCTAAGACACTTGAGGAAAGAGAGTGTATGAGTAAGATTCCTTATGCTTCAGCAATAGGATCTATCATGTACGTGATGTTGTGTACAAGGCCTGATGTTGCTTATTCAATTATGTGATGAGCAGATATCAGTCCAATCCAGGTGAAGACCACTGGAAAGTAGTGAAAAACATCCTTAAGTACTTGCGAAGGACTCATGACATTTTTCTTGTTTTTGGTGGTGAATCTGAGTTGAAAATAGAGGAGATGTCAACGTCGAGAGAGTTGACACATATAACAACGTAGAAAACCCACTCACAAAGCCACTTTCTCAGAGTCACTTTGATCGTCATAAAGACAAGATGGGTATTAGATACCAGAGTGATTGGCTTTAGTACAAGTGGGAGATTGAAAGAGATATGTCCTAAGTCCAATCATGTATGAGGATTTAGGAATAACTTTTATATAATATGTTTTGATTTCATTGATATTAATAAAAGGCTTGTTTTGTTTTTATTGCGGGCTCTATCTATTTAAATGTTTAAATAAGATATACCACAGTTTAGAGTAAAGCTTTTTATGGATTGTGATGAGATCAAAATAATGAGACCTAAAAGATGATGACTCTAAACTTAAATAGTTCCTGGTCGTAGGATTACTAACTGGTAATTAATAATTCGTAAAGATCGGTACATACTATGCTTGCTTCATTATGAAGGATGTCTGTTCTCATAGACATTTGTGTGGTGACACTATAGCTAGTATGTAGGTGCTTATTATAGAATAAGTTCACTGAACATGACTCACACAGCTGAACAACTGATGGAGTTCACTCACGTGTCAGCAGTTGTTCACATAGTGATAGTTGTACAAGTATCCTTAGACTTGAGGTCATCATAGTCATCTTGTGTACACTGAACTATGCTTTGGTTTAGTTCTTAGTCTCATGGGACAATTATAAGGGCTCTGCTGAGTATAGGAATTTGTACACGAAGATAGTGTATGATTAGTAAAGGATCTACCCCTTCCTGTGTAGGAAGAGAATGTTCAATGCTGATCCACTATGTTAGTTCAGGAATCTCTGGCCAGAGTGAATGAAATTTGAAAGGAGTTTTTAATTTACATTAAATAGAACTAAGCATAGTGAATGGGAAAGCAAGTGATTAAATAAGATAGGCTTGACACAAGTTCCATGCCTTGTATTTAATCGTGACATTGCAGGGTAGAAGGAATTAATTGTACGGTAACTACTCACTGAATAGGTTCTTGTTATTCTAAGCAGTGAATTCGTATTATGCGGATAGTCGCGATATGCTGAGAAGTATCCCTCACGATGTAGAATAAATATGATTAATTAATTAATCATATTTAATGAATTAGAGAATTTATATAAATAATGATAAAATAGTTTTATTATTATTTATTTCTACTACCGGCTTAATATTGAACCTACAGGGTCACACCATAAAAGAGAATGATTTAATGCTGGAGAAATTAATTAATAATGGTTGATAATTATTTATTTATGAAATAAATAATTAATTGGAAAATTTAATAATTGATTAAATGAGATTTAATTGATTATAAATTACTTAAGAAAGAGTTCTTAATATTATTAATTAAGAATTTAATTTTTGGAAATTAAATCAAGTGAGAGAATTATTTCTAAAGTGTTTAGAAAAACGATTAATAATTAAAAGGTGTTTTAATTATTAGTGAGAATAATAAAGGGTTAATAATAATAATATTTTATGGAAAATTTTCAGCTGAAAATTTTGCCTATAAATATACTATTATAGACCCTATTTTTGCCTCAACCAAAAAGATTTACAAAACCCTAATTCTCTCCATCTCCTCCTCCTTCATTACATCGTTTTCTTGGTGGATACCGGTGGAGTGCTTCACACTTGAGGAGCAGCTGCTAAGGATCTCCGTTCATCGTTCTTGGATCGCTATTAAAGACCTCCATCTTTCCATTAACGTAAAGTTTCTTAAGGTAAACATACTGAACTACGAATTAAATATTATTTTTTCGCATGGATCCTGCAGAGGGTTTCGGGTTTTTTTAGATTAAATTTACGTTTTCGCTGCGTTTATGTGCTAAAAATCCTTCACTAACCCCGAGCAAAGCACACAGCACTGCTCTAACTAATGGATCCAAGGCACACATTGGCCTAACTTGACCATTATATGGTCTGACCACGAATCAGGTCCACAATTTTATAAAACAATCCAATTCTAACATAATAACAGAATAAACAGTAATAAGCAATAAACAGAATCATTAACAACATTGGATGTTCAATAATGGAATGGTTTCAATTTTCAAAAGGATCAATATGGCATTTTCAAAGCTTGGATGTTAGGTAATGAAAGAATTGGATAATAAAGGAATCAATGTTTCAGGGTTACCAGGAATTGGTCTTTCAAATCAAAAGGTACAATGGTTTGAGTATATAAGTAATTCGGTTCAGTATTTGGTATTTAGTTTGTATGTATTTGTGGAGTAGTATCGTATATCTGTGGTTCGTATTTGGGTATACAACACTCAATGGTTTAGAACGAATAAAGTTTATGGCTCAAGATCAATAACTGGAATCAGGGTTTTGGGTTCAGTGCTTCAAAGCACTTGCAATATAGAACAGGACTATCAATCCACTACAATATATCTTGAGAAAGTTCAAAACACTTGCCTGGTATTAGCTTGCTATACTTCTCTAACTTTCAATCACAACCGTCTACTCCTCGACTATCTGTTTCCCTTTCCTATGCCTTGCCTCTTCTGCTCACATATCATACGCATCTATCAATATTCAACTCATACGATTCTATTCCACATATACTTCTATCTACCCTTCGTTTCACCCAAATCCGATTAACGGATTGAAAGTTATACTATAAATAAGTAAACATCGAATATATAGACCGACAGTGAACCAACAAGTCACATATAGCACATAGCACGTCAAATAATCAATGATATATCATTAATAAAGAAGTCTCAGGTCATAAACAGGCTTTCGGGTATTTAAAATGGTTTTTAAAACATTTTTCGGAATTAAAACGGGACGTTGGATCAATTTCGGAGTAATAAACAGGGTTCGACTGGCCAAATCTGGCTTCAAAACAATTTTATAATAATTATTGAGCCTTGAAAACAATTTAAACTAATATTTTAAAGCTCGAAACTATTTTTCAGAATTTTTAAATCATTTTTAAATAATTAAATCTAATTAATTAATTAATTAAAATCAATTAATAATTAATTAAATCAATTAATCAATTAATTTTTGAATTAATTGACCAATTAATTAATTAATTATTAACTAAAATTAATTAACTAATTAATTCAGATTTATTTTTGAATTAAAAATAATTTTTGGAATTAAAATAATAATTTTTGGAATTTTCAGAAATTAAAAACGAATTTTTATAATAAAAATAATTAGAAAATATTATTTTTGAATATTTTTAAAACAGGAATCCTATTCTTGCAAATTCTGGAAACTTCAGGGATCAAACTTCATCATCCCCAAAAGATAAGGTACTAAACTATAATTTTGCCAGCCCTCACCGGAAAATAGTCGGGGTTCGCCGGAGAACTCGTCTCCGGCATCCTCACACCACCATCACCTCCAGATCACACCTACACTTCACAAGGAACACAACCATGCAATCAAATCACATCAATCATCCCTGTCCTGGCCGGAAAATGGCCAAGAACATCGTCGGTTTCCGGCGAACCTACGAAAACTTCAAAATACAACTCCCTTCGATTCAGACATCCTCTGTTAACGAGCTATATATCAATCGATTGCAAATTTCATAAGGAACACAACCCACTATAAACCAACAGCTAATAACCCCTAAATCAAAAAGCCCCAAATTTCAATTGAAAACATTCATATGGGTTATAAACCCTAATTTTAAAATTCGAAGATTAAACTCAATTTTGAACATGTTATTGAACTCCAAATCAGACATATGACATATGAAAATCATCAGAAAAACAAGCTCTACAACATGCAATCATCAAATCATTCAAACAATCATCCGTACAAAAATTCATATTTTTAATAAAAATAATTCAAAAATAAATAAATTTCCAGAAAATAAACTTTGATTTATGCAGGTATATGGTTCATAGAATCTGATATTACACCTCAAGACCTTCGTTTTGAGTACTCGAGCTTTCCAAACGGACTCCGGTAACACCTCCGATTGTTGGTTTGATTTTCAGAACGGTTTATGAATATAAGTATTTTCTCTGGAAATTTTTATAATTACTGACTGCAAATGATTTTTGATACGGAATAAAATACGGTAAAAGCTATTTATAATTACGGAAAATTAGTATCCCGTTGGATCATTCCGGATACAAAATGGTACATTTATTTATAAAAACTGATCCAAACGGTACCGGTTTTCGGGATAATTATCCAAATCAGTACAATTTGTACTGCGGTCTTGGTCTCAGCGCCTGGTTACATATATTACGAGGTGATAATTGTGATAGTTTAATAAAAAGATCTCGTTTATCAAATATACGAGTTTTATTGATTTACCGAAATAAATAACGTATCGAAAATGTTACGCCGGGACCCGGGCAGGACAAACCGTACGCCGGATCGAAAAAGTCGAAACATGGAAAATATTCGGAATATTGCAATTAGGTAAGGAAGGAGTTCTCGGAAGAGTTTCGGGTTATAAAAACGTAACAACGGATGATGTCGGTTGGTTCCCGTTTGTATAAAATAGTTTTTAAATACTCGGAAAAAGATTTTATAAAATCCATATATTTCCTATAAAATCATAAATTATCATAAAAATAAATAGGAAGATATGACAATAATCTATATTTTAATTTGGACATATAAAAATTAAAATACTCAATTATTATTATTTTTGAACATCCAAACACATTTAACACTTAACAAATAATTTACAGAATAGATACTGAACACATATAATAATTATTTATTAGCAAAAATAATTACATGATATATCCCGGATATTACATGAAGTCTCGAGAACTTGGCATGCACAAAACCTGAAGATTTACTATGTGTAAAGTGGTTGAGCACGATGTTCACTTGTCAAGAAGACAAGTAGGTTGAAAAGCACCTTGAAGCTTTGTTTGCGTAGGATTTTATATTCTAATTCCAATAGGATTTATATTGTTAATTCATGTTTGTTAAGGGTCGAACCCATACCATTTAAGGTTTTGGGGAACCAGACTTTATATTAATGAGTTTGAAATTATTTCAACTTTTAAATATTCAAGTTGTGATAATGCTTTGTATGATTTTAACAAAGACCATGCTTTGATCATTAAAAGAAGAAAACTTCAAGAATTCTTCTATCATAAGGAGTGTTTGTTGCACAACTTAAAGGACCAAGTAGTTCAAGTCACATTTAACATTCTTTTTAAAAGCATAATAAGTGCGGGAAAAAATAAAGTAGAAGGGTATGAAGAAGAAAGCAGCATAAATAAACCCTGAAGGGTAATAAGTTCCGAATACAAACAAGTTCAGGATATAATAAGCTATGAATAAAAATAACAAACTAGAAATACTACTCCTCCATGTGAGGGCCCTCCTTCCCCTGTTCCTTCTCGGCACCTTCCTTCTCAACATCCTTCATGGGAGAAGCAGGAGGAGAGGTAGTGCTGGGATCCAAAATACGATCATCAGGCTGAGGAGAGTTGAAGAGAGCATCCAAGCTATCCTCTGTCTCTGGCTGCTCAGGACTTATAAAGTCCTTGGGATCTACTAGGCCAGGATGCTTCTCCGAGACCGCCTTCATAGGTGCATCTCGTCCCTGGGTGAACTGCAGAGAATAAAGACCCTCATCGTGGATTTCTATGAGATTCTTGAATTTATCAGAATCCATGTAATCATCAATGAGTTTTTCCTTATCACTCCTAAGCTTAACCAGCTCGGAATGAGCCTTAGACAACTCATCCTTCTTCGTATCCATCTTTTTCTCCAGGACCTCAGCTCTCTCCTTCCACTTCTTCATCTCCCTCTCGAACTCGTCTGAGTTCCCTTTCCAGGAACTAGCCTGATGAAGGGCCGCCTGGAAGTAAATGTTGCTCTGCACAAAGAAACGTGAGTTAATAAAAATTCATGAATATAGGAAAGAGACGAAATTTAAGGAGAAGAGAAAGGGATGTTACCGAAGCTTGGGCTTGAGAACCCAGAAGTTTAATGGTCTCAATGTCACTCCCCGTGACAATATCAGTGAAGTCGTCGAGATTGATGGAATGGTACGACCAATCCTTGGCATGTTTGGTGGATCCAACCACCGTATCGCTCCTCCTGATGCCCCAGTTAGGCCTAAAGGAGTGTGCCTTGAGTGGAGGATCCACATCGTCCCCCAGCTCGACCACCGGGACATGGGGCCTAAGGAAGGAATGAGCATTAGCCTTGCTCCGGGGGTCTTTGTTCAGCTTGGCCCTTTTCTGGCGGCCAGATTCCCCCTCCTTAGGCCTATTGATATTGTTGATGGCCTCGCAAGCTGAAAGAAAAAGAAGAAAAGAATTAAAATCCTGGAGATAATAAAGTTACAATAAAAAGAAGGAAAGAAATAGTTGCGCAAATATAAATTTACCCTTATCACTGGCCTGAGAGAGACCAACTTTCTTCAACGAGAACTCCTCTAAAAGGGTCCAAGTATCTGTTTTTCCGTCATCTGAAATGAGGGCTTGATAGGCCACCTCCTCCTCATCAGTTAACCTGATGCTACCAGGACTACCGTTTGACACTTTACAAAAGGGCCTACGAAAGAGTGTGGCCCAATCACCCCAGCCCAGGTCAGCCTAACAAACTCGTCCCTCCACTTAGGGTTGTTCTCGACTATAGAGTTGTTATCAAAAATATGGGGAATTTTGGGCCATTGACGAATTAAAACCCAGACCGGTTGACCCATGGAACTATTATAAAATTGGAAAACTTTCCTAAAGACAGCTACGGAAAGAGGAAATTTATTTTTAAGACACAGAACCATAAAACAAATAAATTCCTCCATGCATTAGGAGGGAGTTGACATGGGTTGATTTTTACGTCTGCAAGTAAACGAGGAATAAATTCATGAAATGGGAACCTAAGACCCGCGGTCAGGGCTCCTCGATAAATAAACAGAGTGTCGCCCTCTCAGTTACATGTCCTATCCCCAGGGGCGGCTGGGGTGATCCTAAGGTGGGGTGGAAGTTTATACGTGGTGTTCATGGACTCAATCCTACCCTCAAACTCGTGGAAAGTGTTACCGTGGTTGTATGAATCTAATTCAGATAAAGAAGGATATTCATCGCCTCTAGAGTTTATCATATCAATTAAAGAAGTATATGGAGATTGGATTTGAATGGCAGTACCTCTCTTGGAAGTGTTCATCTTCCTCAAACGAGCTAGATCACGATCCGCCATTGATATTCTTCGAATGAAGGCTTGAAACCCGGAAAAAGCTTGAAGGTGGTGGAACTGCGGTGGCTGAGGTCACCGGAAATCGTCTTCCTAAGAGAGAAGTTTGAGAGAGTTTTTTAAGAGAAAGTTTGAGAAATGAGAAGTGAAGTGAGGATTCTCACTTCTCACTTTCTCTTTTATAGGCGAAAAGCTCGGAATATGAGGCATTTAAGGCCCATAAAGCAAGGCCCAACTTGAGGAAAGCCCACCATGGGGAAGTTTCAGGGATAATCTAGAAGCAGGAATGGAAACTGAAGGGTCAAAAATCGACCAAAATTTTGAAGAAATAGTTCGATCAGAGTCCTGATCGACAAAAGGAAGAATCTTGATCGATATTTCACTCGATTAAAAGGGTAAAAAGCCACTTAGTTCCATCAGAGTCCTGATCGACAAAAGGAAGAATCTTGATCGATATTTCATTCGATTAAAAGGGTAAAAAGCCACTTAGTTCAATCAGAGTCCTGATCGACAAAAGGAAGAATCTTAATCAATATTTCATTCGATTATAAGGGTAAAAAGCTACTTAGTTCGATCAGAGTCCTGATCGACAAAGAATAAGATCCTGATCGAATTCTTGTTCAAACAAAAAGGAATAAGCCTGTTTAATTCGATTAGAATCCTGATCGATTTCAATCAGGATTCCAGGCCTACCTCACCTCAGACCTCACTACCAAAAATACACCCAGTTCGATCAGGATCCTGATCGATCTCGATCAGGAATCCTGGTCGAAATATGATCGATCAGAGCGGCAAGTCTTAAGCTACTTCGATCAGGATCCTGATCGATTTCGATCAGGAATCCTGGTCGATATTGGCACAAATCCTGGTCGAAATTCCATCGACCAGAGAGACAGAATGGCAGCTAATTCGATTAGGATCCTGATCGATTTCGATCAGGAATCCTGATCGATTTGAAATATTTCCTGATCGATTAGACACAACTCCTGATCGGTTTAGAGCCGAAAATTGAGAATAAATCCAGGAAAAGAATAAATTCTGAAAATTAAGAAAAACTCCCAGAATTAAGGGAAAAATTCTTGGAAATTAAGGAAAAATTCCAGAATTAAGGGAAAAATTCTTAGAAATTAAGGAAAAATCCCAGAATTAAGGGAAAAATTCCTGGAAATTAAGGAAAAATCCCAAAATTAAGGGAAAAATTCCTGGAAATTAAGGAAAAATCCCGGGATTAAGGGAAAAATTCCTGGAAATTAAGGTAATTCCTAAATAATGGGGGTTAAGGTAAATCGTTGTAAATGTGTAGGTCGCTCCATACTTTGCGCATAACGATACCCTATAAGGTAACGGATGAACTTAACTTCTGCGAAACCTAGTCACTGTTTCCCAAAAGTTAGGGGGCAAATGATAGGGAATAAATAAACCCTGATTATGTAATTAACGTTGCATTGATTACACATGATTTGGGCTAAAAGGCCCAATAAGTAGATGTATGACATTCAGACCAAAAAGGTTAACACATTAATCAGGCCTGATGGACCAGATCAGGCCTGATGGAACAAATAAGGCCCACAAACCTGAATATTAATTAATTTCGTAATTAATTAAATAAGGGAGAAAACAACTGTCAATATGAGTCCTAATAGGGATATAAATCCTTGTAGATTGGCCTCCAATGAACCTGGTGGGATAAGGAATCAACTTCCTACCTCTTAGGACTCCAAAGTCCATTCTAATTCTGAGACTTGCCAACCAAGTCTCCTAACCCAAGTCCAATTCAAGGACTCCCAACATCTATATAAGGGGTCTCACCCCATAAATTAGAACTACGTTTTTTGACTTGATCCTTGACATACAGCAAGGTACGTAGGCATCTTGTAAGGCAGATCGAGTCACGGAACACAAGAGTAGTCAAATCGAGCCTAGAACCTCACGTTCCCTAGTAATAAATACAGCAATTATTATACCTTAGTTTTTGATCCATAACAATACCCAAGTGAGACTAGGGTATAGTTTTTTATAATCCTTCCGGGAACAAAGTGTTTGTTGCTCGGGCCGATGTATTTCTTGAGGGAGAACTACTTTCTAAGAAAATCAGTGGGAGGATAATACATCTAGATGAAGATCGAGAACCACATGATAACATTGAACTAGAGTTGGAATAAGATTAGGATATACATCAAAATGTTGAATGTAATCTTGTCCAAGAAACACAGGTTATTCGTAGATCTAGTAGGATTCACAATGAGCCCGGGAGAAATTATGAATTTCTATTGACTCAACATGGTGATGTGATGCTTACGGATAATGATAAGCTTCTCACCTACCAAGATGCTATGAACAGTTTAGAGTCCGAGAGATGGCTAGAGGTCATGAAATCCGAGATGGAATCCATGTATCAAAATAAAGTATTGACTTTAGTTGATCCACTCGAAGGGGTAAAACCTATAGGGTGTAGTTGGGTTTTCAAGAAAAAAAATGACATGGATGGTAAAGTACAGACATATAAGACGCGACTAGTGGCAAAAAGTTTCAAACAAATTCAAGGTATAGACTACGATGAGACTTTTTCACCGGTTACTATGGTCAAGTCCATCAGGATTTTGTTAGCAGTAGTTGCTTACTTTGACTATGAGATTTGGCAAATGGATGTCAAAACTGCTTTCTTATATGGGAGCCTTGAAGATGATATATATATATGATACAACCTGAAGGTTTGTCGATCCAAAGTTTGCTAAGATAGTTTGTAAATTGCTTATATCTATTTATAGATTGAAGCAAGCCTTAAGGAGAATGAATATTCATTTTGATGAAACGGTCAAAGAGTTTGGCTTTATTCAAAATGAAGATGAACCATATATTTGAAAGAAGGTTAGGGGAGCCATGTGACATTCCTAGTATTATATGTAGATGACATATAACAGATAAGGAATGTCATACCTTCTCAACAGGCTGTTAAGACTTGGTTGAGAAATAGTTTCTCGGTGAAAGACTTAGGCGATGCTACCTATATATTAGGGATCAAGATCTATAGAGATAGATTGAAAAGATTAATTGACCTAGTCAGAGTACATACATTGATAAAATATTACATAATTTTATGATGCAAGAGACAAAGAAATGATATGTTTCGATGTCTTATGGGATAGTGATCTCAAAAGATAATTGACCCCTAAATCATTAGATGATAAGGGCAATTTGAGAAAGTTCTAGATGCGTCAGCAATTGGATCTATATTGTGTACAATGATATCTATTTATCCTGATGTTTCGTATGTTTTGAGCATGACGATCATATACCAGTCTAATCTAGGTGAGGGTCACTTGATAGTTTTCAAGAATATTCTTAAGTACTGAAAGAGGACTAAAGATTTATTTTTGGTGTATGGAAAAGATAGGGAACTGGTTGTAAAGGGTTACACTGATACTAGTTTCTGAACCTAATTTTTGGACAGACAAGGATGATTACGAGTTTATGTCTCTTTTATGTTTTGTCTAAATATAATTGATGTTAGCTTGAATAGTTCACAGCAAGAACATTGATGATTCTATAGAAGCCGAATATATTGATATTTTTTTGAAACATCCATGGAGACTGTTTAGGCATGTCCTTAGGCAATATCGCCTTATTAATGAGATTAATGATTAAGGAGATATAAATGTAAAGTGCACAGTAATGATAGTGTTGTAGACCCACTGACTAAGGCTTTGTTGCAGTAGAAGTACGATGGTCATACTAGTTTCATGAGTATTAGATACATGGGTAATTGGCTCTAGTGCAAGTGGGAGATTTTTAGTGTTTGTGCCCTAGAGACAACACTATGATGTTTTAGTTTAAGACATTAGGATATTTAATGTTTATGTTCTATCGATTATTCTCTTTATGATTTATTAATTCTTAATTTACTGCGATATAAATGTTAGATTAATAAATGTCCTTAGAATATGATATGTAATTCTATATCTCTAAGTACGTGACTTAGAAATGAGATTATGATAAAAGTATCAATATTCCTAAAGGTCCCCAGTCGAGGAATATTATTAAGGAACAATAATAATGCATTAAGACTGGTGTGTTTGTTGACTGATGATCACATCTCATTGATCATAGGTATAGTGATACTAAAGTTAAAAACACAGGCAGATGTATATGTACATGGTGCTGGACAGACCCAATGTGAGATTCTACATGTCTATTGTGTCATAAGTAATTCTCACAGTGATAATGATGTAATGGTCCTTAGACGGAAGTCATTATATTTCTATACGAGAATTAACATATATTGATTCCATTAAAAGTTATCCTTGACCGGGTAATGATAAAAGTGGATATTGGGTATATTATAAATCGTATGAGAAATATGAATGATCTAGATGGGATTTAACCCTCCTATTTTAGGAGTGATATTATTGGCCTCTTTTGTGAGCTAGACTATGAAATGCGTGGCCACGCACAAATATTGATTTGATATGATAGTCTACTCATTGATCAAGGAAACTTAGATTAAACTATGATGAGGAAGACACATTACATGCATCTAGTTTAATCTATAATATTTGGTTAAAGGGATTATATTACATTGTACATTATTCACAAAAGGTTTAATCGATCACCGATTCAATTATTATTACTTGGGGAGAAATGATGTATTACTAGATGCCGCTCATTGTTTACGATTTTAAATTAGATTTAAAATTCGTTGCCAACATAATAATAACCTATAGGGTCATACACAAAGAATGCTTGAAGGATTATTTAGTTTAAATTGGATTTAAATTATATTAAAGTGATTCGAATTATTTATAATATTAATTAAGTATGACTTGATTAATTAGATAAATATTGATATTCAAATTTACTAATATTAATTATGAAATCCAGTTGTTAAATAATTAAGTGTGACTTAATTATTATACAAATAGAAATTTCGAATTAATAATAACTCCTAATTAGTTGAGAGTTAAAATTCTTTTTCTACTCTCTATATAATATCTCTTGTGGCTGATTTTGGGATGCAAGACTTTTACTAAAACCCTAGCCTCCAAGAGAGAAGATGGAGAGAGAAAGAAGAAGCGAGTTTGTGCTAGTACTCATTCAATCCTTGTGTTCAAGCATTCGTGTGGATACCGATAGAGCGTAGATCGCGAGAGCGGGATGCGTGGTGATTGAACAAGCTTTGGATCTCCATTAGTCAACCAATTGGTAAAACTTCTTAAGGTAAACAATCTGATCTACGAATTAAATATATGTTTTTCTCATGAATCATGCGGTGGGTTTCGAAAGTTCATTTTTTTTACGTTTTTAATTATTGTTTCCGTTGTGTTTATTGGCTCGAAACCCAACAGATAGTGACTCTAATATGGTGGTAAGTCACTTAAATGGTTGATTATAACCAAAATGTGGCCCAAATTGACTCGTAGGAAAGGGGGTACGAAGAGGGGGTTAAAGGATGTCAAATTGCATATATATGATGTTAACATGGTAATTGTACCAATATATGGTGGCAAGTGACTCTTATAGGGTGAAATGTGAATGGTGAAGAGTGACGGTGGCAAGTGATTATTATAAGGTGGAAAGTGACTTTAATATGGTGCAAAGTGTCGTACATGGTTGATTAGAGCAAAAATGTGTCCCAAAGTTTAGTCTTATAAATTGGTATCAAAGTGTGTTAAAATGATGCTAAACCGGACGTTCATGATGTTAACATGTTAATTGTACCAATATACATTGGCAAGTGACTCTTATAGGGTGGATAGTGACTCTAATATGATGGGAAGTCACTTACATGGTTGATTAGAGGCAAAATGTGGCTCAAAATTGACTCGTAGGAAAAAGGGGTACCAAGAGGTGGTTAAAGGAAGTCAAATTACATGTACATGATGTTAACATGTTAATTGTACCAATTAATGGTGGCAAGTGACTCTTATAGGGTGAAGAGTAACTCTAATATGGTGAAAAGTGTCTTACATGGTTGATTATAGCCAAAACGTGGAACAAAATGGACTCGAATGAAAGTGGCACCAAGAGGTGTTAAAAGGATGTTAAATTTGATGTATATGATTTTAACATGTTAATTGATCAAATATATGGTGACAAGTGACTCTTATAGGGTGGAAAATGACTTTAATATGGTGCAAAGTGACTTACATGGTTGATTAGAGCCAAAATATAGCACAAAGTCGAGTCCTATAAATTGGTATCAGATTGTGCTAAAATGATGCTAAACTGGATGTTCAAGATGGTAACATGTTAATTGTACCAATATACATTGGCAAGTGACTCTTATAGGGTGGATAGTGACCCTAATATGGTGAGAAGTCACTTACATGGTAGATCAGAGCCAAAATGTGGACCAAAATTGACTCGTAGGAAAAGGGATACCAAGAGGTGGTTAAAGGAAGCCAAATTGCATGTTCATGATGTTAATATGTTAATTGTACTAATATATGGTGTCCAGTGACTCTTATAGGGTGCAAAGTGACTCTAATATGGTGAAAAGTGACTTACAGGATTGATTAGAGCCAAAAGATGGAACAAAATTGACAAGTATGAAAGTGGCACCAAGAGGTGGTAAAAGGATGTCAAATTCGATGTATATGATGTTAACTTGTTAATTGTTCAAATATATGGTGACAAGTGACTCTTATAGCGTAGAAATTGACTCCAATATGGTGCACAGTAACTTACATGGTTGATTAAAATGTGGCCAAAAATTGACTCGTAGTAAAGGGAGTACCAAGAGGTGGTGAAGGGATGTCAAATTGCATGTAAATGATGTTAACATGATAAGTGTACAAATATATGATGGCAAGTGACTCTTATAGGGTGCAAAGTGACTATAATATGGTGAAAAGTAACTTACAATATTGATTAGAGCCCAAACGTGGAAAAAATTGACTCGTATGAATATGGCACCAATAGGTGGTAAAAGGATGTAAAATTCGATGTATATGATGTTAACTGGTTAATTGTTCAATTATATGGTGACGAGTGACTCTTATAGGGTGAAAAATGACTTTAATACGGTGCAAAGTGACTTACATGGTTGATTAGAGCAAAAATGTGGCCCAAAATTGACTCGTAGGAAAAGGAGTACCAAGAGCTGGTTAAAGGATGTCAAATTCAATGTACATGATGTTAACATGTTAAATGTACAAATATATGATGGAAAATGACTCTTATAGGGTGCAAAGTGACTATAATATGTTGAAAAGTGACTTACATGACTGATTAGAGCTAAAACATCAAACAAAATTGACTCGTATGAATATAGCACCAAGTGGTGGTAAAAGGATGTCAAATTCGATGTATATAATGTTAACTTGTTAATTGTTAAAATATATGGTGACAAGTGACTCTTATAGCATGGAAAATGACTTCAATATGGTGCAAAGTGACTTACATGGTTGATTAGAGCCAAAATGTGGCCCAAAATTAACTCGTAGGAAACGGAGTACCAAGAGGTGGTTAAAGGATGTCAAAATGCATGTACATGATGTAAACATGTTAATTATACCAATATATGGTGGAAAGAGACTCTTATAGAGTGCAAAGTGACTCTAATTTGGTGAAAAGTGACTTACATGGTCGATTAGAGCCAAAACGTGGAACAAAATTGAGTCGAATGAAAGTGGCACCAAGAGGTGGTAAAAGGATGTTAAATTTGATGTATATGATGTTAACATGTTAATTGTTCAAATATATGGTGATAAGTGACTCTTATAGGGTGTAAATGACTTTAATATGGTGCAAAGTGACTTACATGGTTGATTAGAGCCAAAATATAGCACAAAGTTGAGTCCTATAAATTGGTATCAGATTGTGCTAAAACGATGCTAAACTGGATGTTCATGATGTTAACATGTTAACTATACCAATATACATTGGCAAGTGACTCTTATAGGGTGTATAGTGACTCTAATATGGTGGTAAGTAACTTACATGGTTGATTAGAGCCAAAATGTGGCTCAAAATTGAATCGTAGGAAGAGGGGTACCAAGAGGTGGTTAAAGGAAGTCAAATTGCATGTACATGATGTTAACATGTTAATTGTACCAATATATGGTGTCAAGTGACTCTTATAGGGTGCAAAGCGACTCTAATATGGTGAAAAGTGACTTACATGGTTGATTAGAGCCAAAATATGGAACAAAATTGGCTCGTATGAAAGTGGCACCAAGAGGTGGTAAAAGGATGTCAAATTCGATGTATATGATGTTAACTTGTTAATTTTTCAAATATATTGTGACAAGTGAGTCTTATAGGGTGGAAAATGACTTCAATGTGGTGTGAAGTGACTTATATTGTTGATTAGAGCCAAAATGTGGCCCAAAATTGACTCGTGGGAAAGGGAGTACCAAGAGGTGGTTAAAGGATATCAAATTGCATGTACATGATGTTAACATGTTAAGTGTACCAATATATTATGGAAAGTGACTCTTATAGGGTGAAAAGTGACTCTAATATGGTGAAAAGTGACTTACATGGTTGATTAGAGCCAAAGCATGGAACACTGTTAGGTCCCGAATTATCGTAGAAGGGGGGTTGAATACGATAATCACTAAATTAAAAAATTCATTCGAATCTTTTGCGGATAAAAATTTAGTGCTCGGTTAGTAGTTCCTTGTTCTTGAGGTGAATAGTGTTTAAGAATATAAAATAAGGAATACAAGATATTCGGGGAAATATATATTCGTATATAAATCCGCGAGGGGTGTTGCTACACTTTGGTAAATAAATTAACCGGCTATAATCTAAGAATAACAAAGTTCCTAGCTTCTACAAAGATTTACAAATCAAATCCTATACAATAATCTAGATTTTGTTTGTCGAAGAATTTGATTAGCAGGTAATGTTTATAATGCCCCTATGAATATTCAAGAGTCAAACCGGGCATTATTACGGTACTCTGGTGAGAAGTTAAACGGATATACAAAAATCTTGGGCTTCTCTATAAATTCTTTGTTGCAATCTTCAGCTCTTTGGGAGAGAAGAAGATGAATAGAACAATGTAAATTGATAAATCCGATCTGCTGCTTGTGTAGACTTTTTATCAATAATGTGTGGCTGAGGAGAGAGCTTGTAACTGGCAACCACAGGAAGATGGAGTTTTTATTCACAAAAGCTTAAGTAGCGATTAACAAAAGCTCCACCTGCGACCAAGGGAGGCTGCCTTGCATTTCCTAACCGGCGACTAAGGACTTGTAAATTGCTTTCCTTAGTTTTTTTATTCAAAACGCAACATGCGACCATATATGGTCTGGTTGCCTTGTTTTATTTATTTTTTGTTTTTGGTTTTTTGTTTTTGTTTTGCTTTTTCCTTTTTCTTTGTTTTCTTTTTTTCTTTTTCCTTTCCTTTTGTTTTGTTTTGTTTTCTTTTTCTTTTCTTTTTCTTTTTCTCCTTTTTTTTTGTTTTTCTTTTGTTTTTCTATTTATTTAAGTTTAAATTGTAACTAAATTAATTTATAAAATAAACTTAAATATAACTTATATAAATAAACTAATTTAGATTTATAAAATAAACTTATTTAAAGTTTATAGAATAAATCATTTTAAGTTTATTATATAAATTATATTAAAGTCCATTAAATAAATTTATTTAATTTAACAATTAAACTTTGAGCTTCGCCAGTCCCTCAAGCAGTTATTGTATACACCTGCGCACCACTTCTCGTACTTTAACATATAAACGTTCAATCCAAGTACGTTCCTCAACTTAACAACTCTTCTGAAATTAATACCCAAATTCCTTTCACGAGCTATTGATGCCTAGTGCAACTGGTCTGGTTCACAGATGACTAACCCCGATTCAGGTCTTCGTATTATAGACTTGATTCCATTATTAAGCTTGCAATAACTTTATCACTTCAGACATTGACTGTCAATAAACAAATGTACTTTCACTTGTGTAATAACCCCCAAAATTTTGAACTTTTTGTAACCCTTATGAATAGGGTTTTACCTGAATGAGAAAACTTTTCATGCCACACTATGTAGGGGTTCTGTTATGGATATTCTGAGATTTTATTAGTACTCTATATGGTATATAAGTGTATGTAAAAATCGTCAGAATCCAATTCGGAACACTTTGATTTTTCCCGGAAATCCACTAGATACGGAAAGAATTGAGTATAAGGTAACAGGATAAAAAGGATTATAAGAGAGGATCATAAAAGGAATATAATATATTGAGAAAGGTTAAGGGAACCTAAGTAATAAGATCCCGGGTATGATCCCTCAAACGATAAACCAAAACGAAAGTTAAGCGAACCGTACAACAGATCAGCGGTCATTAGGCAAACAAATAGGATGTTAATCAAAGGGATTAGAGAGGATGATGTCACCCAACCAATGAGAAGAGTACAAGGAGGGAAAGATGACATCATAGCATGACACAAGCATGACATAAGGAGGAAGGAGATGTGGATGGTTATTAACCACACAAAGTCCAAGGTTAAATAGGTAATTAACTAAAACAAAAACAAAACCAAATCAACCAAGCTAAAACAAATCATTTTTCACCAAAACAAAAATCTATTTCTCTTCACCAAGAACTTGCTCTCGGCTTTTTGGCATTTCAAAGGGAAAAATATTTCAAAATCCAAGATCCAAGCTTCCTAAATTGGTAAGATAATTCCCTAGTCATCCTTATGCATAGATATGGCTATATTATGAGTTTAAGCACCCCATTCATTCTCAATCTTCTTCAATAAATCAATGAAGAAGACAATGAATAGTGATTTCAAAGTTTTTAACTTGAATTTTTCTTGTTTTCCTTTAAGATCCAAGCATCCCTAAGACTTCTCAAGGCTTCTTAAGGCTTCCTAGCTACTCCCACCATTTCAAGGAAGGTATATCATCTCCAAACCCTAGATTCCTTTGTATAATAAGATGATTTTGATTGTTATGGTGATATAGTAGCTTAATGCTTGTTGGTTTAGAATTTGGGTTGGAGTGGTAGTGAAATGGATGGTGAATCTTGTTGTTTTGGTTAAAAGAACTTAAGTATAGTTAAATTCAAGCTTAAGCATAAGCATAAATGTTAATATTGAATTTATTGGGGCTGTTATGATGTGATAAGGATGGACTTTGGTTGTATGAATGGATTGAGGTTGAATTGTGATGGTTTTTGAATGGTTTAAAATTGGGAAATCGCGTAAACATAGCCGTCGTAATGTCCGATTTACTTTAGACTGCTTTTATTCATAACATTAGGACCCGAGAACCCCTTGCTAGATTATGACCATTGCCATGTTTAGATAGTTCCTGTTATGAGCTTCGTTTTGATATGTAGTTCGTTTGATTCCGATGTACGGTTTAGGAGAAACGACCGTTTCAAGTAACGGCGTTTCGCGAACGAAACTTTTCCCCTCGCCTTACTTTGAAACATAGGTTAAAGACCAAAAAGGGTTAATTAGTGTATGAAACAATTATGGTAAGAGTGTTAGGCAGTTGGTAAGACACTCGCGTAGGAATCGCCTTAAAACTCATAATGGTTAAATTATTAAAAATGGTGGAGCCGAGGGTACTCGAGTGACTTAAGAGAATCAGTAAGCGCAAAACAAGCGTTAGAGTCTAAGTTAGTTAAAGTATAGATTTACAAGTGACTTTGGTTTAATTCCAACTTACTTGTTGTTTATAGGTTACCAGACTAGTCCCGAGCCTTTTATCACCCCCAGTCGTTCAGGCAAGTTTTCTATCCGTTATAATGTTGTTGTGATGTATACGCTTGTATATGCATTATCTTGTAGTAGATGCATGATGGTTATATTAGCAAATTCTTGCGATATATTGTAGCATGTGATATGGTACATATGCATGCCTGTTTCGTATTCTTGCTATATATATCTGTTGATTCAGTGGATAATATCTATGCTAGAGAATAGCGGTAATTTGCATATACCCTTAGTATAGGGACCCAAAGGTGAAAACATTTTCTAAAAACCGGGAGTTGAGGATCCCGAGTAGATTTGATATATATATATATATATTTATATATATATATGGTTATAGTTTTCAAAACTATTAATCGAATAAGTTTTATTCGATAACTTTATTTTATTAATGAATATTATCTTGAATATTCATTCGAGGACTTATGACTCCTTTATATTATTTATTGAATATTACTTGAATATTCATTTGAGGATGTATGACTCCGTTATTTTATTTAATGAATATTAATTATAATATTCATTCGAGGTATTATGACTCCACTTATTATTTAATAATATTCTTTAATTTATTAAAGAATAATGTTTCGATAATCAAACTTATTTTCGATTATTCAAATAAAGATAGTATTTTTGTATAAGTATATCCTTGATTATTTAATTTTCATTCAAGTAAGAGTTTTAAAACTTCTACTTCAATTATTTTTATAAAGATTATTCTTTATGGAAATATTATTGAAATAATAATATCCAAATATTTCTTTTTATTGAGACTGATTTACTTTATTAAATCAGCATCATTCCAAACACTCTTTAAAGTGTTTTCAAGTCTTTGAAATGATTTTCAAAAGTTAGAGCGGATCCCAAAACTCATTTTTATATTTAAGATCTTCCTTTTAAAAAGGGGATTTAAATACTCGCTCAAAACCAGAGGGATCCGGCTCTGTGGTGTGTTTTATATTCGCAACAAGGTTGCTGTCTTGATAAAAGAGTTTTTGATTACTTACCCAATATTCGGGAAGTAAAATTCTTGGAACAAGTTAATCCATTAACAGGCATCGCCTGGGAAATATCGGTGAGTTTTCATTTCCAACTAGATACGACTTCTTGGTGGAGCCGTATCAACAAGTTTCTACTTGGGGAAAGTGGGGACGAGCTTTACGTTTCAGAGTCATGGATTTCATCTGAACTAGGAGTGGCGTAAGTGGCCGAGTAGCGCCGGCCCAGCCTTATTATATTGGCCCAAATGGCCTGGAAGTTCCACTAAGGCGGTCCATTCCTTACGAGTTCAGTGTTCGGTTGACAAGTAAATCCGACAGGTTCTCCTCTACATGTAGAAAATGGTGGGGTTGTACTACTACGACTGATCATCGTAGGTGGTCTTCCTGGCGCGGCAAACTCCCATAATGAGTTCATCATCCATTTGGATAATTCTGCAACACTACCCGTAGCATTTCGATCGAAAGGCTACGAATGGGTGGTTGCCGAAGCATTGACAGGGTCAAACAGTTTTATTGGTGTATCCATTGAATGAAGTATCTCGTAACTTCATTTCTTTTCAAAATATTTCAAAGATCAAATATTTTCAAGTTTTATTTGTGGTCTCATCTATGGGATGACCTCGTGAATCTTATTATACTTTGAACAGTAGTAGATCAAGTAGATTTCTAAAAATGGTATAAGTATAGTGAAGTAATTGGTAACTTCATCTTCTTTTAAAACTTATATCCAGTAAGTAATTACCTTACTCATGATAAAAGATTCTAGTAAGTATCCATTTAGATACTTGTATTATTGTTATCACTATATATTATCTTGCGAGCTGTAAGGCTCACTCTTGCTTTATTTCTTAATCACACAACAATAGTTAGGAAAGATGGCCAGACTCCAGCAGACCCAGCGCAAGCGCGTGGGAAGCGACCCGCGTCTTCCCGTTGATGTTGTAGCTGCTATAGCTGCAGAGGTAGATCTATTGATAGATCAGGCATTCTACTTTTGAGAATCAATTATGTATAATTATAACTTATGGCAGATAATGGCAATTAACTGTAAATTTATCAAGTAATCATTTTGGGTTGTAATAACTTTTAATTGTGGATTCAAGGACTTGTACTTATTTCAATTTCATCTCTGAGACTATAACGGGTTGTGGTGTGAGTTAGTGTGGGGTCACAGCATAGGGTTATTTATTATTAATTAAGTGAAGTGATATTGTGGAAAGAAAGACCGTGACGACCCGGATCCCTGACTCCGAATCTAGGGGTGTTACAGAAGTGGTATCAGAGCTAAGCGTTATAAACCTCAGAGATGATGCGACGATATAATAACAAACTCACAAAGATAATAAGAACTCTTGCCAAGTTCATGGTCGGACTACTTAAAGTAGTGCTGACAGTTAAAACCCTTACGGGAACCCTTATAAGTATCATGATAGTAACTTAGCTCGTTTAATGTGTAGGCGCCTGAGATAGAGGACCCTGAGATGTTCGAGCGTGAGCATAATGAGGCACTGCTAGATGTTGAGGATCAGGAGGAGCCTGAGATGGAGGAGGATGAGGAGGACCCCTAAGAGGAGTTAGAGACGGAGGTCATTGCTATTTCAGATGAGGAGGACCCCTCAGAGGAGTCAGAGACAGAGGTCATTGCTATTCCAGATGAGGAGGACCCGGATGAGGTCCCAGTAGCTGAGGAGCGTGTCGGACCTATGGTAGTGTATGCTGGTACCCCTTTACCCACACTTCCGGTGGTCAGAGCTCCTACCCCTCCACCACTATCTTGGATCCCCTATGATGACAGCTCAGAGACCCATACTTCCGAGCCTAGGCAGACTGAGGAGGCACCCCTAGCGGCTCCGGATTCACCACCTCTCGACCCTGCCCACAGGCAATCTGTGTTAGCCCATGGCTATATTCAGGATGTACTAAGGACCCGAGTGGCTGTTGCTGAGGCCCGACTGGATGAGGCCAGGAGGGAGTTGGATGCGGAGAGGGCGGGTAGGCGTACCCGAGCTTATGAGACTAGGGCTTCTATACCCCGATCCTTGAGGAGGGAGCTTACGGGGATAGAGCTCACGTCCCGAGCGAGACTCGGATCTCTCCAGGGGGACAGGCATGGTAGGATCTCCAGGCGGCAGGCCGACTATATCTTCCGTCGCGCGATGGAAAGGGTATGGGAGCTGACCCGCTCCGGTGTGTGATTCAGGATTGACGATGGGATAGTTTAGTTGTCTAGTTAGCCGAGGCCTTAGTAAGAGCCAATTTTCCGGGATAGTTGACTTGTATATAGCATCCCTTTTTTCTGACTAGACAGATAGACTCTTGTGTATCACTTTTGGGACAGATGGCTGTAGCACTGTTGTACTTTTGACCAGATCAAACTATGTATTTCTTGCATTATGTATATATTTGTTTCCTTTCGGTTCAGTTCCTTAGTGACGAGATCACTATTTTTATCATTATTATTACTGTACTTCGTATTAGAACTGTCATAAAATAATAGAATTGCGATATACGTTCTCCCCATTATAAAAGCTGTGCAAGGCACAATGTTGTATATGATTGTGACCTAACGTTGAATTTCCCAATAATATTTTTTTTATCAGAATCATGCCGCCAAGAAAGATTGGAACTAGGGCGAACCCTGGATCTGAGGACCAGGGAAGCCATAATCAGGACAATAGAAACCAGGAACACAGTGAAGAGGAAGATGATGATTATGTAGAACAGGATGACTCCCTGTATGAAGAGGAAGAGGAAACATATGATGTTGAGGGATTTGAGATAGAGGCTGAAGAAGGAGAAACTGAGGTTGAGCAACCAGTACCAAACCCAGGCATGGATCCCATGGGCCAGTTCATGCAACTCCTAAGGCAGAACTTGGAACGTCAACCCAACCCACCCACTCAAGGAAATAACAATGCTGTGGCAAACTCTTTCAGGGCTTTTAAGTCCCTTAAGCCCCCTGAGTTCCACGGATCAGCCGACCCAGTTGAGGCAAGGGCATGGTTAAAGGAAATGGAGAAATCCTTTGAGATTTTGAGTATCGATGAGGCACAGAAAACTGTATTTGCTACCTACCTTCTGAAAGGAGAGGCTAACTACTGGTGGGAGGCCAAGAAAAACATGGAGACAGATGATATCATAACCTGGGAGAGGTTCAGTCAGTTATTTCTGGGAAAGTATTTTCCGAGCTTTATGGAAAACCTAATGGAGCTCAAGTTCTTGGAGCTAAAGCAGAATAATTTATCTGTAGCAGAGTACGAAGCGAAATTTACTGATTTATCAAGGTTTGTGCCGGAGTTTGTGAGCACCGAGGAAAAGAAAGCTAGGAGGTTTCAGCAGGGACTGAAACTATGGATTCAGAATAGGGTGGCAATCCTTGAGCTTACGGATTATGCCACTCTGGTGTAAAAGGCAACGATTGTAGAAGCCGGAAGTGAACAGATGCAGAAGGAAAGAGAGAAGAAGGGAATAAAGAGGAAAAATATGAGCATTGGTGGGGGTTCAGCAGGAAGGAGCTTCCCAACTAGATTTAATCGAGGAGCAGTGTCCCTACCGGGAAAGAACACTGGGTTTAAGCGGCCAATGAGCATGAATGTGAGCCAGAGCGGCCAGAAGTCAAGAATGTCCTATTCCGACCAGTCCCGACCCTCATTGCCAGCCTGTAACACTTGTGGAAGGATGCACACTGGAGAGTGTAAAGGAAAGCCAGTAACCTGCTTTAAGTGTGGGCAAGTGGGTCACTATTCTCACAAATGCCCTTCGTCAGCCCCTGCCGTCATTCCAACCACCAATTGTCATCAGTGTGGACGCCCGGGTCATTGGAAGAGGGAATACCCAATGAACAAACCAGCAGCTTCAGGAGCCAGCAGGGCTGCCTCCAATAAGCCACCTACTGCGAGGACTTTCAACATGACAGTCCAGGATGCTATGAAAGATTCAGATGTGATAGCAGGTACCCTTTCTCTAAATTCAGTCAGTGCAAACGTTTTATTTGATTCGGGAGCAACTAAATCTTTTATATCAAAGGACCTTGCGCGTAAGTTAAGACTTAAGGCTGAACCCTTGAAAGAACCCTTACAAGTAGAAATAGCCAATCATGAGATTATTCCTGTTAACCAGATTCACCCCACCTGTGAGATAGGCATAGGGGAGCAATCTTTTAGTGTTGATCTGATTCCTTTTAAATTAGGGGAGTTTGATGTAATTTTGGGAATGGACTGGCTATCTAGCAATGATGCTCAGATAGACTGTAAGGGGAAGAAAGTTAAGTTAAATATCCCAGGGAAGAAAGAAGTTATATTTAGAGGAAAGAGGCAGACGCAAAATTTTTTGACTATGGCACAGGCCAGAAGGATGCTACGAAAAGGAAATGAGGCCTACCTAGCCTATGTGGTGGACACGCAGAAGGAGGTGCCCAACTTACAAGATATTCCAGTAGTCAACGAATTTGAAGACGTATTCCCACAAGACCTTCCGGGATTACCACCCGATAGAGTGATTGAATTTGCTATTGAGTTGGCCCCAGGGACGGCGCCAGTTTCAAAAGCACCTTACCGGTTAGCCCCGTTAGAAATGAAGGAATTAGCTATCCAATTGCAGGAACTCTTGGATAAGGGTATGATAAGACCCAGTGTGTCTCCGTGGGGAGCACCGGTTTTATTTGTTAAGAAGAAAGATGGGAGCATGAGGCTGTGCATCGACTATCGAGAGTTGAACAAGCTAACCATAAAGAACAGGTACCCATTACCTAGAATAGACGATCTGTTTGACCAGCTAAAGGATGCTGTTTATTTTTCCAAGATTGACCTGAGAACTGGATATCACCAACTAAAGATTAAACCCGAAGATATTTCCAAGACAGCGTTCCGTACTAGGTATGGGCATTATGAGTTCTTGGTAATGTCTTTTGGATTAACCAACGCCCCAGCGGCTTTCATGGATTTAATGAATAGAGTATTTAAGAAGTACTTGGACAAGTGTGTGATAGTTTTTATCGATGATATTTTGATCTACTCCAGGACTGAGGCAGAACATGCAGAGCATTTGAGGATAGCTCTAGGAATACTCAGAGAGGAGCAGTTATATGCCAAATTCTCGAAGTGTGAATTCTGGCGGAATGAAGTACAGTTTTTAGGACATGTGATCAATAAAGAAGGAGTATTGGTCGACCCCTCCAAGATAGAGGCGGTCTCAAGTTGGGAAAGGCCAACCATACCCACAGAGGTAAGGAGTTTCATAGGATTGGCCGGCTACTATCGTAGATTTGTACAGGACTTTGCGAAGATCGCAGCCCCTTTGACACGACTTACTCGTAAGACAGAGAAGTTTGAATGGACGGAGAAATGTGAGAATAGTTTTCAGGAATTAAAGAAAAGGTTGGTAACGGCCCCGGTGTTCGCATTGCCGGACGGAAAAGGAGATTTTGTGACATATAGTGACGCGTCGCACAAAGGATTAGGGTGTGTGCTTACGCAGCACGGTAAAGTGATTGCGTATGCGTCGAGACAACTGAAGGAATACGAGATTAGGTATCCTACTCATGACCTTGAGCTCGCGGCAATAGTATTTGCCTTAAAAATTTGGAGGCACTACTTGTATGGAGAGAAGTGCGAGATTTTCACAGACCATAAGAGCCTCAAGTACATATTTACGCAGAAAGAGCTCAACATGCGCCAGAGGAGATGGTTAGAACTAATCCAGGACTATGATTGTGAGATTCTCTATCATCCGGGGAAAGCCAATGTGGTGGCTGACGCCCTTAGTAGAAAGGAAAGACTCAGAATGATAACGGCTTCGGAAGAATTGATAAGGGATTTTGAGAGAATGGAAATAGAAGTAAAGGTAACTGGAACCGGAACTGAAAAGCTTTTTGAGATCTCAATGCAGCCAGAGTTATTGGAAAAGATCCGATTGTGCCAAGAGAAAATAATGATTGAAGGCAGAAAGTCAATGACTGGAGAGGAGATCCATACTGAGAAAGATGATAAAGGGATAATGAGGTACTCCTACCGGATTTGGGTTCCGAACGTTCAAGAGCTTAAAGATGAGATTTTGGATGAAAGCCATAGTTCAAGGTATTCCATTCACCCGGGAAGTACCAAGATGTATAGGGATTTGAAGGAATATTACTGGTGGCCCAACATAAAGAGGGACGTAGCAGAATGGGTAAGCAAATGTTTGACTTGCCAAAGAGTAAAGGCAGAGCACCAGAGACCCAGTGGACTTTTACGACTCTTGGAGATTCCCGAGTGGAAATGGGAACAGATAGCGATGGATTTTGTTGTAGGCTTGCCAAGGACGAAAGCCAATCATGACGCCATATGGGTAATTATAGACCGACTGACAAAGTCAGCTCATTTCATTCCTATCAATGAGAGATACACAGTCGATAGACTGGTGGACATTTACCTTAAGGAAATAGTGACGCGACATGGAGTCCCAGCGTCCATTGTCTCAGACCGAGACCCCAGGTTCAACTCCAGATTTTGGAGGAGCTTTCAAGAATGTGCGGGGACCAAGTTAAATATGAGTACCGCGTACCATCCCCAGACGGACGGGCAGAGTGAAAGGACCATCCAGACACTAGAAGATATGTTGAGAGTCTGTGCAATAGACCTTAAAGGAAGTTGGGATGATCACTTGCCGTTGATCGAGTTTTCTTATAACAATAGCTTTCATGCTAGCATCGGAATGCCACCTTATGAGGCCCTGTACGGAAGAAGGTGTCGATCTCCCTTATACTGGGATGAAGTAGGAGAGCGGAAGATGCTTGGACCCGAAGTGGTCCAAAGGACCAAAGACATAGTGGATCTTATCAGAGGACGGCTTGTAGCAGCCCAAGACAGACAGAAGAAATATGCAGACCTAGCCCGAAAGGACAAGGAATATGAAGTCAGGGACATAGTACTGCTGAAAGTATCCCCTTGGAAGGGATTAATGAGGTTCGGAAAGAAAGGAAAACTAAGCCCAAGATACATTGGACCTTTTGAGATATTAAGACGGATTGGAAAGTTAGCTTACGAGCTAGCCTTACCCCCTAACTTGCAACAAGTTCATAATATGTTCCATTTGTCAATGCTAAGGAAGTATCATCGGGATTCAAGACACATAGTGGAGTACGAGCAGGTGGATATGCAACCAGATCTGACTTACGTGGAGAAGCCAGTAAGGATTATAGATAAGAAGGAGCAGGTGCTTCGGAACAAAGTGATTAAGCTAGTCAGAGTACTATGGCAGAACATAATGTAGAAGAATCAACTTGGGAACTAGAGAGCGCAATGCTAGAAAAGTACCCCCATTTGTTTTATATTTGATTCCAGGACGGAATCCTTTTAAGGAGGGGAGACTGTAATAACCCCCAAAATTTTGAACTTTTTGTAACCCTTATGAATAGTGTTTTACCTGAATGAGAAAACTTTTCATGCCACACTATGTAGGGGTTCTGTTATGGATATTCTGAGATTTTATTAGTACTCTATATGGTATATAAGTGTATGTAAAGATTGTCAGAATCCAATTCGGAACACTTTGATTTTTCCCGGAAATCCACTAGATACGGAAAGAATTGAGTATAAGGTAACAGGATAAAAAGGATTATAAGAGAGGATCATAAAAGGAATATAATATATTGAGAAAGGTTAAGGGAACCTAAGTAATAAGATCCCGGGTATGATCCCTCAAACGATAAACGAAAACGAAAGTTAAGCGAACCGTACAACAGATCAGCGGTCATTAGGCAAACAATTAGGAAGTTAATCAAAGGGATTAGAGAGGATGATGTCACCCAACCAATGAGAAGAGGACAAGGAGGGAAAGATGACATCATAGCATGACACAAGCATGACATAAGGAGGAAGGAGATGTGGATGGTTATTAACCACACAAAGTCCAAGGTTAAATAGGTAATTAACTAAAACAAAAACAAAACCAAATCAACCAAGCCAAAACAAATCATTTTTCACCAAAACAAAAATCTATTTCTCTTCACCAAGAACTTGCTCTCGGCTTTTTGGCATTTCAAAGGGAAAAAAATTTCAAAATCCAAGATCCAAGCTTCCTAAATTGGTAAGATAATTCCCTAGTCATCCTTATGCATAGATATGGCTATATTATGAGTTTAAGCACCCCATTCATTCTCAATCTTCTTCAATAAATCAATGAAGAAGACAATAAATAGTGATTTCAAATGTTTTTAACTTGAATTTTTCTTGTTTTCCTTTAAGATCCAAGCATCCCTAAGACTTCTCAAGGCTTTTTAAGGCTTCCTAGCTACTCCCACCATTTCAAGGAAGGTATATCATCTCCAAACCCTAGATTCCTTTGTATAATAAGATGATCTTGATTGTTATGGTGATATAGTAGCTTAATGCTTGTTGGTTTAGAATTTGGGTTGGAGTGGTAGTGAAATGGATGGTGAATCTTGTTGTTTTGGTTAAAAGAACTTAAGTATAGTTAAATTCAAGCTTAAGCATAAGTATAAATGTTAATATTGAATTGATTGGGGCTGTTATGATGTGATAAGGATGGACTTTGGTTGTATGAATGGATTGAGGTTGAATTGTGATGGTTTTTGAATGGTTTAAAATTAGGAAATCGCGTAAATATAGCCGTCGTAATGTCCGATTTACTTTAGACTGCTTTTGTTCATAACATTAGGATCCGAGAACCCCGTTCTAGATTATGACCATTGCCATTTTTAGATATTTCATGTTACGAGCTTCGTTTTGATATGTAGTTCGTTTGATTCCGATGTACGGTTTAGGAGAAACGACCGTTTCAAGTAACGGCGTTTCACGAACGAAACTTTTCCCCTCGCCTTACTTTGAAACATAGGTTAAAGACCAAAAAGGGTTAATTAGTGTATGAAACAATTATGGTAAGAGTGTTAGGCAGTTGGTAAGACACTCGCGAAGGAATCGCCTTAAAACTCATAATGGTTAAATTATTAAAAATGGTGGAGCCGAGGGTACTCGAGTGACTTAAGAGAATCAGTAAGCGCAAAACAAGCGTTAGAGTCTAAGTTAGTTAAAGTATAGATTTACAAGTGACTTTGGTTTAATTCCAACTTACTTGTTGTTTATAGGTTACCAGACTCGTCCCGAGCCTTTTATTACCCCCAGTCGTTCAGGCAAGTTTTCTATCCGTTATACTGTTGTTGTGATGTATACGCTTGTATATGCATTATCTTGTAGTAGATGCATGATGGTTATATTAGCAAATTCTTGCGATATATTGTAGCATGTGATATGGTACATATGCATGCCTGTTTCGTATTCTTGCTATATATATCTGTTGATTCAGTTGATAATACCTATGCTAGAGAATAGCGGTAATTTGCATATACCCTTAGTATAGGGACCCAAAGGTGAAAACATTTTCTAAAAACCGGGAGTTGAGGATCCCGAGTAGATTTGATATATATATATATATATATATTTATATATATATGGTTATAGTTTTCAAAACTATTAATCGAATAAGGTTTATTCGATAACTTTATTTTATTAATGAATATTATCTTGAATATTCATTCGAGGACTTATGACTCCTTTAAATTATTTATTGAATATTACTTGAATATTCATTTGAGGATGTATGACTCCGTTATTTTATTTAATGAATATTAATTATAATATTCATTCGAGGTATTATGACTCCATTTATTATTTAATAATATTCTTTAATTTATTAAAGAATAATGTTTCGATAATCAAACTTATTTTTTATTATTCAAATAAAGATAGTATTTTTGTATAAGTATATCCTTGATTATTTAATTTTCATTCAAGTAAAAGTTTTAAAACTTCTACTTCAATTATTTTTATAAAGATTATTCTTTATGGAAATATTATTTAAATAATAATATCCAGATATTTCTTTTTATTGAGACTGATTTACTTTATTAAATCAGCATTATTCCAAACACTCTTTAAAGTGTTTTCAAGTCTTTAAAATGATTTTCAAAAGTTAGAGCGGATCCCAAAACTCATTTTTATATTTAAGATCTTCCTTTTAAAAAGGGGATTTAAATACTCGCTCAAAACCAGAGGGATCCGGCTCTGTGGTGTGTTTTATATTCGTAACAAGGTTGCTGTCTTGATAAAAGAGTTTTTGATTACTTACCCAAATTCGGGAAGTAAAATTCTTGGAACAAGTTAATCCATTAACAGGCATCGCCTGGGAAATATCGGTGAGTTTTCCTTTCCAACTAGATACGACTTCTTGGTGGAGCCGTACCAACAAGTTTCTACTTGGGGAAAGGGGGGACGAGCTTTACGTTTCAGAGTCATGGATTTCATCTGAACTAGGAGTGGCGTAAGTGGCCGAGTAGCGCCGGCCCAGCCTTATTATATTGGCCCAAATGGCCTGGAAGTTCTGCTAAGGCGGTCCATTCCTTAGGAGTTCAGTGTTCGGTTGACAAGTAAATCCGACAGGTTCTCCTCTACATGTAGAAAATGGTGGGGTTGTACTACTACGACTGATCATTGTAAGTGGTCTTCCTGGCGTGGCAAACTCCCGTAATGAGTTCATCATCCATTTGGATAATTCTGCAACACTACCCGTAGTATTTCGATCGAAAGGCTACGAATGGGTGGTTGCTGATGTGCAATGAATGGTATCCCACACTTACAAACCAGTCTTGAAAATTAACTTTAACAAATGATTTAATAGATGTTTCTGTAAGTGACTCTTTGACTAAAAGACATGCTCTCGAGATAAGTTATACCTGGTGTGAAGGTGCACTGACTTAGATTGTTCACAGAGTTGTTAGATTTGAGATTGTTTCTTATCATTACAAGAAATCAATCTTCTTCCACGAAGTTGACAGCTTCCTAAGATGCTTCTCCTATCACTTAAGTTGACAGCTTCAGAGATGCTTCTCCTGTCTTTCTTACAAACTGCGTAATCTATATCTATACAGCCAAACATGTTAAGCATAATATCTTTAGGATACTTTAGTCCAAGAGTTGATAGTCCCTTAAGATATCTAATAATCTCGTTAATAGCTATAAGATTGGATTCTCTAGGATCCACTTCGAACCTTGCACATTGACATCTTGAGAACATTATGTGTTGTCTATTAGCATTTGAGTAAAAGAGTGAGCTTGTCATACCTCTATAGCTTATCATTATACCTGAGTTGCATTGATCAAGCTTAAGTGGTTCCTGTTCGAAAATAGTCTTGACATGTTCGGAATTTTCCAAATTTTGCAATTTCAAAAGATCATTAACTTACTTGTATTGTCATCACTCTTTTGGTTTACTTGTGCTCCTAAAAGAATTGTTCTTTTGGCTTGCTTGAGCTCCTAAAAGAATTATTCTAATGGCTTGCTTGAAGTAATCCCAAAAAGAATTGCAACTTTTCCAACATGCTCCTCCATACCTACTCTGTAATTACTTAGCAAATAATCTTGCACAAGTCTTTGTTAGTAGACCAACATATAACATTATCATTATATCACTGCACATATAAAACAATATGATTGTGCCTAGTGATACGAGAGTTATTAATATGACGACTCTACTAGTTCATATTTAACTATAACTTCAGTTAGAGTGCCATACCATGTTCTTGACGATTTCTTGAGTAATATATTGTTTCATACCATCCTGAAGTGAGCTTGTGAAGAAGAGATAGACAGAGTCCAATAGATCTGCAACTGCAAAGTCCATGAACTATTTTGCATTGACTTCCTCCTTTGACTCACCAACCAAGAGTGCACTTGTACACATCTACTAGTATACAATTCCAAGTAGAATGTGCAATAGGTGCCTGATATGTCATAATATCCTCAAGTCTCGTCACTGGTGCTTTCTGTTAGATACTGCTTCCTGATAATAACCTAGCATCCAGTTTGGCCTCGTCCCTCGTAACAATGCCATTGGCATCCAATATTGACTTCCGGTTATCCTTGTACCAGTTACAAGATTGTCATTTGGTTTGGATACCAGCTTCCCTACAATCTGCTTGTTGACTGATTGAGTTCATCTTGCTTTACAATCACCCAATCATTCTGTATCTGTCAGAGCTTCTGTAACTTTCTCAGTTTCTTCTTCAGATAGAAAACTAGAAAAATAATAATTCATGCTCAGTAGCCCTGCTAATCATTACTTCACCATCTGGATCACTTAATCACTTAAGAACTAGACTCTGGGAATAAAATTGACATCAAACCCTTTGTCTCAGCCGATATGTTCTTGTAGTGTCCTCTTCATTTTAAATGTGGTGTTGTGTCTGACTAGTTGATCTTCCTTTTGCTCCCCCTAAGCTGTTGCTGGGATTTCCTGAAAATCCTTACCCTTGCTGACTGGCTTCATTCAAATAATGGGTTGTATTATACACTGTAATAACCCCAATTTTTGGAATTTTTGAAACCCTGATGAATAGTAACTTTTGCTGATGATGCTGATTAAGGAAAATTATCAGACCACACTATATAGGAGTACTGTTATGGAAATTCTAAGATCGTATTAGTATTCCATAAAGTAAATAAGTGTGTGTAAAGATCGTCCGAATCCAAATTCGAACACTTTGATTTTTTCCCAAAATCTACCAGATACCGAAAGAATTGAGTATAAGGTAACATGATAAAATGGATTTAAATTCAAGGATTTTTAGAGAGGATCATAAAAGGAATATAAAATATTGAGAAAGGTTTAAGGGAACCTAAGTAATGAGATCCTGGGTATGATCCCTCAAACGATAAATGAGAACGAAAGTTAAGCGAACCGTATAACAGATAAGCGGTCATTAGCCAAGTAATTAGGGGTTAATCAAATAGGTTAGTGGGTGATGATGTCATCATACCAATAAGAAGAAAACAAGTATAAGAAGATGACATAAGAAAGATGACATATGCATGGTGACATAAGCATGACAAATAGAAAGGTTAGTTGGTTGATTGTGAGCCATGTAATTTTTACCATGGTAAATTTAATTAGCAAACAAGAGAAGCAACCAAGCCAAAAGAAATCATAACACAAAAATTGAGAAGTTGACTTTGTTTTTTCACAAGAAGCTCTCGGCCAAAACCAGAGCAGCAAATTCAAACTACCTTATCTCCTTTAATACTCACTCAAATAGTATGTTCTATAGCTCTTTGGAAAGGTATTGAGATGGCCTACAACTCTTGTTCACAAGTCTCGTCCAAATAAGCATGATAAGACCCTCGTTTTGACAGTTCTTTCAATCTGACTTTTAGAAACTTCAAAACCTAACTTTGTGTTCTTGATTTCTTTGGAAAGATCAAGCTTGTAGGAGGCTCCCTAAGACTTTTTAGCTACTCTAATCACTCCAAGGAAGGTATAACACCTCCAAAACCTAACTTTACTTTGAGTATTAAGATGGTTTTGATGGTTATAGTAAATGAGAAGCATGATGCTTGTGTGTTTAGAGTTTGGATTGGATTTGTAGTGATTTGGATGTTGAAATCTTGTTTATAGTTAACGAAACTTAAGTATAGCTAGTAGTTCATGTGTGGGGTTGTATAAATTTGAAAATCTTGAGGTTTGGGGACTGATGTAGTAAGTTTTGGATGAGGGTTGGTTGTATTGTTGGTTGTGAGTTGAATGGTGGTTGTTTGGAGTGGTTTAAAACTTGGTAATCGCGTAAACATAGCCGTCCTAATGCCCAATTTCATACAACTGCTTGTTCTTATTCATCGGGACAGAGAGCTAACTATTGAATCTGTGACTTTTCCATGTTTAGTTAGATTATGTCGTGATCTTCGTTTTGATATGTGGTTCGCTTGAATCCGATGTACGGTTTAGGAGAAACGACCGTTTTAAGTAACGGCATTTCGCGAACGAACCATTACCCCTCGCCTTACTTTGAAACCTTGGTTAAGGCCTTTAAATGACTAATTGGAGTATGAATCAATTATGTAAATTGAATTAGGCAGTTGGTAGGGTACTCACGAAAGAATTGCCTTAAAATTCTTAATGGTTAATTTATTAAAAATGGTGGAGCCGAGGGTACTCGAGCGACTTAAGTGAATCGTTAAGCGCAAAAGCGAACGTTAGGGTTCAATTGGTTAAAGTCTAGTTTCTTAAGCGACCGGGGTTTAATTCCGACTTATGTTATTGTTCATAGGTTATCGGACCCACTCTAAGCTTAAGTCTATCCGGGAGCATTCAGGCAAGTTTTCTACCCGTTATACTGTTGTTGTGATGTATATATGTATATGCATTATCTTGTGATAAGTGCATGATTATTATTAGAAAAGTCTTGCGATATATTGGAGCATGTGATATGATATTTATATGCATGCCTGTTTCATAATCTTAATATCTAATTGTTGATTCAAATGCTTATAAGTTGCATAATACCTATGCTAGAGATAAGCAGTAGTTGCGTATACCCTTAATATAGGGGACCCAAAGGTGAACATTTTCTAAACCGAGAGTCGATGTTCCCGAGTATAATATATATATATTTATATATATATTGATATAGTTTTCAAAACTATTAATCGAATAAGGTTTATTCGATTACTTTATTTTATTTAATGAATATTATTTTGAATATTCATTCGAGGACTTATGACTCTGCTTATTTACTAAATAATATTCTTTATTTTATTAAAGAATAATGTGTCAATAATCAAACTTATTTTCGATTATTCAAATAAAGTTCATACTTTCGTATAAGTATATCTTTGGTTATTTATTATTCATTTCAAGTATGAGTTTTAAAACTCCTACCTCGATTATTTTTATAAGGATCATCCTTATGGGAATATTATTTAAATAATAATATTTAGATACTTTCTAACATATTGGGACTGATTTATTTTATAAAATCAGCGTTACTCTAAACATTTTTTAAATGTTTTCGAGTCTTCAAAATGATTTTAAAATTTAGGGCGGATCCCATAACTCATTTTTATATTTAAGATCCTCCATTCGAAGGGGATTTAAATACTCGCTCAAAACCTGAGGGATCCGGCATCGTGGTGTGTTTTATATTCGCAACAAGGTTGTTGTTTTGATAAAAGAGTTTTTGATTACTTACCCAACACTCGGGAAGTAAAATTCTTATAACAAGGTAATCCATTAACACGCACCGCCTGGGAAATATCGGTGAGTTTTCCTTTCCAACTAGATACGACTTCTTAGTGGAGCCGTATCAACAAGTTTCTACTTGGGGAAATGGGGGACAAGCTTTACGTTTCAGAGTCATGGATTTCATCTGAACTAGGAGTGGCGTAAGTGGTCGAGTGGCGCCGGCCCAGCCTTATTATATTGGCCCAAATGGCCTGGAAGTTCCGCTAAGACGGTCCATTCCTTAGGAGTCCAGTGTTCGGTTGACAAGTAAATCCGACAGGTTCTCCTCTACATGTAGAAAATGGTGGGGTTGCACTACTGCGACTGATCATCGTAAGTGGTCTTCCAGGCGCGGCAAACTCCCGTAATGAGTTCATCATCCAGTTTGGATATTTCTGCAACACTACCCGGAGCATTCGATCGAAAGGCTACGGATGGGTGATTGTTGAGGCATTGACAGGGTCAAACGGTTATAATGATGTTTCCCTCAAATGAAGTATCTCGTAACTTCATTTCTTTTAAACAACATTTCAAGGATTGAATCTATTCAAGTCTTATCTTGTAGTCTCATCTATATGATGAACTTTCGAAACTGTTTATACCTTGAACGGTGGTGGTTCAAGTAGTTATCGGAAAAGATATAAGTATATTGGAGTATCTAGTAATTTCATCTTTTCAACTTATATCCAGTTAATGATTATCTTATGAATGACAAAGATTTTTAGAAAAACGTTGAGACAAGGTTAGATATATGAGATCACCTTGCAACGATATTTTTATACAGTTATAAACTGGAACTCTGTGTATATTATACATGTCAGAGGATTTCAAAGATTGTGAAAAGTATATATGTATATATATACTTAATATTTTGCGACTTGGTCGCGTTAAGATATCAACTTGGTTCATTTCTTCTTGACCAAGACTTTCATGAGTACTATGAGAATGCTCATATATTGTTAATTATTATACATATTATTTCGGTGGGCTTATTGCTCACCCTTGCTTTCTTCTTTCATCACACAACAACAGATAGAAAAGATGAACAGGACCAAGCTTCCAATTCACAAGCGGTTAGGAAACGTTCCACAGTTTTCTGGAAGCGTTGATACCGCCGTAGCTGAGGTAGGAACTACCAATAGGCTAGGCTTTCAACTATTGATGAACCAGACTTATGTATATTATGAATTGTAATAATGGCAAAGAATATGTAAATTATTCAGAAACCCTTTTGAGGTGAAATGGTTTATAATTGTGGAGTAAAATGACTTGTGTTATTTTTGGTATTCATCTCTGAGACTATAACTTGTGGTGTGTGTGTATATATTGTGGGATCACAGTACGCAGCAGTTGGTTGATTGTTAAGGTTAAGTATTATTAAGGGAAATGGAACTCGTGACAACCCGAATCCCCGACCCCGGATTTGGGGGTGTTACATACACTCCCATTCTACTGCTTGGATATGAATCATCAATACCATTAATTTCTCCTGTAACAGCTTGGAGCATGGAGTTGTTGAATTATGCACTTAGACATTCATTCATATTCTGTTGATCTACCACAAACTTCATGTAGGTTGTAGACTCCACTGAGTAGCCATGAAGAATATCCTTACAATTCTTAGTTGTAAATGCCAAGATCTTCAAATAACTAAGAACATTTCATTGTTTGCTTCTGTAGAATATTCTCTCCAAACACTTTCAGGTTAACCAGTGTTTGCTTTCGTTTGCCATTAACTCATTATTCGTCTTCATGTATACATCTTGATCAAGGCTTGATCTTACTTGTTATAAACTGTTTTGACTGCTCCAGTCCTTTGGTATTTAGAAAGTCTTGATTAGTTTGATATTGTCCTTGTTTCTTTAATCAGGTTCCAGTTCTTCCTTTGTACCACTCTATTCTGACACGGAGTTTCTAGTGCTGAATATGTCTCAGAATATTCTTGATGATACAGATATTAATCAGAACTGCTTCTTGAATTCAGTCCCATTATCTGACCACAAGATCATTTCAGTTACAGTTGCTTCTAGCTTGATATTCTGATATGATCAATCAACATCTATGATGTCTTGTCTTAAGAACGCATGAACAATAACTTGTGTTAAGAGTAGCCATCAATCATCACTAAGATATATTTGTACTTTGATGTGATGTTGTCTTTGACTTCTCTTTCTGACATGACTCACATATTTCATCCTTCTGAATTCCAGATGAGGCAGTCCTCTCACTAAACCTTTTTTTATAAAAGAGTTCCTTGTATTGATGTTCAAGGGTGAGAGCTTCTAATGTCATAGCTAAACTTATGTCAGATGAAGCTTTATAGTAGAAACCATTGACTGCACTTTTCTTGACATTCCAGTCTAGCCATGAGCATATTCTTTCCTTACTCTAAGAAGAGCAAGCTTCTTAACCTTCCTACTTCAGATGAGTCACTAATCCTTCGTTGAATTGACATTTTGTCCTTTAATACAGAATCGTCTGATAAGAGGATTTGTGCCTTGATTATTCAGCAAGAAAGATGCTTCAATTGTTATCAGTGACACCAATGATTAATTGTTATCAGTGATAGCAATTGTTGAATCTATGATGACATCCCTTTTTCTGTATAGCTTGTCCCATAATGAAAACCTTTGCTGTCATCTCCAAAGATTATTGACGGAATAGCTTTTGTTGACCACATTTGTTTGTGAGGCTCTTTCTTTGATCATATGCCTTGAGTATGAATTACCAAGAATATATATAAATCAATAAACCTGTTATGTCCTGCACTCACAAATGGATTAACATTTCGTGGTACCCAACTTATCAGTTTGGGTCCAGATGGATTAGAGATTTTACTATAAAGAGAGATAACAACAGTTGCAACCATATCATGCTAATTCTTATCTCTGACTGACCATTTTCTCCATTTTAATACCCTTGAAAAATTTGTCTCTAGGCTAGGGGAAAAATGGTTTCAACCTTACATAAGGAGAACTAGCAGTCTTTGCCCTATTGTAATCCTAAACATGCTTTCTAAAATTGATGCAAATTCTAGGAGATGCAATCATGGCATAGAAATAAGCAAGCATTGAAATAGAAATACATGGCATACATTAAAAAATATTACACATAAGAATTAAGCAAGACAGTCATGATGTGGAACAAACAGAATTAACAAGTAAATCACTAATTCTATCTAGTCCAATCCTGTTGATGTATCTCGTCTAGCTGTCTCAATCCAAATATAAACTAATACATCTTAATAAACAATTCAAATTAAATGGATAAATCATATTGTATTAGGTTATAGGAGATAAGCATAAAAAAAGGTCTTAAGTGCTGGAAAATATATATCTCACTAAAGCAATTAATCATCTTCAACAAATATTCAGATACAAATTTACGATCATCTAAAGTAACATGCACAAGTTAAACATCAATCCTAGTTACCAGAAAAATAATCTATTGAACTAGTTCAGCATTATCTATGTGTGATGCTATCATGCTTGTGCGAATGTTAAACATTTAAACACTAAGATCTTATCATGCATTGAATATTGAGAACAAAATATTACAGTGGTTCAAGAAATTGAAACCTGAGATATGTGAGTTGGACCATCTTCAAAAATTGCTATGAAAGCAAGATATTCATGATTCTCGTCATCTGATCCATCCCAACTCTTTCCCGTGCACTATAAGTTTTCACTGGCTGCTTCCCTAAGAAAATATTTCACCTTTGTCACAGCTCTTCAACTGAATCCCTACTCATCCTTGTTTGTCAAGCTTCTTGATTTATTGTAGCAAAACCCTTGATAGTTACTTGACACATGTAGCTATCAAATCTTGTTTATGTCCCAATCTCGGTCTTATAATCACCCCTTGAACTGAATCTGTAAGAATCTCCGCTTCGGAATAGATAGGCTTGATCCTTGGATACATCATAAGTACTCATGTGAATCTGATTCGACTAAGCTTCCTTGACATGTGAAACACTGCCTTGACGTCCAGTCCCTCAAGTGTTTCTATCTGAGCTTCCTCTGATTCATCTATCAGTAACTCTTACATTCAGTCCCGAGGTTCCAACTTCACTGCATGTAACTGAGATGTCTATATGTCCCCACTATTCTCTCTGAACTCCATAATTCCTTCCTTTTGATCTCTGTTATTCCCGGATATATGTAGCATTGGTACAAACCACTGTGTGACTGTATAATCTGGAATCATTAGAGTTGTCTTAAAATCTTCGAGAAAAATTGTACTCGTAGAAATTTAATTCCTTTTCTGCGTCTGAAAACCCAATGGTATCCTATGGAGTAAGCCTCTGAGGATGTTCCAAAATTTTCTTCTGTAGGTCTTGAAATTATTTTCATTGGAGTGAGAAAACCATTATTTTAAATTTCAGTATTCGGGAATTTTCTGTCTGAATAAAACATGGTCTTCGTTTTCTTCGAAAAATTAAAATCATCTTTAAAAGCCCGGAGGAATCTTGAGTCTACCAATACTTTCAGTACCCTTGATTTAATATTTAAGAAAAAAATTAAATTTCCAATGTTTTTAAATTTCTTAGAAAATAAATTAATCAAAAATAAATATTTACGTAAAATCTAATTTTCAAGAATTTCAAATTTTCTTAAAAATTAAATAAAATGTAAATTATTATCTAAGAAAAATTTAAATTTAAGAATTTTAAATTTTCTGAAAAAATAAATAAATCAAAAATAATAATTCGGGGCTGCAGAATTATATAAGCAGCAACTTGCGACTGGATATAGGAGCTCCAACCTGCGAATGTTTAATTTGTTGCGCATGCACTTAACTGGAGACTACTAAAATTACAACATGCGACGTTTAGTACAATAAGTTGTCGCAGGTTACAACAGTTCAAATTTACTCATAGGAAAGGGAGTACCAAGAGGTGGTTAAAGGATGTCAAATTGCATGTACATGATGTTAACATGTTACGTGTGCCAATATATTGTGGCAAGTGACTCTTATAGGGTGAAAAGTGACTCTAATATGGTGAAAAGTGACTTACATGGTTGATTAGAGCCAAAACATGGAACACTGTTAGGTCCCGAATTATCTTTGAAGGGGGAGTTGAATACGATAATCACTATATTAAAATATTCTTTCGAATCCTTTGCGGATTTAAAATTTAGTGCTCGGTTAGTGGTTCCGTGTTCTTGAGGTGAATAGTGTTTAGGAATATAAAACGAGGAACACAAGATATTTGAGGAAATATATATTCGTATATAAATCCGCGAGGGGTGTTGCTACACTCGGTAAATAAATTAACCGAATACAATCTAAGAACAACAATGTTCCTAGCTTCTACAATGATTTACAAATGAAATCCTATACAATAATCTAGATTTTGTTTGTCTAAGAATTTGATTACCAGGTAACGTTTATAATGTCCCTATGATTATTCAAGAGTTAAACCGGGCATTATAACATTACTCCGATTAGAAGTTAAACGGATATACAAAAAGTTTGGGCTTCACTATAAATTCTTTGTTGCAATCTTCAGCTCTTTCGGAGAGAAGAAGATGAACAGAACAATGCAAATTGCTGAATCTGATCTGCTGCTTGTGTAGACTTTTTATCAATAATGTGTAGCTGAGGAAAAAGCTTGTAATTGGCGACCACAGGGAGATAGACACATAGTTTTTATTCACAAAAACTTAACTGGCGACTAAAAAAAGCTCAACCTGCAATCAAGGGAGGCTGCCTTGCATTTCCTAACCTGCGACTAAGGACTTGTAAATTACTTACCTTAGTTTATTTATTCAAAATCCAACCCGCGACCATATATGGATTGGTTGCCTTGTTTTGTTTATTTTTTTTTTGTTTTTTTGTTTTTTTTTGCTTTTTGCTTTTTCCTTTTCCCTTTTCTTTGTTTTCTTTTTCTTTTTCCTTTTGTTTTATTTTCTTTTCTTTTTCTTTTTCTCCTTTTTTGTTTTTCTTTTCTTTTTCTATTTTTTTAAGTTTAAATTGTAACTAAATTAATTTATAAAATAAACTTAAATATAACTTATATAAATAAACTAATTTAGATTTATAAAATAAACTTATTTAAAGTTTATAGAATAAATCATTTTAAATTTATTAAATAAATTATATTAAAGTCCATTAAATAAATTTATTTAATTTAACAATTAAACTTCGAGCTTCGCCAGTCCCTCAAGCAGTTGTTGTATACCCTTGTGCACCTCTTCTCGTACTTTAACAGATAAACGTTCAATCCAAGTATGTTCCTCAACTTAACAATTCTTCTGAAATTAATACCCAGATTCATTTCACGAGCTGTTGACGCCTAGTGCAACTGTTTGGTTCACAGATAACTAACAAAAGCTCAACCTGCGACCAAGGGAGGTTGCCTTGCATTTCGCAACCTGCGACTAAGGACTTGTAAATTGCTTGCCTTAGTTTTTTTATTCAAAACCCAACCCGCGACCATATATGGTCTGGTTGCCTTGTTTTGTTTATTTTTTGTTTTTCTTTTTTTGTTTTTGTTTTTGTTTTTCCTTTTTCTTTGTTTTCTTTTTTTTTCTTTTTCCTTTTGTTTTCTTTTATTTTCTTTTTATTTACTTTTTCTTATTCTCCTTTTTTTGTTTTTGTTTTTTTTTGTTTTTATTTAAGTTTAAATTGTAACTAAATTAATTTATAAAATAAATTAAATATAACTTATATAAATAAACTAATTTAGATTTATAAAATAAACTTATTTAAATTTTATAGAATAAATCATTTTAAGTTTATTAAATAAATTATATTAAAGTCCATTAAATAAATTTATTTAATTTAACAATTAAACTTTGAGTTTCGCTAGTCCCTCGAGCAGTTTAGCTGTATACCCCCGCGCACCACTTCTCGTACTTTAACAGATAAATGTTCAATCCAAGTATGTTCCTCAACTTAACAATTCTTCTGAAATTAATACCCAGATTACTTTCACGAGCTGTTGACGCCTAGTGCAACTGGTCTGGTTCCCAGACGACTAACCCCGATTCAGGTCTTCGTATTATAGACTTGATTCCATTGTTAAGCTGGCAACAACTTTATCGCTTCGGACACTGACTATCAATAAACAAATGTACTTTGACTGGAATCTTTTATGGTACTTTAAACAACGTCTTCATTGCTACTACAATCTTGAAGACTTCATTCATTGTTCTTCACCGACGCTTGAACATATAAATGGACTCTTGTCAGTGAGTATAACTTCAAGACTGTGTCTGTCTTCTTTAACCTCTGTCTATACCCTGTCTTCAATTCTTCAGATTCCTATGCTTCGAACACTGTCTATCTTCAATCAATGCTAATACACTGAAATCTTCAGGCAGCACTTATATACTGAATCTTTATCATATCTGAAACCCCAAAATTCTTTAAACTTTATTCTTCACTGAGGCATGAACATAATAATGAGCTTGTTTTATTGACCAGTAAACAAACTTCAAGCCTTCTTCTAATCTTCTGATTCTTTGTATTTGCCTTATCTTCATTTCTTTTGATTTATTGTGTAGACGTAGTATTATTAACATGTCCTATTCTAGTGTTGTTCTCATGTTGAGTTATCACGTAACTGTTCATACAGCTATGCAGTCTCACCAACAAACACAATTGACTCGTATGAAAGTAGCACCAAGAGGTGGTAAAAGGATGTCAAATTCGATGTATATGATGTTAACTTGTTAATTGTTCAAGTATATGGTGACAAGTGACTCTTTGAGGGTGGAAAATGACTTCGATATGGTGCAACGTGACTTAAATGGTTGATTAGAGCCAAAATATGGCCCAAAATTGACTCGTAGGAAAGGGAGTACCAAGAGGTGGTTAAAGGATGTAAAATTGCATGTACATGATGTTAACATGTTAATTGTATCAATACATGGTGGAAACTGACTCTTATAGGGTGTAAAGTGACTCTAATATGACAAAAATTGACTTATATGATTTATTAGAGCCAAAATGTGGAACAAAATTGACTCATATGAAAACGCACCAAGAGGTGGTAAAAGGATGTCAAATTTGATGTATATGATGTTAACATGTTAATTTTTGAAATATATGGTGCCAAGTGACTCTTATAGGGTGGAAAATGACTTTAATATGATGCAAAGTGACTTACATGGTTGATTAGAGCCAAAATGTGGCCCAACTTTGAGTCCTAAATTGGTATCAAAGTTTGTTAAAATGATGCTAAACTGGACGTTCATGACGTCACCATGTTATTTGTACGAATATACATTGGAAAGTGACTCTTATAAGGTGCAAAGTGACTCCAATATAGTCGGAAGTCACTAACAAGGATCTTTAGAGTGAGTCTACCTCTGTAGTGAACGAGTCATGGGTATGGCTCGTGAACGGGCTAAGAACGAGGAGTTAAAACTAGGCAAAGTCCGTACCCGGAATAAGTAATCAACAGCTATATACACTACACCTTCTATATATATAGAGGTTACATGGTTTAACATGTGCCAAAATATGGTCCAAAATTGACTCGAAGGAAAGGGGAATCAGGAAGTGGTTAAACGATGTCAAATTGTATGTACATAATATTAACAGGTTAATTGTACAAATATATGGTGGCAAGTGACTCTTATATGGTGAAAAGTGACCCTAATATGGTGAAAAGTGACTTATATGGTTGATTCGAGCCAAAACATGGAACAAAATTGACTCGAATGAAAATGCCACCAATAGGTGGTAAAAAGATGTTAAATTTGATGTATATGATGTTAACATGTTAATTGTTCAAAGATATGGTGACAAGTGACTCTTATAGGGTGGAAAATGAATTTAATATGGTGCAAACTGACGTACACGATTGATTAGAGCCAAAATATAGCCCAAAGTTCAGTCCTATAAATTGGTATTAGAGTGTGCTAAAACGATGCTAAACTGGATGTTGATGATATTAATATGTTGATTATACTAATATACATTGGAAAGTGAGTCTTATAGGGTGGATAATGACTCTAATCTGGTGAGAAGCCACTTACATGATTTATTAGAGCCAAAATATGGCCCAAAATTGACTCGTAGGAAAGGATATACCCAGAGGTGGTTAAAGGAAGTCAAATTGCAAATACATGATGTTAACATGTTAATTGTACCAATATATGGTGTCAAGTGACTCTTATAGGGTGCAAAGTAACTCTAATATTGGAAAACTGACTTACATGGTTGATTAGAGCCAAAACATTGAACAAAATTGACTCGTATGAAAGTGGCACCAAGAGGTGGTAAAAGGATGTCAAATTCGATGTATATGATATTAAATTATTAATTGTTCAAATATATTATGACAGGTGAATCTTATAGGGTGGAAAATGACTTCAATATGGAGCAATGTGACTTATATGGTTGATTAGAGCCAAAATGTGGCCCAAAATTGACTCGTAGGAAAGGGAGTACCAAGAGGTGGTTAAAGGATGTCAAATTGCATTTACATGATGTTAACATGTTAAGTGTACCAATATATTGTGGTAAGTAACTCTTATAGGGTGTAAATCGCTCTAATATGGTAAAAAGTGACTTACATGGTTTATTAGATGTTAGATATATTTAATAATGTCATGGTTAATATGATTTATATTTAGTTTTCAGATCTTACTTAAACAGGATAAATCAGTACTTACTAGAAGTCAGGACTTAAGGATATCAGTACTTATATTATCAGGATATAATCATCAGAAGATGGATATCAGAACTTTAAGTGTTGAAGGACGTTCAGATAAGGACAGTAGCTGATTAAAGGAAAGAAGATCGAGATAAACATAAGAAGAGATATGCATGAAGAAGGAATTCTATGAAGAATATAATAGTTGGAAGAAAAGATATCTGATTGATATATTTTAGGAAGCAGAATTATATTCCATATCAATTAGCGATTATCTTGTAACTGTGTAGTATATAAACATAGACATAGGGTTTACACTATAAGTGTTATCATATTCGAGAAGATTATTCATTGTAACCCTAGCAGCTCTCGTGATATTTGTTCATCATTGAGAGGTAACAGTTCCATACTGTAACAGAGTTTATTGTTTCAATAAAGTTTGTTTTCTGTTACTTGAGATATTAAAGTTCGATTTGATTGTACTTTATACTGTATTCACCCCCTCTACAGTGTGTGTGACCTAACAAGTGGTATCAGAGCCGATCTGTTAATGCACATACAGTTTAAGATCCAAACACAATCATGTCTGACACAGAAACTCCAACTAAGCCTACCAAAACTGAAGAACCACCAAAGACACAAATTTAAAGTCGGTATGAGACCATCAGAGTTCCCATACTGAGACCATCTGAATATCCCATATGGAAGGTGAGGATGACCATGTTCCTGGAAGCAACAGATCTAGAATATCTTGATAGAATCAAGGAAGGGCCTCACAAACCAACCAAGCTCGCAGTTGCAGTTGCAGGTGAAGCAGCAAAGACAATACCAAAGGAGAAGAGTGATTATACTGCTGAAGATATCGTATCAATTGCTAAGGATGCTAAGGTACGATACTTACTGCATAGTGCCATTGATAATGTAATGTCAAACAGGGTAATTAACTGCAAGACTGCTAAGGAGATATGGGATGCTCTGGAAACAAGGTGTCAGGGAACTGATACAATTAAGAAGAACAGGAAGACAATACTCACTCAAGAGTATGAACACTTTGACTCAAAGGCAAATGAGTCATTGACTCATTTATATGATAGATTTGTCAAACTCTTGAATGATTTGTCATTGGTTGATAAGGAGTATGATCTTGAAGATTCAAACCTTAAATTCCTGTTAGCTCTTCCTGAATGCTGGGATTTGAAGGCAACAACAATAAGAGACAACTACAATCTTGATGAAACAACTCTTGATGAAATTTATGGAATGCTCAAGACTCATAAACTTGAGATGGAACAAAGAAGCAAGAGGAAAGGAGGAAAGTCAAGGATAGTTGCTCTTAAGGCTGAAGAAGAATCCCCCAAGGCAGCTACCTCAAGGAAAGACAAGGGTAAAGCTCTTTTCACAAAGTCTGATACTGAGTCATCAAGTTCTGAAAGTGATGATAACTCAGATTCTGAAAGCTTTCCTGAGACTGATGCTGATGAGGAGATGATGAAGCTGTGTGCTCTTATGATGAAAGGGATCACAAAGATTGCATACAGGAAGTATAGGAAGGGAAAGAAGTTTTCCAGGAAAGGAAAAAGTTCTGATAAGAAGAATTTCAGAAGATCTGAGGGTAGAGGAGGAAAGTCTGATAGAGGAGATTATACCAATATCAAATGCTATAACTGTGGTGAGAAAGGCCACATATCTCCTGATTGCAAGAAAGTGAAGGGTGACAAAGGCAAGGCTCTTTTCACAAAGAAGAAAAGATGGACAGACACCTCAGACTCTGAAAGTGAGGAGAACTATGCTTTGATGGCAAATGCTGATAAAGAAAGTGCTGAGAGCAGAGAGTACTTATGCTTTTCATACTGATGATATTAATGAGTTGAGAAGATATCTTAAAACCATGTTTGTTAGTTATAGAGATCAAACTTTAACATGTGAAAGATTAACTTCTGAAAATCTTTCTTTTAAGAAAAGAAATGATTTCTTAGAAAAAGAGTTAGTTATGTTCCATCAAACTCAGAAAGATAGAGATGATGCTTTTTATGTTAGGGATGAAGTGCTAAAAATGAATGAATCTCTAAAAACTGAGTTAGAAAAGGAAAGAGAGATTATCAGGACTTGGACTAACTCTGGCAGAACAACTCAAAATTTGCTAAGTAGTGAAAATTGGAAAGAGGGCTTAGGTTATGGAGAGGATAAGAATGATAAAGGAACTGTAGAAATTAAGCCTGTTGCTGTTAAGCAAAAACCAAAGTTAAAACCTGTTAAGTTTGTAACTGTAAAGTCTGATAATGATGAATCAGAAGTTAAAGAAGGATTAACTTCTGACAAACTAAAACAGGAAAAGACAGCTGAAGTAAACATAGGCTTAATGACTAAGAAGCAACTTAAGCATAAGCTGAAAGATGTGAAGAATGAAAACAAGGTAAAATCACCTAGGAAAAATAGGAATGGAAAGGAAGGTATGAATAAAAGCAATAATTATAAGCCTGTTCCTGAAGCTCCTAGGAAAACGTGTCATAAATGTGGAAGTTCTAACCATCTAGCTTCTTTTTGCAGGAAGAATAAGAACATAAACTCCTTACCTTCAAAGTTAGGAGTTAAGAGTCAGTCAGTTAGATATAAACCACAAAATCCTTGTTTTCATTGTGGTAGTTTATGCCATTCCATTTATACTTGTAAGGAATATCATAGTTTGTACTATGATTATTATCAAATAATACCTTCTTTGAAGAAAGTTTCCATTGTTCCTTCTAGTGTAAATTCTGATTCAAAGTCTGATAGTGTAAGTTCTGATAAGAAAAATGTTAACATAAACTCTAATGCTAAATCCGCTGCAAATGTTAACAAACTTGATAAGGCCAAAGGATCCAAGCAAGTTTGGGTCCTTAAAACAAATCATTAGCGGTCTTTGTGATTGCAGGGCACCAGGAAAAATATCCTAGTTCTGGACAGTGGATGTACATGACATATGACTGGAAATAAGGCCCTGCTATCAGACTTTGTGGAGAAAGCTGGCCCAAGTGTTTCTTATGGAGATGGCAATATTGGAACAATATTGGGATATGGCAACATCATTAAAGAAGTAGCTCTGGTCTCAGGACTTAAACACAATCTACTGAGTATAAGTCAAATCTGTGACAGAGGTTATCATGTTGATTTCTTTGAAGAACACTGAGAAGTTGTGAGTGTTGGGAACCACGGACTTAGGGTGTTACTACGTTTTACGATAAAGATTACGAAAAGAGGATTACCTTGTTAATGGTTGATTCCACGCTCTTCTATTGTATTCCCAAATTCCCTTGAGCGAAGTGTGGCCTCCGTCTTCTCAAGTTATCCTCTCTTCTTGCTCTTTGGTGGCTACAATATGTTTTCACCCAATTCCAAGCAAGAAGAGAATAAGAATATATATAGGCTACAATAGGGACCATGGATAATTAGGTTGGGCCTTCTAATTACATCTTGAGCCTAGCCCAATGTAATTAAATATTAATTCAATCCACTAAAAAATTAATATTTGCACTACCTTTCCTAATACCGTAATTTAATTAATTCGGTTCCAATATTATTTGCTTATTAAATTCCCCATGTTTAAAATATCATATGTCCATTAATTAAATAAATTACTGATAATTTAATTAATTAATATCTTTTATCCTTGATCATCCACTCAACCTTTATTTAATTATGCCAGAATAAATTCCACCTGCAGGGTTTCACATAATTAAATCTTTTTGAGCTTTCAAGGGGACATCATTAACCCGAATATTATCAGGTAATGGATTCCTTCAATAAATAATATGCACCATGTATATAATTCCATCACCCAAAATATAATCATATAATTCAAAAGAATTATTTCATATATAAATCAAAGCATGTAAATAATATACACGTGTCAATTACTATTTCCGGATTAAGAACCTAAGCATTAATAATAACATAGAATCTTAGTTCTCCTTCTTAATCAGTATTAAGGGAACAATTCTAAATTTGATCCTGTTCAATATACATAAAATATACTAGTATTATTTATTAGTCAATATAAACTAATCTAAATAATACTACAGCCATACCAGTGGATTATCCAACACCACCTGTGCTGTGAACCTTATTATATTATATAACCGTATTTAACAATCTAATATTCTGTATCCCATTTGAAACTAGATTGTTCACAATATATAATATTAGACAACATGTAAACATTCAAATGATTCTCAAATAAACTGGCCAGAAATAAATGTACATACTTCAAATAAATATTTTCAGTATACACTAACAATCTCCCACTTATACTCAAAATATTCTATGTGTACATCAGTGTTTATTTAATCCACTATTACATAAAAATCTATGTGTCCATCCATCTGACTCCTATCGCTTTCACATGCTTGTCAAAAACCTTGGTTGGCAAGCTCTTTGTGAAAGGATCTGCTCGGTTGTCTTCTGATGATATGTGAGCCACAACTATATCCCCTCGCTTTACGATTCCTCGTATGAGATGATACTTACGTTCAATATGTTTAGCTGTTTTGTGGTCTCGCGGTTCCTTTGAATTTGCCACAGCACCAGTGTTATCACAATACACCGTCAAGCTCCTAGGCAAATTAGGTACCACATCTAAGTCCAAAAGGAAGTTCCTGAACCATACAGCCTCCTTGGCAGCCTCAGAGGCCGCCACGTACTCGGCCTCAATGGTGGAGTCTGCAATGCATTTCTGCTTTACACTCCTCCATATAACGGCTCCACCTCCCAAAGTAAAAACATATCCCGAGGTTGATTTCCTCTTATCCCTATCTGATTGGAAATCTGAATCAGTATATCCCAAAGGAAATAGATCTGAGGCCTTGTAAATTAACATATACTCCTTAGTCCTTCTCAGGTACTTGAGTATAGTTTTTACTGCACTCCAATGTTCCTGACCTGGGTTCGACTGATATCTACTAACCATGCCTACAGCAAAGCAGATGCCAGGCCTCGTACATAACATAGCATACATTAAGCTTCCACATGCTGAAGCATAAGGAACTCCTTTCATGCTCTCTATATCCTTAAGTGTCGAAGAACACTGCTTCTTAGATAGAGCAACTCCATGCTTAAAAGGTAGAAAACCTTTCTTGGAGTTCTGCATGTTAAAACGAGCTAATATTTCATCAATGTAGGGCTCTTGAGATAAAGCCAACATCCTTTTCTTGCGATCCCTTATAACTTTGATCCCAAGGATGTATGTCGCTTCACCTAAGTCCTTCATGTCAAATTGTTTGAACAACCATGCCTTTACTGATGACAATATCTCAATATTGTTTCCAATGAGTAAAATATCATCTACATATAGTACTAGAAAAACCACTGTATTACCTTCACTTCTCTTATACACGCACGATTCGCTTGGACATTGATCAAATCCATATGACTGGACTGCCTGATCAAAACGAATATTCCAGTCTCTAGAAGCTTGTTTAAGTCCATAAATAGACCTCTTAAGCTTACATACCAGATACTCTTGGCCTTCCTTAATGAATCCTTTTGGTTGCTGCATATAGATGGTTTCTTCAAGACTTCCATTAAGAAAAGCTGTCTTGACATCCATTTGCCAAATCTCATAATCGAGATGAGCTGCTATAGATAAAAGAATACGGATTGACTTAAGCATGACTACCGGTGAAAAGGTTTCCTCATAATCGATACCTTCTTTCTGAGTATACCCTTTCGCAACAAGTCTTGCTTTCCAAGCTTTCACCTTTTTATCTAATCCCCTCTTTTTCTTGTAGATCCACTTACATCCAATAGGTTGTATACCTTTGGGTGGTTCCACGAGCTCCCAGACCTGATTAGAATACATTGATTCTATCTCAGATTCCATCGCCTTTTGCCAAAGATCTGCATCTTTGTCTTGTGCTGCCTCTTCGTATGTACGGGGATCATCATCATGTTCACCAGAGACCAAGTCTGAAGACTCACCCAAAAACATTAATCTATCAGGCTGTTGAACAACCCTCCCACTACGATGAGGCACTGGTGCGGTATTAGTGACGGGTTGTACATTATGTTATGGTTGTTCTACTTGTACTACAGCTTCATGGGTATTATTTGTCCCTCCCACTAGTTCCTCTAAAACGACACTACTCATGGGTTTGTGATTCATTATATATTCCTCCTCTAAGAATCTTGCATTGGTGCTAACAATGACATCCCGATTCTTCGGACTATAAAATAAATATCCTTTCGTTCCCATGGGGTATCCTACAAACAACCTTACTTCTATACGAGATTCTAACTTAGTCGCGTTCTTGTTCAGCACATGTGCTGGACAACCCCATATTCGAATATGTCTTAGACTCGGTTTATCCCCGGTCCACAATTCTAAGGGGGTTTTAGGAACCGACTTAGAAGGTACTAAGTTCAGAAGATAAGCTGTTGTCTCTAAGGCATGTCCCCAAAATGACTTGGGTAAATCTGAATAACTCATCATCGATCTAATACTCTCTAAAAGAGTCCGGTTCCTTCTCTCTGCTACACCGTTCTGCTGGGGTGTGCCTGGTGCAGTTAACTGGGATTCTATCCCATTTTCTGATAAATATTCCCTAAATTCTCCAAGCAAGTATTCGCCACCACGATCTGATCATAGTGACTTGATACTTTTATTAAGTCGCTTCTCCGTTTTAGCTTTGTACTCTTTGAACTTATCAAAGCACTCAGACTTACGGTGCAACAAATAAACGTACCCATATCTAGAATAATCATCAATGAAAGTGACGAAATATTCATAACCACCTCTTGCTTGGATATTCATGGGTCCACATAAATCAGAGTGAACCAATTCTAACAGTTGTTTGGCTCTATTCCCTTTTGCCTTGAAAGGCCTATTAGTCATTTTACCTTCCAAGCAGGATTCACAAACTGGAAATGGCTCCACTGCCAATGAGCTTAAAGGCCCATCTACTACCAGTCTTTGAATCCTCCTCAAGTTAATATGACCTAATCTCAAGTGCCAAAGATATGTTTGGTTCAAACTAGAAGGTTCATTTCTTTTAGTAGAGTTAGAAGATGTGTTGTTCAATTCCCTAAATTGCAGTTGCAGTGCAGGTTGACTAGGATTAATTATATACAAATTGTCTTACAATGTACCAGAACATATAATTCGTTTATTCATCATAATAGAAACATTACGATCCAAACAAACATTATAACCATCCAAAGCAAGTTTAGAAACCGAAATTAAATTCCTTCTAAAAGAAGGTACATAAAGACAATTGTTCAAAACCAAAATCCTATCAGAACCAAAAGATAAATGAATAACTCCTACTGCAACTACTGCTACTTTCGTAGCATCTCCCATGAACACGTATATCTCACCATCTCTAAGCATTCTGGATAGTTGGAACCCCTGCATAGAATTACAAACATGATCAGTGGCTCCTGTATCTACACACCAAGTGCTCGTAGATATAAGCGCTATAAATGTTTCTGTAACTAGAGAAAGAGACATACCAGTATTGTTTGTCTTCTTAGGAAGAGGACAATCCTGTTTCCAGTGACCTGACTGTTTGCATCTGAAGCACTTTCCCTTAGGCTTTTTCACACCACCCTGAACTCCCACTGCCTTCACAGCTTTCTGTGTCTGAGCCTTTTTCTTCTTCTTAATACCTTTCGACTTAGAGGAAGAACCTTTCTCAGCCACATTCACTTGAACACTCTGCCGAAATAATCCTTCAGCTGCCTGAAGTTCTATCAGCAGTTCCGCGAGACTATACTGCCTCTTGTTCATGTTGTAATTCAAGCGGAACTGCTCAAAACTCTTGGACAAGCTCATAAGGATAATGCCAATTTGGGTTTCCCCGTCAAGTTCAGCACCAAGGATCTCTATCTCATTCAGATGCGACATCATCTTGAGAACATGATCCCTTAAAGGTGTGCCTTCAGCCATCTGAGTGTTCATTAAAGCCTTCATGGTTACTTGCCTAGCAGCCCTATTCTGATCTCCAAAAAGTTCCTTAAGATTAAAGAGCATATCCGAAGCAGTGGCCATAGACTGATGCTGATGCTGCAAAACACCCGACATTGCTGCCAGAATGTAACATCGCGACATCTCATCAACCTTAATCCACCGTTTATAATACTCTTTCTCATCTTCAAGAGCATCAGCAGCAGGCTGTTCAGGCTTGGGTTCATAAGTGCAAAACTTGTACTCCTCAGCAGTCAACACAATGTCCAAATTTCGTTTCCATTCAATATAGTTACGTCCGGTAAGTTTGTTATCCTTAAGTATGGTGAATAGTGGATTAAAGCCCATTTTATCCTGAGAATCATGCATAAAAACATCACATAAATAAGGGTGCATTAATTATTAAGATCTAAATTATTAAAATTTAATGCACTAACATCTAAACACCATAAGCTTCTGGTACGCCACGATGTGTGATATGTATACCACCTAATTTTGTTTAAATGTTACTTCGGTCGTATTACTAAATAATATGTCACGTTGGGGTGGACTATATTATTTTTCATAGCTAAGTGTATACCATCATCAAATCTTAAATTATTCGAAATCTATGGAACTTGGTACGCCACGATGGGTGGCGTGTATACCTTCCAATATTCGTAATTTTGCCTTGAATAGAATACTTCAATTCAATATTTATCAATGGTTTAATTTCCAGGTAGTGGAGGAGTCACATCGGTCTTGCTTAAAACCCACAGCCTTACAAGTTCGATGAACCCGTTTTTGACAAAATCGCCCCAAATCAGAAATAAAGAAAATTCGTATTTATTCCTTTCAAAATTTATTAATTTAAGAAGTTTGTTCTAGTAATTTCTATAACATTCTAGACACCATAAATTACATGCCACGATGGGTGACGTATATATAATTTATATTCGTCTTTATGTTAAATTACCTACAACCAATAATGGAGACCATGGGATTTAATTTCATATTAATTCCCTCTCCCACTTACAATTTTTTATATTAAAATTGAGGAATTTTAAAATTAAATGGGGCCCTATGTTGTTATAATTATGTCTAATCATGCATTCAAAATACACACATAATTTTAGCAACATATAACATTTAATTAAAGTAATAAATAAATTTTATGTCGATGTTGTCCTAATTAAGTTAAACATGCAATTTTAAAAGAATTACACAGATAATTAATGACACACATAATCAATAAATTAAAGCAATAATTAAAATTTAATGGAAAAAATTAAAATAAATTTTCCACTATTATGGCCCTTGAAAAAAAAATCCAGCTCTCAAAAAAAATCTGCCCCAAGCGCGCCCCGACGCCCCCAGCAGCCCCAGCAGCCCCAGCAGCCCCAGCAGCCCCAGCAGCCCCAGCAGCCCCAGCAGCCCCAGCAGCCCCAGCAGTCCCAGCAGTCCCAGCAGCCCCAGCTGCCGCACCAGCCCCAGCTGCCCCAGCAGTCCCAGATGCCGCAGCAGCCCCTTGTAATCGCACAGCGGAACAAAAAACTACCGGAATTGATTTCCGATCGCACATAACTATTACAAAATACCCGGAACAATTACAAAAAAAAATAGATCTAATACAAAACTAATTTTGTAAAATCTATTCTAACACGATCAACCCTCGTGTAAATTACAACCACGATTAAACCACGTGGAAACCAAAAAAAAAATTAATCACGATTAAACCACGTGGGATCCAAACACATAATTAAAATATACATGGTCATAATAGTGGATTAACAACCTGCATCAAAACCAATACAAGCAAAACACTATATACACGCATATATAATTACAACATGGACATTATATCATAAAACGTAGAACCCATTACCAGTCTCTTGATACCAATTGTTGGGAACCACGGACTTAGGGTGTTACTACGTTTTACGATAAAGATTACGAAAAGAGGATTACCTTGTTAATGGTTGTTTTCACGCTCTTCTATTGTATTCCCAAATTCCCTTGAGCGAAGTGTGTCCTCCGTCTTCTCAAGTTATCCTCTCTTCTTGCTCCTTGGTGGCTACAATATGTTTTCACCCAATTCCAAGCAAGAAGAGAATAAGAATATATATAGGCTACAATAGGGACCACGGATAATTAGGTTGGGCCTTCTAATTACATCTTGAGCCTAGCCCAATGTAATTAAATATTAATTCAATCCACTAAAGAATTAATATTTGCACTACCTTTCCTAATACTGTAATTTAATTAATTCGGTTCCAATATTATTTGCTTATTAAATTCCCCATGTTTAAAATATCATATGTCCATTAATTAAATAAATTACTGATAATTTATTTAATTAATATCTTTTATCCTTGATCATCCACTCAACCTTTATTTAATTATGCCAGAATAAATTCCACCTGCAGGGTTTCACATAATTAAATCTTTTTGAGCTTTCAAGGGGACATCATTAACCCGAATATTATCAGGACATGGATTCCATCAATAAATAATATCCACCATGTATATAATTCCATCACCCAAATATAATGATATAATTTAAAAGAATTATTTCATATATAAATCAAAGCATGTAAATAATATACACGTGTCAATTACTATTTCCGGATTAAGAACCTAAGCATTAATAATAACATAGAATCTTAGTTCTCCTTCCTAATCAGTATTAAGGAAACAATTCTAAATTTGATCTTGTTCAATATACACAAAATATACTAGTATTATTTATTAGTCAATATAAACTAATCTAAATAATACTACAGCCATACCAGTGGATTATCCAACACCACCTGTGCTGTGAACCTTATTATATTATATAACCGTATTTAACAATCTAATATTCTGTATCCCATTTGATACTAGATTGTTCACAATATATAATATTAGACAACATGTAAACATTCAAATGATTCTCAAATAAACTGGCCAGAAATAAATGTACATACTTCAAATAAATATTTTCAGTATACACTAACAGTGAGTAAATCTAAAGGCAAAGTTGTTCTGAAAGGATACAGGCGTGGTAACATTTATGAAGCTAAGCTTTCAACAAGTACTGATGGTTCTGCAATCTGTCTGATGAGTAGAGCATCAATTGAAGAAAGCTGGAATTGGCACAAAAAACTCTCTCATTTAAATTTCAACAATATAAATGAGCTGGTCAAGAAAGATCTTGTGAGAGGACTGCCAAAGTCAGTATTTGCTCCTGATGGCCTTTGTGATTCTTGTCAGAAGGCCAAACAAAGAAAATCTTCATTTAAGAGCAAGTCTGAATCATCAATTCTTGAGCCTTATCATCTACTACATGTTGATCTATTTGGTCCAGTGAATGTCATGTCTATTGCAAAGAAGAAATATGCGTTGGTCATAGTGGATGAGTTCACCAGATACACATGGGTGTATTTCTTGCACACAAAAAGTGAAACTGCATCTATCTTGATTGATCATGTCAAACATCTGGATAAATTGGTCAAAGATTCTGTGAAAACCATAAGGAGTGATAATGGCACTGAGTTCAAGAATTTGATAATGGAAGAGTTCTGCAAAAACCATGAAATTAAGCAGGAATTTTCTGCTCCTGGAACTCCACAGCAAAATGGAGTTGTTGAAAAGAAGAATAGAACTCTCATTGAAGCTGCACGTACAATGCTTGAAGAAGCAAAGCTTCCAACCTATTTATGGGCTGAAGCTGTGCAGACTGCTTGTTTTACTCAAAATGCAACACTCATTAACAAGCAAGGAAAAACACCATATGAGATGGTGAAGAAAAAGAAGCCAAATCTGAAGTACTTTCATGTATTTGGATGCAAGTGTTTTGTTCTTAAGACTCATCCTGAACAGCTGTAATAACCCCAATTTTTGGGTAATTTTTGAAACCCTTATGAATAGTGTTTTTGCTGAATGAGAAAACTTTTCATGACACACTATGTAGGGGTTCTGATATGGATATTCTGAGATTTTATTAGTACTTTATATGGGATATAAGTGTATGTAAAGATCGTCAGAATCCAAATCCGAACACTTTGATTTTTCCCGGAAATCCACTAGATACGGAAAGAATTGAGAAAAAGGTAACAGGATAAAAAGGATTTAAATTAAAGGATTATAAGAGAGGATCATAAAAAGGAATATAATGTATTGAGAAAGGATAAGGGAACCTAAGTAATAAGATCCCGGGTATGATCCCTCAAACGATAAACGAGAACGAAAGTTAAGCGAACCGTATAACAGATCAGCGGTCATTAGGCAAACGATTAGGAAGTTAATCAAAGGGATTAGTGGGAATGATGTCATCCAACCAATAGAAAGAGGACAAGGAAGGGAGGATGACATCATGAGGATGACACAAGCATGACATGGGAAGGAAGGAGGTGTGGTTGAATGAGAACCACACAAATTCAAGGGCAAGAAGGTAATTGACTAAAGCAAACACAAAAACAAGTCAACCAAGCCAAGTAAAATCATTTTCATCAAAAATCAAAAAGCAACCAAGGCTTGTTCTTGAAGAGCTCTCGGCTTTTTAGCATTTTAAAGGCAAAGAATTTCAAAACTCAAGATCCAAGCCTCCTAAATTGGTAAGATAATTCCATAATCATCTTCATGCTTAGTTAGGACTATATCATGAGTTTAAGCCATTAATTCCTTCTCAATCTTCTTCATTTAATCAAAGAAGAAGACAATGAATGTTTTCAAGTTTTTAACTTGAAGTTTTTCTTGTTTTTCTTGAAGATCCAAGCTTTCCTAAGACTTCTCAAAGCTTCTTAAGGCTTCCTAGCTCCTCCCACCACTTCAAGGAAGGTATACCATCTCCAAACCCTAGATTCCTATGTATTATAAGATGATTTTGATTAGTAGGATGATATTGTAGCTTGTTGTTGTGATTTAGAGTTTAGGATTTGGAATGGTAGTGAAATGGAATGGTAAATGTTGTGGTTTTGATTAAAAGAACTTAAGTATGATTAAAGTTAAGCTTAGGCATAAGTATGAATGATTAAATTGAATTGGTTGGGGTTGTTATGATGTGATAAGGATGGATGTTGGTTGTATGTTGGATTTGAGGTTGGTTTGTGGTTGGTTTTGAATGGTTTAAAATTTGGAAATCGCGTAAACATAGCCGTCGTAACGTCCGATTTTCTTTGGACTGTTTTTGTGCATAGCATTAGGACCCGAGAACCCCCTGATAGAATATGACCACTGCCATGTTTAGATAGCTCATGTTACGAGCTTCGTTTTGATATGTAGTTCGTTCGATTCCGATGCACGGTTTAGGAGAAACGACCGTTTCAAGTAACGGCGTTTCGCGAACGAAACTTTTTCCCTCGCCTTACTTTGAAACATAGGTTAAAGACCAAAAAGGGTTAATTAATGTATGAAACATTTATGGTAAGTGTGTTAGGAAGTTGGTAAGACACTCGCGAAGGAATCGCTTTAAAACTCGTAAAGGTTAAATTATTAAAAATGGTGGAGCCGAGGGTACCCGAGTGACTTAAGCAAATCAGTGAGCGCAAAACAAGCGTTAGAGTCTAAGTTAGTTAAAGTAAAGATTTACAAGTGATTTTGGTTTAATTCCAACTTACTTGTTGTTTATAGGTTACCAGACTCGTCCCGAGCCTTTTATCACCCCAAGTCGCTCAGGCAAGTATTCTATCCGTTATACTGTTGTTGTGATGTATACATTTGTATATGCATGATCTTGCGATAAATGCATATTGGTTATTTAGCAAATTCTTGCGATATATTGTAGCATGTGATATGGTATATATGCATTCCTGTTTCATATTCTTGAAATATATATCTGTTGGTTCAGTTGATAATACCTATGCTAGAGAATAGCGGTAACTTGCATATACCCTTAGTATAGGGACCCAAAGGTGAAAATATTTTCTAAAACCGGGAGTCGAGGATCCCGAGTAGATTTTGTATATATGGATATGGATATATATATATATATTTATATATATATATATGGTTATAGTTTTCCAAACTATTAATCGAATAAGGTTTATTCGATAACTTTAACTTTATTTTATTTAATGAATATTATTATGAATATTCATTCGAGGGCTTATGACTTCTTTATTTTATTAAATGAATATTATTTCGAATATTATTCGAGGGCTTATGACTCCTTTATATTATTATTGAATATTACTTGGATATTCAATCGAGGATGTATGACTCCTTTATATTATTATTGAATATTACTTGGATATTCAATCGAGGATGTATGACTCCTTTATTTTATGAATATTATTTATAATATTCATTCGAGGTATTATGACTCCGCTTATTACTGAAATATATTCTTTATTTTATTAAAGAATAAGGTGTCAATAATCAAACTTATTTTCGATTATTCAAATAAAGATAATACTTTCATATAAGTATATCTTTGGTTATTTAATACTCGTTTCAAGTATAAGTTTTAATACTTCTACTTCAATTATTTTTATAAAGATTATTCTTTATGGGAATATTATTTAAATAATAATATTCAGTCATTTTCTAAATATTCTGGGGACTGATTTACTTCATTAAATCAGCTTTACTCCAAACACTCTATAAAGTGTTTTCGAGTCTTCAAAATGATTTTTAAAGTTAGAGCGGATCCCAAAACTCATTTTTATATTTAAGATCTTCCTTTTTTTAAAGGGATTTAAATACTCGCTCAAAACCTGGGGAATCCGGCTCTGTGGTGTATTTTATATTCGCAAGGAGGTTGCAGTTTTGGTAAATGAATTGATTACTTGCCCAATGTTCGGGAAGTAAGCCCATCTAATTGAGTCGGCATAAGCGACAGGCCGGGGTACGGTCTATTATTGTGTAAGTGGCTGGGTGGCAGTCCATCAACGCGTAAGAGGCCGGGTGGCAGTCCAGCACAAGGTCCTTATGAGGCCAGGGTGATGACCGGTGGGGGATTCATCCATCTACTAGTAGAAAAGGTTACTTATTGGTATCTTTGCCTGATCAGCAAGATATCTGGTTTATGCCAAAATTCTTTTCCTTTCCAAAATTTATTGGATGTTTCAAACTCTGTTCATACTTTACATAACAGAGGTTCCAGGAAATATTTAAGAGATATATATGTGGATATATATATATCGGGACTAAATAAAGTATCTCGTAACTTTTTTTCATTCAATAATATTTCAAAGATTGAATCTATTCAAGTCTTAACTTGTGGTCTCATCTATGGGATGTTTTTCTTAAAACTTATAATACTTTGAACGGTGGTAGTTCAAGTAGCTTTATAAATGATATAAGTGTGGTGAAGTATTGGTAACTTCATTCCTTATTTTTACTTATATCTAGTAAGTAATTATCTTACACATGATAGAGATTTTAGTAAGTATCCATTTAGATACTTATATTATTGTTATCACTATATATTATCTTGCGAGCTGTAAGGCTCACTCTTGCTTTATTTCTTCATCACACAACAACAGTTAGGAAAGATGGCCAGACTCCAGCAGCCCCAGCGCAAGCGCGTGGGAAGCGTCCCGCGTCTTCCCGATGATGTTGTAGCTGCTATAGCTGCAGAGGTAGATCCATTGTAGATCAGACCATCTACTTTTGAGAATCAAATTATGTATAATTATAACTTGTGGCAGATAATGGCAATTAACTGTAAATTTATCAAGTAATCATTTTGGGTTGTAATAACTGTTAAATGGTGGATTCAAAGACTTGTATTTATTTCAATTTCATCTCTGAGACTATAACGGGTTGTGGTGTGTGTTAGTATGGGGTCACAGCATGAGGTTATTTATTATTAATTAAGTGAAGTGATATTGTGGAAAGAAAGACCGTGACAACCCGGATCCCCGACCCCGGATCTGGGGGTGTTACAGAAATGGTATCAGAGCTAAGCGTTATAAACCTCAGAGATGATGGGACGTTAAGATAATAAGTTCACTAAGATAATAAGAACTCTTGCCAAGTTCATAGTCGGGCTACCTAACGTAGCACTGACAGTTAAAACCCTTATGGGAACCCTTATAGGTATCATGATAGTAACATAGTTTGTTCTCGTATAGGGCAGCGGGGCACCAAACCTTGAGGTTCAGGAGCATCAGCATGAGGATGTTTTATTACAAGTTGGAGATCAAATTGTGAATCCGATGGAGTACCCTAATGAGGGACCGAATGAGGTTCAGATAGAGAATGCTGCGGTTGAGGATGTTATTCGGGAAAGGATTGTGGCTGAGGAGGATCTCATGGAGGATCCTGATGAGAATGAAGAGAGGACCGTTGAGGAACAGATGACCGTAGTCAGGGCGACTACCAGAGCAAGAATGGCCGCGAGGGTGGCCCTAGAGGATGAAGAGTTACCAAGGGCACAAAAGTTAATGAGGGCAGAAGGAGTGGGGCCTTCCACGACCCCAATTATACCAGTATCAGACCCTCTTCCAGAGGCTCCTGTAGACATCCATGAGGTTCCACCAATTCCTGTTCCCTCCCCTGTACAGAGCCCAGCACATACTGAGGAAATGCCACCTTTATCCCCTGCACCATTATCACCTGATACCGTGCTTGGTTATCCATTTGGATCTCCTGGGTCTGCACCACCTGCCCCCCATGGACTGCTAGATGCTACCACTCAAGCTTCTCTTATCGCTGATTATCATATGACTTTGGGTGGCCTGTCAGAGGCCCGAAATGTTAGGAGTGATCTGTTGGATCGACTTACTGCACCAAGGATTGAGGGTGGGATACTTCCGGCAGGATTAGCGTATAGCATGGAAAGGATTGAGGCTACCACCCGTGTTACAGCTAGGGGCCATCTTGAGGGTCAGGTTGATCCAGCTCTACTTGCGACTATCTTAGACCTCATCACCTCTGTGATGGAGCAGGTTAGGGATGTCGTGCGTGCTCGCATCTCTTAATCCATGGTAGTGTGCAGAGCCAGAGCAATCAAACAAGGGTCTCATGTAGCACCGCTTTTGGAGGATTAGCCTAAGTTATGAATGATTAGTTTTAATGACGAGATGACTATCTATGGTAGTACTTTTGGGATAGGAGCGATAAGTTCATATGATGTAATCCTCTTTAATATGTTCAGTTGTTGTACCCTCGAACAAATGGTTATGTATATATTCGTTAATTTCAGTTCAGATCAGTTTGATTGTGATAAATCACATTGTTAATTGCTCTATTAACACTTAAGAGAGTGTCATGAAGTTTATCGAACTTAAGAATTCATAATTTGCAATCGTGCAAGGACTAAACGAGGGGAAGACTTAAGCAAAGTAAGTAAGACAAATATCCGAAGATTCTCAAAATTTTCCAAGTAATATGCCCCCACAAGGAATAAGATTAAGGGCAAACCTTGAACGTGATAATCAGGGAGGTCGCAATTAAGATATAAAGAACCCGGAATATAATAAAGTGGAAAATGAAGATTTTAAATTAAAAGATGACTCCAATTATGGGGAGTAGGAAGAAACATTTCATACTAAGGAAACAGAAAGTCGAGTAAGGAAAGGAGACCCGAGACGGTACTCCTATACGGCAATTCATGGACCTGTCTAGACAGAACTTAGACTATTATCCCCAACCACCACCTTGAGGAAACAATGTGGTGTGAAATTCTTTCAGGACCTCTAAGTCGCTAAGATCTCAGAGTTCCAAGGAACAAGCTGGCCCAATCGAGGCAAGAGCCTGGCTAAAGGAAATATAGGAATCATTTGAGATTCTAAATGATTGACGAATCACAAAAGACTGTTTTTGTCACTTACCCTCCTAAGAGAGAGACCACCCGCTGGTGAAAGACCAAGAAAGGCACGGAGCCAGAGGTTATGATAAACTGATTAAAGTTCAGCCAATTGTTTTCGGGAAAGTAATTCCCAAGGTTATGGAGAGAGTGTAAAAGCTTTAGAGCCAGAACAAAGGCAGACGAGTATGATGAATTATGAATTTAAGTTGTAAAAGTTGTCAAGATTCGTTCTAAGGGCACGAATCCAGAATGACGGGATGTTTGAAATTAATGCTTATGTTGTGTTGGTTCATGAAATAATGATAAGAGAAAGGAAAATAAAAAGAAATTGAAGTGGAAAGGAATATAACGGCAATAGAGTTTGAGGTATGATAAGGGAGTTGGGTATGAGGAAACCCTAACGACTCGTAGCAATAGAAATAGAAAAGTATGCATTCGTCAGGATGAGGGTGATTCACCATAAGTTAAAATTGATGGTTTAGGGCATAAGAGATACATATAGTTTATCCCCTGTAAGTTGGGAGGATTCGAGGAAACCTTGAGATAATTCGAAGGATAAATAAGGAGACGCGGATAGACTAAGGGGATAAGGAAGTGAGAAATTAGGAAAAATTGGATGAAGGAAGTGACCTTCAAGAATGTGAAGTGTAAGACCGGTGGCTTGATACCCAGAAAGGGAGACGCCAGGTATGAAAGATATCCCAACATTGAGATGACTATTGAGATAAACAACAAAAGTAAATAAGGAATTATTAAGAAGAAGTTCACATTGAACACGACCAATATCTTCCAGAACATCCTTGTTATCGTTACCAGATTAGGCAAGAAAAGCGGATAACCGTTGTTATCTTTTGGGAGGCCATATTGATTGACCTCATGTTGTATACAGATGTTATTGTAAAATTAGGCATATACTATCGAGGTGGGAATGATTGAATAAGACACCCTTATCAGGGATATATGACTTGATTTATCCATGGAATGATGCAGGTACCTCTTAAAGGTGGAATTAAGGATAGAACATCGGTAACTTAAAATGAATCCTAGGGGAATGCATAAAGGTTGGCATTTCACCCTTAATAGGGACAGTATGAGTTTTGACAGGATGAATTGGAAAGGGTTAAGGTAACAATAACCTTTAAGGATCAGTGGAGAATTTTTTCAGAAGTATATAGACAATGGTTCTAGTAATAGTGAATGGTATTTTGATATGCCCTGTATCTAGGGAATAGAGGAGGAACGATTGAAGGATAACCTTAGAGGTTTTACAAGGAGAAAGGTAATATTCAAAATTCTCAAGAATAAAAATGTTGATAAAAGAAAAATGACGTAATTATAATGATTCCAAGTGGGGCACGTGTTAAACCACGAGAAATTATGGATCGAACCAGTAATGGTCGAAATTGTTCAGGGTAATTAGGACTTAAGAAAAAAAAAATGTTCTAAGTATGATTGAGAGTCAGTCTTGACAGTGATTAGCCTCTAAAGACTGAGGCAATAACTTATGGAAAAAAATGGTGATATTTTTTTTCCCATCTGATTTTAAGGAAAACATCTTCACTCAAGCAGTGATCGGAAATAAGGTAGAAAATTTATTTGGAGGTGGTTAAAATGACATTGACTGTAAGGAAATTTTACTATCAGGAAAGGCCAAAGAGGTGGCCGACACTTTAAAGGTAAGTGGATAATTATAGGCGCATGTGCCAAAAGAATACAGTGATGATGGTTAAAAATGTGAAGGTTGAATTATGGTTTGGAAGATTGACAATCCTTCTGATGACTGTGCAATACCCAACCGTAATAGTAGTTGGTAAAGGTTTAATTCGTGTAATCGCCATGAACGGGCTATCTATCTTAGAAGGTCCTATCTTGAGATAAGCCAGGACCATGTTTCAAAAAGGACTAGATGAACCTTTGAGTTAAGTCTTCTATTTAAGGCATATGATTAAGAATGGTATTAACCTGCTATTGTTGCTTTGATTGAAACTCTTCTGCACTTTTATCTGCTTCATGTCATGAAAGTACGTCAGAGTTTGGAGTGTTCTTCATGAATTGTGATTGGTGGTTATGTTAACTCCTTAAGAGAATTAGATACGAGATGTATGGACTCCGTATGGTTAGCTATTAAGACTTCATGGAAAATGAATGACGACAGTAGGTCAGTGGTGGACCATAGTAAGGCAGCAATGATTCTGCGAGTATTGAGCTGATTACAACCGTGAGAGTTGTATTGGAATGAGTGTTGAGATTGAGTACCACTAATCGGGTCATGGTAGTGTATAAGTTATCATTGATAGACTAATTAAGTAGAGTATCTACCTAGTGAATAATTATTCTTTCTTATCAATAGAGAGTCGTATTATTATACGAGGAAGGTTGCGGTGCAAGCATAGAATTCTAGTAACGATGATGTATAGAATGAGATCCCAGATTCGATTTTCGATGTCGAGGGAGTTTCAAAGGTGATTATGTATAAGCTCGAGGAAAATTGTGGGTCCATAGAATGATGGACGGGATAGCGAAAATATTTAGGCATGGGAAATACGAGGCTATAATGCTTGATGCTGATATAAATACGTATATGTTTTGTTCTCCTATGACAAACCTCTATAGTTCAGAGGTAGGTTCCAAGCCAGATATTTTGTGGCAGTATATTTTTTTTCATATATATAATTCTCTTCAGTTCGTTCTTTTCTCTTCTTTTCATTTCATGTAAGCTGAGAAGAACAACCCTTCCAGAAGGGGAGGTATTGCCGAATGACTATCTATCTTTATGATAGAAGCCTAGTAGGATGCCACATGTTGTTTAATTGCTTGTCAAGTACTAAAGGCTGGCCACCTTCTGTACTAACTATGCGATATAACAAGTGTTCATGATCATAGTGATCTCTCAACAAATTCCTTTACTTCTATTTGATTGATCAAATTTTGGAAAATAGAAACAACTGAAAAAGGAGTAATAAAGTGGTGGTAGTATGCGGAATGGAAACACATTCATGATACTAAGGTTGATGTGGTTATTAAAAGGTTATAGAACGCTAACGAGCAAAAGTATAACCCGTATAATATTAGGAACGGAAGGTAGTAGCGATTACGAACTGGAAAAGAATGGGTATTGAGAAGCAGAAGCTCTAATGCTAAAAGCAATAATGAGAGTCTGTGCAATAGACTTGAAAGAATTTGGAATGATCACTTAATTCATATTGAGTTATCTTACGACAATAGATCATATGTCATTATCGAGATGTCGCCTTATGAGATCCTTGAGGGAAGATAATGTCGATCTCCCTTATGTTAGGATGAAGTTGTAGAGCGCAAGATGCTCGGACCCGCAGTAGTCCAAAGGACCAAGGATATGATAGATCTAATCAGAGGACGGCTGGTAGTAGCCCAAGATGGACATGATAAGTATGTTGATTTGACACGAAAGGATAAAGAGTATGAATTAGGGGACCTAGTAATGATATAGGTATCCCTTGGAAAGGATTGATGAGGTTCAGAAAGAAAGGAAAGCTAAGTCTACAATTTGTTGGACCCTTGGATATATTAAGACGTTTGGGAAGTTAGCATATGAGCTAGCCCTAACCCCGAACATGTAGCAGGTCGTAACGTGTTTCACGTATCAATGTTAAGGAAGTGTAATTCAGATGCCAGATAAATAGAGGCGTATGAGCGCATAGACATGCAACTAGACGTAACCTATATGGACCAACCAGGAAGGGTATAGATTAAGAAGGAACGAGTGCTTAGGAGAAGGGTTATCAAACTAGTAAGAGTTTGATGGTAGAACCACAATGTGGGAAAATTGACTTGAGAGTTAGAAAGTGCAATACTAAGAAAGTATCCATATTCATTTCTATCTGATTCCGGGACGGAATCCTTTTAAGGAGGGGAGACTGTAATAACCCCAATTTTTGGGCAATTTTTGAAACCCTTATGAATAGTGTTTTTGCTGAATGAGAAAACTTTTCATGACACACTATGTAGGGGTTCTGATATGGATATTCTGAGATTTTATTAGTACTTTATATGGGATATAAGTGTATGTAAAGATCGTCAGAATCCAAATCCGAACACTTTGATTTTTCCCGGAAATCCACTAGATACGGAAAGAATTGAGAAAAAGGTAAGAGGATAAAAAGGATTTAAATTAAAGGATTATAAGAGAGGATCATAAAAAGGAATATAATGTATTGAGAAAGGATAAGGGAACCTAAGTAATAAGATCCCGGGTATGATCCCTCAAACGATAAACGAGAACGAAAGTTAAGCGAACCGTATAACAGATCAGCGGTCATTAGGCAAACGATTAGGAAGTTAATCAAAGGGATTAGTGGGAATGATGTCATCCAACCAATAGAAAGAGGACAAGGAAGGGAGGATGACATCATGAGGATGACACAAGCATGACATGGGAAGGAAGGAGGTGTGGTTGAATGAGAACCACACAAATTCAAGGGCAAGAAGGTAATTGACTAAAGCAAACACAAAAACAAGTCAACCAAGCCAAGTAAAATCATTTTCATCAAAAATCAAAAAGCAACCAAGGCTTGTTCTTGAAGAGCTCTCGGCTTTTTAGCATTTTAAAGGCAAAGAATTTCAAAACTCAAGATCCAAGCCTCCTAAATTGGTAAGATAATTCCCTAATCATCTTCATGCTTAGTTAGGACTATATCATGAGTTTAAGCCATTAATTCCTTCTCAATCTTCTTCATTTAATCAAAGAAGAAGACAATGAATGTTTTCAAGTTTTTAACTTGAAGTTTTTCTTGTTTTTCTTGAAGATCCAAGCTTTCCTAAGACTTCTCAAAGCTTCTTAAGGCTTCCTAGCTCCTCCCACCACTTCAAGGAAGGTATACCATCTCCAAACCCTAGATTCCTATGTATTATAAGATGATTTTGATTAGTAGGATGATATTGTAGCTTGTTGTTGTGATTTAGAGTTTAGGATTTGGAATGGTAGTGAAATGGAATGGTAAATATTGTGGTTTTGATTAAAAGAACTTAAGTATGATTAAAGTTAAGCTTAGGCATAAGTATGAATGATTAAATTGAATTGGTTGGGGTTGTTATGATGTGATAAGGATGGATGTTGGTTGTATGTTGGATTTGAGGTTGGTTTGTGGTTGGTTTTGAATGGTTTAAAATTTGGAAATCGCGTAAACATAGCCGTCGTAACGTCCAATTTTCTTTGGACTGTTTTTGTGCATAGCATTAGGACCCGAGAACCCCCTGCTAGAATATGACCACTGCCATGTTTAGATAGCTCATGTTACGAGCTTCGTTTTGATATGTAGTTCGTTCGATTCCGATGCACGGTTTAGGAGAAACGACCGTTTCAAGTAACGGGGTTTTGCGAACGAAACTTTTTCCCTCGCCTTACTTTGAAACATAGGTTAAAGACCAAAAAGGGTTAATTAATGTATGAAACATTTATGGTAAGTGTGTTAGGCAGTTGGTAAGACACTCGCGAAGGAATCGCTTTAAAACTCGTAAAGGTTAAATTATTAAAAATGGTGGAGCCGAGGGTACCCGAGTGACTTAAGCAAATCAGTGAGCGCAAAACAAGCGTTAGAGTCTAAGTTAGTTAAAGTAAAGATTTACAAGTGATTTTGGTTTAATTCCAACTTACTTGTTGTTTATAGGTTACCAGACTCGTCCCGAGCCTTTTATCACCCCAAGTCGCTCAGGCAAGTATTCTATCCGTTATACTGTTGTTGTGATGTATACATTTGTATATGCATGATCTTGCGATAAATGCATATTGGTTATTTAGCAAATTCTTGCGATATATTGTAGCATGTGATATGGTATATATGCATTCCTGTTTCATATTCTTGAAATATATATCTGTTGGTTCAGTTGATAATACCTATACTAGAGAATAGCGGTAACTTGCATATACCCTTAGTATAGGGACCCAAAGGTGAAAATATTTTCTAAAACCGGGAGTCGAGGATCCCGAGTAGATTTTGTATATATGGATATGGATATATATATATATTTATATATATATATGGTTATAGTTTTCCAAACTATTAATCGAATAAGGTTTATTCGATAACTTTAACTTTATTTTATTTAATGAATATTATTATGAATATTCATTCGAGGGCTTATGACTTCTTTATTTTATTAAATGAATATTATTTCGAATATTATTCGAGGGCTTATGACTCCTTTATATTATTATTGAATATTACTTGGATATTCAATCGAGGATGTATGACTCCTTTATATTATTATTGAATATTACTTGGATATTCAATCGAGGATGTATGACTCCTTTATTTTATGAATATTATTTATAATATTCATTCGAGGTATTATGACTCCGCTTATTACTGAAATATATTCTTTATTTTATTAAAGAATAAGGTGTCAATAATCAAACTTATTTTCGATTATTCAAATAAAGATAATACTTTCATATAAGTATATCTTTGGTTATTTAATACTCGTTTCAAATATAAGTTTTAATACTTCTACTTCAATTATTTTTATAAAGATTATTCTTTATGGGAATATTATTTAAATAATAATATTCAGTCATTTTCTAAATATTCTGGGGACTGATTTACTTCATTAAATCAGCTTTACTCCAAACACTCTATAAAGTGTTTTCGAGTTTTCAAAATGATTTTTAAAGTTAGAGCGGATCCCAAAACTCATTTTTATATTTAAGATCTTCCTTTTTTTAAAGGGATTTAAATACTCGCTCAAAACCTGGGGAATCCGGCTCTGTGGTGTATTTTATATTCGCAACGAGGTTGCAGTTTTGGTAAATGAATTGATTACTTGCCCAATGTTCGGGAAGTAAGCCCATCTAATTGAGTCGGCATAAGCGACAGGCCGGGGTACGGTCTATTATTGTGTAAGTGGCTGGGTGGCAGTCCATCAACGCGTAAGAGGCCGGGTGGCGGTCCAGCACAAGGTCCTTATGAGGCCAGGGTGATGACGGGTGGGGGATTCATCCATCTACTAGTAGAAAAGGTTACTTATTGGTATCTTTGCCTGATCAGCAAAATATCTGGTTTATGCCAAAATTCTTTTCCTTTCCAAAATTTATTGGATGTTTCAAACTCTGTTCATACTTTACATAACAGAGGTTCCAGGAAATATTTAAGAGATATATATGTGGATATATATATATCGGGACTAAATAAAGTATCTCGTAACTTTTTTTCATTCAATAATATTTCAAAGATTGAATCTATTCAAGTCTTAACTTGTGGTCTCATCTATGGGATGTTTTTCTTAAAACTTATAATACTTTGAACGGTGGTAGTTCAAGTAGCTTTATAAATGATATAAGTGTGGTGAAGTATTGGTAACTTCATTCCTTGTTTTTACTTATATCTAGTAAGTAATTATCTTACACATGATAGAGATTTTAGTAAGTATCCATTTAGATACTTATATTATTGTTATCACTATATATTATCTTGCGAGCTGTAAGGCTCACTCTTGCTTTATTTCTTCATCACACAACAACAGTTAGGAAAGATGGCCAGACTCCAGCAGACCCAGCGCAAGCGCGTGGGAAGCGTCCCTCGTCTTCCCGATGATGTTGTAGCTGCTATAGCTGCAGAGGTAGATCCATTGTAGATCAGACCATCTACTTTTGAAAATCAAATTATGTATAATTATAACTTGTGGCAGATAATGGCAATTAACTGTAAATTTATCAAGTAATCATTTTGGGTTGTAATAACTGTTAAATGGTGGATTCAAAGACTTGTATTTATTTCAATTTCATCTCTGAGACTATAACGGGTTGTGGTGTGTGTTAGTATGGGGTCACAGCATGAGGTTATTTATTATTAATTAAGTGAAGTGATATTGTGGAAAGAAAGACCGTGACAACCCGGATCCCCGACCCCGGATCTGGGGGTGTTACAACAGCTATCCAAATTTGATCTAAAAGCTGATGAAGGAATCTTTGTTGGATATCCACTTTCTACAAAAGCCTTCAGAGTCTATAATTTGAGAACAAGAGTGGTCATGGAATCTATCAATGTCTCCTTTGATGACAAGAAGATTACTGGACTTGAAGATTTTATTGATCATGATCAGCTGAGATTTGAAAATGAAGACTTAAATTCTGATACTGAAAATCCTGACAATCTAAGTCCTGATAATGCCAACTCTGATGGATTAAACTCTGATGTTATTGAAACTGTGGTGACTACGTCAAAGGAAGATGCACCTATGCAGGGGGAGCATACTCAAGATCTTCCCACATCTCAAGAAGCATCAGAACATACATCTGGCTCTTCAAGTTCTGATTCGTCAAGTTCTGATAAGCCAAGTTCTGATAGTTCTGAAAATCTAAATTCTGAAGAATCCAACTCAGAGAGCATAGTTTCAGGGGGGGAGCATCAGAAAATGAAGTTGAAAATAGCATGGATCATGGGGGAGCATCCGGTTCTAGAAAAAACCTTCCATCTGCAAGGAAGTGGACTAAATCACATACACCTGATTTGATAATTGGAAATCCTGATGCAGGTGTCAGAACTAGAACAGGTACTTCAAACGAATGTCTTTACAATTCTTTTCTTTCTCAGACTGAGCCAAAGAAAGTGGAAGAAGCTCTTCAAGATGCTGATTGGGTGCAAGCAATGCAGGAAGAGTTAAATGAATTTGAAAGAAACAAAGTCTAGACCCTAGTACCAAGACCAAAGAATAGATCTGTTGTTGGTACAAAGTGGGTATTCAGAAATAAAACTGACAGTGATGGCATAACTACAAGGAATAAGGCAAGGCTGGTTGCAAAAGGATATTCTCAACAGGAGGGAATTGATTATGATGAAACATTTGCACCAGTTGCTAGGTTAGAAGCCATAAGGATATTTTTGTCTTATGCTGCTCACAAAAAGTTTACTGTCTTTCAAATGGATGTGAAAAGTGCTTTTCTCAATGGAGAATTGGAGGAGGAAGTATATGTTGAACAACCTCCAGGCTTTGTAGATTCCAAACATCCAGATTATGTCTACAGGCTTGATAAAGCACTTTATGGACATAAGCAAGCTCCTAGAGCATGGTATAAGACTTTAGCTCAGTTTCTTCTGGAAAGTGGATTTAACAGAGGAACTATAGACAAAACACTATTCTACCTCAACCATTGAAAGGACTTACTTCTGGTCTAGATTTATGTTGATGATATCATTTTTGGGTCTACAAATGACAGACTATGCAAGAAGTTTGCCAAACTGATGCAGTCAAGGTATCAGATGAGTATGATGGGGGAACTTAGCTATTTTTTGGGCCTTCAAGTCAAGCAGAATGAAGAAGGCACTTTTATTTGTCAAACTAACTACACCAGAAACTTGCTGAAGAAATTTGGAATGCAAGATTGTTCAAGTGCATCCACTCCCATGGCCACTGCAATAAAACTGGATAAGGATACTGGTAAATCAGTAGATATTACTGATTACAGAGGTATGATTGGCTCTCTACTCTATCTAACTGTTAGTAGACCTGATATCATGTATGCTACCTGTCTTTGTGCAAGATTTCAAGCAGATCCAAGAGAACCTCACTTAACAGCTGTGAAAAGAATTTTCAAGTATCTTAAGGGAACAGCTGATCTGGAATTGTGGTATCCCAGGGAATCAGATTTTAAACTAATAGGTTACTCAGATGCAGATTTTGTAGGTTGCAAAATTGTCAGGAAAAGCACAAGTGCAAGCTGCCAATTTCTTGGAGGCAGATTGGTTTCTTGGTTTAGCAAGAAACAAAAGTCAATTTCCATATCAACTGTAGAAGTAGAATATATTGCTACAGGAAGCTGTTGTGCACAGATTCTTTGGATGAAGAATCGGTTACTGGATTATGGGTTAACATATTTCAAAATCCCTATTTACTGTGATAATCAAAGTGCTATTGCTATGACAGGTAATCCAGTTCAACACTCTATGACAAAGTACATCAGCATCAGGTACCACTTCATCAGGGAACATGTGAATGAAGGTACAGTGGAATTGCACTTTGTTCCACAGATCAACAACTAGCAGATATCTTCACAAAACCATTGTGTGAAGCTACTTTTACAAGATTGGTAAATGAACTTGGCATGGTTTCAGGTTCTTTCTCTAAATCTGCTTAGTTTTGTTTTGATGCATCAGACTTTATGATCAGCATTTACAGAATTTACTCTCCTTGTGTATTCTGTGCTTAGTTGAAAAATGTGCTTGAGTACTGACTGTTGTCTGATAAATGTTTCTAAACTCTGATAGTGATATGTCTGTTTAGGTAACTATTCAATTCTATGAGGATAACTGTGCTAGATGCTGACCTAGTAGTCTTCAATAAACAAGGGATCCCATGTAAGAAGTAACTATTTCTGTTGAAATCTATTGACACAAGCAAATTCTGATAATTGAGCTTAGTTGAGTTTACTTTGTCTATCTTATTACTAAGTCACAAACTATAATATTGCTTCTCATCTATTAAGTTCTGATGCTAGTAAATCTGTTGAATTACTAAGTGCTGATAAACCTCTCTTATTAAAAAAAGAAAAAGAAAATAATCATGGATTAAAATCAGGTACTCCTTTGAGATCTAGAGTAAAAAATGTGGAAGGGACGACCTAAGTGCATGGCTGGTATTAAGTAAATATGCATTAGAAAAGCAAAATATTTTCTTGGTGACTTTTCACACTCTATGATTACTGGAGAAATACTCTGATAATAGCAAAAATTCTGATACGCAGTCGTGACTCACTTACACTGAGAAGCCACTGTAAAATGGAATTTAAAAAGATGCACAAAATTAACACAAAATAGTTGAGGTGGACTCAAGCATGAACTCATTCAACAATAGGTTTCAGAATAATGACAGCTCTTTAGCAAAGTTTTAGTTATGCCTTATTTCTAAGATGTACTGAAGTGAATCAGACTTTACTCCTTGTCTGATATTTAGCTTAATGCACACACTAAACACTCCATATGAATGATGAAAATCACTGTGGTGATCTATGTTGTTTTAGATGAACAGTCATTGTGTCACATTGCACAAATTCTGAGGACAAGTTCTGATTGCATGTTCTGATGATTAAGTTCTGAAGAATATAAATCAGAATTTGTGTGAGGACTTACTAAGATAGGCATTCATTTTTCTAGTTAAGAAATTATGTTCTGATGATCGTTAAGTTCTGATATAAGTCTAAGTTCTGATATTAAAGTCTGATTCTTTACTTGACTTATTTTTGGATAAAATTTAAAAAACAGTCTCAGTTTAAACCTGAATATGTTGAAGTGGAAGATTAACAGTCACTACATTTAGGGATGGTGGTACTCGTACATGCACAGTCAATTTTTACTTGCTACATGTGCGCATTAAACCATGTTTTACCTTTTCAATGACTGTTTTTTTTCTTTTTCCAAGTCTGGGGAGACGAGGTAGAATTAATTCTACCTGTCAGCATTCAATAACTTTGCGTCTCCTGGCATTCTCTTGCCTATATAAACAACCACTTCACATCAGCCTTCCCATCAAATCTTTTATCACAAACTCACCTTCATACTCTTTCTATCAAAAACACCATGGTCAATTACAACATGTTTTTGAACTATGAAACATTCAACATGGAACTGAGATGTGCCGATTGGCAGCAGGAATGGCACGTTACTGCCATTCCTGATGAGATATGATACTCCGTTCCCCAGGAGGTACTCACCCACCTCCTGTTCTTCTACATGGACTAGCATCACCATCTGGAGCGATTGGAGGAGGAAAGGCGGGAAGCTCTCCTCCAGTAAGAGCGAATCATATGACTCGTTATTTCAGTTTGTCGAGAGTAGGAAGAAGAAATGATTTATTTTCTTCTTCCTGTTTTTCTTCATCATCAGCCTTGCCCTGCTTCTTGAGCTAGGACAAAGGCTGTTGACGTTAGGTTTAGCAGCTTAGGGAAATCTTGTAAAAAGTTCTGATGTAATTTAAATTTCATGAATGTATTCTCTTGATATATTAATGAAATTTGTTTTTGTTTCAAGATCTTGTCTCTGAGATATGTTGTAATGCATTGATAAATCTTGATACATATTCATATTCTGATGACCATATAAATTCTGTTTTAACTTAAGTTCTGATTTTACTTTATCAGTACTTGCTCATCAGATTTATTATGGTCATCTTCCCTCGAATTGTTTTTCAGAATATTGATGTTGCAGTGAAAAATAATTAAATAAGTGGGAACAGTTTCAATTTTGAATTAAAACTGATTCACCTTGATTAATGGAATAACTGGGTAAGTGGAACGGTTTTTCCTTGAAAACCTGCAAGTGGGTAAGTAATGATTACTGTTTTCTCGTGCCCAGTAACTATCTGTTATTACTGCATGTCTGACAGGTGTCCAACGGTTATATTTTTTTTTCAAAAGTATAAGTAAGACAGAGAGAGGATTTTTTAATCTTTTATTCACTTTTATATTTTTTCTCTCTATTTGCTCTTACTCTCTTTCTTCTTCTTACGTTGGTTTTTTCATATAGACATTTCATCAAACACCTAACAGGCACTTATCAATCTCGATTAATTTCATGGCACCTAAGGATTTAATCATTGATGGAGCTAAATTTGTTCCAAACAACAATGCTGCAATTCTTGATAATGCTGAAGCTCCGTCTGAATTGCATTTTGTGCAAGATCTTCTTGTACACAGTGAAATCGGGTATGCATTGACCCAACCTTCAGTCTTCTCAAGCCAACAAGTTCTGACACTTTGGAGGACTGGAAACTTTGATAATGGTGGTCAAAATGGTACTCCTAGTATTGTTTTCGAAGTGGGTGATTCTCCATATGCTGTTACTCCTGGTACAATACGCAAGGCTCTACATCTCCCAGAAGGATGTACTTTTTCAATTCCAGAGGAATCAGCTCTTCAGGAGTTAATGGCCAGTTTGGGGTATGAACAGAGTTTGGCAAAGCTTGGGCAGTTGAAACGGGCTCATATCAGGAGGGAATGGAGCTTCTTCTTCGACTGCATCACTAAAGCTTTTGGGAACAAGTGTTCCAACTTTGATGTCATCCCTATAATGAGTCAGCACATCGGGTATGCCATTATAAACCAAACTCATTTTGATTTTGCAACTGCTATAATAGGTTTTATTGGGGATAGGATGACAGAGGATAGGAATGTTGTTTACTTTGCTAGATTCTGTCAACTTATATACACTTTTTGTACTGATGAACCTCGACTAGCCAGTACCTTTACTTCACCTTTTAAAGTTGCAAAATGATACTTTAATGACCTGATAAATGCTGACACTAAGAAACCAGTGGTTAGACCTTTACAGATTCCTCAGTCTGTAAAACAGATCTTAGTAAATGCTGATCCTGATTCCTATAGATCTGTTTATCCTGATGTCCAACCAACAACCACCTCCCAAACACCACAACAACCATCAGCACATACCACCCATATTACTCAACCATCACTCAGGAAATATCTCAAATCATATCTCTTCACTTCACCAACAGCTCAACCCTCATCCTCAGCACATATTGTGAAGCCTTCATCTTCCAAGTCTAAGAGGACAAAGACTGTTCCTCAAACACCTCAGAATAGAAGGAGGATTGTTCTGAGAGATGAATCTGACAGTGAGGAACAGGTTTCTACATCAGAACCTGTTGTCCAAGAAACTGAGAAAGTGACTTCTCAGAAGGATTCTGAAATTGGGGGATCTAGGCTTCTCAAGAGGCTTAGAAGAATGACTGTTCCTGAAACTCCCAAGGAATCCATATCTACAAAGAGATACAAGAAACAGAGGGCAAAAAGGCCAGTTTCAGATGATGTAGAAGCAGCAGCTAAGGAAGGGGATCAGGAATCTCTGATCTCACAAGAAAATGAATCTGCTCCAGTCACTACTTCTCCATCAACTCCAACTCAGGAAGCTATTACTGAAAAGGCCAACACACCATCTGTGTCTTCTGTTGATCCAGGCACAAGTGCTGAAATTGATGTTCAGAACTTGGTTGTGCCTGAGATACTTTACTTAGAAGCTTCAACAGAAACTAATCCTACAACAACATCTGTTACTGATGCTGCTCAAACTCCAGAATTATCTACTACACCTTCTCTGCATCTAGATGCTGATGATCAGAATATAGGTCAGCATCAGGATATGGCTGTTGATCAGAACTTAGAACCAGATCAGAAATTAGAGGATACTGAAGCCTCAATTGCTACTCACACTGTTGTTTTATCAGAAGATACCAATTTTGTAAGTTCTGATGCTGCAAATGCTGGAGATACTGGTGATGCTGCTCCAAATGCAGATGCTGATGAAGCAGGTCCTTCAGGACATGCCCCTCAACAAACTGCTCTTAAATCTGAACTTGTTAAGAAGTTTGTTGTCAGAGAAGCACCAGTGCCTTGGAGTGAAACTTCTGCAGGACAGGAGTGGACTAAGGAATGGAACTCAGTTTCCTGTGTTCCATCTGCAAAGCATCTGGCTGAGCACTTGACAAAAGCTGATGAAATGTTAAATTCTGATGATTTCAAAACCCAGCTTAGAGTCACTGCATTGAGTACTAAACATCTACAAGGTCTCTATTCAACTACTCATGGAGAGCTACAGAAGATTCAGGAAGAATTCATCAAACAGGACCAAATTCAGAAAATTGACAAGAAAAAGTTCTTCCACCTACCTTTGACAGGATTGCTTATATTGAGAAGACTCAAGAGAAATAACAAGCTCAGATTGATGATATTCTAAAAAATCAAGCTTCTCAGCAATCTCAACTTACTGAAATCCAAGCCTCGGTGGAATTGCTTGTCTCTCTTCTACTACCTGCTGATGCCAAAAAGGGGGAGAAAGTAATTAAGTCCAAATGCAAGACTGACAAGACACTGAAAGGGAAGGATGATGAAAATGATGATCAAGGAAACTCTGGAACGGGTAAAGGTCATAGTCAAGGTAGAGGTTTCTCATCAAGAAAAGCTGAAATCACAAGTCACAGGACAAGTTCTGATACTGGAAAAAGAATTAGTTCTGCTACTGGTAAAAGGATAAGTTTTGATGAACTTTTAGATCTTGATGAAGAAATGTCAAGACAGTTATTTCTTCAGGAAAATCCAGGAATGGACTTGGAGTGTTTAATGGACGAAGAAGCCAGATTTAAATCAGAAAAAGTCACATCTAAATCTGAAGCTTCTGGTAAAAAGACACTTCCAAAACTCAAAGGCATTGTGATAAAAGAAAGGACAAATACTGAAGCAACATTGGCTAAATCACAACCACAGATAGATCCAAGATCCAAGGGTAAAGAAAAGGTTGGTGAACCTATCAAGGTTTATGTGCCTCCTGAGAATGAAGAAATCACTGATGAAAAGGATGATCTTGCTCTGACTTCAAGAAAACTTCTTAAAACAACCTCTGACATGGCTCAAGTTGTTCAGAGTCAAGAGACAGTAAATTCTGATATTCCAAAGAAGCAAGTAACCTCTGACATAGCTCAAGTTAACTTGATATCAGAAGATAGACCAAAGACACTTCTACCAGGATTCACTAAAGCAAAACAGACTCAACCTTTGAAGACTGCTACAAGTGGTTTTGAAGCAAGAGTACAGAACACTACCAATGATCCAACTTCCTTGAGTGAACCAGGTATTGGAGCAACTCCTGAGAGATTGAATCAACTGGAATCTGTACAAATGGTTTACCATACCTACTTGAAAGAACACATCTTGTTGTACTTCATGACAGATGGTAGGGTTTATCATATAAGGCAAAATGCCATTCCTTTGAAGTATTTTGAAGAATTGGAGCATGTACTATTCTTACTTCAAGTGGATGACAGATTGACAGGAAGTGCTGCAAACTATTTGAAGGATCAGATTCTGAGATAGAAAAGGCTTTATTCTGTTAAGTCTGACAGCACATATGTTCCAAAGTACATAGATCACAAGGGTGATATAGTTGAAATGAAGCCCAACACTGCTAAAATTATAACTACCTTTCTGGGTTACAGGGCTGTGGAATTCAATCTTGAGTCTGATAAAGCTTATTTGATCAGACTGGATCAGGATATAAGAAAAGCAAAGATTAATGATCTAAGGGCTGCAATTTTTCAAATTGGTGAAGATAATGAAGAGCTTAAAGATGCTAAAAGGAGAATGATTGATGAACTTAGATATGCTGAGAAATGTTTGTTGAAGAACTATCTCAGAACAACTCCTGACATCAGAGAGATCAGAAGATGAAGCCAAGTCAAGATCTACAACAGCTTAACATCTGATATTTGTACAGACTGAAGCTGTTATCAGAAGTTAAATATTGGTAAAGCTTTAAGGACTGTAAGTTGTAGTTATCTAGTCTAATTCTCATGCATTTGTACTTAATGTTTTTGACATCATCAAATATCTGTTAAACTTGTATATTATGCTAATTTACAAGTTGGGGGAGATTGTTAGATATATTTTATAATGTCATGGTTAATATGATTTATGTTTAGTTTTCAGATCTTACTTAAACAGGATAAATCAGTATTTACTGGAAGTTAGGACTTAAGGATATCAGTACTTATATTATCAGGAGATAATCATCAGAAGATGGATATCAGAACTTAAGTGCTGGAGGACGTTCAGATAAGGACAGTAGCTGATTAAAGGAAAGAAGATCGAGATAAACATAAGAAGAGATATGCATGAAGAAGGAATTCTATGAAGAATAGAATACTTGGAAGAAAAGATATCTGATTGATATATTTTAGGAAGCAGAATTATATTCCATATCAATTAGCGATTATCTTGTAACTGTGTTGTATATAAACATAGACATAGGGTTTACACTATAAGTGTTATCATATTCGAGAAGATTATTCATTGTAACCCTAGCAGCTCTCGTAATATTTGTTCATCACTGAGAGGTAACAATTCCATACTGTAACAGAGTTTGTTGTTTCAATAAATTTTATTTTCTGTTACTTGAGATATTAAAGTTCGATTTGATTGTACTTTACACTGTATTCACCCCCTCTACAGTGTGTGTGACCTAACATTAGAGCCAAAATGTGGAACACAATTGACTCGTATGAAAGTGGCACTAAGAGGTGGTAAAAGGATGTGAAATTCGATGTGTATGATGTTAACTTTTAATTTTTCAAATATATGGTGACAACTGACTCTTATAGGGTGGAAAATGACTTCAATATGGTGCAAAGTGACTTAAATGGTTGGCTAGAGCCAAAATATGGCCTAAAATTGACTCATAGGAAATGGAGTATAAATAGGTGGTTAAAGGATGTCAAATTGCATGTACATGATGTTAACATGTTAATTGTACCAATATATGGTGGCAAGTGACTCTTATAGGGTGCAAAGTGACTCTAATATGGTGAAAAGTGACTTATATGGTTGATTAGAGACAAAACGTGGAAGAAAATTGACTCGTATGAAAGTGGCACCAAAAGGTAGTAAAAGGATATCAAATTTTATGTATATGATTTTAACATGTTAATTGTTGAAATATATGGTGACAACTGACTCTTATAGGGTGGAAAATGTCTTTAATATGGTGCAAAGTGACTTACATGGTTGACTAGAGCCAAAATATGGCCCAAAGTTGAGTCCTATAAATTGGTACAAAGTTTGTTAAAAGGATGCTAAACTGGATGTTCATTATGTTAACATGTTAATTGTACGAATATACATTGAACAGTGACTCTTATAAGGTGCAAATTGATTCTAATATAGTAGTAAGTCACTTACATGGTTTAAAATGTGCCAAAATGTGGTCCGAAATTGACTCATAGGAAAGGGGTATCAGGAGGTGGTTAAACGATGTCAAATTGCATGTACATAATATTAACATTTTAATTGTACCAATATATGGTGGCAACTGACTCATTTAGGGTGCAAACTAACTCTAATATGGTGAAAAGTGACTTACATGGTTGATTAGAGGAAAAATTGATTCGTAAGAAATTAGGACCAAGAGGTGGTAAAAGGATGTCAAATTGGATGTATATGGTGTTGTCAAGTTAATTGTACAAATATATGGTAGCAAGTGACTATTATAGGGTGGAAAATGACTTTCATATGGTGGAAAGTGACTTACATGGTTGATTAGTGTTAAAATGTGGCTCAAAATTTAGTCTTATAAATTGGTATCAAAGTGTGCTAAAATAATGCTAAACTGGATGCTCGTGATGTTAACATGTTAATTGTACAAATATATATTGGCAAGTGACTTTATAGGATGGAAAGTGACTCTAATATGGTGGGAAGTCACTTACAAGGTTGATTAGAGCCAAAATGTGGCCCAAAATTGACTCTTAGGAAAGGGGGTACCGGGAGGTGGTTAATGATGTCAACTTGCATGCACATGATGTTAACATATTAATTGTACCAATATATGGTGGCAAGTGACCCTTATAGGGTGCAAAGTGACTCGAATATGGTGAAGAGTGTCTTACATGGTTTATTAGAGCCAAAACGTGGAACAAAATTGACTCGTATGAAAGTGGCACCAAGTGGTAGTAAAAGGATGTCAAATTGGATGTATATGATGTTAACATGTTAATTGTACAAATATATGGTGTCAAATGACTATTATAGGATGAAAACTAACTATAATATGGTGTAAAGTGACTTAAATGGTTGATTAAAGTTAACATGTGGCCCAAAGTTTAGTCCTATAAATTGGTTATGAGTGTGCTAAAATGATGCTAAACTGGATGCTCATGATGTTGACATGTTAATTGTACCAATATACATTGGCAAGTGACTCTTATAGGATGTAAAGTGGCTCTAATATGGTGGGAAGTCACTTACATGGTTGATTAGAGCCAAAATGTGGCCCAAAATTGACTCGTAAAATTGATCAGAGACTTGTCCACCAAGTCTTCTAACCCTAATCTAAGTTCAAGGCATATTGTGCCTATATAAGGGGCCTCACCCAACAAATCAGAACTACGTTTTTGACTTGATCTTTGGCATGTATCAAGATAACACTATGCCATAGATGGCCAAACTGAACATTTGAGTAAGGGTGTTACCTTAGATTATATTATTACAGATGTGAAATTTTCGCCCTATCACAACACCTACACTATGCGGGTTACTAAAGCTATAGGGTTGTGTTGTCATAGGCCACCGAGGTGTTAAGTAGAGCTAACATGATATAATGTGTTGCTATAGACTAAGAATAAAAGAAAATTTAAATATAAATCAAAAATAAAATTTGTTTTTGTAAATATTTGATTTAGATAAATAATTCATGGATTATTATGTCATATATAAATATTTGATTTAGATAAATAATTCATTGATTTAGGTGTTAAGTAGAGCTAACATGATATAGCTGGATTCGTTTTGGAAAGTAATATTATGTCATATAATTGACTTACGAACATTTTTTAACAACTAAAATAGTTTATTTAAATATAAAAGTATTTATTAATTATTTTGTTAAATTTAAATAATTTTGATTATAAAATTACTTCTTTAATTATTTATTCTCCACTAATTAAAGCCTCTAATAACTTTATATTTTTATAAACTAATTAGCAGTTTTATTGTAATAATTATAATGTGCAGAATTAAATAGATTAAAAATATTTGAATAATGAAAAAGAAAATAGTGACAAATTAAATGGGGTAGGCTGAGTGGCAAATATATAATTTTGATAAAATAATTCAATGATTTGCTTTTGAATGTAAAAGTATATCAAATAATTGATTTCTTTACATTTTATAACTATTAAAATAGTTTATTTAAATATAAAATTAAAAAATTAATAATTAGCTTAACTAATTTTATAAATTTCGATTAAAATGTCTAAATCTGTAAATTAAAGCATGTAGTAGCCTTATATTTTCTGCAAATTATAGATTTATAATTATTATAACAATTATAATGTTCATAATTGAAAATGATTACAATATTTGGGAAAAAAATAATAATGGAAAATTAAATGTGCCAGGCTAGTTACATTTAGATTGGGTCCGGGCGGTCAAATTTTCAACAGAACGGGAAATGAATTTTTTTTGATAAAAATGAAAGGGGAATTGTCCAGGGTCAATTATATTTTCCCTCTCTTCCTCTTCCTCTCTCTCTCTCTCCCTCTCTATCAGTCACACATTCGAGCGCCGTATATCAGGTTTTTGTTGAAGCGCCGCATAAACTAATATAATCAGCGTCGTTGGGGCCATGATGGAGCCGCTTGAAAGTGGGGCGAGTATCCAGGTCAGGACCTGGTGATTGAAAATCATCGTCGTTGTCAAATTTGGGGGAAATGTTAACCGGGTCTGAAGGGGGCTGCACAACAACTGGGTTGGGCGTTGGGTCGTTGAATTGGGTGAAACTGTGTGAGTCTCTGAATGATGCTAGGAGATTTGCTTTGTTTCACTGTGATTTGTTGTTTCCCATCTCGTAAGATCCCGTTATCGATTTGTTTTAATTATTATGAATTCTTTGAATTGATTAGTAAAGAAGGGGGTTTTGATTAGATTTTGTTGATGTTTGTAGGGATAAAGTTATGCTTGTGCAAGTGAAGGCGATGAAGAATTCGAGAAGTGCTTTTTCAAGCCCGATTCCTGAAATTTTGTTTACATATACATCATGCACTTGGACCCCATATTTTAGGTTATTTGTCCTTTCAATGAATCAGTTTATTATTATTAGTAACAGTTACTACTTTGTACTTGTACTTCTGCTTTGGTACTGGCAGCAGTAAATGTACCTTGACTCGTTATATTTTTGCAGGAAGAGCTTCAGCTGGTATTGTTTAGAACTTCATTCAGTGAGAATCTCTTTCTGGATCGGGTAAACTTTCTAATACAATTTGATAGTCTATAACGTTGATTTATCTTGTGTTTCTTCTTTCTACTTGCTTAAAATCTATTTGAGTAGATAAAACTTGTACTGTTTTTCATTTTCGTGGGGAAGTTCTCAAATTATAAAAAATGTAAGCATTTTTATCTGATAACTTTAAGTCTGGAAATTTTGAGTTGTTCAATTTCCAATTTATTTTTAATTATTTTTTGTCTGATCAGGCTTATTAAACTACTCCAATGACTGAAGATATATTTTCAAGTATTAAGTCACATCTACTATATGTTTTTTATTCTGCATTGATTCTCTTTAGTTCTCTGTATTAGCACATAAAAGTATTCTTACGGACCATAATAGTTGGATATAGATATATAATTTACTTTCTATTCTAATAAAAAATTCTGTTCTATAACTTGGATATATATATGTCCTATCCTGATAAAAAAATTCAGCTTTTGTTATGTACCTTTGGGGTGTTTGGAATTTTCACAGAATCAAAAGCCTGATGCAGTAGAGTTGACAATCCAAGTGGTAAATTTGACTATAATTATAAATAGTCAAACGTTTAAATCCAAAAAAAATCGAGATACTCCAAAAATAATTACATTAATAACTCAATTTAAATCAATAAATATGAACTCATGAATCATTATAAAAAGATGAATCAAGTTTTATCTAAAGAACTAATCATCCTTATTGATTATAGACTGACATATGTACGACTCTCTATATCTACATCAGTAACATCAGCTGATAACCGAGTGTCTGGTGGGGACAATATCGAGTATTTACTTGAATCGGCAGTACACTGGAATTCTTGTAGCAGTTTATCACCATCAATATGTTATACGCCATATGATGCAAAATAAGGCCAGTTGTTTTATACGAAATATCAACTATTAAAACAAAATTGGGATAATATAAATTTTAATATAAATCCATTTAACACCTACAAAATACCCAAAAATATCTCGAACCACACAAAACACATACTCCACATATCAAATAAACTTTTATGATCAATCATAACTTATAATATCATAAATCATATAATACTCATTTAATATAATACAAAGCAGTCGTAAATTCCCGGTTGTTACACAAAAACTATTGTCGTGAGCTCAAGATCATGGGTAGGATATCGAATTTCATATTCCTTTAATTATCTGGACGGGTACGTCATTACCAATCTGTGCTGCATAAGTACGCCCCCTAATCCCTTTTGTGAGGCGCCACTATAATTCACAAAATCTCTTCCATCCGGCAACGCCAACACAAGGTCTGTCACCAATCTTTTCTTCAGTTCTTGGAAGTTGTTCTCATATTTCTCTCTTATACCTTGGGAAGTACTTTCCCCGAAACAATTGACTAGACCTTAACCAGTTTAGTAAAACATCTTTCTCTATATCTTTCTTGGCCTCCCCCTTTTTGGAAGGTCAGTGGCAAACAGTCTTTTGCGCTTCATCAATCATGTATAATCTAAAATGATTCCTCTATTTCCTTTAGCCAAGTTCTTGCTTTGTCTTGGTCAGCTGTTCCGTGGAACTCTGAGAGCTTAAGAGACTAAAAGGTCCTGAAGGAATTTCCCACCGCATTGATTCCTCATGGTGGATAATAGTCTAAGTTTTGTTTAGGCAGATCCATAAATTACCCCATAGGAAGCCCATCCTGGATCTCTTTTCCTTACTCGACTTCTATTTTCTTAGTATGAAACGTTCCATCCTTCTCCCCATATTCGGTGTCATACTATATTTTTTAAATCCACATTCTTCACTTCATGAGGTTATGGGTTCCTTATATCTTGATTGTGAACTCCCTGATTATCAAACTCAGGGTTTTCTCTAATCTTATTCCTTGTGGGGGCATAATGCTTGGAAAAATTTTGATAGACTTTTTATATTGGTTTTACTTACTTTGCTTAAGTTTTTCTCTGGTACAGTCCTTACCTGGTCAAAAAATGCAATTAACAATTCGAATAAGATTGCGATCTTATCACAAAAGAATTGATCTGAACTGAATGAAATGAATATATATAACCATTTGTTCGAGAGTATAACAACTAAACACGGGGAAGATAATTACATCATCAGATCAGATCTATACCAAAGTATCACTACGGATAATCATCTAGTCAATCTAGACTAATCATTCATAACTAGGCTAATTCTCCAAAAGTGGTGCTGAATGAAAATCCTTGTCTGATTGCTTTGACTCTGCATACTACTATGGATCAAGGAATGCGGGGCACACACGACATTCCTACCTTGCTCCATCAATGAGGTGATGAGGTCTAAGATAGTCACAAGTAGAGCTAAATCAATCTGACCCTCAAGATGGCCTCTGGCTGTAATTCGGGTAGTAGCCTCAATCCAATCCAGGTTATAAACTAAGCTTGCCGGAAGTACCCTGCCCTCATGCCTTGGTGCAATAAATCGATCCAACAACTCACTTCTAACATTACGTGCCTCAGACAGGCCACTCAAAGTCATGTGATAATCATCGATAAGAGAAGCCTGAACGATTACATCTAACAGGCCATGGGATGCAGGTGGTGCAGACCCGAGTGATTCAATTGGATAACCAAGCATAATATCAGGTGATGACGGTGCAGGAGATAAAGGAGGCATTACCTCAATAGGTGTTGGGCTCTAAACATGGGAGGGAATAGAAACTGGTGGAACCTCATGGATTTCTACAGGAACCTCCTGGAGAGGGTCTGATACTGGTATAACTGGTGTCACGAAAGGCCCCACTCCATCTTCCCTCACTATCGGTTTTGCCCTTGGTAACTCTCCATCCTCAAGAGCTGCCCTTGCGGCCATCCTAGCTCTGGTAGTCGCCCTGACTACGATCATCAATTCCTCATCGATCCTCTCTTCACTCTCGTCAAGATCCTCCTCAGCAACAATCCCTTCTCGGACAACATCCTCAACCACTACATCCTCAATATGAACCTCATCTGGTCCCTTGTTAGGGTATTGCATCGGATCCACAATTGGACCCCCAATATGCATTAAAACATCATCATGTTGTTGCTCCTCAACCTCAGGGTTCGGTGCTCCGCTACCCTATACGATAACGAACTATGTTACTATCATGATATTTATAAGGGTTCTCATAAGGATTTTAACTGTTAGTACTACGTAAGATAATCCGACTATGAACTTGGCAAGAGTTCTTATTATCCTAGTGAACTTATTATTTACCGACACATCATCTCTGAGGTTTATAATGTTTAGCTCTAATACCATTTCTGTAGTACTCCCAAATCCGGGGTCGGGGATCCGGGGTGTCACGGTCTTTATTTTTATTCATAACACTTTACTTTAATTAGATAAACAACTGCATATTGTGACCCCACAATAATACTCACTCCACAACACGTTATAGTCTTAGAGATAAAATCCGAAAATAGTACAAATCATATTATCCACAAATCATAAGTTATTACACCTCAAGAGGGATTCTGAATAAATTTACATGTTCTTTGCAATTATAACAATTCATAAATATGCATAAGTCTGGTACATCAAAGTTGAAATCATAGCCTATTGGTAGCTCCTACCTCGACCATAGTGGCATCAACGCCTACAGGAAGCTACTGAACATTTCCAATATATTCGTGAATTTGGAGCTTGGTCATGTTCATCTTGCCAAGAAGTTATTGTGGGATGAATAAATGAAGCAAGGGTGAGCAAAATAGCTCACCAAAATAACATGTGTTATATAATTAATAATGCCAAATATTCTAAAAGATAACTTACTGAAAATCCTTATCAAGTGTAAGATAATTATTTACTAGATATAAGCTTAAAAAGGTGAAGTTACAAAATACTCCAATATACTTATATCTTTTTAGAAAAACTACTTGAACTACCACTGTTCAAAGTATACTTAATTTTCGAAAGTTCATCTCATTGATGAAGTTACAAGGTAAAACTTGTATAAAACATTTTTGAAAATACTCTTGAGGGCTTTTATCCGCTCAAGGAAACTCAAATCTTTGATCATTAGAAAAATATGAGGTCACGAGATACTTCATTTGATGAAAACATCATTTTGAAAAATCGACCCTGCCAATACTCATCAATCACCCAGCCGTGGCCTTTCTATCGAAGTGCTCTAGGAAGTGTTGCAGAGATATCCAGACTGGATGATGAACTCATTACGGGAGTTTTCCATGTCTGGAAGACCACTAACGATGATCAGTCACAGTAGTACAACCCCACAATTTTCTATAAGTAGAGGAGAACAGTCGGATTTACTTGTCGACCGAACGCTGGACTCCTAAAGAATGGACCGTCTCAGTGCAACTTCCAGGCCATTTGGGCCAATAAAAGAAGGTTGGGTCGACGCTACTCGGCCACTTATGTCACTCCTAGTTCAGATGAATTCCATGACTCTGAAATGTAAAGCTCATCTCCCCTTTCCCCAAGTAAAACTTGTTGATATGGCTCCACCAAGAAGCCGTATCTAGTTGGAAAGGAAAACTCACCAATATTTCCAAGGCGATGCTTGTTAATGGATTAAACTCATTCCAAGAATTTACTTCCCGAGTGTTGAGTAAGTAATCAAAACTCTTTTATCAAAACAGCAACCTCATTGCGAATATTAAAATACAACACAGAGTCGGATCCCTCAGATTTTTTAGCGAGTATTTAAATTTCCTTCGAAAGGAAGATCTTAAATTTGAAAACAAGTTTTGGGATCCGCTCTAGCTTTTAAAAATAGTTTTCATAAGTTGAAAATAATCTCTGAAAATATTTAAAGTTAGAATAATTTAACAGTATGAATCATTTCCCGAATATATGGTGAATACCGAATCATTAGTCCTTAAGGAAATAAGGATTATTATTTAGTAAAATACACAGAGTCATAAGTCCTCGAATGGATATTCACACTAATATTCATTTATTAAATAAGATAAGCGGAGTCATAACTCCTCGAAAAAATATTTTAACTAATATTCATTTATTAAATAAAATAGTTTCATAAGTAGAATCTCTATTCAAATAATTAAAAATATTCTTTGATCGTAATAAAAATCTTAAATGAATATTCATAAAAATAATATTCACTCATAATTTAAAACTATCGAATAAATATTATTCGATTAATAATTTTAAAAACTATATATATAATATACTCGGGAACATCGCCTCCCGTTTTAGGTGAAGTGTTCAACTTTGGGTCCCCTATATTAAGGGTATACACAATTACTGCTTATCTCTAGCATAGGTGTTATGCAGTGTATATGCAATTGTATTGACAATAAAGTATCAAGATTTCAAAACATACATGTATATATATATATCATATCAACATGCTTCCCAAAATATACATGCAACAATATATCACAAGATTTGCTAACAATATTTATGCACTTATCTCAAGATAATGCATATATATAACATCACAACAACAGTGATACAGATAGAAAACTTGCCTGAGCGATATGGGGCGGAAATGGGTCTGGAATGAGTCTGGTAACCTATAAATAACACATAAGCCGAAACTAATCCTCGGTCGCTTAAGAAGCTGGACTTTATTCATTCATACCCTAACGCTCACTTTTACGCTTAAAGGTTTACATAAGTCGATCGCGTACCCTCGGCTCCACCATTTTTAAAAAATTAACCATTAAACGTTTTAAGGTGACTCTTTTGCAAGGACTTTACCAATTGTCTAATACACTTTAAATAATTGTTTCGTGATTCGACTAGTCTTTTAGGGGCCTTAAACATGGTCTCGAAGTTACGCGAGGGGTAAGGGTTCATTTGTGAAACACCGTTACTTAAAACGGCCGTGTCTCCTAAATCGTAAATCGGATAAAAGTGAACCACATATCAAAATGAAGTTTATATCATAGTCTATCTAAGCATGGCACTGGTTATTCTTAACAGTGAGTTTTTGAGTCTAAAAGTTATGCACAAAAACAATCATTGGAAAATCGGGCATTACGACGGCTACAAACTCATGATTTCCAAATTTAAACAACATCAATCCATCATCAGTCCAACAATCCAACCAAACCAATCAACCATTTATTCATCAACAACATACCATAACCTAATCCACCAATTTCTAGGTCAAAACATTCAAGACTCATAACTTTTAATACTAAGCATAATCATAAGATCCATTCATGCTAATAATCAAAACTCTTCCAAACACACCATTTAACACATTACCCAATTACAATCTAATATCATATAAGTTCATGAGTTAAACTGAAGGGTGGAAGCTTGGTTATACCTTCTCGGAGCTTCTAAACAATGCGAGAGCCTTGAAATGCCCTCGGGAGCCTTCATCTATGCATAAACTACCTTGATCTTATAAATAAAATCAAGAAATGAAAATTAGTTCTTGAAAGTTACTATTCATCATATTCTTTTATGAATTATAGGAAAATATAGGAATGGAATTGGAGGCTAAGATTTCTAGGGAGTATGTAAATAACCATGGAGAAGCTTAGATAATTACCTTGCAAAATAAAAAGAAGTGGAGCTTGAACTTCTTTTTTTTTACAAAAGACGTCGAAGCTTTGAAGCTTGGAAATAAGGAAGAAGAAAAGCTTTGTTGGATTGGTTACTTCCTATTTATATGCTAGCTTTCTTGGTTAACTCTTAACCAAGGATAATTAGTTGGTTTAAACACTTAGCTAGGAATCAATTTTGCAAAAATATCTTCTCCATTGCTTACAGCATCATCCTTGCATCATCTTCTTGGAACATGTCCTCTCCTTGTGGTGTGATGATGTCACTTGCTCTTATCCACTTGTTTAGTTCCCTTGCTTCTTTTACAAGCTTGATTTTTGGTCGCTTATTTGTTTTACGGTTCGCTTAACTCTAGTTCTCGTTATTCATTTGAGGGATCATATCCGGGATCTTATTACTTGGGTTTCCCTAAACCTTTCTTAATATCTTTCATTCCTTTAATGATCCTGTGTTTATAATCCTTGAATTGAATCCATTTTAATCATGTTACCTTATGCTTAATTCTTTCGGTATCTGGTGGATTTTTGGGAAAAATCAAAGTGTTCGAATTCGAATTCTGACGACTTTTACATACAATTATTTACTTAATGGAATACTAATACGCTCTCAGAATTTCCATAACACTATTCTTATATAGTGTGGTCTGATAATTTTACTCAATCAGAAAAATCAATAAAAGTTACTATTCATCAGGGTTTCAAGAATTTCCAAAAATTGGGGTTATTACATTACATATATGTATATCTCTTCTCTCATTAATCTCTCGAAGAAGGTGATATCTTCTAAGTATATGCTTTGCTTTAAAATGGGACCTTGGTTCTTTAGTATGCACAATGGATCCATTGTTATCGCAATAGAGATCAATTAGATCTGTGATTGATGGAACCACAACAATGTCCCGTTATAAATTTCCGCATCCAAATAGCCTCCTTGGCTGCTTCACTGGCAGCAATATACTCAGCTTGGATTGTAGAATCAGCTACTATCTCTTGCTTTGAACTCTTACAGCTTACATCACCTCCATTATGGCAAAACACAAAACCTGACTCAAATACTGAATCGTCTCTGTCTATCTGGAAGGTAGCATCAGTGTATCCTTTACAACTAGCTTCTCATCTCCTTCATACACCAAGAATGAATCTTTAGTCCTCTTTAAGTACTTAAGAATATTCTTGACAGCTGTACAGTAACCCTCACCTGGATTAGACTGGTATCTGCTTGTCATGCCCAAGGCATACGAAATATCAGGACCAGTGCATATCATCACATACATTAAAGATACAATTGCCGAAGCATACGGAACTTTGCTCATACAGCCCTTATCATCTAATGATTTAGGGCATTTATCTTTTAAGATCAATATCCCATGAGACATTGGGACATATCATCTTTCTGCCTCTTACATCCTAAAATGATGCAATACTTTGTCAGTGTATGTACTCTGACTTAGGCTGATTAATCTCCTTGATCTATCTCTATAGATCTTGATCCCTAATATATAGGTAGCATCGCCCTACTAGATCTACGAACAACCTGTGTTTCCGGAACGGAACATCTTGGTTTATGTCCTGCCCATTTTCCAACTCTGGTTCAATATTATTTTGTACATCTCAATTTTCATCAAGATCTATAGTCCTCCTACTATTTTTCTTGGAAAGTAACTCTCTTTCAAGAAATACAGCGGTCCGAGCAACAAATACTTTGTTCGTAATAGGATTATATAAGTTATACCCTTTTGTTTCTTTAGGATATCCCACAAAAAAATATTAATTTGATTTTGGTCCTAGCTTGTCAGAGACCAAGCGTTTCACAAATGTTTTGCATCCCCATACTTTCATAAATGACATGATATGACGTTTCTCAGTCCATATCTCATATAGAGTCTTTTGAACCAATTTAGTTGGAACTCAGTTTAGTGTATATGCAATCGTTTCTAAAGCGTAACCTCAAAAAATTATTGGAAGATCTGCTAGACTCATCATCGATCGCACCATGTCCAACAAGGTATGATTTCTCCTCTCAGAAACTCTGTTCCATTGAGGCATTCTAGGAGGAGTAAGTTGTGATATGATACCATACTCTTTCAAGAAACCTTTAAACTCGAGGCTTAAGAATTCTCCTCCACGATTTGATCGTAGAAATTTTATACTTTCCCCTATATGCTTTTCCACTTCGGCCTTGTATTCTTTGAACTTTTCAAAAGAATCGGATTTGTTCTTTAATAGGTACACATATCCATATCTACTGAAATCATCAGTAAATGTAATGAAGTAGTAAAAGCCACCTTGCCATCGTATGCATTTGACCGCATACATCACTATATATAAGTCCTAATCGTTCGATGGATCTTTCACCTTGCCCGGTAAAAGGAGCTTTAGCCATTTTTCCTATGAGATAATATTTACATTCTTCGTATGATTCAAAATCAAACTTATCCAAGTAGCCATCTTATGTAACTTGGAAATGCATTTATGGTATGTTTGATTTAAGTCTATCATCTTAATATGTTTGTTATCATTACTATTTATATTAGAGACAGGAGTATCAAGATCAAGAACATATAAACCATTCAACAAATGTGCAACCCCATAAGTAACATTATCCAATGAAATGGAACAACTATTGTTCTTAATCAAAAACGAAAAACCTTTCTTGTCCTAATAAGAAACCAAAATAATATTTCTGCAAGTCGCAGACACGTAAAAACAGTTCTCTTGTTCTAAAATGAGCCCAGTGGGCAACGATAAATGATAAGTCCCTACAGCTAAAGTAGCAACCTTTGATCCATTCCCAACACGTAGGTCGACTTCTCCCTTTGCCAGTGTCCTACTTCCCCGCAGTTTCTGCACATTTATATAAATGTGAGAGCCACTTCCAGTACCTAATACCCATGAAGTAGAAGTAGACAAATTAACTTCTATAACATAAATACTTGAATCAGATCCTCCAAAAAAGCATGACATTTTCTCTTCCAATGACCCGATTTCTTAAAATAGTGATGAGTATCACCCTTTGCAACACCACCTCCAGGATTCAAAGCCTGTTTGGGAGCAGTTTTAGGAGCAACATCAGATTTGGATACCATCCTCTTTTTCCTTTCCAGTTACCTTTCCCTTTTGCACACTCGTTATTGACCATCATTATGGGAGCAGGGGACGCCTTCTGAATGTTGGTCTCAGTTTTTAACATAGCCAACAATTCGTTAGGTGTCTTGTCTATCTCATTCATGTTTTAAATCATTACAAACTAAGCATAGTTGTTGTTCCAAGATTGTAAGATCCGATCTATCTGGGCTTCCGGACCAATCACGGAATCCAGAGTAGCAAGGTACTCAATATATCCAATCATCTTAAGAACATGCGGTCCAACCGGATCACGATCACCCTGTTTGCATGCATACAAAGCTCTGCTTGTATCAAACCTCTCTTGACAAGCTTGTCCTTCAAACATACATTTAAGGTGCTCAATCATTACATAAGCATCTATTGTCACGCCTCGACAAAATTCAACCTCTTCATGTGCGAAAGCTTCTATAGAAGACCGGAATGGTTCGAATGACTCTAGAATATAGCGGAATATTGTGGAAGTCTTTAGAAGTAGATTGGAGATTCAAGAAGAATCTAGAAGATGGCGGAGCTTGGTGGAGCTTGGTAGAACCTTCCGGAACCTTCAAAACTTGGGAGCTTTCTAGAGATTTCCTAGGAATACTTGTGTATATTCTAGATAGGGATTATTCTAGAATAATAATGTATAGATACTTAGAGGAATAATCTAGAAGCATGTGGGATGTACATGTTCTATAACTCTCTCCAAGTGGTGGAGGATCCTATAAATAGGTGGGACCCCTCATTTGGAGAAGCATAGAGGGAAATAGTGGCATAGAGCAAAGTGAGAGCATTCTAGAGTAAGGCAAGAGTGTTTGTCTAGTGAGGGTGAGTGCTAAACTTTATAATACTAGCAAGGGGCTAGTGTGTGGATCAAGGGGATCCAACTTTGTAATATTGGGTTACTAATAAAGAAAGGGTCTTTGTTAGTAAATTTGTGTGTGTCTACTCTTATACTTCATTTATATCCGCTGCATAATGTTAGGGAGACACTTGGGGAAGGCTGGTCTAGTAGTTCGTTTAGAGGGTGACAAGCGCTAGACGCCGACACGGTTGGACTTAGAAGGGGTCGAACTCTAAGTCTGTGACAATTTGGCATCATAACTAAAGGTTACGGAGGGCGTAATCTTGAGATGGGGCATGGCGAAAAAGGTTGATAAAGTTCTCATGGCGTTCGGCGCGGGCTTGGAGAAGTTGGAGGCGCACATGGAGCTAATCGAGAGCCATTTCAAGACCTTGGAGGACCATGTATTTGAGGAGCTTGGACGTGTGAAAGAGGAGGTCTAAGACTTGCGATTGAAGGAGGTGGAACGAGAGGAGCGGGTTACCAACTTGGAGAAAATGGTCATCGAGGAATGCAGCGACTTCAAAGCACAGTTGGCTAGGATTGAGGCGGGCATGCATGGAGGCGGCTTCATGGCGATGGAGGTGCAAAGATTGGAGGCACCTAAACCCAAGGAGTTCAATGGAGTAAGGGACGCCAAGGTGGTGGAGAACTTCCTTTGGGACGTGGAGAACTATTTCAAGGCGGTTGGTATTGTTAACGAGGCAAAAAAGGTACGTACGACTGCCCGATATCTTTGTGATAATGTAACTTTGTGGTGGCGTCCGAAGCACGCCGATATGGAGAAGGGGATTTGCCGGATAGACACGTGGGGAGACTTCAAACAGGAGCTTAAAAGATAATTCTACCTGGAAAACGTGATCTACATGGCAGGAAGAAGCTAAGGGAGCTCAGCATCGGGGCAACATAAGGGACTACGTGAATGAGTTCACTACCTTGATGTTGCAAATTCCAAGCATGACGGGTGAGGATTTCTTGTTCTACTTTGTGGACGGACTACAAAATTGGGCCAAATAAGAGCTTCAACGAAGGAACGTCAAAGATGTAGATGAGGCTATAACCGTGGCGGAGTCTTTGGTGGAGTTTTAAAGGGAGTCTTCCAAATCAAGTACGCTTCATGAGGAGAGCGACGAGGGTAGTGATGGGGAAGACGTTGGCTCGAGGTGTGCGAGTCCACGAAGGAGGCGCGATGCGGGGGCATCATCAAGCCATGTCCCAAGCGAGGGAAAGCCTAAAGGCTATGTGCCGAAGAAGGGATGCTACGTGTGCAAGGGGCCACACGTTATGGCGAAGCATCCAAAATTGGGGTCGTTGAGTGCAATGATCCAACGAGAGGAAGAGAAGCCGAGGAGGTTGTCGACCTTGGAAAGGATGGAGGTGCCACCGATGGAACCAAAGGTGGCATACCTAGGAAGTTTGAGGCTAGTTGAGGATCAACCCTCAACGAAGGAGGAGAAAGGATGCCATGCCAGGAAGGAGGGTAAGGCGGCTATGGAAGGTACTAAGGGTGGCACAACTAAGGGAAGTCCAAAGTCTCCTAAGAGGAAAGGAGCCAAGGACAAAGGGCGTGTTTCACTGGGCAAAGTGGGGCAACATGGCGATGTTGTCAATGCGTCACAACATAGATTGGGCACACGAGTAAGGGAGGAGTCACCACCGGTATCTCTAACAAAAGTCGAGGGGCGACACGAGGTGAAGGAAATACTTGGTGAGCGACTCGTTAAAATTAAAGGATTGGCAACGAGTAGGCAATACTAGGTGAGGCGGAAGGGTGTGGCACCAAGCAAGGCAACGTGGGAGTTGGATCCGAACTTGGAGCAACACCTAGAGGCATTGGAGCGCTATTGGGAGGCGACGACATCGACAAGGGCATCGATGAATTTGGTGGGGTAGAGTGTCACGCCCCGACAAAATTCAACATCTTCGTGCGCGGAAGATTCTAGAGAAGACTGGAATAGTCCGGATGACTCTAGAATATAACAGAATATTGTGGAAGTCTTTAGAAGGAGTTTGGAGATTCAAGAAGGATCTAGAAGATGGTGGAGCTTGGTGAAGCTTGGTAGAACCTTCCGGAACCTTCAAAACTTGGGAGCTTTCTAGAGATTTCCTAGGAATACTTGTGTATATTCTAGATAGGGATTATTCTAGAATAATAATGTATAGATACTTAGAGGAATAATCTAGAAGCATGTGGGATGTACATGTTCTAGAACTCTCTCCAAGTGGTGGAGGAGCCTATAAATAGGTGAGACCCCTCATTTGGAGAGGCATAGAGGGAAATAGTGGCATAGAGAAAAGTGAGAGCATTCTAGAGTAAGGCAAGAGGGTTTGTCTAGTGAGGGTGAGTGCTAAACTTTGTAATACTAGCAAGGGGCTAGTGTGTGGATCAAGGGGATCCAACTTTATAATATTGGGTTACTAATAAATAAAGGGTCTTTGTTAGTAAATTTGTGTGTGTCTACTCTTATAATTCACTTATATCCGCTGTATAAGTGTTAGGGAGACACTTGGGGAAGGCTGGTCTAGTAGTTCATTCAGAGGGCAACAAGCGTTAGACGCCGGCACGGTTGGACTTAAAAGGGGTTGAACTCTAAGGCCGTGACAATATGCTCATGTTATTTCTAAAGCTCAGGACTCATAGTCTCTAGCATCAAATAGCTGACATCCGTGTCATCATCTATATGCTTCTGATAAGCAGCCTGTTGAACGCGTGTTGCACCTTCAGTAAGAGGTCCAGGGCGAGGAACATCAATGACATGGATATTTCGCTCCTGCCTGAGGACTATCCTCAAGTTCCTTTGCCAATCAAGGAAGTTTGTTCTTGTCAGCTTGTCCTTCTCAAGGATTGATCGCACAGAGAAGTTGTTTGAATTTTTTCCATTTGATATCTACAATATTAAAATGCATAAAATGAATTAGTCCACAGATGATCATTAAATTATTTACAAGTGATTATTCATATATATTCACTATAAATATCTCGCACTATTTTTGTTAATCAGTAGCCCTAACTATTAATTCAGAAAGAATATCTTCTATATCCTTTCGAGTAAGCCAAGATCCAAATTTGACAACTTTTTAGTTCAGGTTTGGCTTTACTCCTAAAGAATTATTCAATAAGGCAAACAACATTTGTCAATTATATTAACTATACAACTCTTGGATAGTTCGATGGAACAACATTTATTCTTATTTATCTAATAAATCTCGCCAAAATTCATGCCTCTAAGTTCACAATCCTGTTGTGGTAACTTAGTTAAGTCAAACCCATAGTCAGAAAGTATCAATATACGTCAACGCATCTGCCACCATAGTTGGGAGTACTTCGCTCTGACGAACTCACTCCTTATCGATCTAGGGATTAACACGTTGGACATATTGGAAGGCATCTAAACAACTTAATATAAAATTTAGGGTTTTGTTACTATTAAAACGATCATGATTGTAATAACCCCAAAATTTTTGAACTTTTAATAACCCTTATGAATAGTGTTTTGCTGATTATGCTGAATAAGAAAACTTTCCATGCCACACTATGTAGGGGTTCTTCTATTGTTATTCTGAGATCTTATTAGTACTTTATATGGGATATAAGTGTATCTAAAGATCGTCAGAATCCAAATTCGAACACTTTAATTTTTCCCGAAAATCCACCAGATACCGAAAGAATTGGGTATAAGGGAACATGATAAAAAGGATTTAAATTCAAGGATTATAAGAGAGGATCATAAAAGGAATATAATGTATTGAGAATGGTTAAGGAACCCAAGTAATGAGATCCCGGGTATGATCCCTCAAACGATAAACGAGAACGAAAGTTAAGCGAATCGTATAACAGATCAACGGTCATTAGCCAAGTAATTAGAAGCTAATCAAAGAAGTTAGTGAGGATGATGTCATCAAACCAATAAGAAGAGGACAAGCATGGGAAGATGACATAAGATTAATGACCTAAGCATGACCAAAAAGGAAGGAAGTGTGGCTGATTATTAACCACACAATTTTACATGGTTAAAAGGGTAATCAAACAAAACAAAAACCTAGCAACCAAGCAAAACAAATCACAAACACAAAAACACATCTTGACTTCATTTCAAGCAACAAAGCTCTCGGCTTTTCTTCTTGTTCAAAGAGGAAAATTTCAAAATCCAAGATCCAACCATCGTTAAATTGTAAGGTAATTATCCATGGTTCCTTATGATTAGTTATGGCTATCCTAGGAGTTTAAGCTCCAAATTCCTTCACAATCTTTTTCAATAAATCATTTAAGAAGAGAGTGAATAGTGTTTTCAAGAAATTTAAATTGTTTGATCTTGTGTTTTTGGTTAGATTAAGCTTTGGTAAGGACTTTCAAGGGTGATTCCAAGCTCCTTAGTTACTCTCACTCACCAAGGAAGGTATAATCTCTTAACCTAGCATTTTTATTGAATATTAAGAGCTTATTATGAGTAGGATAGTTCATGAGAAGCATGGTGATTGAATATGTAGAGATTAGTTGGTTTTGTGATGTTTTTGGAGTTGTAAATCTTGGTTATTAGTTAATGAACTTAAGAATAGTTTTAGTTCATGTTTGAGATTAATATAAATTGGAAAACTTGAGGTGTTGGGGCTGTTTTAGTGATGTATGGATGGAGTTTGGTTTTATGGTTTAATTGTGGTTGGTTTGTGGTTGATTTGGAGTAAAATAAAAATTGGTAATCGCGTAAACAAAGCCGTCGTAATGTCTGATTTACTTTAGACTGTTTTTGTTCTTAACATCAGGACCCGAGAACTCACTGTTAGGTTTTGACCACTGCCATGATTAGATAGTTCATGTTACGAGCTTCGTTTTGATATGTGGTTCGTTTGAATCCGATGTACGGTTTAGGAGAAACGACAGTTTTAAGTAACGGCATTTCGCGAATGAACCATTACCCCTCGCCTTACTTTGAAACATTGGTTAAAGACCGTAAATGACTAATTGGAGTATGAAACATTTATGTAAAGTGTATTAGGCAGTTGGTAAGGCACTCGCGAAAGAATCGCCTTAAAACTCTTAATGGTTAATTTATTAAAAATGATGGAGCCGAGGGTACTCGAGCGACTTAAGAGAATTGTTGAGCGCAAAGCGAGCGTTAGAGTCTAATTGGTTAAAGTATAGATTCATAAGCGACTTTGGTTTAATTCCAACTTATATGTGGTTTATAGGTTACCAGACTCATCCCAGTTCTTTTACCACCCCCAGTCGCTCAGGCAAGTTTTCTACCCGTTATACTGTTGTTGTGATGTATACATATGTATATGCATTATCTTTTGATAGATGCATGATGGTTAATTAGCAAATATTGCGATATATTGGAGCATATGATATGGTATATATTCATGTCTGTTTCGTAATCTTGATATATATCTGTTGATTCAAATGCTTATTAGTTGCATAATAATAAGGTGAACATTTTCTAAAACCGGGAGTCGATATTCCCGAGTATATTATATATATTTATATATATATAGATATAGTTTTCGAAACTATGAATCGAATAAGGTTTATTCGATAACTTTATTTTATTAATGAATATTATTTTGAATATTCATTCGAGGACATATGACTCCGTTTATTTTAATAATGAATATTATTTTGAATATTCATTCGAGGACATATGACTCCGTTTATTTTATTAATGAATATTATTATTTGAATATTCATTCGAGAACTTATAACTCCGATTATTTACTAATTATTATTGTTTATTTTATTAAAGAATAATGTGTCGATAATCAAACTCACTTTTGATTATTCAAATAAAGATAGTACTTTCGTATAAGTATATCTTTGGTTATTTAATATTCATTTCAAGTATAACTTTTAAAACTTCTACTTCAATTATATTTATAAAGATTATTCTTTTTGGGAATATTATTTAAATAATAATATTCAGATATTTTCTAATATATTGGGACTGATTTATTTTATTAAATCACCATCACTCCAAACATTCTTAAAAATATTTCGAGTCTTCAAAATGATTTTAAAGGTTAGGGCGGATCCCAAAACTCATTTTTATATTTAAGATCCTCCTTTGGAAGGGGATTTAAATACTCGCTCAAAACCTGAGAGATCCGGCTCTGTGGTGTATTTTATATTCGCAATAAGGTTGCTATTTTGATAAAAGAGTTTTCGATTACTTACCCAACACTCGGGAAGTAAAATTCTTGGAATAAGTTAATCCATTAACAGGCATCGCCTGGGAAATATTGGTGAGTTTTCCTTTCCAACTAGATACGACTTCTTGGTGGAGCCGTATCAACAAGTTTCTACTTGGGGAAAGTGGGGACGAGCTTTATGTTTCAGAGTCATGGATTTCATCTATACTAGGAGTGGCGTAAGTGGTCGAGTGGTGCCGGCCCAGCCTTATTATATTTGCCCAATTGGCCTGGAAGTTCCGCTAAGACGGTCCATTCCTTAGGAGTCCAGTGTTTGGTTGACAAGTAAATCTGACAGGTTCTCCTCTACATGTAGAAAATGGTGGGGTGGCACTACTGCGACTGATCATCGTGAGTGGTCTTCCTGGCGCGGCAAACTCCCATAATGAGTTCATCATCCAGTTGGATATTTCTGCAACACTACCCAGAGCACTTCGATAGAAAGGCTACAGCTGGGTGATTGTTGAGTGTTGGCAGGGTCGAGTTTTCAAAATGATGTTTCCATCAAATGAAGTATCTCGTAACTTCATTTTTTTGAATGATATTTCAAAGATTGATTCTATACAAGTTATGCCTTGTAGTCTCATCTATGTGATGAACTTTTGAAACTAATTATGACTTGAACGGTGGTAGTTCAAGTAGTATTCGGAAAAGATATAAGTATATTGGAGTATCTTGTAACTTCATCTTTTAAACTTATATCTAGTAAATGATTACCTTGTGCATGTCAAAGATTTTCAGAAAAACGTTGAGACAAGGTTAGATATATGAGATCACCTTGCAACGATATTTTTATACATTTATAAACTGGAACTCTGTGGATGTTATACATGTCAGAGGATTTCAAATATTATGAAAAGTATATATATATATATATATATATGTATATATATACTGAATATTTTGCGACTTGGTCGCGTTAAGATATCAGCTTGGTTCATTTCTTTTGACCAAGACTTTCATGAGTACTATGAGAATGCTCATATATTGTTAATCATTATACATATTATTTTGGTGGGCTTGTTGCTCACCCTTGCTTTCTTCTTTTATCACACAACAACAGATAGAAAAGATGAACAAGACCAAGCTTCCAATTCGCAAGCGGTTAGAAAATGTTCCGCAGTTTTCTGGAAGCGTTGATGCCGCCGTAGCTAAGGTAGGAGCTACCAATAGGCTAGGTTTTCAACTATTGATGAACCAGGCTTATGTATAATATGAATTGTAATAATGGCAAGGAATATGTAAATTATTCAGAAACCCTTTTAAGGTGTAACGGTTTATAATTGTGGAATAAAATGACTTGTGTTATTTTTGGTATTCATCTCTGAGACTATAACTTATGGTGTGTGTGTGTATATTATGGGGTCACAGTACTCAGTAGTTGGTTGACTGTTAAGATTAAGTATTGATAAGGGAAATGGAACTCGTGACAACCCCAATCCCCGACCTTGGATTTCAGGGTGTTACAGAAATGGTATCAGAGCTAAGCGTTATAAACCTCAGAGATGATGTGACGTTAAGATAATAAGTTCACTAAGATAATAAGAACTCTTGCCAAGTTCATAGTCGGGATACCTAACGTAGTACTGACATTTAAAACCCTTACGGGAACCCTTATAAATATTATGATAGTAACATTGTTCGTTCTCGTATAGGGCAGCGGGTCACCGAACCCTGAGGTTCAGGAGCATCAGCATGAGGATGTTTTATTACATATTGGAGATCAAATTGTGAATCCAATAGAGTACCCTAACGAGGGACAAGATGAGATTCATATTGAGAATGTTGCGGTTGAGGATGTTATCCCAGAAGGGATTGTTGCTGAGGAGGATCTCGTGGAGGATCCTGACGAGAATGAAGAGTGGACCGCTGAGGAATTAATGACCATAGTCAGGGCGACTACCAGAGCAAGAATGGCCACGAGGGTGGCACTAGAGGATGAAGAGTTACCAAGGGCACAAAGGTTAATGAGGGCAGGGGGAGTGGGGCCTTCCACGACACCAATTACACCAGTATCAGACCCTCTTCCAGAGGTTCCTGTAGACACCCATGAGGTTCCACCAATTCATGTTCCCTCCCCTGTACAGAGCCCAGCACCTACTGAGGAAATGCCACCTTTATCTCCTACACCATAGTCACCTGATACCGTGCTTGGTTATCCATTTGGATCCCCTGGGCCTGCACCACCTGCACCCCATAGACTGCTAGATGCTACCACTCAGGCTTCTCTTATCGCCGATTATTATATGACTTTGGGTGTCCTGTGTGAGGCCCATAATGTTAGGAGTGATCTGTTGGATCGACTTACTGCACCGAGGATTGAGGGCGGGGTACTTCCGGCAAGGTTTAGCTTATAGCATGGAAAGGATTGAGGCTACCACCCGTGTTACAGCTAGAGGCCATCTTGAGGGTCAGATTGATCCAGCTCTACTTGCAACTATCTTAGACCTCATCACCGCGTTAATGGAGCAGGTTAGGGATATCGTGCGTGCCCGTATTTCTTGATCCATAATAGTGTGCAGAGTCTGAGCAATCTGACAAGAATTTCATGCAGCACCGCTTTTGGAGGATTAACCTAAGTTATGAATGATTAGTTTTTAATGACTAGATGATTATCTATGGTAGTACTTTTGGGATAGAAGCGATCAGATCAAATGATGTAATTCTCTTTAATGTGGTTAGTTGTTGTACCCTCGAACAAATGGTTAAGTATATATTCGTTAATTTCAGTTCAGATCAGTTTGTTTGTGATAAGTTCATATTGTTAATTGCGCTGTTAACACTTAAGAGAGTGTCATGAAGTTTATAGAACTTAAGAATTCATAATTTGCAATCATGCAAGGACTGAACGAGGGAAAGATTTAAGCAAAGTAAGTAAGACAAATATCCAGAGATTCTCAAAAAAATTTCCAAGCATCATGCCCCCACGAGGAATAAGATTAGGGGCAAACCTTGAATGTGATAATTAGGGAGGTCGTAATTAAGATATAAGGAACCCAGAATATAATGAAGTGGAAAATGAGGATTTTAAATTAAAAGATGACCCCAATTATGGGGAGTAGGAAGAAATATTTAGACTGAGAAAATAGAAGTCGAGCAAGATAGGAAGAACCAGGATGGTACTCCTATTGGGCAATCCATGGACCTGCCTAAAACAAAACTTATACTTTTACCCCTAACCACCACCTTGAGGAAACAATGTGGTGTGAAATTCTTTGAGGACCTTTAAGTCGCTAAGCTCTCAGAGTTCCAAGGGAATAGCTGACCCAGCCGAGGCAAGAGCCTGGCTAAAGGAAATACATGAATCATTTGAGATTCTAAATGATTGACGAATCACAAAAGACTGTTTTGTCACTTACCCTCCTAAGAGAGAGACCACCCACTGGTGAAAGACCAAGAAAGGCACGGAGCAAGAGGTTATGATAAACTGATTAAAGTTCAGTCAAAATTTTTTTGAGAAAGTAAATTTGAAGGTTATGGAGATAGTGTAAAAGCTTTAAGAGCCAGAACAAAGGCGGACGAATATGATGAATTATGAATCTAAGATTGTAAAAGTTGTCAAGATTCTTCTGGAGGACAAGAATCCCAGAACGACGTGATGTTTGAAGTCAATGATTAGTGGGTACGTGAAATGATTGTAAGAGAAAGGAAAATAAAAAGAAACTGAAGTGGAAAGGAGCATAAAGGCAATAGAGTTTGAGGAATGATAAGGGAGTCGGGTATGAGGAATCCCTAAAGACTCGTAGTAATAGAAATAGAAAAGTATATGATCATCAGGATGAGGATGATTCACCATGAGTTAAAGTTGATGGTTGAAGGCATAAGAGATATATATGTTTTACCCCCTTCAAGTTGGAAGGATTCGGGGAAACCTTGAGATAGTTCGAAGGATAAATAATTAGACGCGGATAGACTGAGGAGACAAGAAAGTAAGAAATTAGGAAAATTGGATGAAGGAAGTGACCTTCAAGAATGTGAAGTGTAAGACCGGTGGCATGATACCCATAAAGGGAGATGCCAGGTATAAGAGATATCCCAATATTGAGATGACTGATGAGATAAACAACAAGAGTAACTAAGGAATTATTAAGAAGAAGTTCATGTTGAACACGACCAATATCTTCCAGAACATCCTTGTTATCGTTACCAAATTAGGCATATACTATCGAGGTGAGAATGATTGAATAAGACACCCGTATCAGGGATATATGACGTGATTTATCCATGGAAGGATGCATGTACCTTTTTAAAGGTGGAATTAAGGATAGAACATCGATAACTTAAAATGAATCTTAGGGGAATGCATAAAGGTTGGCATTTCACCCTTAATAGGGACATTATGAGTTGGGTAGTATGGAACGAAGGATTAAGGTAACAACAACCTTTAAAGATCAGTCAAGAAATTTTTCTGAAGTACATAGGCAATGGTTCTAGTATTAGTAAATGGTATTTTGATATGCCCAGTATCTAGGGAATACAAGAGGAATGATTCAAGGATAACCTTAGAAGTTTTACAAGGAGAATGGTAATATTCTAAGTTCTCAAGAATAGAAATTTTGATTAAGGAATTGTGACGTAATTATAATAATGCCAAGTGGGGCACATGTTAAACCATGAGAAAGTATAGATTGAACCCAACGAAGGTCAAGAATGGTGAAAACAAGAAGGACCCAAGATAAGAGACGTCCTAAGTATGATCGAGAGTCAGTCGTGACAATGATTAACCTCTAAAGACTGAGGCAATAACTTATGGAAAAATGGTGGTATTTTTTTTTACTCATCACATTTTAAGGAAAACATCTTCATACAAGCAGTGATTGGAAATGAGGTAGAAAATTTAGTTGGAGATCGTTCAAACGACATTGATTGTAAGGAAATTTTACTATCAGGAAAGGCCAAAGAGGTGGCCGACACTTTAAGTGTAAGAGAGCAATTATAGGCGCTCGTGCCAGAGGAATACAGTGATGATGGTTGAAGCCGTAAAGGTTGTATTATGGTTTGGAAGATTGACATTCCTTCTGATGACTGTGCAATACCCAACCGTAATAGTAGTTGGTAAAGGTTTAATTAGTGTAATCGCCATGAGCGGGCTATCTATCTTAGAAGGTCCTATCTTGAGAATAATCCAGGACCATGTTTCAAAAAGGACTAAACGAACCTTTGAGTTAAGTCTTCTATTGAAGGCATATGATTAAGAATGGTATTAACCTGCTATCGTTGCTTTGATTGAAACTCTTCTGCAATTTTATCTACTTGATGTCATGAAAGTATGTCAGGATCTGGAGTGTTCTTCATGAATTATGAATGGGGATTATGTTAACTCCTTAGAAGAATTCGATACGACAGGTATGGACTTCGTATGGTTAGCTATTAAGATTCCAAGGAAAACGAATGACTACCATAGGTCCGTGGTGGACTATAGTAATGCATCAACGATTCTTTGAATAATGAGCCAATTACAACAACGAGAGTTGTATGGTAATGAATGTTGAGATTGAGTACCACTAATCGGGTTGTGGTGATGTATAAGTTATCATTGATAGACTAATTAAGTCGATTATCTACCTATTGAATACTTATTCCTTCTTATCAATAGAGAGTCGTATTTCTATACGAGGAAGGTTGTAGTACAAGCATAGTATTCTAGTAACGATGATGTCTAGAATGAGATCCCAGATTCGATTTTCGATGTCGAGGGAGTTTCAAAGGTGATTGTGTATAAGCTCGAGGAAGAGCATGGGTCCATAGAATGATGGACGGAATAGCAAAAATATTTAGGCATGTGAAATACGATGCTATAATACTTGATGTTGATATATATACGTATATGTTTTGTTCTCCTATGATAAACCTCTATAGTTCAGGGGTAGATTCCAAGCCAGATATTTTGTGGCAGTATATTTTATATATATACAATTCTCTTCAATTCATTCTTTTCTCTCCTTTTCATTTCATATAAGCTGAGAAGAACAACCCTTCCAGAAGGGGAGGTATTGCGGAATGACTATCTATCTGTGTGATAGAAGCCTAGTAGGATACCACATGTTGTTTAATTGCTTGTCAAGTACTAAAGGCTGGCCACCTTCTGTACTAACTATGCAATAAAACAAGTGTTCATGATCATAGTGATCTCTCAACAAATTCCTTTACTTCTATATGATGGATCAAGCTTTTGAAGATAGAAGCAGCTAGAAAGGAGTAGTATTAGTGCGGTGGTATTCTGATTCTAACACGCTCATGATACTAAGGTTGACGTGGTTATTAAAAGGTTATAGAACGCTAACGAGCAAAAGTGTAACCAGTATAATATTATGTACGGAAGATAATAACGACTATAAACTGGAAAAGAATGGGTAGTGAGAAGCAAAAGCTATAATTCTAGAAGCTATGATGAGAGCCGGTGCAATAGACTTGAAAGAATTTGGAATGATCACTTAACACGGATTAAGTTATCTCACAATAATCGATCGTATATCAGTATCGAGGTATCGCCTTATGAGATCCTTGAGGGAAGACAATGTCCATATCCCTTATGATAGGATGAAGTTGTAAAGCACAAGATGCTCGGACCCGCAGTAGTTCAAAGGACCAAGGATATAATAGATCTAATCAGAGGACGGCTGGTAGTAGCCCAAGGTGGACATAAAAGTATGTTGATTTGACACGAAAGGACAAGGAATAGGAAATAGGGGACCTAGTAATGTTAAAGGTATCCTTGGAAAGGATGGATGAGGTTCGGAAAGAAAGGAAAGCTAAGCCCACGAATTGTTGGACCCTTTGAGGTATTAAGACGTATTGGGAAATTAGCATATGAGCTAGCTCTACCCCCGAATCTGTAGCAAATTCATAACGTGTTCCACGTATCAATGTTAAGGAAGTATAATTCGGATGCCAGACAAATAAGGGCATATGAACGCATAGACATGCAACCAGACGTAACCTATATGGAGAAACCGAGAAAGGTTATAGATTAAAAAGGAACAAGTGCTTTGGAGAAGGGCTATCAAACTAGTCAGAGTTTGATGGTAGAACCACAATGTGGAGAGATTGACTTGAGAGTTAGATAGTGCAATGCAAAGAAAGTATCCCTATTCATATTTTTTCCTGATTCCGGGACGAAATCCTTTTAAGGAGGGGAGACTGTAATAACCCCAAAATTTTTGAACTTTTAATAACCCTTATGAATAGTGTTTTGCTGATTATGCTGAATAAGAAAACTTTCCATGCCACACTATGTAGGGGTTCTTCTATTGTTATTCTGAGATCTTATTAGTACTTTATATGGGATATAAGTATATCTAAAGATCGTCAGAATCCAAATTCGAACACTTTAATTTTTCCCGAAAATCCACCAGATACCGAAAGAATTGGGTATAAGGGAACAGGATAAAAAGGATTTAAATTCAAGGATTATAAGAGAGGATCATAAAAGGAATATAATGTATTGAGAAAGGTTAAGGGAACCCAAGTAATGAGATCCCGGGTATGATCCCTCAAACGATAAACGAGAACGAAAGTTAAGCGAACCGTATAACAGATCAGCGGTCATTAGCCAAGTAATTAGAAGCTAATCAAAGAGGTTAGTGAGGATGATGTCATCAAATCAATAAGAAGAGGACAAGCATGGGAAGATGACATAAGATTGATGACCTAAGCATGACCAAAGAGGAAGGAAGTGTGGTTGATTATTAACCACACAATTTTACATGGTTAAAAGGGTAATTAAACAAAACAAAAACCTAGAAACCAAGCAAAACAAATCACAAACACAAAAACACATCTTGACTTCATTTCAAGCAACAAAGCTCTCGGCTTTTCTTCTTGTTCAAAGAGGAAAATTTCAAAATCCAAGATCCAACCATTGTTAAATTGCAAGGTAATTATCCAAGGTTCCTTATGATTAGTTATGGCTATCCTAGGAGTTTAAGCTCCAAATTACTTCACAATCTCTTTCAATAAATCATTTAAGAAGAGAGTGAATAGTGTTTTCAAGAAATTTAAATTTTTTGATCTTGTGTTTTTGGTTAGATTAAGCTTTGGTAAGGACTTTCAAGGGTGATTCCAAGCTCCTTAGTTACTCTCTCTCACCAAGGAAGGTATAATCTCTTAACCTAGCATTTTTATTGAATATTAAGAGCTTATTTTGAGTAGGATAGTTCATGAGAAGCATGGTGATTGAATATGTAGAGCTTAGTTGGTTTTGAGATGTTTTTGGAGTTGTAAATCTTGGTTATTAGTTAATGAACTTAAGAATAGTTTTAGTTCATGTTTGAGATTAATATAAATTGGAAAACTTGAGGTGTTGAGGCTGTTTTAGTGATGTATGGATGGAGTTTGGTTGTATGGTTGAATTGTGGTTGGTTTGTGGTTGATTTGAAGTAGAATAAAAATTGGTAATCGCGTAAACATAGTCGTCGTAATGTCCGATTTACTTTAGACTGTTTTTGTTCTTAACATCAGGACCCGAGAACTCACTGTTAGGTTTTGACCACTGCCATGATTAGATAGTTCATGTTACGAGCTTCGTTTTGATATGTGGTTCGTTTGAATCCGATGTACGGTTTAGGAGAAACGACCGTTTTAAGTAACGGCGTTTCGCGAACGAACCATTACCCCTCGCCTTACTTTGAAACATTGGTTAAAGACCGTAAATGACTAATTAGAGAATGAAACATTTATGTAAAGTGTATTAGGCAGTTGGTAAGGCACTCGCGAAAGAATCGCCTTAAAACTCTTAATGGTTAATTTATTAAAAATGGAGCCGAGGGTACTCGAGCGACTTAAGAGAATTGTTGAGCGCAAAGCGAGCGTTAGAATCTAATTGGTTAAAGTATAGATTCATAAGCGACTTTGGTTTAATTCCAACTTATATGTGGTTTATAGGTTACCAGACTCATCCCAGGACTTTTACCACCCCCAGTCGCTCAGGCAAGTTTTCTACCCGTTATACTGTTGTTGTGATGTATACATATGTATATGCATTATCTTGTGATAGATGCATGATGGTTAATTAGCAAATCTTGCGATATATTGGAGCATGTGATATGGTATATATGCATGTCTATTTTGTAATCTTGATATATATATGTTGATTCAAATGCTTATTAGTTGCATAATACCTATGCTAGAGATAAGCAGTAATTTGCATATACCCTTAGTATAGGGGACCCAAAGGTGAACATTTTCTAAAACCGGGAGTCGATGTTCCCGAGTATATTATATATATTTATATATATATATATATAGATTTAGTTTTCGAAACTATGAATCGAATAAGGTTTATTCGATAACTTTATTTTATTAATGAATATTAATTTGAATATTAATTTGAGGACATATGACTCCGTTTATTTTATTAATGAATATTATTTTGAATATTCATTCGAGGACATATGACTCCGATTATTTACTAATTATTATTGTTTATTTTATTAAAGAATAATGTGTCGATAATCAAACTCACTTTTGATTATTCAAATAAAGATTATACTTTCATATAAGTATATCTTTGGTTATTTAATATTCATTTTAAGTATAAGTTTTAAAACTTCTACTTCAATTATTTTTATAAAGATTATTCTTTCTGGGAATATTATTTAAATAATAATATTCAGATATTTTCTAATATATTGGGACTGATTTATTTTCTTAAATCAGCATCACTCCAAACATTCTTAAAAATGTTTTCGAGTCTTCAAAATAATTTTAAAGGTTAGGGCGGATCCCAAAACTCATTTTTATATTTAAGATCCTCCTTTGGAAGGGGATTTAAATACTCGCTCAAAACCTGAGAGATCCGGCTCTGTGGTGTATTTTATATTCGCGACAAGGTTGCTATTTTGATAAAAGAGTTTTTGATTACTTACCCAACACTCGGGAAGTAAAATTCTTGGAATAAGTTAATCCATTAACAGGCATCGCCTGGGAAATATTGGTGAGTTTTCCTTTCCAACTAGATACGACTTCTTGGTGGAGCCGTATCAACAAGTTTCTACTTGGGGAAAGTGGGGACGAGCTTTATGTTTCAGAGTCATGGATTTCATATGAACTAGGAGTGGCGTAAGTGGTCGAGTGGCGCCGGCCCAGCCTTATTATATTGGCCCAATTGGCCTGGAAGTTCCGCTAAGACGGTCCATTCCTTAGGAGTCCAGTGTTCGGTTGACAAGTAAATCCGACAGGTTCTCCTCTACATGTAGAAAATGGTGGGGTGGCACTACTGCGACTGATCATCGTGAGTGGTCTTCCTGGCGCGGCAAACTCCCGTAATGAGTTCATCATCCAGTTGGATATTTCTGCAACACTATCCAGAGCACTTCGATAGAAAGGCTACGGCTGGGCGATTGTTGAGTGTTGGCAGGGTCGAGTTTTCAAAATGATGTTTCCATCAAATGAAGTATCTCGTAACTTCATTTCTTTTGAATGATATTTCAAAGATTGATTCTATACAAGTTATGCCTTGTAGTCTCATCTATGTGATGAACTTTTGAAACTAATTATAACTTGAACGGTGGTAGTTCAAGTAGTATTCGGAAAAGATATAAGTATATTGGAGTATCTTGTAACTTCATCTTTTAAACTTATATCTAGTAAATGATTACCTTGTGCATGTCAAAGATTTTCAGAAAAATGTTGAGACAAGGTTAGATATATGAGATCACCTTGCAACGATATTTTTATACAGTTATAAACTGGAACTCTGTGGATGTTATACACGTCAGAGGATTTCAAATATTGTGAAAAGTATATATATATATGTATATATATACTGAATATTTTGTGACTTGGTCGCGTTAAGATATCAGCTTGGTTCATTTCTTTTGACCAAGACTTTTATGAGTACTATGAGAATGCTCATATATTGTTAATCATTATACATATTATTTTGGTGGGCTTGGTGCTCACCCTTGCTTTCTTCTTTCATCACACAAAAACAGATAGAAAAGATGAACAAGACCAAGCTTCCAATTCGCAAGCGGTTAGAAAACGTTCCACAGTTTGCTGGAAGCGTTGATGCCGCCGTAGCTAAGGTAGGAGCTACCAATAGGCTAGGTTTTCAACTATTGATGAACCAGACTTATGTATAATATGAATTGTAATAATGGCAAGGAATATGTAAATTATTCAGAAACCCTTTTAAGGTGTAACGGTTTATAATTGTGGAATAAAATGACTTGTGTAATTTTTGGTATTCATCTCTGAGACTATAACTTGTGGTGTGTGTGTGTGTATATTGTGGGGTCACAGTACTCAGTAGTTGGTTGACTGTTAAGATTAAGTATTAATAAGGGAAATGGAACTCGTGACAACCCGAATCCCCGACCCCGGATTTGGGGGTGTTACAATGATCCCATCATAAAGAGATTCCCAATTTTTCCTTGAAGGAAATACTTCAAATCAATATTCGTCAATGGTTTGATTACCAAGTAGTGAGGGAGTCACAATGGTCTTGCTTAAAACCCACAACCTTACAAGTTCAATGAACCCGCTTTTGATAAAATCACCCCATATCAGAAATGAAGAAAATTCTTAATTTATTTCGTGTTTCTGAAACACGAGAATCTCATGATCGTTTAATAAATTTTAAAATCTTGAATCATTACAGATTTTATCTTGTTTAGCAGGCATGGCAAGGATAATGTATCTAATACATACATACATTGCTAATCTAATTAAGCATTCATCATTCTAACTACTAAACATATTCATTCATCACATGATATATGGATAGTACAATGAAATAAGCGTGGTAGGTTATGGCCCCATCCTATGTAATCTTCATCAAGTTCATGATAAAGATCATGGTCAATGTAAGGTGGTTAAGTATATAAATACAACTATTTATTACATCATATGTCTTCTTGCTTTATTTGCTTTCTTGTATAGCTTCCTTAGATCACCTCCAATGGACTCCTTTTAGTCTTCAATTCTTCAAGTACATTACATAAATGAAATATAAAAACCTAATATAATGAACTTACAAGAAGAACTCGAGTTACATTCAAGATTTAATATTACAAGAATCAAAATGACATGCAAGTCGTATTTAAAAACCAAAACCACAATTTAAAAACCATTAATCTAAGGGTCCAAAGGCCATAACCATCCATCATGCTCAAATAACATATAATAATATAAGTTATTATATACTTATTCTGACTAATCTAATTAATCATATCAAGTGGAAAATATATGAAACACTATTTGGGAATAGCACTTGTGTTGTCACAGAAGATTGGAATCTTGTCCACACGTAGACCATAATCTAATAATTGATTTATCATCCATAAAATCTTTGCAAAACAGCTACTAGTATAATGACCCAGACTTTTCAAAATTTGTTTATTATTATAAAAGTGATTTTCTTAAAAAGAAAGGAATATAAATTAATATTTTATTCTAATTTGTAAAATTTTATATTTAAATTTCGGGTTATTGTATTGTCGATGTATAAATTTCTTTTTAAACTAAAGTTCATATATTGTTTCTAAAATCTGGATTTATTGGTTATGCGAGTATAAGTGTTAAATGATCGTATGATTACTTTGGATAATTTATGAATATTATGTAAGTATATGTGAAAATTCTGTGAAATTATATGTGAACAAAATTCTGAAATTATGGTTTGTATGTGCCAGAATTGTGAATTTTGATATTAATATTCTCAGAATGAGTCATATATTATTTAGATATTTTACAAGTGAAATATTGATTGTTATAGATTTTATAAATGATTTATCGATTAATTTGATAATTTTTCTAATTAATTATTAATTATTTGTGATTATTTGGAAACCCGCAAATTCAACGGTATGGGAAATCTACAAATCAAAATATTTCCGAAAAATTATTTCTAGACTAATTTGGTAATTCTGAGCACTTTTTGTGTTTGGACTTTTTTGATTCGGAGTATGGTTTTAGATGCAAAGATTTCGAGTCGGTTGTACGGGTATTAAAATATTATTTTATTATCTCGATATATGTGCAATATGGATAGTATTGTTATACGAGATATTTTGATTAAAATATTATCTTATCTTCTCGAAATACGTGCAATACTATCTTATTTTCTAGATATATGTGCAATACCATCTTATTTTCTCGATATACGTGCAAGACTATCTTATCTTCTCATAGTACGTGTAACCAAAAGCGTTGAGTCCCAAAACGGTATTTAAAAGCCCAGTTTTGATGTTTATCCTAAAATGGGGACCGTTTGGATCGGTTTTTATTTATTCTTAGCATTAAGTATTGGAGTTTTATATCCGACACGATACAACGGGGTCCTAAATTTTTGTAAATGTAAATCACCTCCACCGGATCTTATTTTATACGGTTTCATAACTATACATTAAATTTCGTAATTATCCGGAGAAATGAACAGTGTTCTTCGTATTTTTCATAATCGAACAAGGATGTGAAGGCGTTATCGAACTCCGATTTTAGCATGGAAGTATTCGAATCAAAGCTTTTGACGAGTACAATCAAGTTCTATAATCTATACAAGTGCAGAATCATCAAGAAATCTTCTAATTATTTTATTAAATTTGAATTTAATTGGTTTAAATTAGGGCTTTTTGATTTTGATATTGTTTATGTGATTTGATGATTGCAATTGAATTCTAGTCATTTTGGTATATTATATGTTTGAATTTTGAGTTCTATATCATAGAGGAATTTGAGTTTAGTTTTCGAATTAAGAAAATTGGGGTTATGTATACTTTGAATATTTTCAATTCGAATTGGGAGTTTCTTATATAATGATTGTCTGTTTGTTTTGATTTTTGGGTTTAATTGTAAGAATCACGAGCTTCATTTCCGCATGTAGATCGTTAAATTTGGTTAAGAAATTAGCTGATGTAGTGTTTGACCGGAAAAAATCCGAGTTCGCTGGGTTCTATGGGTTTTTCACCAGAATATGCAACTGGTTCGTTGTTGATTTGGTTATGGATTGAATCTGAATGGTGTAATGTTGTCTGTGTTTTTTGGACTGAGAAATGGCCTCAACAGTTCATTTTAACCGGGGAAACGGGCTCACCGAAGTCGGTGACACTCGCCGGAAAAACTGGGGTAATCCCAAAATCCGGTCGGTGCTCATACCGACCCGGATTGGTTCCTCCTAACCCGGCTGGATAACCCGAGTTTAATCCTCTTAACCCAATTCAATTTCCAAAATTATGTTTCTGGATTTTCTACTTTAAAATAATTCAGAATTCTATTTTAATGTTTAAAAATTCATTTTTAATTCTTAAAATAATTTGGTTACTTATTTTAATAATTAACTAAATTATTTTAATACCAGAAATTATTTTCTTTATTATTTCCAAACATTCAAAATTTGATTTAATTATTTATAATTTATTTTAATTAATTATTTATTGATTTAATTAATTGATTAATTAATTTATTTAATCAATTAATTTTATTTATAAATGGTTAAATAAAATATAATTATTTATAATTAAGCCCAATAATGATTTAAAAATTATTTTGAGCTTTTAAAATTTATATAAAGGTATTGAAAATTCAATTAATATTATTGTTAAGTCAATTAATTTATTTTATTCATAATAAATAGACCTTTCATCCGTCTAATACGAAACGAACGCGTCTAGACTCAGAAAAATATTCTGTTTTTATTAAAAATACTTTCGAGATATTAAATATTTCTTTTCGAAAGATCGCTTGATTTTGTAAACGTATTTGAGTCACGTAACTATAAAAGAGTTGTATTTCGACTCAATTTCAGTTTTAAACGTACCGAGTCGAATGTTGTGATAGACTGAGTTATGTGTTATATGTATAATGTGATATGTGGAATAGGTGTTTACATGTTATGTAAATTATGTGCTGGTAAGAGTGTCAGAAAATTGGTTTAATCGTATCTTCTAATTCGTAATTCGGATTCAGACGAAATGAAAAGTGATTAGAAGCTTATATTGTCTATTTTAATATTTTGTAATAAAATGATTGATTCGAAAATGTGAGTACATGTCATTTGATATGCATAATGTGATTATATATGATCTAATTATATATTAGTTGACGATTATGTGAATTATATGTTTATGTCTTGTGTTAAAAAACATGATAAGTGAATTGGTTAACATAATGTAATGTCCAGATTTCCTGATTGTGGATTGAAATAGAATAGCAAAGAGATATTCTAATAAATAGACAAGATAATGTCATATTTTCGATATGAATTCTATAAGCGTTGGTTTATAGAATATTGTGTTTAAAATGGTTTCACTATAAGATTGAGTCAAAGAATGGGTATGTGTTAATTGATAATTGGTATGTCAGATGAATTTTATGAGTCGAGTTTTGATTACATGTTAAGTGTTTATCGAGATACGTGATATATATATGCGAAGGGGGTATAGATACGGGGTTTAATAGTTATAAGTTAAAGACGATAGATTGTTTAGTGATTATAATATTGTCTTATTCTAATAAAGGATCTGGACGAGACATGCAATATCGACAACGTACAGAAGGTCAAATGATGTCGCAAAGTGAATAAGGAACAAGTCGAGAAAACAACGATGTGCTATAAATAGAAGATAACCAGAGGTTATCGGGGAGTTGATATGCATATATTGTGAAGTATGAAGTATGAGACTGAGCTGTGAGTTGAGAATTAAATTTAAGGCAAGTTTCCTAAATTCATTTCTCATAAATGTTGCATAAATTGTGATGTTCTTTCATAATTATGGTATCATGTTTATATTGTGAACTACATCTAGTAAACCTTTACTTCTGAGAATGACACCTATGATTCCTTTCTACCTTCAAGTTCTGAAAGGCCAAACATCTTATCATATCCTATGAACACATATCCTACGATACGATACCTCTTCAAAATCATCAAATATATTTCATTCAACAATTACAAACTCGTGAATACTTGATTTCGTTTCATGAAAACTAAACCTTTGTTATTAGAAGGTAAAAACTCTTGTCGTATATGATTTGATAATCAAATGTTGTTATTTTAGTTAAATGTTTTTACAACTGTTGATTATGATTCAGTTTATGAATATGAATGTTTTATTCGAATTGAATTATTAGAATTGGATTGTTTTTATAAAATATGTGACCAGATACGTGGTCAATTGTAGGCCAAAGTGTGCCTTGGATCCAGTATAGAGAACGCGACTGTGTGCCATGTTCGGGGTTAGTGCGTGACTGATCAGCAGCCTAACCTTTGGTTTTAGTTAAAATTAGTAAGTCCATTTCTATAATTCTTTCGAAAGATTGAATTCTCCTAGATTTCAATTGATTCAAAGATTGATGAATCTTTGGTTTAATACCCTGAGTTTGTGAATTCTTGATAAACTATTTCAAATTTTTGTTGCTATACTGATACTTGCTGAGCCTTGTTGCTCACCCTTACTTTTCTTCTAACCATTTCAGAAAGGTGTAAAGATGAGTTTCTTGAGTACGATAACATTTAAGGCTATGGCTAAGCGAAGATTATGGGTGATTAAGTTATCCAAAGGCCAAAGAAGGTATCTAGAGAATGTGACGAAGAAGGTTCAAGTTAGAGTTGTTTATTGAGATTCAGTTGTAAATCAGGTTTGTAAATAAAGTAGTAGTGATTCTTCTTATCTAAGATGACTTGATATTGTAAGACATGTTGGTTATTAATAATAGTGGTTGATTCTAATTTTAATGTTATAACCTGTGTGTGATCCGGTTTTAGGGGTTAAACTATTTTCTTTTGAATCTTTTACTGAAGTTCTAGGTTTTAAATCCTTTGATTTTTATTATCTTTTCAAAAATACAGGTGTTCAAAAGTCTTTTAAAAAGTGGTTTTCATGTGATGATGTCAAATCCAGACCCCCAGATTTGAGTGATGTCACAACCAGTAGCATTATATTCAGTCTCAGCTGTAGAAGTGGAAGCAGAGTGTGTTGTTTCTTACTAAACTAGGATACCAGCTTGTTTCCTAAAAATTGACATGTTTATATTGTACTTTTTATGTCAATCTTGCAACATGCATAATCTACATCTGAATAGCCAATTAGATCAAAACAAGAATCTCTAGGGTACCAAATGCCATGTTTTGGTGTGCTCTTGAGATATCTGAAAATTCTCTTAATAGCTACTAAATGAGATTCCCTAGGATCAGCTTGGAATCTAGCACAAAAACATCTAGCAAACATAATATCTGGCCTACTGGATGTCAAATATAAAAGTGAGCCAACCATAACTCTATAACTTGAAATATTCACGGACTTTTAAGTTGTGTTTAATTCAAGTTGTGGCAGTGGCCATGTGAATTTTTGTAGATGTGCAATCCATTAAATCAAACTTCTTTAAAATATCATTAATATATTTTCTTTGACTAATGAATATTCCATCACTAACTTGCTTAACTTATAAACCAAAAAGTAAGTGAGTTCTCCCATCATGTTTATTTCATATTTGCTTTGCATTAATTTGGCAAACGTTTTGCAAATTTTATCATCAGTAGAGCCAAATATTATATCATGTACATAAATTTGAACAAGTATGCTAGAGCCATTTACATTTATAAAGAAAAGAATTTTGTCAACAGTACTTCTAGTGAAGTGATTATCTAATAGGAACTTTGACAAGGTTTCATACCAGGATCTAGGTGCTTGCTTCAATCCATAAAGTGCTTTCAAAATATAGTAAACATAGTCTGGAAAGTTGAGGTCTTCAAAACCTGGAGGTTGACTAACATAGACTTCCTCCTCCAATTCTCCATTCAGAAATGCATGTTTTACATCCATTTGATAGACTTTGAAATTGGCATGGGATGTACAGGCTAAAAGATTCTTATAGCTTAAGGTCTTGCAACTGGAGCAAATGTCTTATCAAAATCTATTCCCTCTTGTTGTGAGTAATCTTTAGCAACCAATCTTGCTTTATTCCTTATGACTATGTCATTTACATCCATCTTGTTTCTAAATACCCATTTAGTGTGAATATAATGCTTTTTTAGGTTTATGTACCAGCTTTCATACTTTATTTCTCTCAAATTGGTTTAGCTCGTCCTGCATAGCTAAAATCCAATCTGGATCCATTAGAGCCTCTTCTACCTTCTCTGGTTCTTCTTGTGATAGAAAGCTATTATACAGACATTCATCTTGAGTTTCTCTCCTTGTTTGGACTCTAGATGTTGCATCACCAATGAGCAGTTCAAATGGAAGATCCTTAGTCCATTTTCTTTGAGGTGGTAAATTGGCTCTAGATGAAGTGGCCTCATTGGTGTCTTGATGTGTGACTGAGTGTTGACTAGATGACACTCACCCTGAGTTGGTATATCTTTGATTTGAAGATGAGGTTCTGTCAAACAATGATCTAGAATGACTTTCAGCACCTATTGAAGAATGATCATCATCGGGTGCTATATTCTGTCTTTCAACGGATGATGCACTATGTCTTCAATGGATGTTGCACTTTGTCTTTCAGCCGATGCAGTACCTTGTCTTTCAATGGATGTTGCACTTTGTGCATCAACTAATGTTGCTTCATTTGATGACAATTTTGAATATTCTTTTGCCATTCCTTCTTGATCACTTTCATCATTACTATCATCATAATATATCTCAACATTATCAAATTTGAGGCTTTCATGGAAACCTTCATCCTGCATTTCTTCAATCTTTTTATCATCAAACACAACATGTACAAATTCCATAACAACGTTGGTTCTCATATTGTAGACTCTATATGCTTTCCCAATAGCATACCAATAAAGATACCTTCATCAACTTTTGCATCAAACTTTCCATATTGGTCAGCTTGATTCCTTAGAATATAACACTTGCATCCAAAAATATGAAGAAAGTTCAGTGTTGTCTTTATATTCTTGAACAATTAATAAGGAGTCATGCATTTGGCTTGATTGATCAAAGAAATATTCTAAGTATAACATGCGGTGTTGATAGCCTCAGCCCAAAGATAAGTTGGTAACTTGTATTCTTCTATCATAGTCCTTGCAGTTTCAATCAGTGATCTTTTCTTTCTATCAACCACTCCATTTTGTTGTGGTGTCCTTGGAGCTGAGAACTCATGCATGATTCCATTTTCTTCACTGAACAACCTCATTGTAGAATTCTTGAACTCAGTTCCATTCTCACTCATGACTCTTCTTACTTTGAGATCAGGATGATTGTTGACTTTCCTGATATGATTGATGATGATTTCACTTGCTTCATCCTTTGATCCAAGAAAATATGTCCATGAGAATTTATAAAAATTATCTACAATCACTAGGAAATATCTTTTTTTTGGAAATTATAATACATTGACTGGTCCAAATAAATCCATATGCAACAATTGTAATGATTCATCAATTGTTGTTTTAAACTTCCTTTTGAATAAAGTTTTCATTTGTTTTCCTTTTTGACAAGCATCGCACAGTCCATCCTTTGAGAATTCAAGTTGAGGAATGCCTCTAACAAGGTCTTTCTTGACCAATTTATTCATTATCTTGAAATTCAAATAAGATAGCTTCTTGTGCCATAGCCAACTTTCATCTTGACTTGTTTTGCTAAAAAGACAAGTAATTGAATCTGCATTTGTGGAGTTAAAGTCAGCTAGGTGCACATTCCCTTTTCTTGCTCCAGTAAGAACCACTTTGTTGTTCTTTTTACAGATCACAATACAAGCTTCAGAATTAAAGTTAACTGAGTTGCCTTGGCCACACAATTGGCTAACACTCAATAGATTGTGTTTGAGTCCATCAACTAGTACAACTTCATCAATGATGATATTTCCCTTTAAAATCAATCAATATCCCATAGTATATCCTTTACTGTCATCTCCAAAGGTAATGTTAGGGACAACTATTTCCTTAAGCTATGTGAGCAGGGTAGAATCTCCAGTGATGTGCCTTGAGCATCCACTATTCAAATACCATAGACTCTTTCTGTTTCCCTGCACACATCAAAACCAAATTAAGTTGATTTTGGTACTCAAGTTTCCTTGGGTCCTGCCTTGTTAGCTTTCTTTTTACTTTTCTTGGACTTACCACCACTAGACTCGGGTAATTCAAGATCAACCTTTATCTTGGGGGTAGGTCTTTGAAACCCATGATTAGTTTGAGATTCACCAGGCACATTGTTATTAAAAATGATATGGCATAGGTTGTTCAAACATGTTATTCCAGACAAGCATGCTATATGGCATTTGTGGCATATTAAATGTAGCATAATAAGAATTTTGTGCAAATGGCATATTAGCAAAATATGCAAGTAAATTCTGTGTATGCATAACAGTCATGATATACATAAGTGAAATTGGCGTGTTCGGCAAAGAATGAGGTGCAGACATGGGTGCATTCATAACAAACTTGCAGTTAGTAGACAAATGATTAACACTAGCACATTTGACACATATGTTTCTTGATATATACTTATCAGGTCTGTAGTTGTTGTGTTTGTTAATCCCTACTTTCCCATTCCTATTGGTTTTTCTTTTAGTTTTTATTTTAACCTCAATCTTTTCCAACTTCTCATTTAATTGCTTTATTGATAGATGCCCTACGTTCACTTTCCCTGCATCCTTGGTTTTGCTTGATTCTCTTAAGACAAAATTCTTTATAACTGAACCATATTTCTCATTCAGCTTTGCTATCTTTCCTTTTCTAATGGTCTTTATTTCTTTCAACGGATGGGCTTCATCTTTCAACGGATAAGCTTCATCGTCCGTTGATTCAACATCCATTGAAATACCATCAACTAACTCTTGATTCAGTTTCTTCTTGTCTTTTTTCCAGGCTTCTTCACAGAATGATTCAATACCTTGAACTTTGTCAATCTGTGCACTAACATCCCTAGAAGATTTTTGGGCTTTAATGACTTCTTGCTCTCGTTTAAGTTGCTTTCTCAGAATTTTCTCTTCTTCAAAGACTCTGTTAACTCAGCTTAGCTATCTTACACTGAATTTTCAGTTTCTCAAACTCAATGAATTGAGTTTCTCATGCAGTATTTCTGTCACTTAAAAACATATTATTCTTTTTAATTCTAGTGTTCTCTTTTATGAGTGATTTAAGTATAACACGAAAATGATACAATTCAGTAGACATATCATTAATAGCATTATTGCATTCATCTTCGGAAAGTTGTGCAAGATTAGTAGTGATTACCTGATTTCTAGATTAGCTAACCTCTATTTCATCTGACTTGTCCATGAGGGGAAGGTTGACATAGTTCATGTCTTCATCTGCATCATCTCCATCAGCTGCCCGGTCATTTTCTTGAATTATGAAAGCCTTTTTTCTATTTGAGCAACTCAAAATATTTCTTTTTGTAGTTAACAGGATCAAATCTTTTCTTTTCAGAATTTGGCTTTCTGCACTCATTTGCAAAATGACCACTCAGCCCACACTTGAAACATTTGAATTTGGTTTTGTCAACCATGTTTCTGTTGGACTTTGCAGCTCCAAAAATCTTCTTGAATTTGAGCTTTGCAAATCTTCTAAACAGAAAGGCTAGACGCTCATCAACTTCATCCATGTCATCTTGGCTTGGACAGTCTTCATCTTTAACCATCAACCATTTTCCCTTGCTCATCTCAGATCTCCATTCACAAGCATTCATGCTTCATGCAGTTTTAATAGCTTCAACCTTCATTTCCATAATTCTCTCATGCTCAGCTACCAATGCCACATATCTACCTTTCTTTCTTCCTTTCTCTATCAGCTCATCTCTTTCCATTTCAAGCTCATAGGTCTTCAATATTCCATACAGTCTCTCAAGAGTAAAATCCTTGTACTCTTGTGAATTCCTGAGAAAGACTGTCATTGGCTTCCATTCCTTTGGTAAAGATCTTATGAATTTTAGGTTGGAATATTTGATTTGGTAGACTCTTCCATACCACTCTAGTCCATTTAACAACTTTTAAAATCTACTAAAAGTATCATTAAAGGACTCACCATCTTCAAACTGGAAGTGTTCATGTTGTTGTATGAGAAGTTACATCTTTTTTCCATGACTTGCTCAGTTCCCTCACATAGCACTTGAACTTGATCCCAAATTTCCTTAGCAATTTTGTAGTTTATGACATTGTCAAACTTGTCTTGATCAAGACCATTGAACAATATGTTCATGGCCTTTTTATCTTTATAAACTACTTCAATATCTTCATCAGTCCATTCTGATTTAGGCTTTGTAACTGTTTGTTCATTTCAAGTTGCTTCATCAGCTTTTGTTGCAGCCCTTCGAGGAACATGAGGTCCATTCTCTATGCATTTGACATAGCTTTCATCTTGAGAGAGTAGATGAAGGTGCATCTTCACTATCCAGTGATGATAATTGTCTTTTTCCAGAAGTGGGATCTTCACTCCAACATCCTTTTTGCTCATGTTGTTTGACTGCTTTGATATTTAAACTCTTTGTGTGTTAAGAGCTTGCTCTGATACCAATTATTATTCCCTCACAATACAATAACAGAATTACAAAAGGGGGGTTGAATGAAATTCTAGTTTCTTTTTGCTTTTCTGAAATATTCTTTCTTAAATATACAACCGTGTTTTGAATATGCAAAAGTGAAAATAAGACTTGAAAAGTATTCGACTTGCACAAAGTAAATAAACACAAGTTTAAAAACTTTCTGGTGGATTTGTATTTCCACCAGAGATGTATATATTAAAGAAATCTATGTGATGCAAGAATGCACACAACTGCTTACAAGTAAACTTTACAACTTGGAACTTGCGAGAATTTCTAGAGATACAGCTTGCTTTCTACTTGTTGTTCTAGTTGGTTAAGTTCTAAGTTACTTGCTACACTTGGTTTATATATTCACCAATATACATGTGCAATAAGACAAGAATAATATTCCTATCAGCTAGGTCCATTCACATGTTTCTTCATTTCTTTGTCCAATGCAATCCAATTTAGATACAACATCTTTGAACCAGCTTTTCTTGCATGAAAATGGAAATACTTCATTTTCTTCTAACACTTGCAATCAGGCTGCCACGTTCTTTTTGTGTACTATCAACCCATGTGACTCTGTTAGCTTCTGTCAAGTAACTTTCAACTGCTATCTTGTTGGTTATCCTTTGAAGCTTCTTAGATGTTATCCGTTGACACTATAATGGTGTCATCGGTTGAAGCTTTCTTGATAATATCCGTTGACAACTTTATCTATTACCCATTGAAGGCTTGACTCATCTGTTGAAGGCATATTGAGTTATCTGTTAAAACTTGTAGAGTCATCCATTGAAGCTTTGTAGATTAGCAGTGGAAGTTGTTTCCAAAGTATTTGATACTCTTTCATTTATACAAAATTACAAGGCACCTTATATTTACACTTAGCCCACCTATTTTACATATCTTTCTAGTAGTCAACATGACTTAGAAAATACAATAACTATTAAATCCCCCAGCTATTCTAGTGTACAGAATATGCTACATACTTATTCATATAAGCTACTCCTTCAACGGATAGATAATTGTGGTTATCCGTTGAAGGATACAAAAGACACTAAATAAATCTACTTAAGGTGTTTTGGTGAGTTATCTTCAAGACTAGAACATATTCCTAACAAACACTATTACAATGAAAACATGGATTCCATGGTTTATATCTAACTGTTCTGTTCCTTAAGTCTAATTTAGGAAGAACATTGTTTATCTCTTTATTCTTCCTGCAAGCAAGAACAAGATGATTAACACTACCATAATTCAAACAAGCCTTTCTAGGTGCATTATGAATGGGTTTGTATTTGTTTTCCTTACTAACACCTAATTTTCCATTTCTGTTCTTTCTAGGTTGTTTTTCCTTATTTTTCATTTGAACGTCCTTCAGCTTTTGTTTAAGCTGTTTCTGAGTTATTAAACCAACATTTAATGACTTGGTGTGAAATTGTTCACACTTATCTATTTTTAAGCTTGACTTAGGTGTTGAGGTTGAACCTATTTCATTTACTAACTTTACACCATCAGCACTTCAATTAAACTTAAGAGGATTTAACTGAGACATGTTCAGTTTTACCTTTTTATCAGCATCTATTGATTTGACATTCTCAGTTCCCTTTTCATTAAATTCATCAGAATTAGATTTATTAGCATTACCTAATCCTGATCCCCAACAGCCACTTTCTATTAAACCCTGAGTTATTTTCCTGAATTAGTCCAAAGCTTGATAACTTCTCTTTTTAGCTAATTCTTTTTCAAGATAAGCATGCTTTTCTAATAATTTATCTTTAATATACAAAACATCATCTCTTTCTTTTTTAGTTTCTATCATGAAAACCAACTCAGCGTCTAGGTGATCATTTCTTTTCTTTAGGTCAGAGTTTTCAATTCTAATCCTAGATCATCAGTATCAAAAGTAAGAATAGTTTGAGGTACCTTCATCTCATTAGTCTCAAGTTCACTATCAGCATTTTCCATGAGAGCATTGATGACATCGACATCGAATTCTGATGTATCATCCCAATTCTTCTTCTTTATGATCAAGACTTGTTTGTTTTCAGCTTTTGGCTTATTGCAATCAGCTGCAAAGTGTCCAATTCCATCATAATTGTAACACTTTATCTTTGACTTGTCTATTTTCCCAGACCTTGACTCTTTCTCATCAAAGTTTCTCCTGTAGTTCCTTCTATCAGAGTTTGAGTACCTAGAGCCTTTCCAGGAAAACCTTTTTCCATTCTTGAAGTCTTTGCAGTCCATCTTCCTAAAGCTTTTAACTAAGATAGCAGCTATATGTAGAAGCTTTTCATCAGTTTCATGATCACTTTCAATGTTTGAGTCATCATCAGTATTTGATGACTCAGTATCAGCCTTTATAATAATAGCCTTTTCTTTAAAGTGGCTTTTTCATCCAGCTTTCTCTTCAACCCTGAGTGCAACCTGTCTTGTCTTAGGCCCTTTCCTCTTGCTTTTCTGCTCCATCTCCAGTTCATGAGTCTTCAACATACCATATATCTCATCCAAAGATGTCTCATTAAGATCATAGTTATTCCTTATTTATGTGACTTTCAAGTTCCACTTTCAGGGAGTGCAAAAAGAAATTTCAAGTTAGAATCTTCTGAATCATACTCTTTGTCAACCACTGAGAAATCATTCAACAACTACTGAAATATGTCATAGATTTCAGTCAAGGACTCATCAGCTTTTGAGTCAAAGTGTTCATACTCCCGAGTGAGTATTGTCCTCCTATTCTTCTTGATGGTAGTAGTGCATTGACATTTAACCTCCAAAGTGTCCCAAATTTCCTTGGTAGTTTTTCATCTAATCACCCTATTAGACATGTCACTATCAAGACTGCTATGCAAAATATGTTTAACTCTTGCATCTTTCATAATTGATGAAAGATCCTCTGGAGTATAATCCTTCTTGTCCTTGTCAACCATCTTTTCAGCTTGATCAGGGATAACAAAAGCTAGTTTCATGGGCCTGTGAGGACCATCATAAATCCTATTCATATATTCAAGATCTGTTGCTTCCAGACACATGGTCATCTTGACTTTCCAGATTGGATATTCATGAATCTTCAAGATTGGAACCTTGATAGCCTCATCTCTACTCATGTTTTGGTTGATATGGTTTATAGCTAGTAGTGGTAGGGGATTTTGTTGAGTTTCTTTATCTGCCATTAATGATTATTTTTTGGATTTTAAATTGTTTGTGTATCAACATCAAGTTCTGATCCCGATTGTTAGGCCTTAAATCAACTGTAAAGGGGGTGATGAATAAATTTAAATTATCAAATCGAATAAAAAAAGTCAAAATAATGAACATTTTTTATATTAATGAAAAAAAACTTATTACAATACTCTCTCAAAGGATGAACAAATATCCTTGAGAGCTGCTAGGTTATGTGTATGATAAAACAATGCATGACAGATAAAGTGTTAACCTAATTCGTGCTTATATACTGTACAGTTACACAATTAATCGGTTGATATGATATACATAAATAAGGAATCCTAATGCATATTCAACTATTGATTGCTACAGTAAGTATAGTCCTACACTGACATATCTCTGAAAATATATTCTCCTGTGATATCTCCTAATTTCCAGCTTGACAAATACTTATATGAACAAATACTGACAACAAGTACTGATCAGCATATACTGACGATAAATGCTGATGACGTCATCCTTGTCAAACTCTGATATCATGTGGTGATGGCAAACTCTGATAGTTAAATACTAATATCATCAATTTCTTCTAACATTATATCACAAAGTTAAAATGCTTTGTAGACAATACATGACACAGTCTTCTAGGTCCAACAAGGTAGCTTCTTCATTCTTTTCCGTAAGGCTTGACAAATGAGCCTAGATTTTATCTTGATATATTACTTTAAATATCACTCCAAATTATCATGCATGTAAATTGTTTCTTCTTCAGAATCCAAGATCACATGTAAAGTTTGTGTTCGCTTCCATTTTCTTTATTGAGATTCCCATCAGCCCATGTGTTGTGTCAAACTCAGGACTTGACCAATGTCAAGTCACTATCACCAGCTATGTGAGTTTCCTTAGTCATCGACAGTCACTAGATTAGCCGTTGGCGGTGTGATGTAGTTAGCCGTTGATGATGTAGCTTTAATTTGCAGTTGGTAGCTCATTTTTATTTAATCAAAATTACATGACATTGAGTATTTACAATTAGCCACTATATTCTAGATTATCCATTGAGTTAACATGATTTCTGAATGAATAACAACATTTTATCTATAATAAAGAATCTGACATAAAAGTGTTACAAAAATCCCATCAGTTGATGGGCAACTCCGTCAATGGCTATCCTTTACGATGGCTAGCCGTTGAAGGCTACCATTTGACTGAACATAATTATGCAATATAATTTACTTATCATCAGGATTTAGGTTTTATTCCTAATAATCTCCCCCACTTTATGACTGATAGAATAAGAGCATCTCCAACCATATGGAACCCTTAGCTAAAAATCATTAATACATACTATAAATAAAAAAATATAGAGATTATGTAAAAAAAATCCATCTCCAGTGGTACATTCTCTTGTTTATAAATATAGTCAACATCTTGATGTTGGCAATATTTGTTGAACCACTACAGACCTGTAAGAAATCTGTAAAAAAAATATAATAATTTATTACCATATTGAAGTAATATATATATTATATTTATAACAACATAAAATTTTAATAACATACTATTTTTAAAATATAGCTAACGAGTATAGCAAACACTATCGAAGTATAATGTCTTACAGGTTCAACAAATTTTACATATTGTCCTACAGTTCCAATTTAGCCAATCAATTATAGCCAACATCATTGGAGATGCTCTAATAGCCATAAATTAAAGCCTTAATGATGACAAAACATATTCTGACTTATGAACATTAAGAATGTATAAATATATAATGTTAAGCTGCTAATAAGTGGAGTGTACAAGGAAATAGTTTTGAGGAAATGATGTTACTCCGAAAGTAGCTCATCCAGACTGAGTAGATGAGAAATTAGTTCCTTCAGATTTCCTTACATTTTGATATTTCAATCTGCCTTTTTAAGAATTACAAAAAAAGATCCTCCATCCTTCACCTTAACATTCAGTTTTTTCAAGAGAAATCCTGGATCTTAATTGATTCTATGAATATTAGGCTTTTGGCAGTGGAAATGAAATTTCCAGCTCTTGTTAAGCCTAGAACTGCCTTCATGTCAAGAGTATATATCCTTCTTTCAAGATGTGTTGTAGAAGTCAAATGTTGTTGATCCTTTCTTATGGTCAAACACTGGCCTTTCTGACAATTTTTGAGGGGGGCTGCAATCTGTTAACTTCATGAATCTTGTCAGGATGAAGATTACTATGAGAGTACTCATCTATGTCTGTTGGATACATGATTGAGTCATTATTTTCAGCCTTCTTCACTATTTAAGAATGTTATCCTTGAAGAATGATTAGTTTGATCCTTTCTCATTCTTGATAGCCTTCAAATCCTTTTTAAAGAAGAGAATTGTAATATAGTTTTCTTAGGATTGATAGTTTCTTCTTTAGACAAAATTGGATCCTCATTAAACTCAGTAGTTACTGCATTTGATTCATTTAAAATTGAATAAAGCAGAAGTAACAACTAAATTTTCTTTCTTCCTTGCACCTGTTTCTTTCCTATTTCCATTGGGCTTCTTGACTGCATATTAGATTTCAGTTGTAGCTCTAACTCCGTGGCTAGCTTCATCTGAGTTGTTAGACACAGATTTATCAACAACTCAATGTGTTTGCAACTCTTCAACTTTAGCTAGATCACAGCCTCCAAGTTTACTTCTTCATTCTTTCCCGTGAGACTTGACAAATGAGGCTAGATTTTGTCTTGATATATTGCTTTGAATATCCCTCCAATTTGTCATGCATGGAAATATAATATTTCTTCTTCTTCAGAATCGAAGATCACATGCAAAATTTGTCTCGACTTCCTTTTTCTTTACTGAGATTCCCATCAGCTCATATTTTTAATAATAATATACTGATAGTAATATATTAATTAAATATTGTTTTTGTTACTTATTTTTATATTTTATTATTACTATTAATAATATAAAATAAATAATATAAAACTAATAAAAAAATGTGAGAAAATTGTACCGCACGAGCTAGGATTAAATTAGGAATAAAAAACAGCAGAGAAAGATTAAGAGTTTATTACATGTCATCCCATGCCCTGCATTCAACACTTTCCCAGCTCAAGAATATTTGTAGAATAAGTACGTATTTGTAAGCATATAGGTGATGTTTGTTGAATAAATTAAGGGCAGCTGAGATGGAGTGAAATGAGGAAAAGAAAAAGAGAGGAGCAGCTTGATGGTTGGGCCGAAAGCAGCCCATATATTAGCCCAAATGAGATGATAAAAGTATGGGATAGTATAGATATTACTCCCTCCGTCCCTCCCAAATGTTTACATTTGGGTGGGGCGCGGAGTTTAAAAAAAATGATAAAGTAATGGAGAAAAGTTGAAAAAATAAGTAAAGTAGTGGGACCGATTAATATTATATGTATAAAGTGGTTATAGTGGAGGAAAGTAGTGGATGTAGTTAATTTAAAAATTATAAAAAATTTACTATTTTTGGAAAGTTTTGAAATGTAAACAATTGGATGGGACATCCAAAAAGGAAAGTGTAAACAAATGGGAGGGACAGAGGGAGTATTAAGTAGGAGTATAATTTAGAACCCTAAACCCAAACGGCGGGCGGGGTTGTTTGTTGAGTTGATAGACGCTTCTTGGGGGGGATGGCAATGCTCAATAAGGCAAAGGTAAACAACTACAACTACAACTACTTTGTTCATCATCTCCACTCACACCTACCCCTCTCCTTCTCTACACAACAACTCCAAAACGACAATTTCGAAATAACCAAACCCATTCTCCAACTCACCCCATCCAAAACCCTATTTTCAGATCAACTTCACTCCATTATCAAAAATCACCACCTCAATAACCCCATTCCTAACCCTAATTTTACCTCTAATCTCATTATCCCCACTCTCTCTTTCCATTTCTCCCAGATCAACACTACTTTCTCTTCCAACCTTATCCGCCACGTCATTCACAAATGCGGTGCCACCCGCCACGGCATTCCTTTCACTCAAACTCTCTCTCTTTTTAACTGGGCTCTTCATTTTGTTAATTCCCCCCTTGTTTTTAATGAAATGATTGACCTTTGCGGAAAACTACGTCATTTTGATGTGGCTTGGTATTTGATTCAGACTATGAAGTCCAGAAATGTTGAGGTGTCCAATTTTACGTTTTCCGTTTTGATTAGGAGGTATGTCAGAGCTGGGTTGGCTACTGAGGCTATTCATGCTTTTAATAGAATGGAGGACTTTGGTTGTGTTGCTGATAAGATTGCGTTTTCCAATGTTATTTCTATTCTTTGTAAGAAGAGAAGGGCCGTGGAGGGTCAGTCTTTTTTTGATGGTTTCAAGGATAAGTTTGAGGCCGATGTGATTGTGTATACTAGTTTGGTTAATGGTTGGTGTAGGGCTGGGGATATTTCCCAAGCGGAGAGGATTTTTAGGGAGATGAAGGAGATTGGGATTCAGCCAAATGTGTATACATATACTATTGTTATTGATGCGTTGTGTCGGTGTGGGCAAATTACTCGAGCTCATGATGTGTTTGCCGAGATGATTGATGCTGGATGCAACCCAAATGCTATTACTTTTAATAATTTGATGCGAGTACATGTGAAGGCTGGACGGACGGAGAGGGTTTTGCAGGTGTATAATCAAATGAGGAAGCTTAATTGTGCTGCCGATACTATTACATATAATTTTCTTATAGAGACTCATTGTAGGGATGAGAATTGTGATGAAGCTATTAAAGTTATTAATACAATGGTTAGGAAAGGGTGCGAGCCAAATGCTTCTACATTTAACCCAATATTTAGGTGTATTTTGAAGGCGGGGGATGTTAATTCTGCTCACAGGTTGTTTGCGAGGATGAAAGAGATTAAGTGTAAGGCTAATACTGTGACTTACAATATATTGATGCGGATGTTTGCTGATTCAAAGTCCGCCGACATGATTATCAAGCTTAAACGAGAGATGGACGAGGGTGAGATTGAGCCTAATGTAAATACTTACGGGATTCTGATATCACTATATTGTGGGTTGGGACACTGGAATAATGCTTACAAGCTTTTCTGCGAGATGTTGGAAGAAAAATGCTTGAAGCCTAGTCAGGCAGTGTATGAAATGGTTTTGCAGCAGCTGAGGAAAGCAGGACAGATAAAGAAGCCCGAAGAATTGGTAGAGAAAATGGTTGTTAGAGGTTTTGTTGCCAGGCCTTTATAATTTATTGGCATTGGGGTTCTCTTATTACTGCAAGATTGTAATTTTAAGGTTTGTTTCTCTCGTGGTTGTCTTAATCAGCTTGAGTTTATACTTGAGCAAAATTCTTGGGGCCATTACTGCGTTGCAACAATTGTTTATGAACTATTTGAGCTTCTAGGATTTCAATATTTTGAAATATAAATGTAATTTAAAATTTTAATGTACATATATACCTGATTTGCCTCTTTGTCTCAAAGTTTAATATGAAGATAATGAAATGAATTTCTACTATCTGCTGCCAGGGTAATAATTTGGCAAAACAATGAGCATTGAGCTTGTCTAAAATGTCTATAATCTGCTGTTCAGTAAGCAAGAGTTATCAGATTCTTTCTGGTATCCATGCTGTACATTTTCTTCAAAGTAATTCTGTAGCTTTTTAGTCCAGGATCTTGCTGAATATTAGTTTTTTCAAAGAGTGTGTGTGTGTGTATTATACAAATTTCTGTTTCTTTATCTTATCTATATTCTATTTACAACTTCTATTAGCAATTACAGTTAGTTCAAGCGAGGAATCGAAAGTTTCAATAGAGAAAAAACATAAATAATTACTTGAAACCTCAAATGAACACCTAACGTAAACAATATAATCCGCATACAATACAGAAATCATGCTGCATTGCTAGCTGCCAGGTAGACTTGTAAGAAAATATAAATGCAGAATGCTATGGCCAGAGCAGTCACTTTGCAAACATAGCATAAGCAACTCAAGCATTATAAATTGAACATACCTAGGAAACCATACTGTATCAATAAACACCTCCCTGCCTACAAATCTTTTTCTGAAGTTACTGGTTTATTTAATTTTTGCTCTTCAGTAGTGTCTACTATGTTCATTTTGATTTTTTTCTTTTCATTTTTTCGTGCATAATTCTTTTTACATGGTTTTTTTTTTATAAATCTGAGTGCTTTTAATTATTTTTCAGTAATTTTGGTAGTTAATACAAAAAATAGAACTTAAAAAACTTTTAAAAAAACCTAGTTTTATAATTTCCTACCAAAAATTTATTATTATTTTAATATTATATTAATCAGAACCCCCTAACAAAATTTTCTGCGCCCCTGTCTGCAATCATGCTTGTTTAGCAAAACAAAGGTTCACAGTCGTTTACAAGTGAAAAGAAACTGAAGCAAGTGAAATGACAAAAAATAACTTTAGACAGCAGTCATAAATATCAAGTTTTTGTCTGACAATATCATACAGTTCAAGTCATCAATGGCCTTGCATATCAAGCATTTCATCCAAGCACTGTAATCTCTCCAGTCCACTAATAAAGAAACGCATCCTCAGATTGTCATTGCAATTTCGTTGACTCTCAAACTCTTGTCTAATTATATTTCTCAATTCAGCTGAATGAACAAATGAAAATAAAAGAACACTATGAGACATGCTGCATCATCGTATAACAATGTACACTACAGTAATATTTTTAGGTACTTCAATAATACGTCTACCTGACAACATTAATTGTTCTAAAATTATAATTCTAAAAATTGTTACCATTATAATTCTCAAACAATATCAAAATTGTTTCTAATTTATGAATTTCACTCGATGACTTTTGTGCCTTTAGTAGAAAGTGCCATGTAAGATGGTGTTTTTTTTATTCTATTTGGTGGTTATTAATGTAGTTAAAGACAAATTTGTGTCACATTATACGGCTCTTGTTCATATTTTTTAAATTTATTATTTTGGTTTTGATTAATTAATTTATTGTCTAAGTGCTTTGATTTTTATGTTTAAATCATGTTTAGTACTGATCCATTTAAATTACTGAATAAAGTGGACTCATTAGAATATTTTAAATTTGATTATTTTAACCTTATAATGAGGAAATGGAATATCTATATCATTAATAATTAATTAGATATCTCATTTGGTTATATTTAAATTTTATTTATAATATTATTTTAAGAAATGATTATCAATATTTTTTTATTATTTATCCATTTTCTTTGTTTTATTTTTCAGGGTGATTGCAGTTGTTCTATTTTCAAATATTAAAGTATTACTTTTTACGGTCAAATTGACTCATTTTTTACCGTAAATAAAAACTATTTCTTTCATTATTTTAAAAAATTAAAAAATATATTTGATAGGGAATAAAAATAATCATAATTGCATAGTTAATAACGCATTAATTAGACCTGATTTGATCCAAGGGAAAAACACAATTAATGAGGCCAAACCTCTTATTATTTATTAATTCCGTAATTAATAAAGGGGCTAATTAAACAGTCCAATAAATGTGTTCAAATAAGTAACAACTTCTACGAGAAGTAGCCTCAAGGGAACCTAAATTTATCTGAAAACTTATTCATGTTTTCTAGAGTTTCAAAGTCTAATCAGAGGTGGAGACTTGCCCACCAAGTCACTCAATTCTACCATAATTCCTAGACTCTCAACGTCTAAATAAAGGATCTTGCCCTTCAAATTCAGAAAAATGTTTTGGAGCAAAGCACAAAGCAACACAACGCCCAAGAAGGCTCTATAAACAACGAGGCCATCACCTAGAGCGATGTTTTAGACTTAATCCTTGAAAAAGGACGAATAAGTCACTAGTTCTTGGTGAGCCCTTGACGTCATAACTCTGAGGGCAACAACAAGAACTACGTTTTGCCTTATACACTATGGTACGTAGGCATCTTATAAAAGTAGATTCAAGCCACGAAACACAAGCGCACCATTAAAGGTTAAAACTTATCAAACCCTAATATTAAATACGCGCAATAAATAAATCTATATTTGTTAGTCCCTAGCGATACAACAAGAATTACAGAAGGGGGGTTGATTGTAATTCTAGGAACTTTTTAAGATTTATAAAAATGTTCTAACTCAATATATGTATAAGTGTTTTGATTTGCAGAGTGCGGAATAAGGAATTAAGTAAATCAAACACAAAGTAATAAAAACACAAGTCTTTAAAACTTTCTGGTGGATTTGAAAGTATCAACAAGAGATATAAATATATATATCGATTTGAGACCTCTGTGAAGCTCAAATTGGCTCACAGCTCCTTTTACAAGTGAACAAACAAATTACAGAGAAATTCTTAACAGTTACAACTTTTTCTGTTTCTCTTCTAAAAGTGTTTGCTTAGTTATTTGTTCTACTAGATACACTTGGTTTATATATCACCATGTTTACATGGTAATAAAACAGGATAATAAAACAAAACCTATCAAGTCAAACACCATGCTGCTTCACTACTCTATTCCAGCATCTTTGAAAATCTTCATAACTTGCATGAAAATGGTAATGCTTCTTTGTTCTCGATTTCCTGTTAAACAGGCTGCCACATTCCTTTTACAAACACCCAACGCATGTGACTGTGTTGTCACTATCAACAAATATTTGAATTGATCATCCGTCGGGTACATGCTTGTTATCCGTCGGGTAGCTTTGTTGATCATCCGTCGGGTAGCTTTGTTGATCATCCGTTAGGTAGCTATTTGACACTTGACTCCTTTTCACTTATGCAGGATTATAAGACATCTCATATTTACAATTAATTAACCTATGCTGCATATCTAATAGTAGTCAACATGACTCATATGCTACTACAGAATCTATATAAAGTTGTTTACAGAAATGTGCTACACTACTTATTATTACATAAGCTACTCACTCGATGGATGTCAAATCATCATCCGTCGGGACTATATTGAATCATCCGTCGGGACTATACTTGATCATCCATCGAGTGCTACAATATTCACTAAGTTAAATCTACTAAGATATTTTATTAATCTAATCATCAAGTTTACAACATATTCCCAACAATCTCCCCCAATTTATGTCTACTAGAATTGTAGCAATAAATTAAGAGAAACTTGATGATAACAAAACACCCTAAAAATACAGATTAAAAAAATAGTAGATTAAACTGATAAGTGCTGCAATATTTACTGAAAATTGGACAAGACGAAGTGTACAAAGATTTGCTCACAATTATTATCAAGGTGCTCCTCTAGTCTGAGCAGATAATTTTATTTCCTTGATTGTCTAGATTTCTTCCCAAGCTTTCTGTTGTTCTCTTCTATCTGATTTTGGAGTTGTCTGTGGAATTCAAGTTCATCAGATTCTAAGAGATCTAGCATTCCTTGCATTTCGAGAAGAGTTTCATTGCTAGAGATGCTCAGCTAGTCCTCTAATCTGAAGAATCTCCTTACTCCCTTATCATCCATGAATTCCATCAGCCAATAGGGCCATAGATGCACTCTACTCCCTGTGTAAGGAATTGTTAGAGTTTTTGGGAGTGCATCTTTAGCTCTAACACTCCTCAGTTCTTCAATCTTCTTTAGAACTAGTCTTCTAGAAGTCACATTGAATCCACAGTTTTTCTTGAAGGATGAATAGACTTTTATCAATACAGATTGGCTTTCTTGAAGAATCCTGTGAAGTGGCCATGTGATCTCTTTTCCTCCCTTATACCTGAATACTAGCTTTTCAGGTAGATTTCTGTAAGCTTCAATCCCTCTAATTTCTTCTAGTTCATCCAGGTAGAGGTTTAGGTCAGAGAATTTCTTGATATCACAGATGTACATTATATCTCCCTTGTTGAGTTTGGGTTGAGCTTTGGTTAGGGACTTGGATCTGAGAGTTGAAGGTTTCACTTTCTTGATTGCTCTTATCTTTATTTTCTTTGGCTTCTTGAATAGAGGAAGGTTTAACTCAGGATTTGGTAGACTATCCCAGTCTATTGGCTCATCCTTTGGAATGATAGGTTCACTGTGAAAGTTCTTGAATGGATCTACCTTAAATTTCTCATATACCACAGAGGGCATGGATGTCTGAGTTGTAGTTGTAGACTTTATAGGAAAGTAGTCTTCCATTTCCTCATCACTGAAGTCCAATTTCTTCTTAATTCTTCTGTTGTATCTTGGTTTCTTTATCTGTTGAGGTGTATCTTGCATTTTCTGATCTTTAGATTCAGCAATTTCAGATGGTTGTTCAGGAATCTCTTTTGTGATTTTCACAGCTTGAAGCTTGGCCAAGATAGCAGCTTGCTCCTTCTTTTGTTTGAGCTTTTTAGCATCTAGAGCAGCTTGCTTCTTTTCTTGCTTTAATCTTCCTTTCTATTCCCTTTTTGCTTCAACAAACTGAGGGTGTACATCCACCACACAGATTTCTTTACCATTTTTGAAAACTTTGGCAGTTCTTCTTTTCAATGTTGAATCAGCTGGATCTTTGTAAAATGCTATTGACCTTGACAACAGTTTCTTCTCATCTGGCCTAGGTGTCTCATACACTGCATCCAAAGGATTCTTGTTTGAAAACTTTGAGTAGTTCACTTTTGGATTCATGATCAGATTTTCCTTTGGAGATTTGATGCAGGATGTTTGGCCTCTTTCCAGATAATTCATACTCATTTCATTCACAGAAATATTCTTGACTTGAGAGTGATGAATGACCGTTTTGTCTGGCTTCTGTGTTGGACCAAATTTCTTTTAAATATTTTCATCAATTTTCTTCCAGTTTATTGGACTCAATTACTTCTTCTCAGCTGCTCTCAAGTTGGCTGCTGCTTCATTGATCAGATCAATGCTATCTTTAGTAGGTAGCTTTGTGAAATCAATTGCTAGCACAATTTCTTTACTTACTTGAATATTGAGCACTTTCCGCTCCCCCTCACTCCTTGAACTCTCTTGACTGATTGGGACATTTGAGCTTTCTTTCTCCCCCTTTTTGTTATCAGCAAGTTGAGTAGAGGAAGAAGTCTGTGCAGCCACTAGCTTCTGAAGCAAGTCTGTTTGTTGTGCTTGGTGTAGATGAATTGTTGTAAGAGAGGTTTCCATAACAATCATCCTTTTGGTCAGGGAATCTACCTTGGTGGCAAGATCAGAGTTTTTCCTTAGCTGTCTTTTAATGTCCATCATAGTTGTTTCTGGAAGTCTAGCTTCCAATCTCTCAAAAATGTCCTTCTTGAGTTGATCAACCTCATTTTTGATGGTAGTGACACCTTGACTGTGATGATAGCCTTGGATTTGTTGTAATTGAAGAGAAGCAAGATGTGCTTGTAGAAGTTTCTTGGTGCTAGCATTTATGGAGGATTGAAGAGTAGACTGTGTCTGTTTGATGAGTTGGATGAGGGTGGTCTTGAAATAATGTTCATCACAATGCTTGGAGAATGCCCATGATGGCATGCCTGATCTGGAACTAGGGCCTACTTCTCCCCTATATCCAATGGATCTCCTTCACTATCATTACCCTCATCTCCAAAGAATTATTCTAAACCACCAGTCTCATAATCAATATCACCAGCTGTAGAGGGCATAGCTGTGATTGCATTCTTTGCTCTTTGCATAGACTGTGTGGTGTGCACCAAATTCAGCATCCTTTCTACATTGTCATTGCCCTGTCCAGCTAGAAGTTGATATGCTGGAACAGGATGAGTAAATGTCTCAGCATCCAAGGAGGTGGAATCTATAACAACTTGACTTTGCTGAAATAGTCCCTCCCTGTCTACATTCTGGACATTCATTAACTCACTAGCAATGACCTCCACCCTTATTTCTCCTGTACCTGCATTTCTCTCATTATCTCTCTTTTCTTGCATCAAGGTCTCACCTTGGCTTCCCACCCTGTAGTAACCCCAATTTTTGAAAATATTTGAAACCCTGATGAATAGTAATATTTTGTCGATGATGCTGATTAAGAAAAATTATCAAACCACACTATATAGGAGTACTGTAATGGAAATTCTGAGATCCTATTAGTATTCTATAAAGTAAATGAGTGTATGTAAAGGTCGTCAGAATTCAGATTCGAACACTTTGGTTTTTCCCGAAAATCCACCAGATAACGAAAGGATTAAGTATAAGGTAACATAATTAAAAGGATTTTTATTCAAGGATTATAACAGAGGATCATTAAAGGAATATAAGATATAAATAAAGGTTCAGGGAAGCCCAAGTAATAAGATCCCGGATATGATCCCTCAAACGATCAACAAGATTGAGCGACGAATGAATAATGAAACAAAGGGAAACCAAATAAGAAATTAGAGTGTAAGTATTGAGAGCATCTTTTGTGAAAGGTTAAAAATGAAAAGCAAGAGGACTGAGGCATGAAATTGTAATTAGTAAAAGTGAGTGGGAGCAACTAATATAAGCCACACAATTAATAGCTTGTAGTTGCCTTGGTGGCCAATTAAACACCACATGTTTAGCATAAAGGAAGCTAGATATTTAGAAAATAAAACATCACACCAATTAACCAAGGCAAATCAAAGAAGCATTTCATCACCTCATTTTTCAAAGCTTGCTCTCGGCCAAAACCATAACAGCAACTTCCAACTGACATATCTCCTTCAATACTCACTCAAATAGTATGTTCTATAACTCTTTGGAAAGGTATTGAGATGGTCTACAAGTCTTGTTCACAAGTCTTATCCAAATAAGCATGGTAATATTCTCATTTTTACATTTCTTTCAATCGAACTTTTAGAAACTTCAAAATCTAACCTTCAATACTCACTCAAATAGTATGTTTTCTTGATTGTTTGTGAGATCCAAGATTGTATAAGGATTAATCAAGGGTTTAAGGCTTCCTAGCAAATTTTCCCTCACAAATAAAGGTATAAAACTTCTGTACCTTTAAGTACTAAGTTTGTTTGCTTGAATTTTTGGATGGTTTGGATGGATGAGTAGTTGTTTGAATGATTAAGCTTGAATTGAACTTTGATTGTTAAGTAGATTAGTTGATTATGGAGATGGTATAATATTGAATTGGATTGAGGATCTTGAGCTTGTTTTGGCTAAGATCAGTAGCCTAGGTTGGAATCTTAAAGTTGTGGATGGATTGTAGTTGGAAGGGATTGACTTGGAGTGGTAAAAATATTGGAAATCGCTAAGTTCTAGCCGTCATAATGCCCGAATTTCCTTAACTGTTTATGTGATTAAATTTAGGACCCGTGAACTCACTGTAGAATATGACCTTTTCCATTTTTAGATAGTTCATGTTACAAGCTTCGTTTTGATATGTCGTTCGCCTAAATCCGAGTTACGAGCGATGAGAAACGACCGTTTTAAGTAACGGTGTTTCGCGAGCGAACATCGAAACCTCGAGTGACTTTGAGACCATAATTGAGACCCTTAAATGATTAATCAAAACACGGAAGAATTATGTAAGGTGGATTAGGCAGTTGGTAAAGTACTCGCGAAAGAGTTGCCTTAAAATTCGTAACGATTAATTTATTAAAATTGGTGGACCCAAGGGTACACAAGTGATTAACGCAAATCGTTAAGCATATAAGCGACCGAAAGTGACCGTTAGGGTATGAGTGAGTTTTGACTAGTTTCTTAAGCGATCGTGGTCTAATTCCGGATTATGCTGTTGTTCATAGGTTACCGGACCCACTCTAAGCTTAAGTCTACCCCGGAACACTCAGGCAAGTTTTCTACCCGTTATACTGTTGTTGTGATGTAAATATATTGATGCATTATCTTGAGATAAGTGCATGGTTGTTATTAGAAAATCTTGCGATATATTGGAGCATGTTGATATGGTATATATATGCATGTTGTGAAATCTTGATATTTTATTTTCAATTCAAATGCTTATAAACTGCATAATACATATGCTAGAGATAAGCAGTAGTTGCGTATACCCTTAGTATAGGGGACCCGAAGGTGAATATTTTTCTAAACCGGGAATCGATGTTCCCGAGTATAATATATATATATTTATATATATATATATAGTTTTCTATAACTATTAATCTAATAAGGTATATTCGATAGTTTTGAATAATAATCAAACTTATTTTCGATTATTCAAATAAAGATCGTACTTTCGTATAAGCACATCTTTGGTTATTTATTATTCATTTCAAGTATGAGTTTCAACACTTCTACTTCAATTATTTTATAGAGATTATCCTTTATGGGAATATTACTTAAATAATAATATTCAGATATTTTCTAATATATCGGGATTGATTTATTTATTTTATTAAATCAGCATTACTCCAAACATTCTTAAAAAAGTTTTCAAGTCTTCAAAATGATTTTAAAAGTTAGAGCGGATCCCAAAACTCGTTTTTGAAATTATGATCTTCCTTTCGAAGGGGATTTAAATTCTCGCTTAAAAATCTGAGGGATCCGGCTCTGTGGTGTATTTTATATTCGCAACGAGGTTGCTGTTTTGAGAAAACATTTTGATTACTTGCCCAACATTCGGGAAGTAATTCTATCTATTTGAGTCGGCATAAGCAACATGGGCTCATTGGGCGTTCTTGAAAGTGTAAGTGGCTCAGTGGGAGTCCATCAATGCATAAGTGGCTGAGTGGAAGTCCAACATCAGGTCCTTATGCGGCCAGGGTGACGACCAGTGGGGGATTCATCCATCTACTAGTAGAAAAGGTGACTTATTTGTTATCTTTGTCTGATCAGCAAGATATCAGGTTTATGCCAAAGTTTCTTCTTTCCAAAATTCTTGGAAATGACAACTATGCTTATACTTCCATAGCAAAAGAGTGTATGAAATGTATATATATATATAGGTGTATATATATATCGGGACTAATGAAGTATCTCGTAACTTCATTCTTTCAAATGATATTTCAAAGATTGAATTTATTCAAGTCTTATCTTGTAGTCTCATCTATGTGATGAACTTTTGAAACTGATTATACCTTGAACGGTGGTAGTTCAAGTAGTATTCGGAAAAGATATAAGTATAATGGAGTATCTCGTAACTTCATCTTTTCAACTTATATCTGGTTAATGATTATCTTATGCATGACAAAGATTTTCAGAAAAACGTTGAGACAAGGTTAGATATATGAGATCACCTTTCATAAGTATATATATACATATATATTGAATATTTTATGACATGGTCGCATTACGATATCAAACTTGGTTCATTTCTTCTTGACCGAGACTTTCATGAGTACTATGAAAATGCTCATATATTGTAAATTATTATACATATTATTTCGGTGGGCTTGTTGCTCACCCTTGCTTTCTTCTTTCATCACACAACAACAAATAGACAAGATGAACAGGACCAAGCTCCCAATTCGTGAGCGGATAGGAAACGTTCCGCAGTTTCCTATAGATGTTGATGCCATTGTAGCTGAGGTAGGAACTACCGATAGGCTAGGCTTTCAACTTTTGATGTACCAAACTTATGTATATTTATGAATTATAATAATGGCAAAGAATATGTAAATTTATTCAGAAACCCTTTTAATGTGTAATGGCTTATAATTGTGGAATAAAATGACTTGTGTTATTTTTGGATATTCATCTTCGAGACTATAACTTGTGGTGTGTGTATATTGTGGGGTCAAAGTACGCAGTAGTTGGTTGATTATTAAGATTAAGTATTACTAAGGGAAATGGAACTTATGACAACCCGGATCCCCAACCCCGGATTTGGGGGTGTTACAGAAATGGTATCAGAGCTAAGCGTTATAAACCTTAGAGATGATGTGACGTTAAAATAATAAGTTCACTAAGATAATAAGAACTCTTGCCAAGTTCATAGTCGGACTACCTAACGTAGTACTGACAGTTAAAACCCTTATGGGAACCCTTATAAATATCGTGATAGAAGCGTAGTTTATTATCGTATATGGTAGCGGGACTCCGAACCCTGAGGTTGAGGAGCAACAATGTGATGATGTTTTATTACTTATTGGAGATCAGATTGTGGATCCGATAGAGCGTCCTAACGTGGGACCGGATGATGTTCATATTGAGGATGTAGTGGTTGAGGATGTTGTCCTAGAAGGGATTGTTGCTGAGGAGGATCCCATGGAGGATCCTGACAAGAATAAATAAAGGACCACTAAGGAATTGATGACCATGGTTAGGGCGACTACCAAAGGTAAAAATTGGTCGGTCACTACCGGAGGTTCATTCAAATTTGTAAAGATAGTAGCCCCTTTAACGCGGCTTACTCATAAGACTGAGAAGTTCAAACGGACAAAGAAATGCGAGAACATCTTTTAAGAACTGAAGCAAAGATTGGTGACGGCCCCTATGTTGGTGTTGCCGAATGGAAAATGATATTTTGTGATGTGTAGTGATGCTTCGTATAAGGAATTAGGGTGCTTCTTATACAGCACATCAAGGTAATCGCGTACGCGTCAAGCCAGTTAAGGGAATATAAAATTTGATATCCCCACCCATGAGCTTGGTTTCGTGGCAATAGTTTTGCCCTAAAGATTGGAGGCACTACTTGTATGGAGAGAAGTGCGAGATTTACACAAGCCATAAGTGCTCTAGTGCATTTTCACACAGAAAGAGCTCATCATGCGCCATAGGAGGTGGTTAGAGCTAATCAAGGATTACGATTATGAGATTCTTTATCATCCAGGGAAAGCCAAAATGGTGGCTAATGCCCTTAGTATAAAGGAGAGACTCAAGATGAAAATGTCTTTGGGAGAGTTGATAAGAGATTTTGAGAAAATTGAAATAGGAGTGAACGCAACCGGAGCCGGTACCGAAAAGCTGTTTGAGATCACAATGCATCCTGAATTATTAGAAAAGATCAGACCGTGCTAGGAAAAAGTCATGACTGAAGGTAGAGAGTCAATGACTGGAGAAGAGATTAATACCGAGAAAGATGATAAGGGAATAATGAGGTGTTCCTACAGAATTTGGGTTCCAAATGTTCAAGAGCTTAAAGATGAGATCTTAGATGAAAGCCCTAGTTTGAGGAATAAGATTTAGAGCAAACCCTGAATGTGATAGTCAGGGAGGTCGCCATCAAGATAGAAGGAACCCATAACATAATAAAGTGGAAAATGAGGATTTAAAACATGTAGGATGACCCCGATTATGGGGAGGAGGAGGGAACGTTCATACTAAGGAAACAGAAGTCGAGTAAGGAAAGGAGACCCGAGACGGTACTCCTATACGGCAATTCATGGACCTGTCTAAACAGAACTTAGACTATTATCCCCAACCATTACCCTGAGGAAACAATGCGGTGGGAAATTCTTTCAGGACCTTTAAGTCGCTAAGCTCTCAGAGTTCCAAGGAACAAGTTGACCCAGTCGAGGCAAGAGCCTGGCTAAAGGAAATAGAGGAATTATTTGAGATTCTAAATGATTGACGAAGCGCAAAAGACTGTTTTTCCACTTACCTTCCTAAGAGAGAGGCCACCCGCTGGTGAAAGGCCAAGGAAGGAACGGAGCCAGAGGTTATAATAAACTGATTAAAGTTCAGTCAATTGTTTTCGGGAAAGTACTTTCCAAGGATAAGGAGATAGTGTAAAAGCTTTAGAGCCAGAACAAAGGCGGACGAGTATGATGAATTATGAATCTAAGTTGTAAAAGTTGTCAAGATTCGTTCTGAGGACACGAATCCCAGAACGACATGATGTTTGAAGTCAATGATTAGTGGGTTCATGAAATGATTGTAAGAGAAAGGAAAATAAAAAGAAACTGAAGTGGAAAGGAATATAAAGGCAATAGAGTTTAAGGAATGATAAGGGAGTTGGGTATGAGGAAACCCTAAAGACTCGTAGCAATAGAAATAGAAAAGTTTGTAATTTTCAGGATGAGGGTGATTCACCATGAGTTAAAATTGACGGTTAAAGGCATTAGAGATACATATATTTTATCCCCTTTAAATTGGGAGGATTCGAGGAAACCTTGAGATAGTTCGAAGGATAAATAATGAGACGCGGATAGACTGAGGAGACATGAAAGTAAGAAATTAGGAAATTGGATGAAGGAAGTGACCTTCAAGAATGTGAAGTGTAAGTAACGTATGTGAATTGATACCCAAAAAGGGGGACACTAGGTATAAAAGATATCCCAGCATTGAGATGACTGTTGAGATAAATAAAAGAGGTAAATGAGTAGTTAGAACTAAAAAGTTCACGTTGAACACGACCAATAACTTCTAGAACATCCCTGTTATCATTACTGAATCAGGCAAGAAAAGCGGATAACCATTGTTATCTTTTGGAGGCCATATTGATTGACCTTATTTTGAATACAGATGTTATTGTGAAATTAGGCATATACTATCGAGGTGGGAATGATTGAAAAAGATACCCTTATCCGGGATATATGACTTGATTTATCCATGTAAGGATGCAAGTACCTTTTTAAAGGTGGAATTAAGGATATAACCTCAATAACTTGAGATGAACCATGGGGGATGCATAAAGGATGGCATTTCACCCTTAATAGGGACATTATGAGTTTGGGTAGTATGGAATGAAGGACTAAGGCAACAACAACCTTTAAAGATCAGTGGAGAAAGTTTTCATAACTATATAGACAATGATTCTGGTATTAGTAAATGGTATCTTGATACGCCCTGTACCTAGGGTGTACCTGATGAAGGATTTAAGGATAACCTTAGAGGTTTTACAAGGAGAAAGGTAGTATTCAAAGTTCTCAAGAATAGAAATTTTGATAAAGGAAATATGACGTAATTATAATAATGCCAGGTGGGGCACGTGTTGAACCATAAGAAAGTATAGATCGACCCAATGAGGGTTGAGATTGGTGAAAAAAAGAAGGACCCAAGATAAGAGACGTCCTAAGTATGATCGAGAGTCAGTCGTGGCAATGTTCACATCTAAAGACTAAGGCAATGACTTATGGAAAAATGGTATTTTTTTTTCTCACCAGGACTTAAGAAAAGCATTTTCACATAAGCAGTGATTGAAATGAGGTAGAAAATTTAGTTGGAGGTGGTTAAAATGACATTGATTATAAGAAAATTTTACTATCAGGAAAGGCCAAAGAGGTGGCCGACACTCTAAGTGTAAGAGAGCAATTATAGGCGCTCGTGCCAGAGGAATACAGTGATGATGGTTAAAGCCGTGAAGGTTGTATTATGGTGTGAAAGATTGACATTCCTTCTGATGATTGTGCGATACTCAACCGTAATAGTAGTTTGGTAAAGATTTAATTCATATAATTTCCGTGAGCGGGCTATCTATCTTAGAAGGTCCTATATAGAGAATAAGCCAGGACCATGTTACGAAAGGACTAAATAAACCTTTGAGCTTCATGTCTCCTAATAAACACATATGATTAAGAATGGTATTAACCTGCTATCGTTGCTTAGATTGAAACTCTTCTGTAATTTTATCTGCTTCATGTCATATATGTACGTCAGAATCTGGAATGTTCTTCATGAATCATGAATGGTGGTTATGTTACCTCCTTAGAAGAATTCGATAAGGTAGGTATGGACTCTGTATGGTTAGATATTAAGACTTCATGAAAAAAAATGAATGACTACAATAGGTCAGCGGTGGACAATAGTAATGAATTAACGATTCCTTGAATAATGAGCCGATTACAACAGTGAGAGTTGTATTGTAATGGATGTTGAGATTGAGTACCACTAATCGGGTCGTGGTGATGTATAAGTCATTATGGATAGACCAACTAAGCGGAACATTTCCCTATGATATATTTATTCCTTCTTATCGATAAAGAGTAGTATTACTATATGAAGAAGGTTGCAGTGTAGCAATGGATTCTAGTAGCGATGATATCTAGAATGAAATCCCAGATTCGATTTTCAATGTCGAGGGAGTTTCAAAGATGATTGTTTATAAGCTCGAGCAAGAGCATGGGTCTATAGAACAATGGACGGAATAGTAAATATTCAGGCACGTGAATTGCGATGCGATAATACTTGATGTTGATATATGTACATATGTTTCATTCTCCTTTGATAAACCTCTATAGTTCAGAGGTAGATTACAAGCCAGATATTTTGTGGCAGTATTTTTTTTATATAATGCTCTTAAATTCATTCTTTTCCCTCCTTTTCATTTCGTGTAAACTGAGAAGAACAACCCTTCCAGAAGGGGGGGTATTGCCGAATGACTATCTATTTGTGTGATATAAGCCTAGTAGGATACCACATGTTGTTTAATTGCTTGTTAATTACTAAAGGCTGGCCACCTTCTGTAATAACTATGTGATATAACAATTGTTCATGATCATAGTGATCTCTCAATAAATTATTTTACTTCTATATGATGGATGAAACTTTCGAAGATAGAAGCAGCTAGAAATGAAGTAGTATCAGTACGGTGGTATTCTGATTCTATCCCGTTCGTGATACTAAGGTCGGCGCAATTATTAAAAGGTTATAAAACTCCAGCGAGTAAAAGTATAGACTAAATAGTATTATGAACGAAAGATAGTAACGCTTACGAACAAGAAAAGAATGAGTATTGAGAAGTGAAAGCTATAGAGCTAGATGATATAATGAGAGTCTGTGTGATAGACTTGAAAGAAATTTGGAATGATCACTTAGCACGGATTGAGTTTTCTTACGACGATAGATGATATGAAAGTGTCGGAATATCGCCTTACGAGTCCCTGTATGAACAAAAAAGAAGTTGCCGATCTCCCTTATATTGGGATGAAGTTGGAGAGCCAAAATGCTCAGGTCCAAAGTAGTCCGAATAACCAAGGACATAGCATATCTAATCAGAGGACAACTGGTAGCAGTCCAAGATTGAATAGAGAAGTATGTCGGTTTGGCCCAAAAGGACAAAGAGTATGAAGTAAGGAACCTAGTATTGTTATAGGTATTCCATTGGAAAGGATTAATGAGGTTCGGAAAGAAAGGAAAGCCAAGTCCACGATTTATTGGACCCTTGAAGATATTAAGACGTATTGGGAAGTTAGCATATGAGCTACCTCTACCCTCGAATTTGTAGCAAGTTCATAACGTGTTCCACGTAACAATATTAACGAAGCATAATCTGAATGTCGGACATATAGGAGAATACGAGCGCATAGACATGCAACCAGACTTGACCTGTATGGAGCAACCGGTAAGGGTTATGGATTGAAAGGAGCAAGTGCTTAGGAACAGGGTTATCAGACCAGTCAGAGTTTTGCGGTAAAACCACAATGTGGGAAAAAAATTGGCTTGAGAGTTAGAAAGCGTAATGCTAGAAAAACATCCCCAACTGTTTTCTATCTGATTCCGGGACGGAATCCTGTTAAGGAGGGGAGACTGTAATAACCCCAATTTTTGAAAATATTTGAAACCCTGATGAATAGTAACATTTTGCTGATGATGCTGATTAAGGAAAATTATCAAACCACACTATATAGGAGTACTGTTATGGAAATTCTGAGATCGTATTAGTATTCCATAAAGTAAACGAGTGTATGTAAAGGTCGTCAGAATTCAGATTCGAACACTTTGGTTTTTCACGAAAATCCACCAGATACCGAAAGGATTAAGTATAAGGTAACATAATTAAAAGTATTTTTATTTAAGGATTATAGCAGAGGATCATTAAAGGAATATAAGATATTAATAAAGGTTCAGGGAAGCCCAAGTACTAAGATCCCGGATATGATCCCTCAAACAATCAACAAGATTGAGCGGCGAATGAATAATGAAACAAAGGGAAACCAAATAAGGAATTAGAGTGTAAGTATTGAGAGCATCTTTTGTGAAATGTTAAAAATGAAAAGCAAGAGGACTAGAGGCATGAAATTGTAATTAGTAAAAGTGAGTGGGAGCAAATAATATAAGCCACACAATTAGTAGCTTGTAGTTGCCTTGGTGGCCAACTAAACACCACATGTTTAGCATAAAGGAAGCTAGATATTTAGCAAATAAAACATCACACCAATTAACCAAGGCAAATCAAAGAAGCATTTAATCACCTCATTTTTCAAAGCTTGCTCTCGGCCAAAACCATAGCAGCAACTTCAAACTGCCATATCTCCTACAATACTCACTCCAATAGTATGTTCTATAGCTCTTTGGAAAGGTATTGAGATGGCCTACAACTCTTATTCACAAGTCTCATTCAAATAAGCAAGGTAAGACCCTCATTGTTACATTTATTTCAATCGAACTTTTAGAAACTTCAAAATCTAACCTTGTGTTTTCTTGATTGTTTTTGAGATCCAAGCTTGTATAAGGATTAATCAAGGGTTTAAGGATTCCTAGCAACTTTCCCCTCACAAATAAAGGTATAAAACTTCTGGACCTTTTGGATGGTTTGGATGGATGAGTAGTTGTTTGAATGATTAAGCTTGAATTGAACTTTGATTGTTAAGTAGATTAGTTGATCATGGAGATGGTATAATATTGAATTGGATTGAGGATCTTGAGCTTGTTTTGGCTAAGATCAGTAGCCTAGGTTTGAATCTTAAAGTTGTGCATGGATTGTAGTTGGAAGGGATTGATTTGGAGTGGTAAAAATATTGGAAATCGCTAAGTTCTAGCCGTCATAATGCCCAAATTTCCTTAACTTTTTCCGTGCTTAACTTTAGTACCCGTGAACTCACTGTAAATTATGATCTTTTCCATGTTTATATAGTTCATGTTACAAGCTTCGTTTTGATATGTCGTTCGCTTAAATCCGAGTTACGAGCGATGAGAAATGAACGTTTTAAGTAACGGCGTTTCACGAGCGAACCCCGAAACCTCGAGTGACTTTGAGACCATAATTGAGACCCTGAAATGATTAATCGAAACATGAAATAATTATGTTGGTCTTAAGCGACCATGGTCTAATTCCGGCTTATGCTGTTGTTCATAGGTTACCGGACCCACTCTAAGTTTAAGTCTACCCCGGAACACTCGGGCAAGTTTTCTACCCGTTATACTGCTGTTGTGATGTAAATATATTGATGCATTATCTTGAGATAAGTGCATGGTTGTTATTAAAAAATCTTGCGATATATTGGAGCATGTTGATATGGTATATATATGCATGTTGTGAAATCTTGATATTTTATTATCAATTCAAATGCTTATAAACTGTATAATACATATGCTAGAGATAAGCAGTAGTTGCCTATAGCCTTAGTATAGGGGACCAGAAGGTGAACATTTTTCTAAACCGGGAGTCGATGTTCCCGAGTATAATATATATATATATATATATATAGTTTTCTATAACTATTAATCGAATAAGGTATATTCGATAGTTTTGACTAATAATTAAACTTATTTTCGATTATTCAAATAAAGATCGTACTTTCGTGTAAGCACATCTTTGGTTTTTTATTATTCATTTCAAGTATGAGTTTTGAAACTCTTACTTCAATTATTTTATAGAGATTATCCTTTATGGGAATATTACTTAAATAATAATATTCAGATATTTTCTAATATATCGGGACTGATTTATTTTATTAAATCAGCATTACTCCAAATATTCTTAAAAATGTTTTCAAGTCTTCAAAATGATTTTAAAAGTTAGAGCGGATCCCAAAACTCGTTTTCGAAATTATGATCTTCCTTTCGAAGGGAATTTAAATACTCGCTTAAAATTATGTGGGATCTGGCTTTGTGGTGTATTTTATATTCGCAACGAGGTTACTGTTTTGAGAAAATATTTTGATTACTTGTCCAACGTTCGGGAAGTAAGTCCATCTATTTGAGTCGGCATAATTAACATGGGCTCAGTGAGCCTCCATGAAAGTGTAAGTGGCTCAGTGGGAGTCCATCAATGCGTAAGTGGTTGAGTGGCAGTCCAGCATCAGGTCTTAATGCGGCAAGGGTGATGACCAGTGGGATATTCATCCACCTACTAGTAGAAAAGGTGACTTAATTGGTATCTTTGCCTAATCAGCAAGATATCAGATTTATGCCAAAGTTTCTTCTTTCCAAAATCCTTGGGAATGATAACTATGCTTATACTTCCATAGAAGAAGAGTGTATGAAATGTATATATATAGTTGTATATATATAGCGGGACTAATGAAGTATCTCGTAACTTCATTCTTTCAAATGATATTTCAAAGATTGAATCTATTCAAGTCTCATCTTGTAGTCTGATCTATGTGATGAACTTTTGAAACTGATTATACATTGAATAATGGTAGTTCAAGTAGTATTCAGAAAAGATATAAGTATATTGGAGTATCTCGTAACTTCATCTTTTCAACTTATATCTGGTTAATGATTATCTTATGCATGCAAAGATTTTCAGAAAAATGTTGAGACAAGGTTAGATATAAGATCACCTTGCAACGACATTTTTATACAGTTATAAATTGGAACTCTGTGTATATTATGCATGGAAAAAGATGTCAAAGATTTTCAAAAGTATATATATATATATACATATATACCGAATATTTTACGACGTGGTCGCGTTACGTTATCAAACTTGGTTCATTTCTTCTTGACCAAGACTTTCATGAGTACTGTGAGAATGCTCATATATTGTAAATTATTATACATATTATTTCGTCGGGCTTGTTGCTCACCCTTGCTATCTTCTTTCATCACACAACAATAGATAGACAAGATGAACATGATCAAGCTCCCAATTCGTGAGCGGATAGGAAACGTTCCGCAGTTTCCTATAGGTGTTGATGCCGTTGTAGCTGAGGTAGGAACTACCAATAGGCTAGGCTTTCAACTTTTGATGGACCAGACTTATGTATATTTATGAATTGTAATAATGGCAAAGAATATGTAAATTTATTCAGAAACCCTTTTGAGGTGTAATGGCTTATAATTGTGGAATAAAAATGGCTTGTGTTATTTTTGGATATTCATCTCTGAGACTATAACTTGTGGTGTGTGTGTATATTGTGGGGTCACAGTATGCAGTAGTTGGTTGATTATTAAGATTAAGTATTATTAAGGGAAATGGAACTCGTGACAACCCGGATCCCCGACCCCGGATTTGGGGGTGTTACACACCCTCACACCCTCACCTTCACCATCTAAGGTGGGATTCCTCTCACTCACTTTTGCCAGTCCTGAAGAAGTGGACTGCATTAAATCACTACTTTCCTCTCCTTTTTCCCGGGAGCAACCCAGACTCTCACTCAGATCACTACATTCCCTCAATCCTAAAAGTGATTATACAATTACTAAGTCATCTGCACTTGTAACTATTTTTGAGTGTTGAAGTTGTGTAGAGACTCCCGACGGATGAGAAATATCCATCAGGGTAATAATTTGACTATCCAACGGATGACTGCTGTTAGGCACATCCGTCGGGATACAATCACTACTACACAGATGAACAATATCCATCGAGTGAGTAGAAATGAATGAGTTTGGAGTGGAGATTATTATAGACTCTGTGCAGATTGATGAAAATCTTGGCACATATGTCTCAATAATCTCAGAAAGAAATGGCAAGTGAGCCAACAAATCATCTAGAAGATGATGCTCACTTGCATGGATTTTTGGCTTCTCCAACGGAGTTAAAGATGGAGAATTTGGTTGAGATGTATGAATCATATCTACATTCAATGAGTGTGTGGGAGAATTTGGTGTTTGAGGTGTTTCATTTTGTACAGATTTTAGCTGTGACTCCACATTTGTTGGAGACACATCAAAATGAATTTGAGATAGTGCAGTGACTGGGTCTTTAGCTCCAGTTTGCACTGTGTGTGTGCCCTGTGCATCCCCAAGGGTTTTAGATTTCTTCTTTCTAGTGTAAGTTTGTGGTGAACTGGTGTCCCTACCTCTTTTGTTCTCTGCTCCTGGTTGGGAACTTGTTTCAATAGTAACATCCTTTTGGGAGGATGAAACTAGAATTGAGTTTTTATCCTTATTAACAACCACAGTTTTTTGGGAAACTGTGGTGTGGCTAGGTTGGGGTACACTCTTTTCACCATCCTTATTCTTAGGGCTTCTTTGATCTTCACCCCGTCCCCCACCTTTCTTACCCATCTTCACACTCCCCTCTTTTTGTTTAGTAGATTTTACAACTGGCATATTTTGAGAGACACCAGAGGGGGCTTTCTTTGATTTTGTTTTTGAAACTTTTGTTTTGGTAGCTTGGGTAGGCATCTGTCTGGTCATTGACACAGATGCCATTGCTACACTAGAAGGCAAAGAAATTTGTGAGGTTGGAAGAGGGGAGACAGTAGAAATTACCTCACTTACCTGAGGTGCCTCAATTACTGGAAAGTAAAAGAGGGGCACCTCTTTGTGGTGATCTGCTCTATTGAGATCTGCAATAGTTCTTCTTTCTTGAACCCAACAATTCATCTTGTTTGTTGGGTTCTTGAGTCACAATATCCTCAATGAGGTGGTTAGCAAGCATCATGAAAAATCTAGCATAATACACACTCTTACCCCTCTTATTGAGATCCCCTAACTTATACCCTAACTCAAACAAGACTAAATCACTGAAATTGAAATACTTATCCGTAACTAGCATGTAAAGCATGTTAAGCATAGAGATGTTAACAGAGTCAAAGTTACTAATTTTACCAGAAAATACTTTAGTTACCACATCACACAGATAACTCCATTCTTTCCTAAGACCCAACCTTCTAATCTCACTTAATTTAGAGGTAGTGAGTGCATAGCCCATGGAATTTAGCATGTTAACTATATCAGTGTCTGTGTGTGGAGTAGTAATAGTATTATCAGGAATCCTAAAGCATGCTTCGACAATATCGCTATTAACACAAAATTGCTTACCTTTAAGAGTGAAAGTGATGGTCTTGTCAGTTGAGTTGTACACTGCAGTTGTCCATATCTCCTCTACAACCTCACAATAGATAGTGGGAGACTCCAACATAGCATAGTTGAGTTTGCAGCTTTTCACAAAATCCATCATTTAGTGGTAATTACCAGACTGTTGAATCTCCTTGTTCACTAGAGCTGTGAAGTTGTTCTTCTCATAGATGAATCCAGTTTGAGACATGATTTTGATGACTGATGTCATTGTTAGAGATTGAAAATTATAGAAAGAGAGAGAGTAATTGCTTTTGAGGAAGAAAGAAGTTAGAGCAGATGAATTGAGAGTGATAAAAGAAACAAATGAAAATGAATTTTGCTTTTATACTCTCTTAAAAATAAACTGACAAAAGTAATAAAGAACCAATCAAAATAGCCCAAAATAGCCGTTTAAATTAAAATAAACTGTCAAAATTTTATCAATCATCCGTCGAAATATACTTACAGACTGTAAGTAAACTCGATGGATGATGTTTAGAAAATTAACGGCTATGATTTGGACAGCTCGACGGATGAGGATAAATCATTTTATCCGTCGGGTTATTAAAATAATCCAGAAAAATAATTGATTTTTAGATATTTTATACCGACGGATGATCAGACTTGATGGATAATGATCATCCATCAGGATGTAAATTTTGAGTTAGCCAAAATTTCATCCAAAGCAGAAAAATCAATTAAATTTCTGGCTGCATTGCAACTTGTAAAAATATCTAAAATAATTCAAGAATAATTAAGCATACCTAACTCACTTACAAACCCTGAAAATGTGGATTCATCCAGTGGTTTGGTAAATATATCTGCAAGCTGCTTTTCACTTGGAACAAAATGAAGTTCCATAATACCATTCATTACATGTTCCCTAATGAAATGGTACTTGATGTCTATGTGCTTTGTCCTTGAATGCTGTACTAGATTCTTAGTAATGGCAATTGCACTTGTGTTATCACAGAAAATAGGAATTCTTTCCACTTGCAGACCATAGTCTAGCAATTGGTTTTTCATCCACAAAATCTATGCACAGCAACTGCCAGCAGCAATATATTCAGCTTCTGCTGTAGAAGTAGAAACTGAATTTTGCTTTTTACTGAACCAGGACACTAGCTTGTTTCCTAGAAATTGACAGGTTCCTGTTGTACTTTTTTTATCAATTCTACAACCTACATAATCTGCATCTGAATAACCAGTTAGATCAAAACCAGAATCTCTAGGGTACCAAATGCCAAGTTTTGGTGTACCTTTGAGATATTTGAAAATTCTCTTAATAGCAATTAACTGAGATTCTCTAGGATCAGCTTGAAATCTAGCACATAGACATGTAGCAAACATTATGTCTGGCCTACTAGCTGTTAAATATAGAAGTGGGCCAACTATGCCTCTATAACATAAAATATCCATAGACTTTCCAGTAGTGTTTAGTTCTAGTTTAGTTGCAGTGGCCATGGGAGTTTTTGCAGATGTGTAAAAGGCATATGTCATAGCCTATTTGTTTATTCGAGGATTTAACTCAACTCAAATAAGGATGTAACAAGTAAATAGTGGTTCTATCGTCAGAGAGATCTCTCAGAGTGAGTAACATATGTCAAAGGATTAAGTAACATTGTTCTTCTACAGACTTGATGACTTCATTCACTGGAAGAAGCTCAAGAAATTGATCATGCCTCAGTGATATAAATCAAGATTGTGGATTTAATCAAGTGACAGAGATCTCGTCAGGGTATCAATTAATTACAAGGATTTAGTCTGAAGAAAATCAAGAGTATCAAGGTCAAGCCATGAAGAAACGTCACGGAAGTTAGTCACTCATGAACCAGACAGTACATCGAGTGTCAACATTGAAGTGGTGGAATTGATTCGTAATTGACAGTGATTTTCAGAAGGTTTTTCAGAAGAATGGTTGCTGCTCAAGATTGGTATTTATTCTCTATTAATTAATTAAGTCATATAATTTAATTAAGAAAATAAATTATATCTGCAAAGATTAATTTATTGATTAATTGAATTAATTGATTAATTAATTCAGAATTAATATTAAGGTTTTTCAGAATTTAAATTGGATTAAAATCTATTTAAATTCAACAAGTCAATCTGATTGTACTAATATGACAATCGGTATGACAATTGATAGTCATAACGAAAGTCATGCTAGTACAAATAATTGTCTTGCCGAAAGTTACACTGGGAGGAGGATAGTCTTGCTAGTTCATTTGATAGTCCTACCGAAAGTCTCACCAGTTAAAAGGATTGTCATGCTGAGCCAAAAGAATTGTCTTGCCGAAAGTCTTACTGATTCAATTGAAGTGTTTTGTTTACAAAACCAACAGAAGCAGATCATTTTTCAACAGACAGCAGAGTATTGAATATCATTAAGCAGAACACAGAACAAAAGAAACCTGCAGAGAATTTATTGCAAATTCACAGATCATTTATTCTAGTATTTATTATTAAATCCAATTCACTAGAAATACTTTTCTTGTTCTTGTGTAACTATCTAGCGGATCGAAATCCCTAGAACTTAATCTCAAATCACTTTTAGCATTTGATCTTTTTATTGTAAAAATAGAAAAAGTTCATGTCAAATTTATTCTAGATTTGTGATAATTGATTTGAGATTAATCCTTTGTAAACGATACCGTTGTTGTAACACCTTTCAAGTTTAATAATAAGTTTATTTAACTTGAATTTTGTTTCACTTTTTTATTCCGCATTTTATTCGATTAAACGGTATTGTTTGTATTCAACCCCCCTTCTACAAACATATTGAGACCTAACAATTGGTATCAGAGCCTTCTGATTAACGTACAAATCAAGATCCTAGACTTTTGTGTTTCTTTCACTCCTTGAATTTTTATTTACTCAAAAATTCATAATGACTACACAAAAAGTTGGAACCGTTAAAATTCCACTATTCGATAAAGAAAATTATGTTATGTGGAAGAAGAAGATGCTATTGTTTTTACAAGTTGCAAATTCCAAATATCTGGAAGTGTTAAAGAAGGGTCCTAAAATTCCGATGGTTATTGAACCAGAGGTAATAGAAAATGATGTGGTGATTACCAAAGCAAGAACTTATGTGAAAGATCCTGAGGATTTTTCTCCTGCTGAAAAAGAAGAAGCCTCCCTGGATGCTTGCCTTCAATTAATTTTAGTAGATTCCCTTGATCCCTTGATGAATAGACATGTGATGAACTGTAAAGATTCCAAACACATCTGGGAAACTATTGAGGTTATTAATGAAGGCACAGAGGAAGTTAGGGAGAACAAGTTAGAAATCCTAACCTCTGAGTATGAATACTTTAAATCCAATCCAGAAGAAGGAATCACTGAAGTGTTTGAGAGGTACAATGCATTGATCAACAACCTGAACATTAATGGTAAATACTATTCCATCAGGGAGGTCAACAAAAAGTTCCTTTTAACACTGCCAACTCATCTCGAACATAGAATCACTGCCATAAGAGAAGCAAGAGATCTGAGTGAGATTTCTTTGGAAAGGCTCTATGGTGTATTAAAGACTTATGAGTTGGAGCAGATTCAGCAGAAGGAAGTTTATGGGAAAGGAAGAGTGGTCAGCACGTCTACTGCTCTAGTAGCTGATGAACAACAACAACAACCACAATATCAACAACAATCTCAACAGTCAGAAAGAATGGTACAGTCTTCCAAGGTTGAAGAAAATGTGATAGTAGCAGAATTTGATCCTCCTACTACAAATCAATCAGGAGATGATTTTTATTCCTTGGAAGAACTGGAGCAATTGGAGGATGAGTCAATGGCCATGATTATCAAGAGATTCTCAAATGTAAGATTCAAAAGGAATCCCAAGTTCAAGTACAAGTCCAACTACAACAGATTCCAGAAAGGTGGATCTTCATCCTCTAACACCAGCAGTGGTGGGTACAAAACAGGGATGGTTGATCGAAGCACCATTCGATGCATCAACTGCAATGAGTTGGGACACTTTGCCACAGAATGCAGGAAGCCAAAACAAGTTAGGAAGAACTCTTACGATTCTAATTAGAAGAGTAAATCTGAAAGGGCTTACCTGGAAAAGGGAAGAAGCTGGGATGATACTGATAGTAAAGATGAAGAAGTTGGGAATCTTGCTCTCATGGCTAGTGATGCAAACACCTCATCGTCAAGAAAAGAGGTAAAATTTACTGATGCTGAATTAGTTTATCATCTAGGAGGTTCCTTAGATTGTGCTCGTCGTGATAATGAATTGTTAAATCAATAAATCAAAGACCTTGAGAAAGAGGTCAATGAATTAAGACTTGTGCACATTAATCAAGATAAATTAAAAGAACAGTATCTTTTCTAGAGAATAGAGTTGACTGTTATAGACAACTCGAAACTATTCTCAAAGACAAGATCACCGGTCTTGAGGCTAAGGTTAAAGCTTACTTTAAATCTTGTTCGAAGTCCAAAGAGTTTTACAATAAGCAAGCTGTTAATCAAACATCTGGAATAGGTTATGATTACCATGTTGCTATTGGAAAATTAGGCATAAACTCCCCTCCTCATGTCTGTGCTAAAGGCAGGGAAGTACCACATGTGCTTAAGGGTGTTGATGAACCCCTCTATAAAGAATCAATTGCTGAACCATTTGATGAGACCTCATTTATTATTCAAGAAGAAATCCGTGCTGAAGATCATGGTAATGAGAAAGCTGTCTCCAAGTCAAGTGTGTCAAAGGTTCCAGTCAAAGTTGTGAAAGCAACTGAGACTAACTCAGACACACATGAGTTGAATAACACAAATGCCATGTCTACCATGCATAAGTTGCCTATTGTTAATCCCTCTCATAAAGCATGTGGTGTTCCTGATTGTATGTCTTGTGCTTTTAATTTGATGTATGCTTATTTTAATGGTAAGCATGTTTCTAATGATAAGACTACTCCTCGTCAGCATGTGAATAATAGGAAGCATGATAGGTCTAAGACTGCTAGTCCTCCTAAAGCTAGAAAGGAGACATTTGTGCCTAAGCCTAAACAGAAATTTGTCAAGGCTGTTCACAAGGTCAAATGTCCAGTCATTGAGAAAGTTGAGAACATTAAAATTAAGAATGTTGTTTTGCCTGATAAAGGCCAATTTTACAAGTATGCCGGACCCAGCCAAGCTTGGGTTCCGAAGAAGGTCTAATCCATTTGTATTGCAGGGCATTAAACAGGTACAACCGGTAGTGTGGATTCTTGACAGCGGATCGTCAAGACATATGACCGGAGATAGAGCCCTGCTATCAAATGTGGTTGAGAAAGCTGGCCCAGTGGTTACCTTTGGAGATAACAGCAAAGGTTTAACGGAGGGATATGGCTGTTTGCTAGCTGGAAATGTTATCATTGAAAATGTGTATGTTGTGCAAGGACTTGAACACAATCTGCTTAGCATTAGTCAGTTCTGTGACAACGGCTACAATGTTTATTCGACAAGCTAAAGTGTCAGATTCTGCACAAGAAAAATGAAAAACCCTCCTTGATGGGAATCCAGAAAGGAAATCTATTCGTAGCTGACATGAACTCTGGAAGCAATTCTGAAGTCAATTGTTTCTATGCAAAGGCATCGTCAGATGAGAGTTGGCTATGGCACAAGAGACTTTCTCATCTCAATTTCAAAACAATGAATTCTCTTATCAAAAGAGAATTGGTCAGAGGTCTGCCTCAGCCAGAATTCTCCCCAGAAGGACTATGTGAGGCTTGCCAGAAAGGAAAGTCAAAGAAAGCAAGTCACATAAGCACTGACACATCTTCCATAACTGGTGTTCTGCAATTATTGCACATGGATTTATTTGGACCAGTTAATGTCCTTTCGATGTCAAAGAAGTGTTACTGTCTTGTGATAGTTGATGACTATTCCAAGTATACGTGGGTCTTATTCCTTCACTCTAAGGATGAAACACCACAAGTTGTGATTGATCATATCAAGTTGATCGAGTTAGATTCTAATGTCCCTGTTAGAGCAATAAGGTCAGATAATGGAACAGAATTCAAGAATTCACTTCTCAATGGATTCTGTACAGACAAAGGGATTACCAGACAATTTTCAGCTCCTAGAACCCCTCAGCAAAATGGAGTGGTAGAAAGGAAGAATCGTACATTGATTGAAGCTGCAAGAATGATTTTAAGTGAATCAGGTCTTCCAATGTACTTTTGAGCTGAAGCTGTCAATACTGCATGTTATCCTCAGAATCGAACTCTAATCAACAAAGACTTGATGAAAACTCCTTATGGGATTTTGAATGAACAGAAACCTTCTATCAAATACTTTCATGTATTTGGTGCCAGATGCTTCGTGCTCAAGGATGAAGATGATCGTCGTGGTAAATTCGAGGCAAAGACATATGAGGGTATTTTTGTTGGATATGGAAGAAGATCATACAGAGTGTATATCATTGATCAACACAAAGTAACTGAAAGTGTCAATGTTACATTTGATGACACTAAACTCCCTAGTATCCAAACTGAAGATCCTTCTGAGAAACTGAAGTTTGATGATATGTCAGATTCAGAATCAGAACATGGTCAAGAACCTGAGGTTGTTGCTGGTGAAGAACCTGTTAATCATGATGATACTCAAGGTAATTGTGATGGAAACTTTGGCAACAATGGAGATACCACTGCTACTGACGGAGAATCTTCAAGTCAACATGGCAACAACTCAGGGGGAGATGCTGAAGGATCAACTAGTAGGACACAACATCCCAATGAATTTCAAGGCGAATCATCAAGATCAAACCTTCCAAGACAGACTGTCTGGAATAAAGCTCATCCTTTTGAGTTGATTATTGGTGATCCAGATGTTGGAGTCAGAACTAGACGTGCTACTCAAAATGAGTGTCTGTTCTCAGGATTTCTTTCTGAGATGGAACCTAAGAAGATTGAGGAAGCACTGACTGATCCAGATTGGGTGATTGCTATGCAAGATGAACTCAATCAGTTTGAACATCAACATGTCTGGAAACTGGTACCTAGACCTACACACAAGAAAGCTGTTGGTACTCGGTGGGTATTCAGGAATAAACTAGATGAAGATGGTGTGGTTACAAGAAACAAAGCAAGACTGGTAGCAAAAGGGTATTCTCAAGCTGAAGGCATTGATTATGATGAAACCTATGCTCCAGTGGCTAGACTAGAGGCCATCAGGATATTTCTGGCATTTGCAGCATTCTCTAACTTTAAAGTTTATCAAATGGATGTCAAGAGTGCCTTTCTGAATGGAAAGCTGGATGAAGAGGTATATGTAGAGCAACCTCCTGGTTTTGAAGATCCAGATCATTTGGATTTTGTCTACTTTCTTTTCAAGGCTATCTATGGACTCAAACAGTCTCCGAAAAAATGGTATGACACTCTCTCTGAATTTCTTATTGAAAATAGCTTTATTAGAGGTGTCATAGACAAAACTCTCTTTTCTAAAAAGCGTAAGAATGATACTATATTAGTCCAAGTCTATGTGGATGATATAATATTTGGGTCTACTAATGATAATCTCTGTAAGAGATTTGCTAAGTTAATGCACAGCAAATTTGAAATGAGCATGATGGGAGAGCTGAAGTTCTTTCTTGGATTACAAGTAAATCAATGGTTAGATGGAATTTTTATTTGTCAATCCAAGTATCTCAAAGAACTCCTCAAAAAGTACAATCTACAGGATTCTGTATCAGCAAGGACTCTGTCAACTACAGCTGTCAAGCTTGGACCATGTGAAAACTCCATTAAGGTAGATGTCACAAGCTACAGAGGTATGATTGGCTCGTTACTCTATCTTACTGTAAGTAGACAAGATATTATGTATGCTACATGCTTATGTGCAAGGTTCCAAGCCGATCCTAGAGATATTCATCTCGTTGCTGTTAAACGAATCTTAAGATATCTTAAGGGAACACCAAATCTAGGTATTTGGTACCTTAAAGAATCTGGTTTTAACCTTGTTGGATATACAGATTCAGATTATGCAGGAAGTGTTGTTGATAGGAAAAGCACCTCAGGGAGTTATCAATTCCTAGGTAGCAGACTAGTCTCATGGTACAACAAGAAACAGCAAACAGTTTCAAATTTAACGGCCGAGGCTGAATATATTGCTGCTGGAAGCTGCTATGCTCAGATCTTGTGGATTAGGAATCAGTTACGGGACTATGGCTCTGTATTGAACAAAATACCTATTCTATGTGACAATACAAGTGCAATAGCCATCACCAACAACCCTGTGCAGCATACAAGGACCAAGCACATTGACATCAGGTATCATTTTATTAGAGAGCACGTCATGAATGGTACTGTTGAACTATTTTTTGTTCCAACAGAAGAACAAATAGCAGATATTTTCACTAAACCTCTTGATGAATCCACATTTACCAAATTAGTTGGTAAATTGGGTATGTTGAATAGCTTTAGTGATTAAACGTGTGAATATCTGAAATCTGTTCTTGAGTGAATTTACAAATGAATTTTTCATAAATGAAAAATTCATTTGCAAATTTATTTTATCATTTTCCAAAATTTTTTGCTTATTTCTATATAATTTTTATTATCTTATCTTATTTATTTACTCAACTTGTTAATTTCAATGTCTCAGAATAGTTTATTTTCTCTAAAAATATTTTTCTATGAATTTTATTTGCTAAAATTCAAAAGGAATCTAATTTTGGACTGAAAATATAATTATGTCTGAAATATTTTAATTATGTAAATATTTTCTGCCATATCTATATTAGTATTTTTTTGTAGTTTTCTGTAATTATATATATATATGTTTTGTTTTTGTTAAAAACTGTTAATATTTGGTTTATAAAATATATATATATATTTATTTGTTTGTGTTAAGTTTATACTTGAATGACAATCGACAAGACAATTGAAATTGTCTTGCTGAAAGTCATTCCAGTACAAATACATGTTTATTTTTAATTCAGGTTATTTTTATAACTGGCAAGACAATCGGTATGACTATTGATTGTCATGCCAGTAATAAAATTAATATCAGTTTTTTATGTTTTATTTTATACTGGTATGACAATCGGTATGACTATCAGATTGTCATACCAGTTATATATTCTTACTATTTTTTTGTTTTGTTTTTGTCTTCTCAAATTGCCTGGTATGACAATCGGGAAGACAATCAGTATGACTTTCCTCGATTGTCATACTAGTTGTCTTCTTAAACGTTTTTTTGTTTTGTTTTATCATTCAGTTCAGTTTTTTTCTCCAAAATTTCAACAGTCTTCATTTTTTCTCTCTCATTTTTTTTCTCTCTCTCTCTCTATTCGATCAAACTCAAAACCATCTCCATTGTCTTCCTTGCTCGAGTTTTTACTCAGCAAACTAAAACATCACTCCTGTGATATATACATACACGTATATATATACAGAAGTGCTGTCAATTTTATTTTTTTAAAAAAAAAATCAGTTTGTGTTTGTTTGATTTTGGGTATTTTTATTTTAATTTTGTTTGGTGTCTTGTGCGTTTTTCAAATCTGCTGTTGTGAGTTAAGAACTTAAACGAGATACATTTCTTTCTAAATTTTTTGAATATAATTGATTTAATTCGAATTGTTAAATTAATTTAATTAATTCGAATTTTCTTAATATTACTCTTAAAATTCTGAAAGTGTGTGTCTTATTATTATTTTTAAAATGGCTCTCAATTTCCAAATTATTTCGCATAATCTTGTTGGTTATTTTAATCCAGATAAATGTGATGCAGAAAAATTTAAGCTGTGGATTAGATTTTTAAATGACCATTCGATTGTTAGCTCTGCTATTAAATCAAATGTGATTTTAAATGTTGATCTGCTCAGACTGATTTGCACAACCTCTACTGTGGCCGATGATTTTAAATCTTTTTCATTCACCGTGGCAAACACACAGTATGTGGTTGATGAAACAGTCGTTAATCAAGCGTTAAATTTTCCTATGGACAATTTCTGTAATTTGCCCTCTGAAAATGATATTTCAAACTTTTTCCATGCTATTCACTATCAGGGGGTGATTAATTTAACCAAGTTGTCTAAATCCAATTTGGTTTCTGAATGGGACATTTTCTTCGATACTCTTTCTAAAGTGTTTGCCAACTGCACCAAATCCAACTTTCACAACATCACTTCCACTCTGCAGTATATTGGTCTTGCGGTTGTTTTCAATCAAAGGATCAATTTTGGCAAACTACTTTTACCCATTCTTTTGAGACGTCTCACTACTGCTTTACGTGATCATTCTACAAATCGTAGGGTCTTGTGCTACTATGCTCGTTTTCTCATGCTCATAGTAGAATATATTCTCTCACCTGAGAATAAAGCCCTTTTTGCTAACTCCCCAGTAACCGAACCCCCTCTAGTAAGCAAAAAGATTTACACCCGCCAAGACACAACATTCAAATTCATGCAAGTTCCAGTACTTGTATCTGCTTTCATGGCCACTTATATTCCTTTACCTATCTTCAATCTTCTCGGTCATGAACAACAAGCTCAACCTCCAGTGGTTCAAACCACCCAGGCTCAAACATCAAATGCTCTTCCTCTACAGGTAATAGTTCCTCAAACTCAACCTATTCCTACTTCTGTTGAAAGACCCCCAGTGGTTGATAGGACTGACCATGAAGTTGTAGAACCACAGCTTCAATCCCAGGTTATAGAGCCAAACACAGAGTCACAACCTATCTCAACCTCTCCCCCACTGTCTAAAATGTTGCCTAGAAGGTTAGTAGGAAGTAGTTTGTTAGTAGATGTGAATGAACCCTCAGCTCTGCCTCCACCCAAGAAAAGGAGAACATTTACTGAGGCATCTGAAAGCCAATCCTTGTCCTCCCAACAGGACATGGACTTTGAAATGGCCACTGAACAGTTACTAGAAACATTCTCTCAACAGGATGAATCTATTGAAATTCGCCATAGGGCCATGGCATCCTGTACTAAGTCAAGCACAATTCCATTACTCACAATGGAAGCATACATACCAGTAGATGATACTCAGGACACGGAGCGAGGAGTGCACATAGAGTCGGTTACAGTGCCTGCCATAGTTACGGCAGAAGAGCAGTCACATGCTTCTGAGGGAAAATCTGACTCTCAGCCACCTTTAATAGAGTCATTTTCTCCCCTCCCAGATCCAACACCTCTGGCTCCCTCACGGGATTCTCCACTCACAGATTTATCTGGAGAAAGTGGAGGGCAACTCGGTCAATCTATCCCTGAAGCAATTCAGACATCTATTTCACCTGAAATGATAGGTTTGACTGAGGATCGGGACTCGCGAATTCCCATTGCACCACCACTGACCTCTCTTAAAGAGGCTAGGGTGATTTTAAATGCAGGTACAGAAGATCAGCATCAGAAAGACTCCTCACGAGCAATTATATTGAGAGATACACATGCACGTGAGTTGAGTGAATTAAACAGGAGAGATATTCAGGTGAGCGCACACACAGACACAAACACTGAAAATCTGTTAGCTCAAATTGCTGATCTCAAGGAACAACTTGCAAAAAGTCAGGCTGAAGCTAAATCATTCAAAGCACAAGTGGTTGAACGATCTTCTTCTTCCACCTCTGTCAATAATCAGCTGGCTCTTATCAGGACTGAAATATCAGATTTGAAGACATCTGTTGTACCAAAGCTAAACTCAATCCAGGCATCTCCAACGTTATCAGCTGACGACATTTCAAACTTCTGCTCTCTACATACAAGAATGACTTCTCTTGAAGACTTGGTTGAAATGAATCATTCACTGGATTCCTCCACATTTCTGAAGATAGAGACGGGTATGGAACATCTGAATGAAGGGATGAAGCACTTGTACTTCATGATCAAAAATTCTCACTGTCCCAATGAAGAACAAAGAACTTTCTTTGAAGGGCCGTCTGGTGGAGGCTTAGGCTCGGGAGGTGATGGAGGTCATGGAGGATCTAAGGGAAAGTCTGTAGAGGATTCCTCAACTAAGGGGGAGAAGAAAGGGAGAAGTGAAAAGGGAAAAGAAAAAGATTCGTCTGCTGAAGGCACAGGGAAGCCTGATGATATCTACTATAGTGGAGAACAAGATGACTTTGATATTTATGACATTCCCACTGAACCAGTCTTGGAAGATAAAGATGGTTTCTTTGAAGCTGGGGAGGAAAGTGATTTTGGAGAATGGGAAGAGGAAGCTCCAGTGGATCCTCTGTTTGAGAAAGAGTTTCAGCAGCAGTAGTCAGAGATGAAAAGAAAAGAAGCTGAAATCAAAAAGGTATCCCAGATCATTGACATGAGGAAAGACATACAAAGAACAGAAACTCTTCAAAAGCAACGTCTTCATGACATTAAGGCTCAAGAAAGGAGAAGAGATGTCAGACTGAAGATTGGTGAAAAATGGGATGAAGCTAGGAGAGTACTTGGTATGCCTCAGCTGAGCACAAACAATGATAGACAGTTTCTACATCTTCTGGACAAGCTGGAGATCTCTAATCCAAACAATGACATGTACATGAATGCTATAAAGACTGAAGTCTCAAGGATCACAGCTGCCTTTGACAGATCACTAAATGAAATGAGCATATTTGTATATTGTCAGAGCGAAGGATCTTTCAAGGTGTCACTTCATCTGTTTGAGAATCGTTCTTTGTCAGAGATTTGGGTTCTTCTCAACAAAGTGAAAAGAAGCTCAGAGTTGAATGAAGTTCTTCGAGAAAGGCTCAAAGAGTTTGCCAGCAGGGCTAGTCCTCAAGTGGTCAACAATCCTCATCAGGTAAGATTCTTTAAGTCTGACTGTCTTCAAATCTGCCAGCTCGATTCACAATCTCTTAAAGACTACTCAGCTAAGCATCTGGTCTGGATGAAACATCACCTAAGAACTGCTGGATATTCATCCATGTTGAAAACTCAAGCAACTGATTCGATTCAAGCTTATTGTGAAAAAAATATTAAAAGGTACAATTAACTCAAGAATAAGCTAAATACAGTTGGAGTTCAACCAGTCAGGCCAGACATCTTCACTTCAGAAAAGGATCGTGTCTTTGACAAGGAGTTGCTTCAAGATTTGGAAGAAGGTGATGAGTTGGAAGAAGGTGAAGTCGGAAGAGAAGACAACTGAATTCAATTAGCTCAAAACTCAATGTAATATGATTAGAGCTTTATGAATCAAGATAGACTAATGTAGTTACATGTTCAGGCTAGAGGAACATCTATCTTGTATTCACTTGTAAATTTCATTTGGAATCTGGAAAATGTTAAATATAATCCAGAACTTTTCTGCTATTTACTTTACATTACTGTTTATATCTTTTTCTTATTTGTTAGTTGAGTTATCCTCTAGGTATTTGTTGTTATTGTCTAACAAACAAATAGGGGGAGATTGAAAGGCATATGTCATAGCCTATTTGTTTATTCGAGGATTTAACTCAACTCAAATAAGGATGTAACAAGTAAATAGCGGTTCTATCGTCAGAGAGATCTCTCAAAGTAATATATGTCAAAGGATTAAGTAACATTGTTCTTCTACAGAATTGATGACTTAATTCACTGGAAGAAGCTCAAGAAATTGATCAAGCCTCAGTGATATAAATCAAGATTGTGGATTTAATCAAGTGACAGAGATCTCGTCAGGGTATCAATTAATTACAAGGATTTAGTCTGAAGAAAATCAAGAGTATCAAGGTCAAGGCATGAAGAAATGTCACGGAAGTTAGTCACTCATGAACCAGACAGTTAATCGAGTGTCAACATTGAAGTGGTGGAATTGATTCGTAATTGACAGTGATTTTCAGAAGGTTTTTCAGAAGAATGGTTGCTGCTCAAGATTGGTATTTATTCTCTATTAATTAATTAAGTCATATAATTTAATTAAGAAAATAAATTATATCTGCAAAGATTAATTATTGATTAATTGAATTAATTGATTAATTAATTCAGAATTTATATTAAGGTTTTTCAGAATTTAAATTGGATTAAAATCTATTTAAATTCAACAAGTCAATCTGATTGTACTAATATGACAATCGGTATGACAATTGATAGTCATACCAAAAATCATGCTAGTACAAATAATTGTCTTGCCGAAAGTTACACTGGAAGGAGGATAGTCTTGGTAGTTCATTTGATAGTCCTACCGAAAGTCTCACCAGTTAAAAGGATTGTCATGCTGAGCCAAAAGAATTGTCTTGCCGAAAGTCTTACTAATTCAATGAAAGTGTTTTGTTTACAAAACCAACAGAAGCAGATCATTTTCCAACAGACAGCAGAGTATTGAATATCATTAAGCAGAACACAGAACAAAAGAAACCTGCAGAAAATTTATTGCAAATTCACAGATTATTTATTTATAGTATTTATTGTTAAATCCAATTCACTAGAAATACTTTTCTTATTCTTGTGTAACTATCTAGCGGATCGAAATCCCTAGAACTTAATCTCAAATCGCTTTTAGCATTTGACCTTTTTATTGCAAAAATAGAAAAAGTTCATGTCGAATTTATTCTAGATTTGTGATAATTGATTTGAGATTAATCCTTTGTAAACGATACCGTTGTTGTAACACCTTTCAAGTTTAATAATAATTTTATTTAACTTGAATTTTGTTTAACTTTTTTATTCCGCATTTTATTCGATTAAACGGTATTGTTTGTATTCAACCCCCCTTCTACAAACATATTGAGACCTAACAATGTGCAATCCATTAGTTCAAACTTCTTTAAAAGATCATAAATGTATTTAGTTTGACTAATGAATATTCCATCACTAACTTGCTTAACTTGTAAACCAAGAAAGTAAGTTAGTTCTCCCATCATGCTCATTTCATACTTACTTTGCATCAATTTGGCAAACTTTTTGCAAATTTTTTCATCTATAGAGCCAAAGATAATATCATCTACATAAATTTGAACAAGTATGTTAGAGCCATTAACATTTCTAAAGAATAGAGTTTTGTCTACAGTCCTCTGGTGAAGTGATTCTCTAAAAGAAACTTTGACAAAGTGTCATACCAGGCTCTAGGTGCTTGCTTCAATCCATAGAGTTCTTTCAGAAGATAGTATATATAATCAAGAAAATCTGGATCTTCAAAACCAGGAGGCTGACTGACATAGACTTCCTACTCCAAATCTCCATTCAGAAAAGCACTTTTGACATCCATTTGATAGACTTTAAAATTGTCATGGGCTGCATAAGCTAGGAAAATTCTGATGGCCTCTAGTCTTGCAACGGGAGCAAAGGTCTCATCAAAATCAATTCCTTCTTGTTGACAATAGCCCTTGGCAACCAATCTAGTTTTGTTCCTTATAACTATGCCATTTTCATCCATCTTGTTTCTGAATACCCACTTGGTGTCAACTGAATTCTTTCCTTTAGGCTTGGGTACCAGCTTCCATATATTGTTCCTTTCAAATTGGTTTAGCTCTTCATGCATAACTAAAATCCAATCAGGATCCAACAGAGCTTCTTCTACCTTCTTTGGTTCTTCCTTTGAAAGGAAGCTGCTGTATAGACATTCTTCTTGAGTTGCTTTCCTTGTCTGAACTCTAGAGGATGCATCACCAATAATTAGCTCATAGGGGTGATCTCTTGACCATTTTCTATGTTGAAGTAGATTTGGTCTAGATGAAGAGGCCTCATTTTTGTCTTGATGTGTGACTGAGTTTTGATTATGAGAAACTCTCCCTGAGTTTCTGAATCTTTGATTTGAGAAAGGGGAACTTTCTATGAGTGATCTACCTTGACTTTCAGCTTCTCTTAAAGACCCGACGGATGATTCACTTTGAGTCCCGACGGATGAAGCTGATCGTCTCCTGACGGATGAAGCATTTTGTAACTCGATGGATGATGAGTTATGAGCTTCATTAGTTATAGATTTTTCTGCATTATCCTTAGTAATTATTTCTTGATCACTTTCATCATCACTGTCATCACTAATCATCTCCACATTATCAAACTTGAGGCTCTCATAGAAATCTCCATCTTGTAGTCCTTCAATCTTTTTGTCATCAAACACAACATGTATTGATTCCACAACAATGTTGGTTCTTAGATTATAGACTCTATATGATTTTCCCACAGCATATCCAATAAAAATTCCTTCATCAGCTTTAGCATCAAACTTCCCATGTTGATCAGTTTGATTCTTCAAGATATACATTTGCAGCCAAAGACATGAAGAAAATTTAGAGTTGGTTTCCTGTTCTTGAATAATTGGTAGGGAGTCATGCACTTTGCTTGATTCACCAAAGAGATATTTTGAGTGTAGCATGCAGTGTTCACAGCTTCAGCCCTAAAATATATTGGTAACTTTGATTCTTCAAGCATTGTCCTTGCAGCTTCAATAAGAGATCTGTTCTTTCTTTCTACTACTCCATTTTATTGTGGAGTCCTTGCTGCAGAAAACTCATGCATAATCCCATTTTCTTCACAAAATGATCTCATCACAGAATTCTTGAACTCAGTTCCATTGTCACTCCTGATTCTTCTTACTTTAAAATCAGGATGATTATTGACTTGCCTTATGTGATTGATGATTATTTCACTAGCTTCATCTTTAGACTTTAGGAAATATGTCCAAGAGAACTTTGAGAAATTATCCACAATTACTAGGCAAAATCTTTTCCTTGAGATGGACAACACATTGACTGGTCCAAACAAATCCATGTGTAGCAATTGTAAAGGTTCTTCAATTGTTGAATCAAGCTTCTTTCTGAATGATGCTTTGATTTGCTTTCCCTTTTGGCAAGCATCACACAGTCCATCTTTTGTAAACTCCACTTGAGGGATACCTCTAACCAGTTCTTTCTTTACAAGCTCATTCATGGTCTTGAAGTTTAGATGGGATAGCTTCTTGTGCTATAGTCAACTTTCATCTTGACTTGCTTTACTGAGAAGGCAAGTGACAAATTCTGTATTGGATGAGTTAAAGTCAGCTAGATACACATTCCCTTTTCACACTCTAGTGAGAACCGCTTTGTTGCTTTTTTTGTTTGTCACAACACAGGCTACTAAATTGAATGTTACTGAGTTTCCCTTATCACAAAGCTGTCTGATGCTCAACAAATTGTGCTTGAGACCATCCACTAGGGAAACTTCTTCAGTGATGACATTGTCTTTTAAAATCAAGCCATATCCCACAGTAAAACCCTTGTTGTCATCTCCAAAAGTAATACTTGGGCCAGCTCTTTCCTTGAACTCAGTGAACAAGGTAGAATCTCCAGTCATGTGCCTTGAGCAACCACTATCTAGATACCAAAGATTCTTTCTGTTTCCCTGCACACATAGAAATCAAATCAAGTTGATTTTGGTACCCAAGTTTCCTTGGGTCCTGCCTTGTTAGCTTTCTTCTTTGGTTTCTTAGGCTTAATCTCATTTGACTTGAGAATTTCTGAATCATTCTTAGTCATTTGAGTTGGACCTTTGAAACTAGTCATTTGAACAGAATTATCATGCACATTTAGATTAACAGGAAAATACATGCTATTTGTAAACATGTTATTCAAGTAAGGCATGCTAAATGGCATTTGAGGCATACTAAATGCAGCATAATAAGGATTAGGTGCAAATGGCATAGTAGCAAATTGTGCATTCATATTCTGAGCAGACATAGCATTCATAGGCATGGAAGACATGACATTCATGTTGAGAAAAAAGGGAGGTACAGTCATGGAAGTAGGCATGGCAATTTTGCAATTAACAGACAAATGATTAAAACTACCACACTTAACACAGATTTTTCTTGGAGTATATTTATCAGGTGTGTAGTTGTTATGTTTGTTAATTCCTACATTTCCATTTCTATTGTTCTTCTTTTTAGCATCTGTTTTAACCTCAATCTTTTCTAATCTGTCATTCAATTGCTTGATGGACAGATGACCAACATTGACCTTCTTTTCCTTCTTGACTTGACTTGATTCTCCTGGAACAAAATTCTTGGTGATAGATCCATATTTCTCATTCAGCTTGGCTAGTTTGGCTTTGCTCACTGGTATACTTACAGCCGGCGGATGTGGCTCTCTTTCACTCGATGGATAATCATTTTGATTATCCGCCGGATGATCTTCATCATCCATCGAGTCCACATATGTAAACTATCCTTCAACCGAATTAGATTCCATCTTCTCCTTGCTTTTCTTCCAGGTTGCATCTCAAAAGGACTCAATTCCTTGAACTTTAGTGATTTGAGCATGGACATCTCTAGATGATTTCCATGCCTTGATCACTTCTTGTTCACGATCAAGCTGCTTCTTCAAAATTTCTTCTTTCTTCAAGAACTCAATTAATTCCTCCTTAGCAATCTTACACTCAATTCTTAATTTCTCAAATTCAATGAACTGAGACTCTAGCACATTGTTCCTCTCACTTAAAAACAAATTATTTTCTTTAATTTTAGCATTTTCTTTGGTGAGAGACTTAAGAGTGACACGCAATTGATATAATTCTGTGGACATATCATTAATTAAATCATTACACTCATCTTTAGTTAAATGTGCTAGGTTTGTGGCGATTACCTGATTACTTGAAGAACTTGTTTCTGTCTCATCAGACTTGGCCATCAGGGCTAGGTTGACATAGCTTGTTTCTTCATCTTCATCTAGTCCAGTAGCTGCCCAGTCATTTTCTTGTGTTATGAAAGCCCTTTCCTTTTGCTTGAGCACCTCAAAGTACTTCTGTTTATAATCAACAGGCTCATACTTTTTCTTGGAATCTGACTTTCTGTATTCTTCTGCAAAATGAACAGCTAAGCCACATTTGAAACATTTGAATTTTGATTTATTCACCATGTTTCTATTTGGCTTAGTAGCTCCAAAGTTCTTTTTGAACTTGAGCTTGGAAAACCTTCTGGATAAGAATGCTAAGTGTTCATCAATATCATCCATGTCATCTTGACTCAATTGATCTTCATTTTCAGCTACCAACCCTTTTCCCTTGCTTTCACAGACCTTTGATGTAGATTCAACAACTTCTACCTTTATCTCCTCTTTTTCTTGCTCAACAACTAGTGCAATGGACCCTCCTTTCTTCCTCCCTTTCTCCATCCTTTCATCTTGATCTATTTCAAGCTCATAAGTCTTCAAAATGCCATACAGTCTCTCCAGGGTAAACTCCTTGTATTCTTGTGAATTTCCCAAGGAGACTGTCATTGGTTTCTATTCTTTTGGAAGCGATCTCAGGAATTTGAGGTTAGAGTCTTTAGTTTGGTAGACTCTTCCATGCAGCTTCAGAGCATTTAGTATCTTTTGAAATCTACTAAAAATATCAGTGAGAGTTTCACCTTCTTCACAGTGGAAATGCTCATATTGCTGAATTAGTAACTGCATCTTGTTTTCTCTTACTTGTTCAGTGCCATCACAGATTATTTGAATTGTGTCCCAAACTTCCTTGGCTGTCTTGTAGTTAATGATGTTATCAAACATATCACCATCAACTCCATTGAATAGAATATTCATGGCCTTTTTGTCTTTCCTGACTTGTTCAATATCAGGGTCTGACCATTCATGCCTTGGTTTGGGAACAGATGGCTCATTTCCAGTTGCAGCTCTCATTGGTATATGAGGACCTCTCTTTATGCAATCTACATAGGCCTCATCTTGAGAAAGAAGATGAAGATGCATTTTCACCTTCCAATGGTGGTAGTTATCTTTGTCCAGAAAAGGAATCTTGACTCCAACATCCTTCTTGTTCATTTTGCTGTTTGTTTTGATCTTTACACTCTTCATACTTCAAGAGCTTGCTCCGATACCAATTGTTAGTCTCTAACAATATAACAAGAATTACAGAAGAAGGGTTGAATGTAATTTTAGGAACTTTTTAAGATTTATAAAAATGTTCTAACTCAATATATATAAATCAAACACAAAGTAATAAAAACACAAGTCTTTAAAACTTTCTGGTGGATTTGAAAGTATCCACCAGAGATATATAAATATATATATCAATTTGAGAACTCTGTGAAGCTCAAATTGGCTCACAGCTGCTTTTACAAGTGAACAAACAAACTACAGAGAAATTCTTAACAGTTACAGCTTTTTATATTTCTCTTCTAAAAGTGTTTGCTTAATTATTTGTTCTACTAGCTACACTTGGATTATATATCACCAAGTATACATGGTAATAAGACAGGATAATAAAACAAAACCTATCAAGTCAAACTCCATACTGCTTCAGTACTCTATTCCAGCATCTTTGAAAATCTTCATAACTTGCATAGAAATGGTAATGCTTCTTTGTTCTCAATTTCCTGTTAAACAGGCTGCCACATTCCTTTTACAAACACCCAACGCATGTGACTGTGTTGTCACTATCAACAGATATTTGAAATGATCATCCGTCGCGTACATGCTTGTTATCCATCGGGTACATGCTTGTTATCCGTCGGGTAGCTTTGTTGATCATCCGTCAGGTAGCTTTGTTGATCATCCGTCGGGTAGCTATTTGACACTTGACTCCTTTTCACCTATGCAGAATTACAAGACATCTTATATTTATAATTAATCAACCTATTCTATATATCTAATAGTAGTCAACATGACTCATATGCTACTATAGAATCTATACAAAGTTGTTTGCACAAATGTGCTACACTACTTATTATTACATAAGCTACTCACTCGATGGATGTCAAATCATCATCCGTCGGGACTATATTAAATCATCCGTCAGGACTATACTTGATCATCCGTCGACTGCTACAATATTCACTAAGTTAAATCTACTAAGATGATTTGTTAATCTAATCATCAAGTTCACAATATATTCCCAACAACATTTTTTATCCATAATATTTGGCGCCGTCTAGGGGACGAAGATGATAAACATAAGAGCACGAAGAAGCATCAAGAAACCACATGTTGCGATGCATAATGTCACATCCACGGTTGAGATATGACAATGGTCAAACCTCAATATACGAGGGATTAATCTCTCAGGGATGGAGATCCCCATTACAACTGCTGATCCAAAGAATGGTCTCCAAACTCAAAGGATGCTTATTAAGAGAAGAGTCCCAAACTATAAATGGTGCTCTCACTAATGAACAGTCAAATTTCAGATGTTAATAATTGTGCTTTCCTCAAGGGTGAATGATCATCCACCTTATGGGATGTTAATTTTGAGGAGGAATGCAACATCGATTATATGAGGAGTGTAACACCCCCAGATCCGGGGTCGGGGATCCGGGTCGTCACGAGTTCCATTTCCCTTAATAACACCCAATCTTAATAATTACTCAACTACTCTGTACTGTGACCCCACTATAAACACACACACCACACGTTATAGTCTCAGAGATGAACATCCAAAAATAACCACAAGTCATTTTATTCCACAATTATATGCCAATACACCTTAAAAGGTTTTCTGAATAAATTTACATTTCTTTTCCATTATTACAATTCATAAATATACATAAATCTGGTACATCAAAAGTTGAAAGCCTAGCCTATTGGTAGCTCCTACCTCAGCTACAACGACATCAACGCCTATAGGAAACTGCGGAATGTTTCCTATCCGCTCGCGAATTGGGAGCTTGGTCCTGTTCATCTTGTCTATCTGATGTTGTGTGATGAAAGAAGAAAGCAAGGGTGAGCAGCAAGCCCACCAAAATAATATGTATAATGATTAACAATATATGAGCCTACTCATAATACTCATGAAAGTCTTGGTCAAAAGAAATGAACCAAGTTTGATATCTTAATGCGATTAAGTCGCAAAATATTCAGTATATATATATATATATATATACTTTTCAAAATATTGGAAGTCCTCTTCCATGCATAATATACACAAAGTCCCAGTGTATAACTGTATAAAAATATCGTTGCAAGGTGATCTCATATATCTAACCTTGTCTCAACGTTTTTCTGAAAATCTTTGTCATGCATAAGATAATCATTTACTAGATATAAGTTTAAAAGATGAAGTTACAAGATACTCCAATATACTTATATCTTTTCCAAATACTACTTGAACTACCACCATTCAAGTTATAATTAGTTCAAAAGTTCATCACATAGATGAGACTACAAGACCAGATTTGAATAGATTAAATCTTTTAAAATATCATCAAAATAAAATGAAGTTACGAGATACTTCATTTGATGTAAACATCATTTTGAAAACTTGACCCTGCCAACACTCAACAATCGCCCAACCGTAGCCTTTCTATCGAAGTGCTCTGGGTAGTGTTGCAGAAATTATCCAATTGGATGATGAACTCATTACGGGAGTTTGCCGCGCCAGGAAGACCACTTACGATGATCAGTCGTAGTAGTACAACCCCACCATTTTCTACATGTAGAGGAGAACCTGTCGGATTTACTTGTCAACCGAACACTGAACTCCTAAGGAATGGACCGCCTTAGCGGAACTTCCAGGCCATTTGGGCCAATATAATAAGGCTGGGCCGGCGCTACTCGGCCACTTACGCCACTCCTAGTTCAGATGAAATCCATGACTCTGAAACGTAAAGCTCGTCCCCACTTTCCCCAAGTAGAAACTTGTTGATACGGCTCCACCAAGAAGTCGTATCTATTTGGAAAGGAGAACTCACCGATATTTCCCAGGCGATGCCTGTTAATGGATTAACTTGTTCCAAGAATTTTACTTCCCGAGTGTTGGGTAAGTAATCAATTCATTTATCAAAACAGCAACCTTGTTGCGAATATAAAACACACCACAGAGCCGGATCCCTCAGGTTTTGAGCGAGTATTTAAATCCCCTTCGAAAGGAGGATCTTAAATATAAAAATGAGTTTTGGGATCCGCTATAACTTTTAAAAATCATGTTGAAGACTCGCAAAACATTTTTAAGAATGTTTGGAGTGATGCTGATTTAACAAGGTAAATCAGTCCCAATATATTAGAAAATATCTGAATATTATTATTTAAATAATATTCCCATAAAGAATAATCTTTATAAAAATAATTGAAGTAGAAGTTTTAAAACTTATACTTGAAATGAATATTAAATAACCAAAGATATACCTATACGAAAGTACTATCTTTATTTGAATAATCAAAAGTGAGTTTGATTATCGACACCTTATTCTTTAATAAAATAAAGAATATATCTCAGCAAATAATCGGAGTCATAGATCCTCAAATGAATATTCAAATAATATTCAATAAATAAAATAAGCTGAGTCATAAGCCCTCGAATGAATATTCGAAATAATATTCAATAAATAAATAAGCTGAGTCATAAGCCCTCGAATGAATATTATAAATAATATTCATTAAATAAAATAAAGGAGTCATACATCCTCAAATGAATATCCAAGTAATATTCAATAAATAATATAAAGGAGTCATAAGTCCTCAAATGAATATTCAAGATAATATTCATTAATAAAATCAAGTTATCGAATAAACCTTATTCGATTAATAGTTTTGAAAACTATAAACATATATATATATATATATATATATATATAAATATATATATATATAAAATCTACTCGGGATCCTCGACTCCCGGTTTTAGAAAATGTTTTCACCTTTGGGTCCCTATACTAAGGGTATATGCAAGTTACCGCTATCCTCTAGCATAGGTATTATCAACTGAACCAACAGATATATATATGGAAAGAATGCGAAACAGGCATGCATATATATATATACCATAGCAGCATGCTTCAATATATTGCATCATTTGCTAATTAACCAACATGCATCTATCGCAAGATAATGCAAATACATATATTCATCACAACAACAGTTATAACGGGTAGAAAACTTGCCTGAGCGACTTGGGGTGATAAAAGGCTCGGGACGAGTCTGGTAACCTATAAACAACAAGTAAGTTGGAATTAAACCAAAATCACTTGTAAATCTATACTTTAACTAACTTAGACTCTAACGCTTGTTTTGCGCTCACTGATTCGCTTAAGTCACTCGGGTACCCTCGGCTCCACCATTTTTAATAATTTAACCTTTACGAGTTTTAAAGCGATTCCTTCACGAGTGTCTTACCAACTGCCTAACACACTTACCATAAATGTTTCATACATTAATTAACCCTTTTTGGTCTTTAACCTATGTTTCAAAGTAAGGCGAGGGGAAAAGTTTCATTCGCGAAACGCCGTTACTTGAAACGGTCGTTTCTCCTAAACCGTGCATCGGAATCGAACGAACTACATATCAAAACGAAGCTCGTAACATGAGCTATCTAAACATGGCAGTGGTCATAATCTAGCAGGGGGTTCTCGGGTCCTAATGCTATGCACAAAAACAGTCCAAAGAAAATCGGACATTACGACGGCTATGTTTACGCGATTTCCAATGTTTTAAACCATTCAAAACCATCCCAAATCAACCTCAAATCCAACATACAACTAACATCCATCCTTATCACATCATAACAACCCCAACCAATTCAATTTAATCATTCATACTTATGCCTAAACTTAACTTTAATCATACTTAAGTTCTTTTAATCAAAACCACAACATTTACCATTCCATTTCACTACCATTTCAAATCCCAAACTCTAATCACAACAACAAGCTACAATATCATCCTACTAATCAAAATCATCTTATAATATATAGGAATCTAGGGTTTGGAGATGGTATACCTTCCTTGAAGTGGTGGGAGGAGCTAGGAGCCTTAAGAAGCTTTGAGAAGTCTTAAGAATGCTTGGATCTTCAAGAAAAACAAGAAAAACTTCAAGTTAAAAACTTGAAAACACTATTCATAGTCTTCTTCTTTGATTAAATGGAGAAGATGGAGAAGGAATTGATGGCTTAAACTCATGATATAGCCCTAACTAAGCATGAAGATGATTAGGGAATTAACTCACCAATTTAGGAAGCTTGGATCTTTGATTTTGAATTTCTTGCTCTTTTGAATAGTAAAAAGCCGAGAGCAAAGATGAACCATGCCTTGGTTGCTTTTTGATTTTGATGAAAAATGATTTTGCTTGGCTTGGTTGGCTTGTTTTTGTGTTTGATTTAGTAAATTACCTAGTTGCCCTTGATTTTGTGTGGTTAAAAAGTCACCACATCTCCTTCCTTTTTTGTCATGCCTATGTCACCTTGCACATGTCATAATGCTCCCACTTGTCCACACCTTGTGGTTTGATGATGTCACAGCCCCTGGCTTCTTGTACAAGCTTGTCTCTTGGTCACTTATTTATTTTACGGTTCGCTTATCTTTCGTTCTCGTTTATCGTTTGAGGGATCATACCCGAGATCTTATTACTTAGGTTCCCTTAACCTTTCTCAATATATTGTATTCCTTCTATGATCCTCTCTTATAATCCTTTAATTTAAATCCTTTTTATCCTGTTACCTTATACTCAATTCTTTCCGTATCTATTGGATTTCCGGGAAAAATCAAAGTGTTCGGATTTGGATTCTGACGATCTTTACATACACTTATATCCCATATAAAGTACTAATAAAATCTCAGAATATCCATATCAGAACCCCTACATAGTGTGTCATGAAAAGTTTTCTCATTCAGCTAAAACACTATTCACAAGGGTTACAAAAAGTTCAAAATTTTGGGAGTTATTACAGTCTCCCCTCCTTAAAAGGATTCCGTCCCGGAATCAGATAAAAAAACAGTTGGGGATGCTTTTCTAGCATTGTGCCTTCTAACTCTCTAGTCAATTTCCCACATTATGGTTCTACCACCAAACTCTGACTAGTTTGATAACCCTTCTCCTAAGCACTTGTCCCTTTTCGATCTATAACCCTTTCTGGTTGCTCCCTATAGGTTATGTCTGATCGCATGCCTATGCGCTCATATGCCCCTATTTATCTGGCATCCGAATTACATTTTCTTAACATTGATACGTGGAACACATTATGAACTTGCTACATATTCGGGGGTAGGGCTAGCTCATATGCTATCTTCCCAATATGTCTTAATATATCCAAGGGTCCAACAATTCGTGGACTTAGCTTCCCTTTCTTTCCGAACCTCATCCTTCCTTTCCAAGGGAATGCCTATAACAATACTAGGTCCCCCACTTCCTATTCCTTGTCCTTTCGTGTCAAATCAACATACTTCATGTTCCCATCTTGGGCTACTACCAGCCGTCCTCTGATTAAAATCTATTATATCCTTGATCCTTTGGACTACTGCGGGTCCGAACATCTTGCGCTCTACAACTTCATCCTAACATAAGGGAGATCGACATTGTCTTCCCTCAAGGATCTCATAAGGCGATATCTCAATACTGACATGTGATATATTATCGTAAGAAAACTCAATCCGTGTTAAGTGATCATTCCAAATTCTTTCAAGTCTATCGCATGGAATTTTATCACAGCTTCTAGCACTATAGCTTTGGCGTCTCAATACCCATTCTTTTCCAGTTCGTAATCGCTACTACCTTCCGTTCCTAATATTATAACGGTTATACTTTTGCTCGTTAGCGTTCTATAACCTTTTAATAACCACGTCAACCTTAGTATCACGAATGTGTTCCCATTCCGCATACTACCACCACTTTATTACTCCTTTTTCAGTTGTTTCTATTTCCCAAAGTTTGATCAATACTCATATAGAAGTAAATGAATTTGTTGAGAGATCACTATGATCATGAACACTTGTTATATTGCATAGTTAGTACAGAAGGTGGCCAGCCTTTAGTACTTGACAAGCAATTAAACAATAGCTGGTATCCTACTCGGCTTCTATCACACAGATAGATAGTCATTCGGCAATACCTCCCCTTTTGGAAGGGTTGTTCTTCTCAGCTTACATTAAATGAAAAGAAGAGAAAAGAACGAACTGAAGAGAATTGTATATATGAAAAAAATATACTGCCATAAAATATCTGGCTTGGAACCTACCTCTGAACTATAGAGGTTTGTCATAGGAGAACAAAACATATACGTATTTATATCAGCATCAAGCATTATAGCCTCGTATTTCCCATGCCTAAATATTTTCGCTATCCCGTCCATCATTCTATGGACCCACACTCTTCCTCGAGCTTATACATAATCACCTTTGAAACTCCCTCGACATCGAAAATCGAATCTGGGATCTCATTCTATACATCATCGTTACTAGAATTCTATGCTTGCACCGCAACCTTCCTCGTATAATAATACGACTCTCTATTGATAAGAAAGAATAATTATTCACTAGGTAGATACTCTACTTAATTAGTCTATCAATGATAACTTATACACTACCACGACCCGATTAGTGGTACTCAATCTCAACACCCATTCCAATACAACTCTCACGGTTGTAATCAGCTCAATACTCGCAGAATCATTGCTGCCTTACTATGGTCCACCACTGACCTACTGTCGTCATTCATTTTTCCATAAAATCTTAATATCTAACCATACAGAGTCTATACATGTCGTATCAAATTCTCCTAAGGAGTTAACATAACCACCAATCACAATTCATGAAGAACACTTCAAACTCTGACGTACTTTCATGACATGAAGCAGATAAAATTGCAGAAGAGTTTCAATCAAAGCAACGATAGCAGGTTAATACCATTTTTAATCATATGCCTTAAATAGAAGACTTAACTCAAAGGTTCGTCTAGTCCTTTTGGAAACATGGTCCTGGCTTATTCTCAAGATAGTACCTTATGAGATAGATAGCCCGTTCATGGCGATTACACGAATTAAACCTTTACCAACTACTATTACGGTTGGGTATTGCACAGTCATCAGAAGGGATGTCAATCTTCTAAACCATAATACAACCTTCACAGCTTTAACCATCATCACTGTATTCTTTGGCACAAGCGCCTACAATTATCCTTTTACCGTTAAAGTGTCGGCCACCTCTTTGGCCTTTCCTGATAGTAATAGTTCCTTATAATCAATGTCATCTTAACCACTTTCACTAATTTTCTACCCCATTTCAATCACAGCTTATGTGAAGATGTTTTCCTTAAAATCTGATGAGTAAAAAAAAAATCACCATTTTTCCATAAGTTATCCCCTCAGTCTTTAGAGGTTAATCACTATCATGACTGACTCTCAATCATACTTAGAACATCTTTTATCTTAAGTCCTAATTGCCCTGAACAATTTCGACCATTACTGGTTCGATCCATACCTTCTCGTGGTTTAACACGTGCCTCACTTGGCATCAATATAATTACGTCATATTTCCTTTATCAACATTTCTATTCTTGAAAATTTTGAATATTACCTTTCTCCTTGTAAAACCTCTAAGGTTATCCTTCAATAGTTCCTCCTGTATTCCCTAGATACAGGGCATATCAAAATACCATTTACTAATAAAAACCATTGTCTATAAACTTCTGAAAAAATTTCTCCACTGATTCTTAAAGGTTGTTGTTACCTTAGCCCTTTCCCAATCATACTGTCAAAACTCATACTGTCCCTATTAAGGGTGAAATGCCAACCTTTATGCATTCCCCTTAAGATTCATTTTAAGTTACCGATGTTCTATCCTTAATTCCACCTTTAAAAGGTACCTGCATCCTTCCATGGATAAATCAAATCATATTTCCTGATAAGGGTGTCTTATTCAATCATTCCCACTTCGATAGTATATGCCTAATTTTCACAATAACATTTGTATTCAAAATGGGGTCAATCCATATGGCCTCCAAAAGATAACAACGGTTATCCGCTTGTCTTGTCTAATTTGGTAACGATAACAAGGATGTTCTGGAAGATATTGGTCGTGTTCAACGTGAACTTCTTCTTAATAATTCCTTATTTACTTTTGTTGTTTATCTCAACAGTCACCTCAATGTTGTAATATCTTTCATACCTGGCGTCTCCCTTTCTGGGTATCAAGCCACCGGTCTTACACTTCACCTTCTTGAAGGTCACTTCCTTCATCCAATTTTCTTAATTTCTTACTTTCTTGTCTCCTCAGTCTATCCGCGTCTCATTATTTATCCTTTGAATTATCTCAAGGTTTCCTCGAATCTTCCCAACTTACAGGGGATAAAATATATGTATCTCTTATGCCCTCAACCATCAATTTTAACTCATGGTGAATCACCCTCATCCTGACGATTACATACTTTTCTATTTCTATTGCTACGAGTCTTTAGGGTTTCCTCATACCCAACTCCCTTATCATTCCTCAAACTCTATTGCCGTTATATTCCTTTCCACTTCAATTTCTTTTTATTTTCCTTTCTCTTATCATTATTTCATGAACCAACACAACATAAGCATTGATTTCAAACATCCCGTCATTCTGGATTCGTGTCCTCAGAACGAATCTTGACAACTTTTACAACTTAGATTCATAATTCATCATACTCTTCTGCCTTTGTTCTGGCTCTAAAGCTTTTACACTATCTCCATAACCTTGGGAATTACTTTCCCGAAAACAATTGACTGAACTTTAATCAGCTTATTATAATCTCTGGCTCCATGCCTTTCTTGGTCTTTTACCAGTGGGTGGCCTCTCTCTTAGAAGGGTAAGTGACGAAAACAGTCTTTTGTGATTCGTCCATCATTTAAAATCTCAAATGATTCCTATATTTCCTTTAGCCAGGCTCTCGCCTCTACTGGGTTCGCTTGTTCCTTGGAACTCTGAGAGCTTAGCGACTTAAAGGTCCTGAAAGAATTTCTCACCGCATTGTTTCCTCAGGGTGGTGGTTGGGGATAATAGTCTAAGTTCTCTTTAGACAGGTCCATGAATTGCCATATAGGGGTACCATCTCGGGTCTCCTTTCCTTACTCGACTTTTGTTTCCTCAGTCTAAATATTTCTTCCTACTCCCCATAATTGGGGTCATCTTACATAATTTAAATCCTCATTTTCCACTTCATCATGTTATGGGTTCCTTTTGTCTTGGTGGCAACCTCCCTGACTATCACGTTCAGGGTTTGCTCTAACTCTTATTCCTCAAACTAGCTTTCATCTAAGATTTCATCTTTAAGCTCTTAAACATTTGGAACCCAAATTCTATAGGAATACCTCATTATTCCCTTATCATCTCTCTCGGTATTAATCTCATATCTATTTGTTGGCTCTCTGCCTTCATTCATCACTTTTACTGGCACAATATGTTCTTTTCCAATAATTCGGGCTGTATTGCTATCTCAAACAGCTTTTCGGTACCGGCTCCGGTTACCTTCACTTCTATTTCCATTTTCTCAAAATCTCTTATAAACTCTCCAAAAGACATTATCATCTTGAGTCTCTCCTTTTTACTAAGGGCATCAGCCACCACATTGGCTTTCCCCGAATGATAAAGAATCTCCCAATCATTATTCTTGATTAGCTCTAACTGCCTCCTCTGGCATATGTTGAGCTCTTTCTACGTGAAAATGTACTAGAGCACTTATGGCTTAGGTAATTCTCGCACTTCTCTCCATACAAGTAGTGCCTCCAATCTTTAGGGTAAAACTATTGCCACGAGCCTAAGCTCATGGGCGGGGATATCGAATTTCATATTACCTTAATTGTCTTGACGCGTACGCGATTACCTTGCTGTGCTGTATGAGAAGCACCCTAATTCCTTATGCGAAGCGTCACTACACTTCACAAAATCTCATTTTCCATCCGGCAACGCCAACATAGGGAATGTCACCAACCTTTGCTTCGGTTCTTAAAAGTTGTTCTCGCATTTCTCTGTCCATTCGAACTTCTCAGTCTTACGAGTAAGCCGCGTTAAAGGGGCTACTATCTTTACAAACTTGAACGAACCTCCGGTAGTGACCGGCCAATCCTACCTCTGGGAGTTGCCCTAACCATGGTCATCAATTCATCAGTGGTCCTTTATCCAATCTTGTCAGGATCCTCCATGGAATCCTCCTCAACAACTATCCCTTCTAGGACAACATCCTCAACCGCTACATCCTCAATATCAACATCATCTGGTCCTGCATTAGGACACTCTATCGGATCCACAATCCGATCTCCAATTAGTAATAAAACATCATCGCGCTGTTGCTCCTCAACCTCAGGGTTCGGAGTCCCGCTACCATATACGATAACGAACTACGCTCCTATTACAATATTTATAAGGGTTCCCATAAGGGTTTTAACTGTCAGTACTACGTTAGGTAGCCCGACTATGAACTTGGCAAGAGTTCTTATTATCTTTGTGAACTTATTATCTTAACGTCCCATCATCTCTAAGGTTTATAACGCTTAGCTCTGATACCATTTCTGTAACACCCCCAGATCCGGGGTCGGGGATCCGGGTCGTCACGAGTTCCATTTCCCTTAATAACACCCAATCTTAATAATTACTCAACTACTCTGTACTGTGACCCCACTATAAACACACACACCACACGTTATAGTCTCAGAGATGAACATCCAAAAATAACTACAAGTCGTTTTATTCCACAATTATATGCCAATACACCTTAAAAGGTTTTCTGAATAAATTTACATTTCTTTTCCATTATTACAATTCATAAATATACATAAATCTGGTACATCAAAAGTTGAAAGCCTAGCCTATTGGTAGCTCCTACCTCAGCTACAACGACATCAACGCCTATAGGAAACTGCGGAATGTTTCCTATCCGCTCGCGAATTGGGAGCTTGGTCCTGTTCATCTTGTCTATCTGATGTTGTGTGATGAAAGAAGAAAGCAAGGGTGAGCAGCAAGCCCACCAAAATAATATGTATAATGATTAACAATATATGAGCCTACTCATAATACTCATGAAAGTCTTGGTCAAAAGAAATGAACCAAGTTTGATATCTTAATGCGATGAAGTCGCAAAATATTCAGTATATATATATATATACTTTTCAAAATATTGGAAGTCCTCTTCCATGCATAATATACACAAAGTCCCAGTGTATAACTGTATAAAAATATCGTTGCAAGGTGATCTCATATATCTAACCTTGTCTCAACGTTTTTCTGAAAATCTTTGTCATGCATAAGATAATCATTTACTAGATATAAGTTTAAAAGATGAAGTTACAAGATACTCCAATATACTTATATCTTTTCCAAATACTACTTGAACTACCACCATTCAAGTTATAATTAGTTCAAAAGTTCATCACATAGATGAGACTACAAGACCAGATTTGAATAGATTAAATCTTTTAAAATATCATCAAAATAAAATGAAGTTACGAGATACTTCATTTGATGTAAACATCATTTTGAAAACTTGACCCTGCCAACACTCAACAATCGCCCAACCGTAGCCTTTCTATCGAAGTGCTCTGGGTAGTGTTGCAGAAATTATCCAATTGGATGATGAACTCATTACGGGAGTTTGCCGCGCCAGGAAGACCACTTACGATGATCAGTCGTAGTAGTACAACCCCACCATTTTCTACATGTAGAGGAGAACCTGTCGGATTTACTTGTCAACCGAACACTGAACTCCTAAGGAATGGACCGCCTTAGCGGAACTTCCAGGCCATTTGGGCCAATATAATAAGGCTGGGCCGGCGCTACTCGGCCACTTACGCCACTCCTAGTTCAGATGAAATCCATGACTCTGAAACGTAAAGCTCGTCCCCACTTTCCCCAAGTAGAAACTTGTTGATACGGCTCCACCAAGAAGTCGTATCTATTTGGAAAGGAGAACTCACCGATATTTCCCAGGCGATGCCTGTTAATGGATTAACTTGTTCCAAGAATTTTACTTCCCGAGTGTTGGGTAAGTAATCAATTCATTTATCAAAACAGCAACCTTGTTGCGAATATAAAACACACCACAGAGCTGGATCCCTCAGGTTTTGAGCGAGTATTTAAATCCCCTTCGAAAGGAGGATCTTAAATATAAAAATGAGTTTTGGGATCCGCTATAACTTTTAAAAATCATGTTGAAGACTCGCAAAACATTTTTAAGAATGTTTGGAGTGATGCTGATTTAACAAGGTAAATCAGTCCCAATATATTAGAAAATATCTGAATATTATTATTTAAATAATATTCCCATAAAGAATAATCTTTATAAAAATAATTGAAGTAGAAGTTTTAAAACTTATACTTGAAATGAATATTAAATAACCAAAGATATACCTATACGAAAGTACTATCTTTATTTGAATAATCAAAAGTGAGTTTGATTATCGACACCTTATTCTTTAATAAAATAAAGAATATATCTCAGCAAAGAAATCGGAGTCATAGATCCTCAAATGAATATTCAAATAATATTCAATAAATAAAATAAGCTGAGTCATAAGCCCTCGAATGAATATTCGAAATAATATTCAATAAATAAATAAGCTGAGTCATAAGCCCTCGAATGAATATTATAAATAATATTCATTAAATAAAATAAAGGAGTCATACATCCTCAAATGAATATCCAAGTAATATTCAATAAATAATATAAAGGAGTCATAAGTCCTCAAATGAATATTCAAGATAATATTCATTAATAAAATCAAGTTATCGAATAAACCTTATTCGATTAATAGTTTTGAAAACTATAAACATATATATATATATATATATATATATATATATATAAATATATATATATATAAAATCTACTCGGGATCCTCGACTCCCGGTTTTAGAAAATGTTTTCACCTTTGGGTCCCTATACTAAGGGTATATGCAAGTTACCGCTATCCTCTAGCATAGGTATTATCAACTGAACCAACAGATATATATATGGAAAGAATGCGAAACAGGCATGCATATATATATATATATACCATAGCAGCATGCTTCAATATATTGCATCATTTGCTAATTAACCAACATGCATCTATCGCAAGATAATGCAAATACATATATTCATCACAACAACAGTTATAACGGGTAGAAAACTTGCCTGAGCGACTTGGGGTGATAAAAGGCTCGGGACGAGTCTGGTAACCTATAAACAACAAGTAAGTTGGAATTAAACCAAAATCACTTGTAAATCTATACTTTAACTAACTTAGACTCTAACGCTTGTTTTGCGCTCACTGATTCGCTTAAGTCACTCGGGTACCCTCGGCTCCACCATTTTTAATAATTTAACCTTTACGAGTTTTAAAGCGATTCCTTCACGAGTGTCTTACCAACTGCCTAACACACTTACCATAAATGTTTCATACATTAATTAACCCTTTTTGGTCTTTAACCTATGTTTCAAAGTAAGGCGAGGGGAAAAGTTTCGTTCGCGAAACGCCGTTACTTGAAACGGTCGTTTCTCCTAAACCGTGCATCGGAATCGAATGAACTACATATCAAAACGAAGCTCGTAACATGAGCTATCTAAACATGGCAGTGGTCATAATCTAGCAGGGGGTTCTCGGGTCCTAATGCTATGCACAAAAACAGTCCAAAGAAAATCGGACATTACGACGGCTATGTTTACGCGATTTCCAATGTTTTAAACCATTCAAAACCATCCCAAATCAACCTCAAATCCAACATACAACTAACATCCATCCTTATCACATTATAACAACCCCAACCAATTCAATTTAATCATTCATACTTATGCCTAAACTTAACTTTAATCATACTTAAGTTCTTTTAATCAAAACCACAACATTTACCATTCCATTTCACTACCATTTCAAATCCCAAACTCTAATCACAACAACAAGCTACAATATCATCCTACTAATCAAAATCATCTTATAATATATAGGAATCTAGGGTTTGGAGATGGTATACCTTCCTTGAAGTGGTGGGAGGAGCTAGGAGCCTTAAGAAGCTTTGAGAAGTCTTAAGAATGCTTGGATCTTCAAGAAAAACAAGAAAAACTTCAAGTTAAAAACTTGAAAACACTATTCATAGTCTTCTTCTTTGATTAAATGGAGAAGATGGAGAAGGAATTGATGGCTTAAACTCATGATATAGCCCTAACTAAGCATGAAGATGATTAGGGAATTAACTCACCAATTTAGGAAGCTTGGATCTTTGATTTTGAATTTCTTGCTCTTTTGAATAGTAAAAAGCCGAGAGCAAAGATGAACCATGCCTTGGTTGCTTTTTGATTTTGATGAAAAATGATTTTGCTTGGCTTGGTTGGCTTGTTTTTGTGTTTGATTTAGTAAATTACCTAGTTGCCCTTGATTTTGTGTGGTTAAAAAGTCACCACATCTCCTTCCTTTTTTGTCATGCCTATGTCACCTTGCACATGTCATAATGCTCCCACTTGTCCACACCTTGTGGTTTGATGATGTTACAGCCCCTGGCTTCTTGTACAAGCTTGTCTCTTGGTCACTTATTTATTTTACGGTTCGCTTATCTTCCGTTCTCGTTTATCGTTTGAGGGATCATACCCGAGATCTTATTACTTAGGTTCCCTTAACCTTTCTCAATATATTGTATTCCTTCTATGATCCTCTCTTATAATCCTTTAATTTAAATCCTTTTTATCCTGTTACCTTATACTCAATTCTTTCCGTATCTATTGGATTTCCGGGAAAAATCAAAGTGTTCGGATTTGGATTCTGACGATCTTTACATACACTTATATCCCATATAAAGTACTAATAAAATCTCAGAATATCCATATCAGAACCCCTACATAGTGTGTCATGAAAAGTTTTCTCATTCAGCTAAAACACTATTCACAAGGGTTACAAAAAGTTCAAAATTTTGGGAGTTATTACAAGGAGTACACACCTCGCTATTTGTAAGGGGTAAACCTCATTCAAGGGAGAAGTTACGATCTATGTGGTCCTTATATCGTTGATAGAGATTGCTCATATGAAGAGGAGATCACCCAAAGAAGGGTACAGCTGAACAAGGAACCTGTTGTCAAAAGGGCATTTTAAACACCGAAGATGTGATGGGATGAATCCCCAAATCATGAAAAAAGAGAATCCATGCTCATGAAGCACACATTTGGAAACCCCAAAAAAATCTGAAATCACAAATCAATCAAGATCCACCAGCCACAACTCAAGTTGTTGATTCCACCATTGAAGTACCACAACTCTCAGTCACAAAATGAAGAAGCCAGTCCCGTTATAATGGGATTCCTTGTGACCTAAACGTTGATTCAAGGGACTGATACCCAATTTCGGAACATGGATGATCCGAGATATGGTTTGAAAGATTATAACCAAGGAAGCGTAATTTAACATCAACCGTCCAAAGGCTATATGACCCCTTTTATTCAAGGATTGAAACCCGTAAATGATAAAATTTGTGATTATTCCAGTCCCTATACGGAGGATGATGAAATCTGAAGTGATAAGAATGCTATCCAAAAAGGTGAAGTCCAGGAAGTGACCAACCAAAAAAAGATGTCCCAAGCCTCGAGGATCTCAAGGACTGAAAGCTTAGGATAACGAAGAACGGATTTGCATCGCATCAAACTCGTGATTTAATGAAGGAAAAGAAACCTGAAAAAGGAACAACATGTTGGCGTGTGTGCCCTAGAGACAACACTATTATGTTTATGATAAGAAACATTTGGATTATTAATTATGATTCTATGGATTATTCTTTAGTAATTTATTATATCTTTGTTTTTTGGGATAAAATTTTAGATTAATAAATGTCCTTGGAATATGATATGTAAATCTATATCTCTAAGTACGTGACTTAGAAATGAGATTATAAGAATAGTATTTATATTCCTAAAGGTCCCTAGTCAAGTATTATTGTTAAGGGACGATAATAAATACATTGAGACTAGTGTGTTCGTTGACTGATGATCTCATCTCATTGATCATAGGTATGGTGATACTAATGTCAAAATATAGGCACATGTATTATATACATGGTGCTAGATTGACCCGTTGTGAGATACTACATGTTTAGTGTGTCATAAGTTAATCTCACAGTGATAATGATGTATTGGTCCTTAGACCTGAAATCATTATATTTTGTAAGTCATATGTCATAGGCCTATTTGTATATTCGAGGATTCAACTCAACTCAAATAAGAATGTAATAAGTAAATAGTGGATCGACCGTCAGAGAGATCTCGCAAAGTAATATCTGTCAAAGGATTCAGAACAAGGTTCATCTACAGACTTGAGGAGTTAATTCACTGGAAGAAGTTCAAGAAGTTGATCATGCCTCAGTGATATAAATCAAGATCGTGGATTTAATCAAGTGACAGAGATCTCGTCAGAGTATCATTAATTACAAGGATTTAATCTGAAGAAAATCAAAGTATCAAAGTCAAGACATGAAGAAACGTCACGGAAGTTAGTCACTCATGAACCAGACAGTACATCGAGTGTCAACGTTGAAGTGGTGGAATTGATTCAAAATTTTCAGTGATTTTCAGAAGATTTGCAGAAGGATGGGTGCTGTTGAAGACTAGAATTAATTCTCTATTAATTAATTAAGTCATCTAATTTAATTAAGAAAATAAATTATATATGCGAAGAATAATTTATTTATTAATTGAATTAATTGATTAATTAATTCTGAATTAATTTTAGGAATTTTCAGAATTTAAATTGGATTAAAATTCATTTAAATTCAGCAAGTCAAACTGATTGTACTAGTATGACAATCGGTATGACAATCAATAGTCATACCGAAAGTCATGCTAGTACAAACAATAGTCTCACCGAAAGTTACACTGGGAGGAGGATTGTCTTGCTAGTTCATTCTGATTGTCTTGCTAGTTCATTCTGATTGTCTTGCTAGTTCATTCTGATAGTCTTGCTAGTTCATTTGATTGTCATACCGAAAGTCTTGCTGAGCTCAGGATTGTCATTCCAGTTCAATTCAATTCTATTGAATGAATTAAAAAGAAACAGAAGCAGCAGAAAGCATTATCATCAAATATACAAGTCAAAAAACAAGAACAGAGCAGCCGCAACAAACATTTTATTCTTTTCTGCAAAACTTCAAGATCAATTTCTAGTTTGTAATGTTAAATCCAATCAACTAGAAATCATTCTCTTGTTCTTGTGTAACAATCTAGCGGATCAAAATCCCTAGAACTTAATCTCAAATTGCGTTTAGCATTTGAATCTTTTTATTACAAAAATAGAAAAAGTTCATGTCGAATTTATTCTAGATTTGTGATAATTAATTTGAGATTAATTCTTTGTAATCGATACAGTTGTTGTAACACCTTTCAAGTTTAATAATATTTTTATTTAACTTGAATTTTGTTTCACATTTTTTATTCCGCATTTAATTCGATTATTCAATATTGTTTGTATTCAACCCCCCTTCTACAAACACATTGGGACCTAACAATTGGTATCAGAGCCTTCTGATTAACGAACAAATCAAGATCCTAGACTTTTGTGATTTTTCAACTCTTTGAATTTTTATTCATTCAAAAATTCATAATGACTTCACATAAAGTTGGAACCGTTAAAATTCCATAATTTGATAAAGAGAATTATATTATGTGGAAGAAGAAGATGCTCTTGTTTTTACAAGTTGCAAATCCCAAATATTCAAGCTTGTTAAAGAAGGGTATAAAAACTCCGATGGTTATTGAACCGGAGGTAATAATAGATGGTGTAGTGACTACTAAAGCTAGAACCTATCCAAAAGAGCCCGAAGATTTTACTCCTGCTGAGAAGGAAGAAGCCTCTTTGGATGCCAGCCTTCAATTAATATTAATTGATTCCCTTGATCCTTTGATGAACAGACATGTGATGAACTGTAAAAATTCTAAACACATGTGGGAAACTATTGAGGTAATTAATGAAGGCACAGAGGAAGTTAGGGAGAACAAGTTGGAAATCCTAACCTCTGAATATGAACATTTCAAATCAAATTCAGGAGAAGGAATTACTGAAGTGTTTGAGAGGTACAATGCGTTGATCAACAACCTGAACATCAATGGAAAGTATTATTCAATCAGGGAGGTCAACAAAAAGTTCCTTCTAACACTGCCAGCTCATCTTGAACATAGAATCACTGCCATTAGAGAAGCTAGAGATCTGAGTGAGATTTCTTTGGACAGGCTCTATGGAGTGTTAAAAACCTATGAGTTGGAGCAGATTCAACAGAAGGAAGTCTACGGGAAGGATAGAATGGTCAGCACATCTACTGCACTTGTAGCTGAAGGTCAACAACAACAACAATCTTAACAGTTAGAAAGAATGGTACAGTTTTCCGAGGGTGAGGAAAATGAGTTAGTAGCAGAATATGATCCTCCTACTACAAATCAATCAAGTGATGATTTTTATTCCTTGGAAGAGCTGGAGCAATTGGAAGATGAATCAATGGCCCAAATTGTCAAGATATTCTCTAATGTCAGATTCAGGAGGAATCCCAAGCTTAAGTACAAGTCCAACTACAACAAATTCCAGAAAGGTGGATCTTCATCCTCTAACACCAGTAGTGGTGGGTACAAAACAGGGATGGTTGATCGAAGCACCATTAGATGCTATAACTGCAATGAGTTGGGACACTTTGCCACAGAATGTAGGAAGCCAAAGCAAGTAAGAAAGAACTCTGAAAGGGCTTATCTGGCAAAGGGAAGAAGCTGGGATGATACTGACAGTGAAGATGAAGAAGAAGGAAATCTTGCTCTTATGGCTATTGATGGAAAAGCTTCATCGTCAAGAATAGAGGTAAAACTTTCTGATGCTGAAATGATTTATCATCTAAGAGGTAACTTAGATTGTGCACATCGTGATAATGAACTGTTAAGTTTACAGATCACAGACCTTGAGAAAGAGGTCAATGAATTAAGACTTGTGCACATTAATCAAGACAAATTAAAAAAACAGGTATCTTTTCTAGAGAATAGAGTTGACTGTTATAGAAAACTCGAAACTATTCTCAAAGACAAGATCACCGGTCTTGAGACTAAGGTTAGAGCCTACTTCAATTCTTGTTCGAAGGCTAAAGAGTTCTACAGTAAGCAAGCTGTTAATCAAACATCTGGAATAGGTTATGATTACAATGCTTCTATTGGAGAATTAGGCATAAACTCCCCTCCTCATGTCTGTGCTAAAGGGAGGGAAGTACCACATGTGCTTAAGGGTGTTGATGAACCCCTCTATAAAGCATCAATTGCTGAACCATTTGATGCGACCTCTTCTGTTATTCAAGAAGAAATACGTGCTGAGGATCATGCTTATGAGAAGATTGTTTCCAAGTCATGTGAGTCGAAAGTTCCAGTCAAAGTTGTGAAAGCAACTGAGATTAACTCAGACACACATGAGTTGGATAACAATAATGCCATGTCTACCATGCATAAATTGCCTGTTGTTAATCACTCTCATAGAGCATGTAGTATTGCTAATTGTATGTCTTGTGCTTTTAATATGATGTATGCTTATTTTAATGGTAAGCATGTGTCTAATGATAAGACTACTCCTCGTCAGCATGTGAATAACAAGAAGCATGATAGGTCTAAGACTGCTAGTCCTTCTAAGGCTAGAAAGGAGACATTTGTGCCTAAGCCTAACCAGAAATTTGTTAAGGCTATTTACAAGGTCAAATGTTCAGTCATTGAGAATGTTGAGATCGTTAAAATTAAAAATGTCGTTTTGCCTGACAAAGGACAATTCTACAAGTATGCCGGGCCCAACCAAGTTTGGGTTCCGAAGAAGGTCTAATCCATTTGAAGTGCAGGGCAGTATACAGGTGTAACCGGTAGTGTGGATTCTTGACAGTGGATCATCAAGACATATGACCGGAGATAAAGCCCTGCTATCAAATGTTGATTGAGAAAGCTGGCCCCCTGGTTACCTTTGGAGATAACAGCAAAGGTTTATCTGAGGGATATGGCTGTTTGTAAGCTGGATATGTTATCAGTGAAATTTTGTATATTGTGCTAGGTTATTATCAGGAAGCAGTATCTAACATATAGCACCAGTGACGAGACTTGAGAATATTACGACATATCAGGCACTTGCTGCACATTACACTTGGAATTGTACTCTAGTAAGATGTGTACAAGTGTACTCCTGGTTGGTGAGTTAAAAGAGGAAGTCAGTGCACCACAGTTCATGGACTTTGCAGCTGCAGATCTATTGGACTATGCAATCTCTTCTTCACAATCTCACTTCAGGTTGGTATGAACTAGTATACTGCTCAAGCAATCGTCAAGGACATGGTATGGCACTCTAACTGCAGTTACAGTTTTATATGAACTAGTAGAGTCGTCATATTTATAACTATCTTATCATTAGGCATAATCATATTGTTTTATATGTGCAGTGATATATTGATAATGCAACATAATAATTAGTATCTAAAGTACTTGACAAGTATCGGTCAATGATATGTTGTTAACATTATGTTGCAGATATTTGTAAGCTTTTAACATGAATGAGAATTACTTAGACTATACCCTAAGTGATCAATGTTTTATCAAAAACTCATTCATATTGAAAAACAAAATCAAACTTCTTTCTACATTAGTGACTTCTTATTTCATATAAAATCCTTTGAAATCACTATTGTACTTCATTACTCTCAAAAGATTAAATGTATAATTTTCATTCATTATAAATCTTAAATACATTTTATCTCTATAGTGCCATATATGTTGTGTTACAGGTTCAGTCTCCAATGACTTTCTTTCATTGACAGTCATGAGGTTGAAAACCCACGTCTATCCCAGACTGTAAAGACAATCACAAAAACAGAACCAACCAACACTCTCTTACCACTAAATGTAGTATGAATGAGCGTGAGGGAGATAGTGCCTTAGTGCACCACATAAGGAAGGTTCTGTGGTCAACCCAGTAGCTCTGTCTCCTACATAGATGAGTAGTATTTAAACCGAGACAACTGCTAGCCCCCATACATCTTCTCAAAAAGATGTAATGGCTGAAAAGGCACAAAAACAGTTACTAGATTCATTCTCTCAACAGGGTGCGTCTATTGAATTTTGCCTGTCGGCCAAGATATCTGATGTAGTGTCACCACTTCAAACATAAACAATTCTTGATGCACAAGGAGAGGTTACACACACAAAGGATGAGTTGACGGAAATAAGAGTTTCGACCATTTTAAGGTCAGATTCGATTGTTCAAGGTTCGTTAATGGACCAATTGCCTTTATAGGTGTTAGGAGAGGATACTGATCCATAAGCCATATGTCAGTGGTCAGTGTCTACCTCCCCAGGTTTAAATCCCCTGGATGCATCTGCGGATAGTGGATCTGACGTAGGCGCAGATCGGCAACTTGTTGACAATGATTCAGATATTACCTGATGAGTCACAAGGAAATGTCTTCACAGACATTAGAAAGGAACTTTGATCTTTATGCTAAATTCCTTGGATCATTGTTTACCTTCCCAGAATTCAAATCTGGAACCCCAAAAAGGGAAACTAGCAACTTGTAAATTATGAATCAGATTCATCTGACGAGTTTAACAAGGATGGGGATTTGCGAACTCCCATTGCACTACCTATGACCTCCTTAAGGATGGCTAAGGTGATTTTCCTTGCAGGTACATCTATATTATGGAGCTATGAGAGAAGAGTGATACACTTTTGAGAATGAGTGTAAACACGAGTGGAGAGAAGAGTGAAACACATGTGAGGTACACTAAAACACAATCACACATTCACAGTGAGGAAGAAAGAGAAACTACTTGTTATTTCTTTTCCAACCAAGTGAAATATGAGAACTCCTTCAGACGACGGCATACATTCCTTCTTTAAGAGGGAGATAAAAGCTTAAGTAATAGTTTGGAGGATTCCTCAACTAAGGGGGAGAAATAGCAGGGAGGAAAAAAAAGATTATATGTACACTACTACACACCATTGTTGTTTGTAACTACGGATCCTATTGTACGGGAGAGGTGGTAAACACAAGGTGATTTTCTGATAAGGGAAGAAGCTGTTAAGGGAGTACCATTGGTTTTATCTGCGGATCCTATTGTACGGGAGAGGTGGTAAACGAAGGTGATCTTCTTTAATCAGTTGATTCTCATAGGGGGAGAAGCAAGAGAGATATGGGCTTCTCAACAGGAAATTTGGTTGTACAAATGAAGATGGAACTACTTGAAGATATGTTCAGTCTAGAGGAACATCTACTTGGAATCTGGAAAATGTTAAATCTAGTCCAGAACTTTTCTACTATTTACTTTGCATTTCTGTTTATATCTTTTTCTTATTTGTTAGTTGAGTTATCCTCTAGGTATTTGTGTGTTATTGTCTAACAAACAAATAGGGGGAGATTGTAAGTCATATGTCATAGGCCTATTTGTATATTCGAGGATTCAACTCAACTCAAATAAGAATGTAATAAGTAAATAGTGGATCGACCGTCAGAGAGATCTCGCAAAGTAATATCTGTCAAAGGATTCAGAAACAAGGTTCATCTACAGACATGAGGAGTTAATTCACTGGAAGAAGTTCAAGAAGTTGATCATGCCTCAGTGATATTAATCAAGATCGTGGATTTAATCAAGTGACAGAGATCTCGTCAGAGTATCATTAATTACAAGGATTTAATCTGAAGAAATTCAAAGTATCAAAGTCAAGACATGAAGAAACGTCACGAAAGTTAGTCACTCATGAACCAGACAGTACATCGAGTGTCAACGTTGAAGTGGTGGAATTGATTCATAATTTTCAATGATTTTCAGAAGATTTGCAGAAGGATGGGTGCTGTTGAAGACTAGAATTAATTCTCTATTAATTAATTAAGTCATCTAATTTAATTAAGAAAATAAATTATATCTGCGAAGAATAATTTATTTATTAATTGAATTAATTGATTAATTAATTCTGAATTAATTTTAGGAATTTTCAGAATTTAAATTGGATTAAAATTCATTTAAATTCAGCAAGTCAAACTGATTGTACTAGTATGACAATCGGTATGACAATCAATAGTCATACCGAAAGTCATGCTAGTACAAACAATAGTCTCACCGAAAGTTACACTGGGAGGAGGATTGTCTTGCTAGTTCATTCTGATTGTCTTGCTAGTTCATTCTGATTGTCTTGCTAGTTCATTCTGATAGTCTTGCTAGTTCATTTGATTGTCATACCGAAAGTCTTGCTGAGCTCAGGATTGTCATTCCAGTTCAATTCAATTCTGTTGAATGAATTAAAAAGAAACAGAAGCAGCAGAAAGCATTATCATCAAATATACAAGTCAAAAAACAAGAACAGAGCAGCCGCAGCAAACATTTTATTCTTCTCTGTAAAACTTCAAGATCAATTTCTAGTTTGTAATGTTAAATCCAATCAACTAGAAATCATTCTCTTGTTCTTGTGTAACAATCTAGTGGATCAAAATCCCTAGAACTTAATCTCAAATTGCGTTTAGCATTTCAATCTTTTTATTACAAAAATAGAAAAAGTTCATGTCGAATTTATTCTAGATTTGTGATAATTAATTTGAGATTAATTCCTTGTAATCGATACAGTTGTTGTAACACCTTTCAAGTTTAATAATATTTATATTTAACTTGAATTTTGTTTCACATTTTTTATTCCGCATTTAATTCGATTATTCGGTATTGTTTGTATTCAACCCCCCCCCTTCTACAAACACATTGGGACCTAACATATTTCTATACGAGAATTAATATACTATGATACTATTGAAAGTTATCCTTGACCGGGTAAACATAAAAGTAGATATTGGGTATATTATGAATCATATGAGAAATATGAATGATCTAGATGGGATTTAGCCCTCCTATATTAAAGGAGTGATATTATTGGCCTCTTGATTGAGTAAGACTATAAAATGCATGGCCGTGCTCAAATACTGATTTGTTTAATAGTTTACCCATTTATCAAGAAAAGAAGGATTAAACGTTTACAGAGGATGACACAATGCATGCCTCGAGTTTGATCTATAATATAAGGTTAAAAGGACTATATTATATTATACATTATTCATGAAATATTTAACTGAATCACCAATTATTATTATTAATTGGGGAGCACTGATGTATTACTAGATGCCACTCATTATTTATAATTTTATTATTAGAAAATAAAATTATTTCCAATGTAATAATAACCTAAAGGGTCACACACAAAGAACATTTAAAGGGAGTGTTATTTAAATTATGAATTTAAATATTTTATTATTATTAATCGAATTTAATTATTAAATTATTTATGTGAGACTTGATTAATTGTATATATATTAGAATTCGAATTTAATAATAATGTAAACCCAAAACAGAATGGGTCTTTTTAGAAGCCCATTAGGTTTAGAGTTAGGCCCTAATCCTCTCTCCCTTATATATACATTAAGATGTATATTTTTAGGGCTTGAAGTTGCATCATGTTTTGGATAAAAACCCTAGCAGCTCTATATCCTAGAGAGGCTAGAGAGAGAGAGAGAGAGAGAAAGAGGCAACCAAATCGGCTAGTACCGGCTCTGGTGATCGTTGGACGACCGGACCTTCATGTGGATACCTTGGAGAGCAGATCTTTGAAATGAGGGCTGCTGTGTTGGTTCATCAAGATCAGAATGTCCATAACAGTCAAAAGGAAAGCTTTATTAAGGTAAACATTTATTTTCTATAATTATCCATTCATTATACATTGATCCTGCGGTAGGGATTCAAAATTTTTTGTTATTCCGTTGCGTTCTATTTCCCAATTCCCTAACAATGGTATCATAGCTATGTGTATAATGGGATAATTTGGTTACGTGTTTGACAGTTTTTCAATATATTAAGCATGAATCAGATCTGCCATGTATGTATGTTGATACCGTTTATGTGTGAGATATATATGCATGCCGTTATGTTGATTAATGATCAGGCTGTATATGGAGTTTTCTGTATATTCACGTGATGTTTATGTATATGATGATACTAACATGTAATATTTTTCCATGACTGCTCAGTATGCGAATTGTATGTTATGCTTGATGTCTAGTTTATAGATAGTTATCTAAACTGTTGGACATATGGTGTATTGACAAGATCTGTTAAACGGGGAATGATTAGAATGTATATGATATATACTTCTGAAACTGTATATGATGCAGAAGGGGTAGAGACTGGTTCAGATATGATCTATAGTTCTGAAATTGAGATTTTCGTACTAGACTGATCTTCCATTGATGCACAGAACTGATTATCCGTTGATGTATTTATCCGTTGATAGATTTATCCGTTGATGGATTTATCCGTTGATGGATTTATCAGTTGATGGATTTATCAGTTGATGGATTTATCCGTTGAAGCATTTATCCGTTAATGAATTTATGCATTATTTGTTGAAACTACATTTGATGTAGTAGTGGCAGAGGCTTTTTAAGGTATGATCTTTAGTTCTGAAATTGAGATTTCCATACAAGACCGGTCTTCCGAAATAAAAAATTTCTTTTTCGAGCTGACCTGGTAGCTCGACCCCAACCGGGGCTGCCGCCTCCGAACCCCCGCCCGGGGCTACCGCCTCAGACCCCGCCCGGGGGCTGCCACCCCCGGACCCCGCTATATTTTGTTTTTCTCAAGTTCTTTATTTGTACTTGAGAATGGTGCTGTTTATGGCCTTAATACCTTTAGATTAAAGTTTATGATTTTGGTTTTATAAATACGACTTGCATGTCGTTTTCATTATTCTTGTAACTATTTTACCTCGAATGTAACTCGAGTTTTCTTATGTAAGTACATTAGTATAGGTTATGTAATGTACTTCAAGAAGGCATGATTTAAGAGGAGAAGGAACAATCGAGATAAGAAGAATGAAGATTTGTAATTGTATTTATATTTTTCACCATAGATTGACCCCCTGGTCCTTTCACTAGCTTGAAAGGATCACATATGATAAAGGCCATAACCAAGCACGTTTACATACCACACTTTACATATTGATATATGAATGTATGTATAGAATAGTAAATGATGCATGCTTTAATTAGATTAATCATGCATGCATATATGTATTAGATATGTCACCCATGCATTCCTGCTAAATAAGATAAAATCTATAACGACTCAAGATTTTAAAATTTACAAACGATTATGAGATTCTCGTGTTTATGAAATACGGAGTGAAATAAGAATCTTCTTTATTTCCGACGTGGGGCGATTTTGTCAACAACGGGTTCATTGAACTTGTAAGGTTGTGGGTTTTAAGCGAGACCGATGTGACTCCTCCCCTACCTGGAAATCAAACCATTAACGAGTATTGATTTGAAGTATTTTATTCAAGGAAAAAAAATTAGGAATCTCTTTATGATGGGATCATGATCGTTATAATACTAACAAAACCCTAATATTTAAATTAAGTAGTTTATATGCCTTCCAATATGTCCAACGCGTTAACCCCTAGATCGATAAGGAGTGGGTTCACCACATCAAAGTACTCCCATCTATCGTGGGAAGGCGTGTTGAAGTATATGATACTTTTTAGACCTTTGGGTTTGACTTAACTAAGTCACCACAATAGGATTGTGAAGTTAGAGGCATATAGTTTGGTGAGATTTATTGGATAAATATGAATAAATGTTGTTACACTAAACTATCCAAGAGTTATATAGTTGATATAATTGACAAATGTTGTCTACCTTATTGAATCATGTTTTAGGAATAAAGCCAAAGCTAAACTAAAACGTTGTGAAATTTGGATCTTGGCTCACTAGAAAGTATATAGAAGATATTCTTTCTGAATTAATAGTTAGGTCTATTAATTTGATAAAGAATAGTGGGAGATATATATTTTGAATATATATGAATAATCACTTGAACATAATTTAATAATCATCTAGAGTCTAATTTACCTTATGCATTTAAACATTATAGATATCAAATGGCAAATAATTTAAACAACTTCTCTGTGTGATCAGTCATTAAGAAGGATAAACTGGCAGGAACAAACTTCCTTGACTGGAAAAGGAACTTGAGGATTGTCCTCAAACAAGAATGCAAGCTCTATGTAATAGATATCCCTTGCCCTGCACCTCTCCCTGAAGGAGCATCCCGTGTTCAACATAATGCTTATCAGAAATATATCGATGATTACACGGATGTTCAATGTCTCATGTTAGCGACCATGAGTGCTGGACTTCAGAAACAACATGAGAATATGGATTCTTATGATATGATTGAGCACCTTAAACGTATGTTTGAAGGACAGGCTCGTCGGGAGAGGTTTGATACTTTCAAATCATTGAACGCATGTAATCAGGGAGAACGTGATTCATTTGGACCGCATGTTCTAATGATGATAGGGTATATTGAGTACCTTGCCAAATTGGGTGTCCCGATTTCTATGAAGCACCAGATTATCTTATTTTGTAATCTTTAAATAGTAGCTACTCTCAATTTTTGATGAATTACAATATGAATGACATAGATAAGAACCCCACCGAATTGTTGGATATGTTGAAAACTATTGAGACCAACGTTCAGAAGGCGTCCCCTGCTCCCATGTTGATGGTGAATAAGGGGAAGGCCAAAGGAAAGGGTAAATGGAAAGGCAAAAGGAAGATGGTAAATGGAAACCTGATCCAACCGAGGCTTTGAATCCTAAAGGTGGTGTTCCGAAGGTTGGTGATTGTCACTATTGCAAGAAACCAGGTCATTGGAAGAGGAACAGTCATGCTTATTTGGAGGATCTAAAGAAGAAGAAGGCTATTGTTGCTACTTTTAATTCTGGTATTTATGTTATAGAAGTCAATTTGTCTACTTCTACATCTTGGGTATTAGATACTGGATGTGGTTCTCACATTTGTATAAATGTGCAGGAACTACAGGAAAGTAGGACATTGGCGAAGGGAGAAGTCGACCTACGAGTTTGAAATGGACCAAAGGTTGCTGCTTTAGCTGTAGGGACTTATCGTTTATCATTGCCTACGGGGCTTGTGTAACAACCGAGAATTTTGCGTCATAATTAAGAAAGTAAAGTATGTGTTATGTGATGAGATTATGTGATTAAGTGGTGATTATTTGTCTTATCTGTATACTAGAGTTAAGGAGCGTGGATAAAAACGTTCCAATTTAAAGAGTCAGCTTAAAAGTCAAGTTGTGGTTTCGGGCCGTCAGGTAGAACGGAACCCGTCCTAGTATGAAAATTAAATAATATAAAATTTGAATTATATGTGAAGTAAATGAATGAAGTATTTCGTCTTAAGAGACGTGTTGATTGGCAAAGGTAATGAGAAGCGTATTCGAAACACTGAGCGTCGGGCCGTCAGGCTGAACGTGACCCGGTACGCGTAAAAAGGGAATAAAGATTAAAGAGGGATAGATTCTATGATCAGACCTGAGTCGTTATGTGACTATATATGTGTGATTGCTTGACTGTGTGCATGATTATATGTTCTGTGTTAATTTCTGTGAATTTTAAAGGAATTATGTGATTTACATAAGGGTTTATTTAACCTTCGTGAATTTTTATAAAATCATCTGAGATGGATAAAAACATGGGATTCGTTCTGTTATCTTCGTAGAGGTCTTAGAGACTTTTTAAAAATGATAAGTGAATTTAATTGTGGGTCTTTGCATTTTTAAATTGATTTTATGTGGAAAAGGTATTTATTAAAGCGAGTTTGCGAAATTCATATAAAATCAACCGCTCGCTCAAATTCTTACTATGAGTAATGGATGAAAAGCTAATTTCGAGACCTACGTGTTAAAATTGTCATTTTAAATAGTTCTCGACTTTCCGAGAGAGAAATATTTTTATTTTGAATTTTGTTACATTTGAGTAAAAAGAGAAACAAAATGCAAATTAAAAAGGGAGTTTTAAGATTACCATTTTGCCCTTGTGTTGGTGGAGTATAAATTACTCCTTCCTCCCCATTTTCTTCTTTCTTTTCCGTGCACTCACTCTTTTCTCTCCTCTTTTTCTTTCACTCTCTCTCTCTCACTCGAACAACTCTCTCTCGGCTCTCTCATCAATTTCTCTTGGTATACCTCCTTTTTCCTTGATCAAACTTATCAATCATCCCTATTTCTTCTTGATAAACAGTTATGTGTAGGTAGAAGTATGTGCATGTGTGTATTGGTGCTTGCATGCCGAAGTGTGTGTGTGTTTTTGGGTTCGATTTTGAGCCAAGAACCGAGGGCTTGCTTGATTAGTTCGTATCCTATGATTATTGTGCTGAAATCAGTTTGCATGTGGTGTTGATGCATTTCTTTTGAGAAATCGGGGGTATCGTGGTTGGACACCCTCGAATGAGGGCACCACCGTGAAGCCACCGCCACCGGTGATGAACTCCGGTGAACCGGTGGTGAGCTATGATGTTAAAAACTGAGCTCTAGAACCTTAAGATCACTTATTTATGTTTGCATGTGGTGTTTTGATTAAAAGGCCGAATGGCCCTTACTATTTTAAGGAAATCAAGTTGATTATATTGAAATGCATGAGTCATTGATTTGATGTTGAAATATAGGTGGATTTGTGATTCAAGAATTAAGAATATCAAGTTGCATGATTGTTTTTGAAAAAGGCCGAATGGTTTTAATCTTTAAGGTTGTTTGATTTGAATTAACTTGTTTAAAATGATGGGGGATTGTTATTAGATTAAAAATGAATGAAAATATTGTTGCATGCTAAGTTTAGGTTCGAATTTTTGTGTTAATAAGAAAGGAAATTGATTTTTGTTGGATAATCTTGGTAAACACTAAGTATAAATGGACTAAAAGTGATTGCATGTTAGTTTTAAAAAGGATCAAGATGTGCATGTCAATGATTTGTCCTTGGGATGTGAATTTGAGTTATTGCCGAATGAAATTGAGTTAAAATAGATTAATTTGATGAATGAATTGATGTATTTTGTAATTTAGATAAAAATCAATTGTGTTAAGGAACTTAGTTGGCTTACGTGATAATGATAAAGTGTTTGATATTGTGCTAAGTTAACATTGAATTGCATGTGAGCATGTATGTATGTTTTGGTTCGAATGGTTGTTGATCAAGAAAATGGTGCTAGTTTAAATGTGGAATCATGTTAGAACTAAAGTTGTATGGTGTAATTTTGAGAAATTTGATTGTATATGTATAATTATGGTTCGGATTCCTATGATTAAAAGAAAGGAGAGTGGTTCTTTAAAGGTTGTTAATTGAGATACGTGTTTATGTGAATTAAAGTGAGTATTTGATTGATTTTATGGTGGGTATTTGCAATAAGGCCGAATAGGCCATAAGAAATAAAGGTCAAAACTTGATTTTGGTAATTGAAAGAATGATTGAGTGTTATAGGTGAAAATCTTTGATTTTGCTTGATGTTTTGATTCGAATTAAGGAATAAAAGAAAAGGGAATTAAGTCGATTGATAAAAGTGATAGTATGCACGTAAATGTTTGGTTGAAAATGTGTCTAGTACTCGTAAAAGAGTAGTGTTAGTGTGATTTGAGAAATAGCCTAGGTCAAGCGAGTACGCTTTGATTGCTAGGTATATAAGGATATAAAAACTACGAGAAAGAATTGTGCTATGTGCCATGTGCTGTGTGCTTATTTGTATAAGCTATACTCGTATAGTTCGAGTCAAGAATATAATCGAGTTATCGTATAGAGTGATCGTTCCGGGAACGAGAGTTGGAAATCTAATTAAGATTTTTGGTTTTATTGTAGATTCGGAGCGTGAGGGCATTCGGGCTAGGAAAGGGAAAAGTATATTAGGTGGCAGTAGTTCAACCCTCAGGAAAGCAATTTCAGGCAAGTAACTCTGATTACTTGTGTAAATGATTATAAAGGAAATGTTGTTCATACCATGTAGAGTATTGAACTGTTAAAGTATGAAACCCTTGCTTTATGAAACCCTGATATTGATTTGAAGTACCCTTTGTTCTTGATAACCTGTTATTGATAATCCTATTGATTTCACCCGTTGATAATCTGCCTTTCTGTTCAAGTTTCCTATAATGCCATGATCATATTGAACCTTTAATTATCTTGGTTAACTCTGTTTAATGATACCCTGTTTCTCTTGATCGCCCTAATGATCCCTAAGTTATTTCTGATCCTTCAAATTTAGTACCTTATTAACCTTGATACAGAATTCTTGAGAATTGTTCCTTGCGTATCTTTGATTCACTCCCTCAACTTTGTTTCTTTAAAAATCTGAATTAAGAATGAGTTTCGACTTGAAAGAGTCTAAATGATTTCAAAGGCTTGGTAATGATAAAATGAATTTTAGAAAACCTATTGTTTTCCAACTCAAGGTTTTCCAAATGAATTCCTGATGGATTGGATTGAGACGTAAGAGGCTAGTGGGACTAGTCCAGTCATGGTAAGAGGCTAGTGGGACTAGTCCAAATTAAGGATGAAATTATGCCGAATGGTACCTTAAAGACCGGAATGGAGGTCGATACGGGCTGATCACCCGTATATAATGAAATGGAAAGATAAGTGATCCAATCAAGTGTTCTAAATGATTATTTAAGAAAAGGAACTGAAACTTTTATTCAGTAAATTGATTTTTGGAAATGAAAATGGTTTATACTGTTTTGAAAAGAGTTGATTATGTTATTATGGAGCTTAGAGCTCAGAACCCTGATTCCTGAAATTGTTGATCATATGAATGATTTTATATCTTGAAATACTGTTGCTTTCCTCTACCGAAAGATCTATTTTGATCCTATAATGATTTATGTTGAATGTCGGCTTTCATCCTGTTTCGAGCCTTGTTTCTTGAAAGCCCAGTTATTCTTCAGATACCTTTCCTTATCTCAAAGAAAGCAAAAAAAAAAAATGAATATACGGAAATCTGCCACCTAGTTTAGCTAAAATAGAATGCCTTAGTTTGTTCAAAGCATATTGAGAATTGTTATTGTAGAACTGCTATTTAGTTACTTGCTGAGTTTTATACTCATTGTTTTGTCTTAATCTAACCATGGCAGTTAAGCAAGAAGATGGCCAGGCTTAGGCGCACTGCTCGTAAGAGCGTACCTGGTGGTCCCTACCATGTTGAGGGCTTCCAGTTGCCAGAGCAGGTAGTACAGGTTATGAGTGAGCTCGCGCCTAGTAAGAGGTGTTTAAAGATACAATGGGTTATCTGTCGGTTCCCAGCCGGAATCGATATTGATTATTTAATAATATTTTGGGATTATAAGTTATATTCGGTGATTGGTTGTTGTAATCTTGTCTCATACTTTATCCTGTTGATCCTGTTAGTAGTTAATCGGGGTTTATGCATATTTAATTAGTAGATTAGAGGTGTGTGAGTCCTCATTTCCTAACCCCGAGATTGAGGTCGTCACAAGTTGGTATCAGAGCTACAGGATCTAGTCCCTGAGACAAGTTAGGTTTTAAAAAAGGGTATTTTGGGAATATATCTATATCGCGAGAGAGTTCGACTCATGTAGAGTTGAGTTAGACTATTAGGTATAGTCTAAGGAAAGTGTTTGATTGGTAAAGCAGAAACTAGAGTTAGGGTGTGAGTTAGCTGGAAGCTTTATTTGACCCTAACATTGTTTCTTGGTTGCTGTTTTATGTTTTCTCTCAGGATCCTAGTAGTGGTAGTGATTCAGACTCAGAGATTAGCTTGACTGGTACCCCTGTGGACCCTATTCCACCCTCTCCAGAGGAGCCTGTATATGTTAGTTCAGACCCAGAGGAGGACCCTTCTGAGAGTAGTGAGATCCCCATGCAGATTTCACCCTTGAGGCCTGATTCAGAGACCCCTGCCCTTGAGCCAGAGTCGGAGATGCCTAAGACTGTTCCTGTCAGTATTGGTGGCAAGTTAGCCCGGGACCGAGACTTTGTGTACTCCCGCATTCCTGAGTTGGGAGCTTTGGTAGATAGGTTGATTCGAGACTCTAGGCAGAGGACCTCAGTGGTGGTGGAGGAATGGAGAGCTAGGATTCAGTTGGTGGAGCAGGTTGCCAGGAGGAGATTGGATGAGGGGCCATCCACTAGTGATGCTGATGCTGAGGCCCGGAGGCTGCATAAGATCATTCGCTGGATGTTGGTTGTGTTGAGAGAGATCCTAGATGATTAGACGGGACTGTTGAGCCCGTAGATTGTTGTTGTTGTTTTCAGCGCCGGTAGGCTTTGGGATACTTGGTCAGATGTCGGGATCCCTTTTTCATTTATACCTTGTTGTATCTCAGACAAGTGTAGTAGTAGTAGTAGTTTGAAGTTAGGGGTAGATAGGGGGATGTTTTCCAGTTTTTCCTCTGTTTAACCCTGCTATTTATTGTACCTTGTTTCAGAACCTTAAAATCCAGAATATTTCCTATGTAACCCTTGATTTAAATAAATCTATTATCTTGCTTTCCTTTGTGCACCTTGTTTATCTTATAAACTGTTCTCAATGCCATGTTTTAAATACAGCTATATTTTCATACAACCATATCTAAAGATCGTAAAACCCTATTCCGTGCCATGATAAAACAACACTGATATGAGAATTATGTAGTAATAGGATTGCAAGTGCAAATTGGGTAAAACTTAAAACCCACAAAAGAGATTTCATAAAAATTGTTGTTATATATGCCATGCTATCGTATTGCTAAATAATTGCTCAATCAGGTTTGTAAGAAATGGCCAACTCACCAGATCACCAAGAAGAAGAAATTCCCACCCAAGACCCAGAAATAAACCCAGAAACCACTTTGATGAGCAAACTTGCTCAGCTTTTGCAACAACCTGTGGCCCCAAAAGTTGGAAATTTCAAGCACTTTCAATCTGTTCACCCTCCAGAGTTCTTAGGATTGCCAGATCCGATTAAAGCACAGTCGTGGTTGAGAGAGATGGAAAAAGCCTTTGAGCTAGCCGAAGTTAAGGACGATAAGAAAGCTCAGTACGCAAGTTATTATTTGAGGGATGAAGCAAGTTTCTGGTGGGAGTCTTCTAAGGCGTTGTTGGAAGGCAAAGACTTATCTTGGGAGAAGTTTACTAAGATGTTTTTGGAAAAATATTTGCCAAGTTATATGCAAGATCAGTTGGAGATGAAATTTTTGGATCTTAGACAGGAGGAAATGTCGGTAGCAGAATATGAGGTGAAGTTTTCGGAGTTGGCAAGGTTCGTGCCAGAATACGTGAATACTGAAGCAAAGAAGGCTAAGAGGTTCCAGCAGGGACTTAAGCCGTGGATTAGGAGTCAAATAGCAATGTTGGAGATCAAGAGCTATGCTGCCTTGGTTCAAAAGGAAATGATAGTGGAAGGTGAGCGGGAAGCTGCTCGAAGAGAAAATGAAGGAAGAAAGAGGAAGTTTGAAAGCTCTGAGCAAGAGCAAGGAAGTTTCAAGTTCAGAGGAAAGTTTGGAAAGAATGGTGGAGGTCAGAACAAAAAGTTTCAGAAGTTTAGACCCGGGAATGGAGCTCAGAAGAACCGTTTCCAGAAAGCTGGACAACCGGGAAAGGATAGCAGGCCCCAGATGCAAGAATGCAGGAACTGTGGAAAGAGACACTCGGGGAGGTGTAATAAGCTGGATATAACATGTTTTAAGTGCAACCAGAAGGGGCATTATTCTTCGGAATGTTCAAATGAAATAAGGAAGCCTGATTTGGCTTGTTTCAAGTGTGGCAAGGTAGGCCATATGGCTAGAAATTGCAAGGAGCCTGTGCAGAAGGCTAATGTTCTCAGAATTGCAGGACCGCCGTCTCTCCCAACACCATCAGCTCAACCCAGAGCTAGGACCTTTAACATGTCAATGAAAGATGCGGTGCAAGATGTGGATGTAGTAGCATGTATGATTGTTATAAACTCAGTAGAAGTAAAAGTTTTGATGGATTCTGGAGCAACCAGATCTTTTATTTCTGAAAGCATTCTTGATAAGTTAAATTGTGTTGCGTACCCTCTAGAGCCTAATTTGATTATAGAGGTAGCAAATCAAGAGAAAGTTGTTGTTAACAAGATTTGTCCCGATTGTGATGTGTCTATAGAAGGTCGGCACTTTTCTGCTGACTTAATTCCTTTTAAGTTAGGAGAATTTGAGGTTATTCTAGGAATGGATTGGTTGTCAAATCATGAGGCGCAAATAGAGTGTAAAAGTAAGAAAGTGAAGTTAAAAACCAAGGATGGTGAGGAAGTGATATTTAAAGGAAAGAGGCAAGAGAAGAAATTTCTAACGGTTATTGAGGCGAGAAGATTAATGCGTCAAGGATGCGAAGTTTATTTGGCTCATGTCGTGGATGTGGAGAAAGAATCTGTAAGGATCGACGATATTCCGGTAGTAAGAGATTTTCCAGACGTGTTTCCTGATGAATTGCCTGGACTACCTCCAGACAGAGAGATCGAGTTTACGATTGAATTGGCTCCTGGTACGGAACCAGTGTCGAAAGCTCCCTATCGCATGGCGCTGGTTGAAATGAAAGAATTGGCAGCCCAGTTGCAAGAGTTGTTGGACAAAGGAGTAATCCGACCGAGTGTATCCCCGTGGGGCGCACCGGTGTTGTTTGTAAAGAAGAAGGATGGAAGTATGTGATTGTGTATCGATTACCGTGAACTGAATAAGTTGACGATCAAGAATAAGTACCCTCTACCGTGGATCGATGACTTGTTTGACCAATTGAAAGGAGCTTCGTGTTTCTCAAAGATTGATTTAAGATCTGGGTATCATCAAATAAAGATCAAAGCGGAAGATATACCCAAGACAGCGTTCCGAACAAGATACGGACATTATGAGTTTTTGGTGATGGCATTTGGCTTGACGAATGCGCCAGCTGCATTTATGGATCTTATGAACAGAGTGTTCAAGCAGTATTTGGACAAGTTCGTGATTGTGTTTATTGAAGATATACTTATTTATTCCAAAACGGAGGAAGATCATAAGGAGCAATTGAGGATTTCCTTGGAAATTCTGTGAAAAGAGAAGCTGTATGCAAAGTTTTCAAAGTGTGAATTTTGGCTAAAGGAAGTGCAATTTCTTGGTCATGTAGTTAATAAAGAAGGAATTAAAGTGGATCCAGCCAAGGTAGAAGCCGTAATGAATTGGGAAAGACCCAAGACTCTGACGGAAGTCAGAAGTTTTCTGGGATTAGCCGGATACTATAGAAGATTTGTGCAAGATTTCTCAAAGATCGCAGTTCCATTGACAAAATTGACGAGGAAGAATGAGAAGTTTGTTTGGACAGAAAAGTGTGAGGAAAGTTTCCAAGAGTTAAAGAAAAGATTGGTAACCGCCCCTGTGTTGGTATTACCAGATGATAAAGGTGAATTTGTGATATTCAGTGATGCTTCCTATAAAGGACTTGGATGCGTGTTAATGCAACACGGGAAGGTAATAGCATACGCGTCAAGGCAACTCAAACCGCACGAGCAAAAGTATCCAACACACGATTTGGAATTGGCAGCAATAGTGTTTGCCCTTAAGATTTGGAGGCATTATTTGTACGGGGAAAAGTGCGAGATTTATACGGACCATAAGAGCTTAAAGTATATCTTTACTCAGAAAGAACTGAATATGCGACAAAGAAGGTGGTTGGAATTGATCAAAGATTATGATTGCGCGATAAACTATCATCCTGGAAAGGCAAATGTGGTAGCCGATGCTTTAAGTCGAAAGGAAAAGTTGAATATGTTAACGTCATTAGAAGAATTAATCAAGGACTTTGAGAAGATGGAAATAGTGGTGCAGACTCCAGAATGTGGAGGTGAAGCCATTTATGCAATGCTGTTTCAACCTGAAATTTTGGAAAAGATTAGATGCTGTCAAGAGCAAGTGATGAATCGTGAAAGGAATAAGTTATCGGGAGAAGAAATTAAAGCTCAAAAGGATGGAAAAGGGATATACCGTGTTAATTCACGTATTTGGATACCTGATGTTGTGGCACTAAAGCACGAGATTTTGCAAGAAGTGCATAACTCAAGATTTTCAATTCACCCTGGAAGTACGAAGATGTACCGGGATTTGAAAGAAAATTTTTGGTGGCCAAACATGAAAAAGGAAATTGCGGAATGGATAAGCAAATGTTACACGTGCCAAAAAGTTAAAGCGGAACATCAAAGGCCAAGTGGATTGCTTCAGCCACTGCACATACCTGAATGGAAATGGGATCATATCGCAATGGATTTTGTGGTAGGATTACCTAAAACCAAGTCTAATCATGATGCGATTTGGGTGGTAATTGATCGACTGACAAAGTCAGCACATTTCTTGTCGATAAACGAAAGGTTTTCATTAGAGAAGCTGGTCAAAATGTATCTGGATGAAATCATGATGCGTCATGGAGTTCCTGTATCTATCGTGTCTGATAGAGATCCAAGGTTTAATTCGAGATTTTGGCAAAAATTCCACGATCATTTGGGAACGAAATTGAAAATGAGTACGGCATATCATCCGCAGACAGACGGACAAAGTGAAAGGATAATTCAGACAATTGAGGATATGTTGCGAACCTGCGCAATAGATTTCAAAGGAAATTGGGACGATCATTTGCCCTTAGTTGAGTTTTCCTACAACAACAATTATCATGCAAGTATTGGCATACCGCCTTATGAAGCGTTGTATGGAAGAAAGTGTAGATCCCCTACTTATTGGGACGAAGTTGGTGAGCGCAAGTTAATTGGCCCCGAGCTAGTGCAGCAAACGAAGGAAAAAGTTGAAATGATACGAAAGAGACTAATTGCAGCTCAAGACCGACAGGCAGAGTACGCGAATCAAGAGCGGAAAGATGTGCAATTCAAAACTGGAGACAAGGTCATGTTGAAGATATCTCCTTGGAAAGGTTTAACTCGATTTGGAAAGAAAGGAAAGCTAAGTCCAAGGTACATTGGACCATTTGAAGTATTGCGACAAGTTGGGAAAGTGGCGTATGAATTAGCGCTACCGCCGCAAATGCAACATCTGCATAATGTATTTCATGTATCTCTCCTAAAGAAGTATAATGCTGATGCGAGCCATGTGATCGAGTTGGAACCAGTAGAAATCCAACCAGATTTGTCCTATGTGGAACAACCAGTGCGAATTTTGGATCGAAAAGAAAGGACGCTTAGAAATAAAGTTGTACCTCTAGTTAGAGTGTTGTGGAGAAATCCACTAGTCGAGGAATCGACCTGGGAATTAGAAAGCGAAATGAAAGAAAAGTATCCCCATCTATTTGCTTAGATTAGATTCTGGGGACAGAATCCTTTTAAGGAGGGTAGATTGTAACGACCGAGAATTTTGCGTCGTAATTAAGAAAGTAAAGTATGTGTTATGTGATGAGATTATGTAATTAAGTGGTGATTATTTGTCTTATCTGTATACTAGAGTTAAGGAGCGTGGATAAAAATGTTCCAATTTAAAGAGTCAGCTTAAAAGTCAAGCTGTGGTTTCGGGCCGTCAGGTAGAACGGAACCCGTCCTAGTATGAAAATTAAATAATATAAAATGTGAATTATATGTGAAGTAAATGAATGAAGTATTTCGTCTTAAGAGTCGTGTTGATTGGCAAAGGTAATGAGAAGCGTATTCGAAACGCTGAGCGTCGGGCCGTCAGGCTGAACGTGACCCGGTACACGTAAAAAGGGAATAAAGATTAAAGAGAGATAGATTCTATGATCAGACCTGAGTCGTTATGTGAGTATATGTGTGTGATTGCTTGACTGTGTGCATGATTATATGTTCTGTGTTAATTTCTGTGAATTTTAAAGGAATTATGTGATTTACATAAGGGTTTATTTAGCCTTCGTGCATTTTTATAAAATCATCCGAGATGGATAAAAACATGGGATTCGTTCTGTTATCTTCGTAGAGGTCTTAGAGACTTTTTAAAAATGATAAGTGAATTTAATTGTGGGTCTTTGCATTTTTAAATTGATTTTATGTGGAAAAGGTATTTATTAAAGCGAGTTTGTGAAATTCATATAAAATCAACCGCTCGCTCAAATTCTTATTATGAGTAATGGATGAAAAGCTAATTTCGAGACCCACGTGTTAAAATTGTCATTTTCAATAATTCTCGACTTTCCGAGAGAGAAATATTTTTATTTTGAATTTTGTTACATTTGAGTAAAAAGAGAAACAAAATGCAAATTAAAAAGGGAGTTATTAGATTACCATTTTGCCCTTGTGTTGGTGGAGTATAAATTACTCCTTCCTCCCCATTTTCTTCTTTCTTTTCCGTGCACTCACTCTTTTCTCTCCTCTTTTTCTTTCACTCTCTCTCTCTCTCACTCGAACAACTCTCTCTCGGCTCTCTCATCAATTTCTCTCGGTATACCTCCTTTTTCCTTGATCAAACTTGTCAATCATCCCTATTTCTTCTTGATAAACACTTATGTGTAGGTAGAAGTATGTGCATGTGTGTATTGGTGCTTGCATGCCGAAGTGTGTGTGTGTTTTTGGGTTCGGTTTTGAGCCAAGAACTGAGGGCTTGCTTGATTAGTTCGTATCCTATGATTATTGTGCTGAAATCAGTTTGCATGTGGTGTTGATGCATTTCTTTTGAGAAATCGGGGGTTTCGTGGTTGGACACCCTCGAATGAGGGCACCACCGTGAAGCCACCGCCACCGGTGATGAACTCCGGTGAACCGGTGGTGAGCTATGATGTTAAAAACTGAGCTCTAGAACCTTAAGATCACTTATTTATGTTTGCATGTGGTGTTTTGATTAAAAGGCAAAATGGCCCTTACTATTTTAAGGAAATCAAGTTGATTATATTGAAATGCATGAGTCATTGATTTGATGTTGAAATATAGGTGGATTTGTGATTCACGAATTAAGAATATCAAGTTGCATGATTGTTTTTGAAAAAGGCCGAATGGTTTTAATCTTTAAGGTTGTTTGATTTGAATTAACTTGTTTAAAATGATGAGGGATTGTTATTAGATTAAAAAGGAATGAAAATATTGTTGCATGCTAAGTTTAGGTTCGAATTTTTGTGTTAATAAGAAAGGAAATTGATTTTTGTTGGATAATCTTGGTAAACACTAAGTATAAATGGACTAAAAGTGATTGCATGTTAGTTTTAAAAAGGATCAAGATGTGCATGTCAATTATTTGTCCTTGGGATGTGAATTTGAGTTATTGCCGAATGAAATTGAGTTAAAATAGATTAATTTGATGAATGAATGGATGTATGTTGTAATTTAGATAAAAATCAATTGTGTTAAGGAACTTAGTTGGCTTACTTGATAAAGATAAAGTGTTTGATATTGTGCTAAGTTAACATTGAATTGCATGTGAGAATGTATGTATGTTTTGGTTCGAATGGTTGTTGATCAAGAAAATGGTGCTAGTTTAAATGTGGAATCATGTTAGAACTAAAGTTGTATGGTGTAATTTTGAGAAATTTGATTGTATATGTATAATTATGGTTCAGATTCCTATGATTAAAAGAAAGGAGAGTGGTTCTTTAAAGGTTGTTAATTGAGATACGTGTTTATGTGAATTAAAGTGAGTATTTGATTGATTTTATTATGGGTATTTGCAATAAGGCCGAATAGGCCATAAGAAATAAAGGTCAAAACTTGATTTTGGTAATTGAAAGAATGATTGAGTGTTATAGGTGAAAATCTTTGATTTTGCTTGATGTTTTGATTCGAATTAAGGAATAAAAGAAAAGGGAATTAAGTCGATTGATAAAAGTGATAGTATGCACGTAAATGTTTGGTTGAAAATGTGTCTAGTACTCGTAAAAGAGTAGTGTTAGTGTGATTTGAGAAATAGCCTAGGTCAAGTGAGTACGCTTTGATTGCTAGGTATATAAGGATATAAAAACTACGAGAAAGAATTGTGCTATGTGCTATGTGTTGTGTGCTTATTTGTATAAGCTATACTCGTATAGTTCGAGTCAAGAATATAATCGAGTTATCGTATAGAGTGATCGTTCCGGGAACGAGAGTTGGAAATCTAATTAAGATTTCTGGTTTTATTGTAGATTCGGAGCGTGAGGGCATTCGGGCTAGGAAAGGGAAAAGTATATTAGGTGGCAGTAGTTCAACCCTCAGGAAAGCAATTTCAGGCAAGTAACTCTGATTACTTGTGTAAATGATTATAAAGGAAATGTCGTTCATACCATGTAGAGTATTGAACTGTTAAAGTATGAAACCCTTGCTTTATGAAACCCTGATATTGATTTAAAGTACCCTTTGTTCTTGATAACCTGTTATTGATAATCCTATTGATTTCACCCGTTGATAATCTGCCTTTCTGTTCAAGTTTCCTATAATGCCATGATCATATTGAACCTTTAATTATCTTGGTTAACTCTGTTTAATGATACCCTGTTTCTCTTGATCGCCCTAATGATCTCTAAGTTATTTCTGATCCTTCAAATTTAGTACCTTATTAACCTTGATACAGAATTCTTGAGAATTGTTCCTTGCGTATCTTTGATTCACTCCCTGAACTTTGTTTCTTTAAAAATCTGAATTAAGAATGAGTTTCGACTTGAAAGAGTCCGAATGATTTCAAAGGCTTGGTAATGATAAAATGAATTTTAGAAAACCTATTGTTTTCCAACTCAAGGTTTTCCAAATGAATTCCTGATGGATTGGATTGAGACGTAAGAGGCTAGTGGGACTAGTCCAGTCATGGTAATAGGCTAGTGGGACTAGTCCAATTTAAGGCTGAAATTATGCCGAATGGTACCTTAAAGACCGGAATGGAGGTCGATACGGGCTGATCACCCGTATATAATGAAATGGAAAGATAAGTGATCCAATCAAGGGTTCTAAATGATTATTTGAGAAAAGGAACTGAAACTTTTATTCAGAAAATTGATTTTTGGAAATGAAAATGGTTTATACTGTTTTGAAAAGAGTTGATTATGTTATTGTGGAGCTTAGAGCTCAGAACCCTGATTCCTGAAATTGTTGATCATATGAATGATTCTATATCTTGAAATATTGTTGATTTCCTCTACCGAAAGATCTATTGTGATCCTATAATGATTTGTGTTGAATGTCGGCTTTCATCCTGTTTCGAGCCTTGTTTCTTGAAAGCCCAGTTATTCTTCAGATACCTTTCCTTATCTCAAAGAAAGCAAAAAAAAAAAATGAATATACGGAAATCTGCCACCTAGTTTAGCTAAAATAGAATGCCCTAGTTTGTTCAAAGCATATAGAGAATTGTTATTGTAGAACTGCTATTTAGTTACTTGCTGAGTTTTATACTCATTGTTTTGTCTTAATCTAACCATGGCAGTTAAGCAAGAAGATGGCCAGGCTTAGGCGCACTGCTCGTAAGAGCGTACCTGGTGGTCCCTACCATGTTGAGGGCTTCCAGTTGCCAGAGCAGGTAGTACAGGTTATGAGTGAGCTCGCGCCTAGTAAGAGGTGTTTAAAGATACAATGGGTTATCTGTCGGTTCCCAGCCGGAATCGATATTGATTATTTAATAATATTTTGGGATTGTAAGTTATATTCGGTGATTGGTAGTTGTAATCTTGTCTCAAACTTTATCCTGTTGATCCTGTTAGTAGTTAATCGGGGTTTATGCATATTTAATTAGTAGATTAGAGGTGTGTGAGTCCTCATTTCCTAACCCCGAGATTGAGGTCGTCACAGCTTGTTTTAGAACTAGATAACTATTTTTACGTACCTGTGATTTGCAGAAACATTATTTCAGTTTCTTGTTTGGACAAGAAAGGTTTTTCATTTTTGATTCAGAACAATAGTTGTTCCTTTTCATTCAATAATGTTACCTATGGGGTTGCACGTTTGTTTAATGGTTTATATGTTCTTGATTGAGATACTCCTGTCTATAACATAAATATGATAATAAACGTATTAAGATGAAAGACTCAAATCAAACATACCTTTGGCATTGTCGTTCAGGTCATATAAATGAGAAACACATTTCCAAATTACATCAAGATAATTACTTGGATAAGTTTGATTTTGAATTATACGAAGAATGTGAATCTTGTCTCATTGGTAAAATGGCTAAAGCTCCTTTTACCGGATAAGCTGAAAGGGCCATCGAATGATTTGGACTTATACATAGTGATGTATGTCGTTCAATGCGTACGATGGCAAGATGTGGCTTTTACTACTTCATTACATTTACTAACAATTTCAGTAGATATGGATATGTGTATCTTTTGAAGAACAAATCCGATTCTTTTGAAAAGTTCAAAGAATATAAGGCCGAAGTAGAAGCGCAAACAGGGGAAAGTATAAAAGTTCTATAATCAGATCATGGAAGAGAATACTTAAGCCTCGAGTTTAAAGGTTTCTTGAAGGAGTGTGGTATCGTATCACAGCTTACTCCTCCTGGAACGCCTTAATGGAATGGAATTTCTGAGAGGAGAAATCGTACCTTGTTGGATATGGTGCGACCAATGACGAGTCTAGCAGATCTTCCAATAAGTTTCTGGGGTTATGCTCTAGAAACGGCTGCATATATACTAAACAGAGTTCCAAATAAATCGGTTCAAAAGACTCCATATGAGATATGGACTGAGAAACGTCATAGCATGTTGTTTATGAAAGTATGGGGATGCGAAGCCTTTGTGAAATGCTTGGTGTCTGACAAGATGGGACCAAAATCGGATAAATGTTATTTTGTGGGATATCCTGAAGAAACTAAGAGTATAGTTTCCATAATCCTACTGAGAACAAAGTGTTTGTTGCTCAAACCGCTGTATTTCTTGAAAGAGAGTTACTTTCCAAGAAAATTAGTGGGAGGACTATAGATCTCGATGAATATTGAGTTGTACAAAATAACATTGAACTAGAGTTGGAAAATGGGCAGGAAGTACATCAAGATGTTCCTGCTCCGGAAACACATGTTGTTCGTAGATCTAATAGGGCTCGTCATGAGCCAGAGAGATATTATAGATTTCTCTTGACTCAAGATGATGATGTAATGCTCGTAGATAATATTGAGCCTCTTACCTACCAAGAAGCTATGAATAGTCCAGACTCCGAGAGATGGCTAGAGGCCATGAAATCCAAAATGGAATCCATGTATCAAAATAAAGTATGGACTTTAGTTGATCCACCTGAAGGGGTAAAACCTATAGGGTGCAAGTGGGTTTTCAAGAAGAAAACTAACATGGATTGTAAAGTACATACCTATAAAGCGCGACTAGTGGCAAAAGGTTTCAAATAAATTCATGGTATAGACTATGATGAGACCTCTTCACTAGTTTCTATGGTCAAGTCCATCAGGATTTTGCTAGCAATAGCTGCTTACTACGACTATGAGATTTGGCAAATAGATGTCCAAACCGCTTTCTTAAATTGGAGCCTTGAAGAGGATATTTACATGATATAACATGAGGGTTTTGTCGATCCCAAGTTTGCTAAGATGGTCTGTAAGTTGCTTCGATCTATTTATGAATTGAAGCAAGCCACAAGGAGGTAGAATCATCATTTTGATGAAACAGTCAAAGAATTTGGCTTTGTTGAAAATGAATATGAACCATGTGGTTACAAGAAGGTTAGTGGGAGCCATGTGGCATTCCTAGTACTATATGTATATGACATATTGCTAATAGGAAATGACATACCTTCTCTAGAGGCTGTTAAAACTTGATTGGGAAATAGTTTCTCGATGAAGGACTTAGGCGATGCTACCTGTATATTAGGGATCAAGATCTATAGAGTTAGAGCAAGGAAAATAGTCGGCCTAAGTCAGAGTACATATATTGACAAAGTATTGCATCGTTTTCAGATGCAAGAGGCAAAAAAATGATATGTCCCAATATCTCATGGGATATTGATCTCAAAAGATAACTGCCCTAAATCATTAGATGATAAGGGCCGTATGAGCAAAGTTCCATATGCTTCGGCAATTAGATCTATAATGTATACGATGATATGTACTCGTCCAGATATTTCGTATGCCTTGAGCATGACGAGCAGATACCAGTCTAATCCAGGTGAGGGTCACTGGACAGCTATCAAGAATATTCTTAAGTACTTGAAGAGGACTAAAGATTTCATTCTTGGTGTATGGAGGAGATGAGAAGCTGGTTGTAAAGGGTTACACTGACGCTAGCTTCCAGAAAGAAAGAGATGATTCAGTATCTCAGTTAGGTTTTATGTTTTGCCTTAATGGCGGTGCTGTAAGATGGAAGAGTTCAAAGCAAGAGACAACAACTGATTCTACAATGGAAGCTGAGTATATTTCTGCCAGTGAAGCAGTCAAGGAGGCTGTTTGGATAAAAAAATTTATAACGGGACTTGATGTGGTTCCATCGATCACAGATCCAGTTGATCTTTACTGTGATAATAATGAGCAATCGTGCAGGCTAAAAACCACAGTCCCATTCCCGGGAAAAGCATATACTTAGGAGATATCACCTTCTTCGAGAAATTAATGAAAGATTAGATATACATAAATGTAACGTGCATACGGATGATAATGTTGCAGACCCACTGACTAAGGCTTTGTCGCAGCAAAATCACGAAGGTCATACTAGTTCCATGGGTATTAGATACATGGGTGATTGGCTCTAGTACAAGTGGGAGATTGTTAGTATGTGTGCCCTAGAGATAACACTATTATGTTAATGTTAAGAAACATTTGGATTATTAATTATGATTCTATGGATTATTCTTTAGTAACTTATTATATCTTTATTTTCTGTGATAAAATGTTAGATTAATAAATGTCCTTGGAATATGATATGTAAATCTATATCTCTAAGTACGTGACTTAGAAATGAGATTATAAGAATAGTATTGATATTCCCAAAGGTCCCTAGTCAAGTATTATTGTTAAGGGAAGATAATAAATACATTGAGAGTAGTGTGTTTGTTGACTGATGACCACATCTCATTGATCATAGGTATGGTGATACTAAAGTCAAAACACGGGCACATGTATTATATACATGGTGCTGGATTGACCCGTTGTGAGATACTACATGTTTAATGTGTCATAAGTTAATCTCACAGTGATAATGATGTATTGGTCCTTAGACCTGAAATCATTATATTTCTATGCGAGAATTAATATACTTTGATACTATTAAAAGTTATCCTTGACCGGGTAATCATAAAAGTAGATAATGGGTATATTATGAATCATATGAGAAATATGAATGATCTAGATGGGATTTAGCCCTCATATATTAAATGAGTGATATTACTGGCCTCTTGATTGAGTAAGACTATAAAATGCATGATCGTGCTCAAATACTAATTTGTTTAATAGTTTACTCATTAATCAAGGAAAGAAGGATTAAACGTTTGCAGAGGATGACACAATGCATGCCTCGATTTTGATCTATAATATAAGGTTAAATGGACTATATTACATTGTACATTATTCATGAAAGATTTAATTGAATCACCAATTATTATTATTACTTGGGGAGCAATGATGTATTACTAGATGTCACTCATTGTTTATAATTTTATTATTGGAAAATAAAATTATTGCCAACGTAATAATAACCTAAAGGGTCACACACAAAGAATGTTTAAAATATAATGTTATTTAAATTATCAATTTAAATATTTTATTATTATTAATCAAATTTAATTATTAAATTAATTTTGTGAGACTTGATTAATTGTATATATATTAGAATTCGAATTTAATAATAATATAAACCCAAAACAGAATGGGTCTTTTTAGAAGCCCATTAGGTTTAGGGTTAGGCCTTAATCCTCTCTCCCCTATATATATATTAAGATGTATATTTTTAGGGTAAGAAGTTGCATCACGTTTTGGAGAAAAACCCTAGTAGCTTTACATCCTAGAGAGGCTAGAGAGAGAGAGAGATAAAAAGAAAGAGGTAACCAAATTGGCTAGTACCGGCTCTGGTGATTGTTGGACGATCGGACGTTCGTGTGGATACCTTGGCGAGAAGATCTTCGAAAGGAGGGCTATTGTGTTGGTTCATCAAGATCAGAATGTCCATAATAGTCAGAAGAAAACCTTTATTAAGGTAAACATCTATTTTCCATAATTATCTAGTCATTATACATAGATCCTGCAGTAGGGATTCGAATTTTTTTATTATTCCGTTGTGTTCTATTGCTCGAATACCTAACACAACAAACTCGACTACTTGCAAAAATTGGAAGGCCTTGCTCCCGAGGGTTGATTCCTCAATAAAGTTGGTCCGCACGGCCTTCCATGAATAAGGAAGATGGAATTCCAGGGGTTGATCTCAAAGATTTGACGCCTCTTGAAGATCTGAATGATCCAACGTATTACTCCATGGTAGAAACTATGAATACCTATATTTCAAGAAAGTCGAAGGTACCCCCATCTGAGCGTATGATGAAGTCAGTAATCCATCTAACCACATAAGGAAGTTTTTAAACTCTCTACTACAACAGCTGATGCATAATTTTAAAAAGTGCATGACATATTCTTAAACCCCAGGGGGCATGACTCGATAATGGTGCAAAGTACATGAGCTATTTTGCATCCCCAAGAATATGAAACGAGGATAAAAAGAATTATTGTATGACCTAGACCGATTCAAAGAAAATCTTTGATCAACATATACTTGAATGATATGATGTCAATGAGAGTCAAACAAGGAGCTTGGGATGTCAACATTAAGTTATCATTGGCTGAAACCAATAAAAATATCATACACAAATTGCAATAGTGGAAAGGTGAAAATAAACAACATGAAGAAGAATTTGACCTCTAATAAGAGGTGATGAAGATAAAAACTAGAATCAAAAGGAAGATCAAAAGTCTAATGCTAAGGATAAGTATCCATGATGGAGACTCTCCCTTGAGAAAAACAACAGAGAATCGAAGTTCACCAAGTATGCACGTTTTAATGATCCAAGAAGCTGAATCTTGATAAACATGAAAAGATGAAGATGATCGATGGCTAAAGCCACTGGGCGTCAAGCCTGAAAAGAGGAACAAGAATTTGTATTTAAGATTTCACGAAGAGGACATCGACGATTGCCGCCAGCTAAGAAATAAAATTGAGTTCCTAATCCAGAGAGGAATACCGAACAGGTTCACCAAGATAGTGAAGGAAGTAATAGAATGAAACATTATGAAGAATAAGAGGGGAGACCAAGATACTTCAGGAAAACACGCAACCCCGATGGCTGGTTATCAATATCTTTATGAAGGGTTTCGAGGTATCAAATGCAACAGAAACTGTAATTAAAATATGCAAAACCAGAATTTTTGAAACCCCACGCAGGATCCATGCGAAAAAGATATTTAAGTCATAGATTAGATTGTTTATCTTAATAAGCTTTATGAATTGGTTGACTAATGGAGAATCAAAACTCTTTCAGTCACCACACATCCTGCTCTCGCGATCTACGCTCTATCGATATCCACACGAATGCTTGAACTCAAGGATCGGATTTGTACTGGCACAAATTTTTTTGTTCTTACTCTCTCTTCATCTTCTCTCTTTGTGGCTAGGATTTTAGTAAAAGTCTAATATTAAAAATCAGCCACGATAGATATTATATAGAGAGTAGAAAAACGAATTATAACTCTTAACTAATCAGGAGTTAATATTAATTCAAAATTTCTATTTGCATAATAATTAAGACACACTTAATTATTTAACAACTGAATTTCATAATTAATATTAGTAAATTCGAATATCATAATTTATCTAATTAAGTCATACTTAATTAATTTTATAGATATTTCAAATTAATTTAATTTAATTTAAATCCAATTTGAATTAAATAATCCTTCGAGCATTTTTTGTGTGTGACCCTATAGGTTATTATTACATTGGCAACAAATTTTCATTCTAATTTAAAATTGTAAACAAAGAGCGGCATCTAGTAATACATCATTGCTAATCAAGTAATAATAACCGAATCAGTGATTGGTTAAACCTTTCGTGAATAATGTACAATGTAATATAATCCCTTTAACCAGATATTATAGATTAAACTTGAGGTATATAATGTGTCATCCTTATCATAGCTTAATCCATATTTTATTCATGAATGAGTAGACTATCACATCAAATCAACATTTGAGCGCGGTCATACATTTCATATTCTAGATCACACAAGAGGCCAATAATATCACTCCTAAAATTAGGAGGTTAAATCTTTTTTAGATCATTCATATTTTTCATACGATTCATAATATACCTGAAATACACTTTTAGCATTACCCGGTCAAATGTAACTTTTAATATAATCAAAGTACATTAATTCTCGTATACAAATATAATGATTTCAAGTCTAAGGATCATTACATCATTATCACAATGAGAATTACTTATGACACAATAGACATGTAGAATCTCACACTAGATCTATCCAGCACCATGTACATTTACATCTGCCTATGTTGTTGACTTTAGTATCATTTATACCTATGATCAATGAGATGTGATCATCAGTCAACAAACACACCAGTCTTAATGCATTATTATTGTCCCTTAATAATAATACTCGATTAGGGACCTTTAGGAATATTGATACTATTCTCATAATCTGATTTCTAAGTCACATTCTTAGAGATATAAAATTTATATCATATTCCAAGGACATTTATTAATCTAACATTTATACTGCTGTAATTTAAGACATAATAAATTATAAAGGGAATAATCGATAGAGCATGGATATTAATAATCCAAATATCTTAAACTAAAATATTATAGTGTTGTCTCAAAAGCACAAACGCTAACACTTTAGAAGATTAATGACTGCTGGGACTTCAAGAAGCTCAATAAAAGCTTGTGCCGGAAAGGTAGTACACTGTGGCGCCCCAAAATCCGGGGTCAGGAATCTCAGAGGCCACGCCATCTAAACCACTATAAACCACATACCTCACACCATAATACATAAATACTCACACTTTACGACCCCACACTTATCACACACACACACTTACAGGTTATTGTCTTGGAAATGAACCGTTCATTACTAGAGTAGATCAAACCACAAAGTGATAATTATTACAACCAAAAAGTAATCAAGTCTTACCTGGGAATAACCTTTAAGTAAGGCTAGTCCGTTGGCCAAATAAACGTTTCTTATTTATTACCTTACATAAGTCATACTTATAGATAAGCCGAACTAAAAATAACTGAAAACCAATCCAGCTTATTCGGACTACCTGCGGTACAACACCAAACAATCTACAGAATAGCTGGCCATTTCCTACCCGTTTCCTGGCTGTGGTTCTCATGGTAGGCATCTTGATTCACTGTTGTGTTGTGTCATTTAAAAGAAAGCAAGAGTGAGCTATAATGCCCAGCATAATAATGTACAGTATGAAAATTACTCTATGATAAACTTACGTAAAACATTATATATGATAATTACGTTTTATTCGAAAATAGTTTCCCTTGGTGATATATAAATTTTACGAAAACAATCCTTTAGTGGATTTCATTAACCTGCGACACCTTCGTATCCCGGTTATCACCCTTGCCGCATACGGGCAATGTGTCCTCATTTCGGGTATACACACACTTCGCAGGTCTTTAGGTACATTGTACCGTCTCCTACGGTACCAGTATTCTATCCAATATACGAAGTACTTGGATCGTACCTCTCCATTGTCCTTTAGGAAATCCTATCATATCTCGAGAACTCGAACTACATCGAAGTTCCCCCAAGCATTTTGCTTGTTTGATATGTATAGCTTTACTTCATATATATATGTACTTCCGAAAGTTTTCGGAGGAAGTACTAAGGATGTGAGTTGACCGTTGTCAACAGATAATTTAAATAAGGGGGGAGTTTCTCTTTGAAACTATATTCAAAATAAAAAAATGAGTCGAGATAATATTCTCCGACGATCTGTAATTATTCAAATAATTTTCCAAAAATCAGAAAGTATTTTAAATCAGGTTCTACGATTTTTAAATAATAAATAAACCCTTTAATAAATAATAATTAATTAAATTATAATCGATGAATAATTAAACCTCGAATGAGTTTACTTTAAAAGAATATTTGAAATAATATTCCTCAACTAATTTATGTTTACATAATTTAATAATCTTTAATGTTTAATCGGGTTTTAAATAAATAATCGTTGGAGTATACTTCTCCCATAATAAATGAATAGGTATATAATATCTATTATTTGAATAATAAAATATAGTTGAGGGAATATGATCATGGGAAATCGTTTTGATAAAAGTTCGAGGTATTTTAATGTTTCGTAAGTGGACATCGAGTCCCTTTAAAATGTACTACTATGGACTTGTAATCGTCCTATAATATCACCGGAATGATTCCCGGGTTTTCATCTTAAAATCCCGACCGACTCTCGTTCTTATAATTATACGTCACGCTTAAAGCGGAATTAAATATTTGACGATATATACTTATCGTACAACATTGCGACATTATGCGAAAAATTCAATTATTGCGTATCACGGAAAGCATGGTATTTATGCAATGATAATAAAACAATCCTTTCATAACACAACAGTAAATGGAGTTGGGTTTGTAAAATTGCCTGGGTATCTTGAGGTGGAGGATGCTCTAGGTTCCGCTCGGAAATCTATAATCATGAACACAATTCATTTCGTTAGGTTCCATTCTAATTTACGGCTACCCACACTCATGCGCTAATTATTATGCACCTACTCAAACTATTTTATCGTTATTATTCCTTTAAGTCCTTATTCACATCATGGTCGCTTCCTTTTTTAAAGTATCTTAAGTTCATTTTCATTTTCACCGTCGGCTCCGCATATGGATTCTACGGTTTCTAATCGAGCGGTCTCGGCTATGATATTTTTATAAAATTGAACATTTATTATTCTCTCTTGAAATTTTTATGGAAGTTAGGAAACTAAATATTCTACTCTCTGTAAAAATTTCATGATTTATGAACCTTCTTAAGTCAATCCTTTATATTTTCAAAATTCGTAATTCGTAGAAGTTTTTGTCGCGTAAAACACTTTTAATAAAACGGCCATAACTTTTGATCCGTAAATCGGAATCAAGCGATTCAAGAACCTAAATGATCCTTATAACATTGTCTATCATAATCAAGTATTATTTTTCAAGAAACTACAGTTTACATCTTCGGAAAGTTCTGCAGAAACTTAAAGTTACATTTTGTTCGTTTTAGTGAGATTACGTTTACGATCGGAGTTTCGTTTACGCCTTAGATCTTTATACTACCACCAAAAATCAACATATCATCATCAACACACTAAATCCTATCAATAAAATCATGTTCTTGAGGCAAAAATAATCAACCTTAAATCTACTTAACTAAACATCAAGATTTCAACAATACCACTACCAAAACTAGGTTTACAACTACATACTAAAAGGATCTTGAACTTAAATCTTAAATAAGTTTTGTTCAAAGATTTTTACCTTTCTTGAGAGATTGAGATGTGTTCTTGATGATGGTGAAGTCTTGGGAGTGCTTAGTATGGTTTTTGGAATCTAAAATAACCATTGAAATCAAGAAATCAAAGAAGAGTTACTATTCATACTATTCATTCTCAACTTTCTTGATTTTATTTCACCCATCAAACCTTGATAAAAAGAGATCAAAGATTTATACTACCTTAGTTTGATTTTATGAAGCTTGAGAATTAATGGGAGGATTTATCCATGGCTAGAACTTGAAGATTTGATTTTGATTTCTTGGCTTTGAAGAAGATAGCCGAATGGGGCTTCTTTGAGAGAGAGGGAGAGTTTTTTTATGCTTGCTCCTTGGTTGCTTCTAGGAAATGAGGTTGTGATATCTTATATTGATTGATATTCTCTAGTTTAGAATTTTAGGTTTTATTCTTGTTGCCAAATCCATGGACAAATCTAACTAGCTTGTGGTAGATTACAAGCTAAGCCACTTGCTTAGCTTCCCTAGCTTACTATTCTATTAGCCTTGGTTGATCATCCTATCTCTAGCTCACTATTTGATAAAGTAACCATGGTTACTTTATTACCATAGTTAGTTAGTGTGTTACGTTTATTTAATCGTTTACGCGTTCGCTCGGTCGCCTAAATGTTTTCGTAATACTTCCTCGTAAATGGTTCGCAATGTAATTCCTTTCGTATTTATTCCTTATGTTTTGAATTATCATACTTGGGTATAAATACGTAGGGTTTTAAATTCGTAATTATATTATGATTCCCGTAATCCTCGATGATTCTTATATATGGTCATTTTTCAAAGTTCGTTTTCTTCGAAAACTAATAGCTTTTATATACACTCACTTGGTTCGTATAATCATAATATCAACTCCGAAACTCATTTTCTCATGCACTAAATAGTGTGGGCTCAAAAGTTTTTCCCGTCCGTCAGGGTTACTATTCATTAAACGTTTTACAAGGTCTCAAAAATTCGAGTTATTACAGTCTTCCCCTCTAACAAGGATTCCATCCCGGAATCAATTAGAAAATAAGTGGGGGTATCTATTCCTCTTTGCGTCTTCAAGTTCCTAAGTTGACTCTTCGACATTTTGATTCCTCCAAAAGATTCTAACTAGCTTCACACTCTTGTTCCTCAACACTTGTTCTTTTTGGTCCATTATCCTTACTGGCTACTCGATGTAGGTCAGGTCTAGTTGTAAATCTACCTGCTCGTATTCTATTACGTGTCGTGCATCTGCATGGTACTTCCTTATCATAGACACGTGGAACATGTTGTGCACTTGTTGCAGATTAGGAGGCAAGGCGAGCCCGTAAGCTAGAGGTCCTATTCTCCTCAAAATTTCAAAGGGTCCTATAAATCTAGGACTCAGCTTCCCTTTCTTCCCAAAACTCATCACTCTTTTCCACGGATATACCTTCAATAGCACTGATTCTCCTACTTCATATTCCCTATCCTTCCTGGTCTGGTCGGCGTACTTCTTTTGTCTATCCTGAGCTGCTACCGGTCTTTTCTTGATGAGTCCTACCATTTCCCTGGTCTGTTGGACTAACTTTGGTCCTATTATCTTGTGTTCTCCAACTTCATCCCAATATAGGGGAGAGCGACATCTCCTTTCGTAAAGAGCTTCATACGGAGGCATTCCTATGCTAGCGTGATGGCTGTTGTTGTAAGCAAATTTGATCAGGGGTAAATGGTCATTCCAGTTTCCTTTAAAATCAATGGCACACACTCGTAGCATATCTTCTAGGGTCTGAATAGTCCTTTCGCTTTGTCCATCAGTCTGGGGGTGGTAAGCGGTACTCATGTTTAGTCTGGTGCCTAGGCACTCCTGGAAGCTTCTCCAAAATCGGGAATTAAATCTTGGGTCTCTATATGACACTATGGCTACAGGAACGCCATGTCTCACTACAATTTCTTTCAAGTAAATATCCACTAGCTTGTCTACGGTGTACCTTTCGTTGATTGGTAGGAAGTGTGCAGACTTGGTCAATCTATCTATGATAACCCATATGGCATCGTGATTGGCCTTTGTCTTTGGTAAGCCTGTCACAAAATCCATGGCTATATGCTCCCATTTCCATTCCGGAATTTCCAGGGGCCATAATAATCCACTAGGTTGCTGATGTTCAGCCTTCACTCTCTGGCATGTCAAGCACTTGCTGACCCACTCTACTACTTTTCTCTTCATGTTAGGCCACCAATAATATTCCTTAATATCACGGTACATCTTCGTACTTCCTGGGTGGATTGAATATCTGGAGCTGTGCCCTCCGTGAAGCAGCTCGTCCTTTAACTCTTGCACATTTGGAATTCAAATTCGGGACGCATACCTTATGATCCCTTTCTCGTCCTTCTAGCTTCTCACTTCCTCACCGGTCAATATTCCTTTTTCTTCACTCATCTTCTTTTCCTGACATACTCGTATCTTTTCAGTCAGTTCCGGCACTAGCTTAATCTCACATAATCCTTTTGTTCCTTTACCGGTCGTCCTCACGTCAATTTCCATTTTCTCAAATTCTTTAATCAATTCCTCAGATGTCATTATCATTTTGAGTCTTTCCTTCCTACTAAGGGCGTCAGCCACCACATTGGCTTTACCCGGGTGATACAAAATTTCATAGTCGTAGTCCTTAATCAACTCTAACCATCTCCTCTGTCTCATGTTCAGTTCCTTCTGAGTGAAAATAGAAAGAGATATGTCCTAAGTCCAATCACGTAAGAGGATTTAGGAATAACTTTTATGTAATTTGTTTTGATTTCATTGATATTAATAAAAGACTTGTTTTGTTTTTATTACGGGCTCTATCTATTTAAGTGTTTAAATAAGATATACCATAGTTTAGAGTAAAGCTTTTTATGAATTATGATGAGATCATAATAGTGAGACCTAAAAGATGATAACTCTAAATTTAAATAGTTCCTGGTCATAGGATTACTAACTGGTAATTAATAATCCGCAAAGATCGGTACATACTATGCTTGCTTCATTTTGAAGGATGTCTGTTCTCATAGATATTTGTTTGGTGACACTATAGCTAGTATGTAGGTGCTTATTATAGAATAAGTTCACTGAACATGACTCGCACAACTGAACAACTGATGGAGTTCACTCACGTGTCAGCAGTTGTTCACATAGTGATAGTTGTACAAGTATCCTTTGACTTGAGGTCATCATAGTCATCTTGTGTACACTGAACTATGCTTTGGTTTAGTTCTTAGTCTCCAGGGACAATTATCAGGGCTCTACTGGGTATAGGAATTTGTACACGAAGATAGTGTATGATCAATAAAGGATCTACCCCTTCCAGTGAAGGAAGAGAATGTTCAAAGCTGATCCACTTATGCTAGTTCAGGAATCTCTGGCCAGAGTAAATGAAATTAGAAAGGAGTTTCTAATTTACATAGAACTGAGCATAGTGAATGGGAAAGCAAATGATTAAATTAGATAGTCTTGACACAAGATCCATGCCTTGTATTTAATCAGGACATTGGAGGGTAGAAGGAATTCATTGTACGGTAACTAGTCACTGACAGGTTCTTGATATTCTAAGTAGTGAATTCATATTATCCAGATAGTCGCGATATGTTGAGAAGCATCACTCACGATGTAGAATAAATATAATTAATCAGTTAATTATATTTAGTGAATTTTAATATTCATATAAATAATTAATAAAAGTTTATTATTATTTATATCTACTACCGGCATAATATTGAACCTACAGGGTCACACCATAAAAGAATATTTTCTTTGATGAAATAATGAGAGAGAGAATTATTTTCTAAATAGTTTAGAGAATAAATAATGATTAAAATAGTTTTAATTATTATTAAATCATTTTATGAAGATAAAATGTGGGGGTTAATATATATAAAGAAATATTAGAAAATCCTAGGAGAGCCCTATAAATAGAATGAGATGGATGGCTCATTTTATATGGACACACAATTTTGGTTTTGGAAAACCCTAGCCTCCATCTTCTTCCTCTCTCTCTCCCCCAAAAACTCCATTTTTATAAAAGCTTAGTTTTATAAAAAGGTTCATCGAAGAGGATCATTCTTGGTGGATACCGGTAGAGTGCTTCACACACTGTGGAGCAACTGCTAGCACTCCAATTTTATAAAGCTTCGATTCACGAGGTATGGTTTCGATTCCTCAGTTTTTCCCTTTTATACGTTTTTCTATATGTGCGGTATATGGTTTTTACGGAATAAATGTTATTTCACGCTTCCACTCATCCATAAATTCCTTCATTGGCATCAGAGCTAGGTTCTGCATATAGAGATTCATATAAAAAATTTCATATTTTTTAATGCATGTATGGATTTATTATGATTTTTGCAAGTTTATTTGGATTTAAATATAAATTAATTCGAAATAATTTTTGCATGAGATTTTGACTACTGATCTGGGTTCTACAAGTGTTGTAGATCATCTAGGTATTTTTTCATAATTTTGTGATGTGTAGATTATTTGTTATGAATTTTTAAAAATTGTTTTAATTAAAATTCATGAAATAATTATGCATGTGAATAATTATGATTAAAATTTACAAAAGGACCCATGGCTGATCTGGTATTTTTCTGCTACTCCCTGATTTGAGAAATCATATTATTTTGATTTTTATTAATTTATTAATTAAATGTTAATTAATTTATTTATAATAAAATTAAAATAATAAATTAATAAAGAGTTATTAATGAGGGAGTAAAGGGAAAGGGGGGGGGTTACATCTCCTTTTTGTAACAGCAGAAAGACAAACAAACCAGTCCGCAGGAGAAGGAACAAAACAAAAAAAAGGGAAAGAAACCTGCTATCGGCTGCTGCAGGCGCGTGCAGCGCACGCGGGGTGGGGGGGGGGTGTTGCGCATTCCGTGAATGCGTTACAGACTGTTGCGCATTTATGGAATGCGTTACACACGTAAATGGCTCAACAGTGTTGTAACACATTACGTGAATGCGTTATAGACCTTGTAACACATTACTGTAATGCGTTACAACCCATCTGTCTTTTTAAAATTTGATTTTTGGGAGTTTCGTAACTCCGTTTTGGGCGTGCAATATATCGTTGGATTCGTTTTTCCGAGACGGATCTAATGGAGTGGTCAAATATTTTTTACATTAAAGTTTTGAACTGTTTATATTCCCGAAAGTGTTTTAAAGCATGTTTTAATTGTTTTAATTGCTTTTAAATGCTATAATAAATCCATACATCATTATATCAATGTGTGACATGATATTACGTGCATGCTTACTTATTTATTTATTTTTATATATGAGATATATGCCTGTGTTTACCATGCGATGATAGATTTAGGTGAACTTAAATCAATATAAGGCGTGCTCTAGAAAATCTAGAATAGGAATCGTTTCTTGCCTTGATAATAATATTATGAATACAATCATGAGATTCTTGTGTTTATGAAACACGTAATTAAATATGAATTTTCAATTTTGAGAGAAAGGATGATTCTGTCAACAACAGATTTCTATCTGTAAGAAAGGGTTATTAAGTGACGCCTCTTGACAATGCTACACCCGATCTGGGAATCATCTGATTATCGATTATTGATTTGAAATATTTAATTTAAAAGGAAGAATCTCATTATAATATGATTATGATTGTAACGTAATATAATCCCTCTAAAATTAAATAATATCAAGTAGTAATTGGCCAATGACACAACGGGCTTGTGTCGGTCATAGCCTTCCAACATGATAGAAAGTGGTTCTTATTTTTAAATCAGTATCGTTTCGTGCTACAGCCGAGGGCTTTGATTTCGAAATAAGAAATACTTGTCTATTACATAAAGATGTGTACATTGAATTAGAATCTAAAGGTCGTTACGTGCCACAGCCATGGGCCGTTGGAGACTGATTCAACTGTACAGAATGTTGGGTTAGACTTGACTTAGAATATTGAGTTTGTCGTGCCACAGCCGTGACTCAATTATTCAAGAGGCTAAAATTATATTAGGGAATAACATAAGATGTAATTGACAAGAGTTGTCTGCCTATTGAACATCACATGACGTTTCGTGCTACAGCCGAGGTTGTGTAATGGAATGTAGGATCCCTATTCCCACTAGAATTATGAATGCTTAATTTTTCACGTAGGGGGTTGAATAAATTAGATAAACTAGTGGGAGCCACTTATGAATAAAGACCCGATTCATATAGTGTTTTTGAAATGAAATTGAATATTTGCTAAGTGTTGTTATGTGTTTATCATTTACAGATATACTATATTCGTTATGTCTTCTGCACTATCACTCCGGAGTATACTAGATGCTCACAAGTTGACTGGTCCTAATTTTGCTGACTGGCTTCGAAACTTGAGAATTGTTCTCAGGGTGGAGAAGCTGGAATATGTGCTTGACTCACCTAAGCCTACTGAACCTGCTAACGATGCACATAATGATGAACATGTTGTGTATCGTAAGTGGATAGATGATGCAAATGTTGCTCAATGCATCATGCTAGCTTCCATGAACATTGAGCTACAGAAGCAGCATGAGCATATGGATGCTCATACTATCCTTATGCATCTACAAGAGTTGTATGATATGGCAGGGAGGACAGCTCGATATGAGATATCGAAGGAGCTGTTCGGTTGTAGGATGACTGAGGGATCATCCGTGAATGACCATCTACTTAAGATGATCAATTTGATTGAACGTCTTGGACAACTTGGTTTTGCCATGGATGGGGAGCTGAGCCAAGACTTGGTCTTGCAATCACTTCCGGGTTCGTTTTCACAGTTTGTTGTGAACTTTCACATGAATAAGCTGGATGTCAGCCTGGCTAAACTCCACAACATGTTGAAGACTGCGGAATCAAATTTTCCCCCTAAGAAGAGTTCTGTTCTTCTAATTGGTGAAGGTTCCAATCCTAAGATAAGGAAGAGGAACCCTTCCAAGAAGAAGAAAGTAGGTGAAGAAAAGCCGGTTCCACCAAAAGCTAAAGACCCCAAGAGCAAAGTTGTTTGCTTTCACTGTAACAAGGTGGGGCACTAGAAGAGGAACTGCAAGGTTTACCTTGCAGAGTTGAAGAAGAAGAAGGGGAGTGAGACTACCGCTTCTGATTCAGGTATGTTCATGATAGAAATGAATATGTCATTAAGTCAAATTTCTACTTGGGTATTAGATACCGCCTTTGGTTCTTACATCTGTAATTCGTTGCAGGGACTAAGGAGAAGTAGGACTCTTGAGGAAGAGGAGGTGATTCTACTGATGGGAAATGGAGCAAGAGTTGCTGCTGAAGATGTAGGATCATTTCATTTACATATACCTATGGGCAAGACTATTATTTGAAATAATTGTTATTTTGTTTCCTCGATTGTAAGAAATATTGTTTCTATTCCTATGTTGGATTTGGATGGTTTTTCATTTTATTATTAAGAATAATGAATGTTCTATCCTTAGAGATAATATTCTTTATTGACGTGGTATTTTAAATAATGGTCTGTATGTATGTGACATAATTTACTTCAGATTGAACAAACTAATAAAGGAAAAGGGATGATGAAAATCTCACTTTCTTTTGGCACTGCAGACTTGGTCATATTAGTGAAAATAGACTGTGGACATTGCATAAGGAAGGGTTACTTGACCCCTTTTCATTTTGAATCATATCCTACATGCGAGTCTTGTCTATTGGGTAAAATGACCAAATCTCCATTTAGTGGACATGGAGAGAGGGCTGCAGATTTGCTAGGATTGGTAAATACAGATGTATGTGGACCAATGTCTACACAAGCCATGGGTGGATTTTCGTACTTCATTACTTTCATAGATGATAGATCTAGATTCGGATATGTGTATTTGATGAAACACAAGTCTGAAGCCTTTGAAAAGTTCAAGGAGTATAAGTATGAAGTGGAGAAACAAACCAAAAATGGTATTTTGACTCTTCGATCAGATCGAGGTGGTAAATACTTGAATGGAGAGTTTCTGGATTATCTCAAAGAAAAGGGTATAGTCTCCCAGTGGACTCCTCCAGATTGGTATCTGAAAGGAGAAATTGAACTTTGTTAGACATGGTTCGGTCCATGATGAGCTATGCGAATCTTCCAGTATTCTTATGGGGTTATGCATTGGAAACCTCAGCATATTTACTGAATAAGGTGCCTTCCAAATCTGTCCCTAAAACTCCATATGAGATATGGAAAGAAAGGAAACCGAGTCTTAAACACGTTAAGATTTGGGGATGTCCAGCTTATGTCAAGAAAGTTGACCCAGATAAGCTGGAATCTCGATCCGTAAAATATAGTTTTGTGTGATATCCTAAAGAGATTTTGGGGTATTACTTTTACACCGATCATCGAGTGTTTGTCTTCAGACATGCTACCTTCTTGGAAAAGGAGTTTATCCTTGAAGGAAACAGTGGGAGCAAAATTGAACTTGATGAAGTTCAAGAAGCACAAACTACTACGAATCAAGTGGAAACACCTGTTCAGACTGAACAACCTTCTGTGGAACAGCCCATTCGTAGGTCAGGGAGAGTGTCTCGCCAACCTGAGAGGTATTATGGCCTTGTCATTGAGAATGACAATGAGTTGTCAATCATTGATGATGACGACCCTATGACCTATAATGAGGCTATGAGTAGTGTTGACTCAGAGAAATGGCAAAGTGCCATGAAATCCGAAATGGAATCTATGTATACGGTATACAAAAGAAAGATTAGAGCAGATGGCCAGGTGGAGACCTTCAAAGCCAGGCTTGTGGCAAAAGGATTCAAACAAAGGTAATGGATTGACTTTGATGAAATCTTTTACATGTAGCCCTGTTAAAATCAGTTCGGATTTTGCTTGCGATTGCTGCTTACTACGACTATGAGATCTGGCAAATGGCCAGATGGTTTTCTTTCCAAGGAAATGAAAACCTAGTGTGTAAGCTGCTGTGAACCATATGTGGTTTAAAGCAAGCTTCTCGTAGATGGAACATCCGTTTTGATGAGACAATCAAAGAGTTTGGTTTTATCAAAAATGTAGATGAACCATGTGTCTATAAAAGGGTTAGTGGGAGTGCGGTAACATTTCTTGTATTGTATTGAAAGAGAATTGACACACATAACAACATAGCAGACCCACTCACAAAGCCACTTTCTAAAAGTCACTTTGATCGTCATAAAGACAAGATGGGTATTAGATACCAGAGTGATTGACTTTAGTACAAGTGGGAGATTGAAAGAGATATGTCCTAAGTCCAATCACGTATGAGGATTTAGGAATAACTTTTATGTAATCTGTTTTGATTTCATTGATATTAATAAAAGACTTGTTTTGTTTTTATTACAGGCTCTATCTATTTAAGTGTTTAAATAAGATATACCATAGTTTAGAGTAAAGCTTTTTATGAATTATGATGAGATCATAATAGTGAGACCTAAAAGATGATAACTCTAAATTTAAATAGTTCCTGGTCATAGGATTACTAACTGGTAATTAATAATCCGCAAAGATCGGTACATACTATGCTTGCTTCATTTTGAAGGATGTCTGTTCTCATAGATATTTGTGTGGTGACACTATAGCTAGTATGTACGTGCTTATTATAGAATAAGTTCACTGAACATGACTCGCACAACTGAACAACTGATGGAGTTCACTCACGTGTCAGCAGTTGTTCACATAGTGATAGTTGTACAAGTATCCTTTGACTTGAGGTCATCATAGTCATCTTGTGTACACTGAACTATGCTTTGGTTTAGTTCTCAGTCTCTAGGGACAATTATTAGGGCTCTACTGGGTATAGGAATTTGTACACGAAGATAGTGTATGATCAATAAAGGATCTACCCCTTCCAGTGAAGGAAGAGAATGTTCAAAGCTGATCCACTTATGCTAGTTCAGGAATCTCTGGCCAGAGTAAATGAAATTAGAAACGAGTTTCTAATTTACATAGAACTGAGCATAGTGAATGGGAAAGCAAATGATTAAATTAGATAGGCTTGACACAAGATCCATGCCTTGTATTTAATCAGGACATTGGAGGGTAGAAGGAATTCATTGTACGGTAACTAGTCACTGACAGGTTCTTGATATTCTAAGTAGTGAATTCATATTATCCGGATAGTCGCGATGTTGAGAAGCATCACTCACGATGTAGAATAAATATAATTAATCAGTTAATTATATTTAGTGAATTTTAATATTCATATAAATAATTAATAAAAGTTTATTATTATTTATTTCTACTACCGGCATAATATTGAACCTACAGGGTCACACCATAAAAGAATATTTTCTTTGATGAAATAATGAGAGAGAGAATTATTTTCTAAATAGTTTAGAAAAGAAATAATGATTAAAATAGTTTTAATTATTATTAAAGCATTTTATAAAGATAAAATGTGGGGGTTAATATATATAAAGATATATTTTAAAACCCTAGGAGAACCCTATAAATAGAATGAGATGGATGGCTCATTTTATATGGACACACAATTTTGGTTTTGGAAAACCCTAGCCTCCATCTTCTTCCTCTCTCTCTCTCTCCCAAAAACTCCATTTTTATAAAAGCTTAGTTTTATAAAAAGGTTCATCGAAGAGGATCATTCTTGGTGGATACCGGTAGAGTGCTTCACACACTGAGGAGCAACTGCTAGCACTCCAATTTTATAAAGCTTCGATTCACGAGGTATGGTTTCAATTCCTCAGTTTTTCCCTTTTATACGTTTTTCTATATGTGCGGTATATGGTTTTTACGGAATAAATGTTATTTCACGCTTCCACTCATCCATAAATTCCTTCAAAAATATTTTTTAGGCTCTTATGGTCTATGTAAATCTCGCATTTCTCACCGTATAGGTAGTGTCTACAAATATTCAGGGAAAACACTATGGCTGCTAATTCTAGATCATACGTCGGGTATCTGCTCTCATACTCCTTCAATTACTGAGAGGCATACACTATAACCTTGTCGTGCTGCATCACTATACATCCTAATCCTTTAAGCGATGCGTCACTGTATATCACAAACTCTCCCTTTCCATCCGGAAGAGCGAGCACTGGTGCTGACACTAGCCTCCTTTTCAGTTCCTGAAAGCTTTCCTCACATTTCTCTGTCCATACAAACCTTTCCGTCTTCCGGGTAAGTCTAGTCAGTGGACCGGCTATCTTAGCAAAGTCTTGTACGAATCTTCGGTAATATCCTGCTAAACCCACAAAACTCCTAACCTCCGTTAGGGTAGTTGGTCTTTCCCAATTGGACACCGCCTCTATCTTGGCGGGGTCAACTAAAACTCCTTTTCTACTCACCACATGTCCTAAGAACTGAACTTCCCTTAACCAAAACTCGCACTTCGAGAACTTGGCATATAATTTCTCGTTCCTCAAGATTTCTAATACTATCCTCAATTATTCTGCATGTTCTTGCTCTGTCTTTGAGTAGATTTGAATATCATCTATAAAAACTATCACACATATATCTAGGTACTTTTTGAACACTCTGTTCATCAAATCCATAAAGGCTGCGGGTGCATTGGTTAGCCCAAATGACATGACTAAGAACTCATAGTGTCCATACCTAGTGCGAAAAGCAGTCTTCGGTATATCCTTAGGTTTAATTTTCAACTGGTGATATCCTTTCCTCAAATCTATTTTGGAAAAATGCACAGCTCACTTGAGTTGATCGAATAGATCATCAATCCTAGGGAGAGGGTACCTATTCTTAATAGTCAGCTTATTCAATTCTCGATAGTCTATGCATAATCTCATACTGCCATCCTTTTTCTTTACGAACAGTACTGGCGCTCCCCATGGTGACACACTGGGTCTTATCATTCCATTATCTAATAATTCTTGAAGTTGAGAAGCTAGTTCCTTCATCTCAACTGGGGCTAGCCTATATGGGGCCTTGGATACTAGTGCCGTTCCTGGTGCTAATTCTATAGCGAATTCTATTTCTCTGTCGGGTGGCAACCCTGGTAAGTTCTCTAGAAATACATCCTCGAATTCGGTCACTATGGGTATGTCTTGTATATTAGGAACTTCCTTCTTGGTACCTACCACATAAGCCAAATAGGCCTCGTTACCTTTCTTTAACAATCTTTTTGTCTGTAACATGGTCAGAAATTTCTGGTTCTTTCATTGACCTCTAAACACTACTTCTTTTTCATTTTGTGCTCTTATCTTTACCCTCTTCCGTTCACAATCTATTTGCGCTCCATTACTGGATAACCAATCCATTCCTAAGATTACATCAAATTCTCCTAACACAAATGGGATTAGGTCAATCTCAAAGACCTTCCCTTCTAATTTCAACTTGCGTTTAGGGTGTACTTGATTCATAGGAATTATTTCTTTGTTTGCTATTTCCACTTGTAATATCTCATGTAAGGGTATGGCGTTAAGTTTTAACTTTTTAGAAAAATCTTGAGATATAAATGACTTGGTTGCTCCAGAATCAAATAGGACATTTGCATGTTCGAAATTTAACAGAAGGGTACCGGCTATCACGTCAGTGTTTCGAACAGCATCCTGAACGGTCATGTTGAAGGTCCTAGCAACTGGGGGTCGGTTGGATGTAGCTCTGCTCATCCCTGAGGCTGGAGGCTTCAACGTCGGGCAATCCTTCATCATGTGCCCTACCTTCCCACATTGGAAACATATCTTGCTGTATTGGGGACAGTTGTTGGCAAGGTGTCCGGGTTGGTCGCACCTGTAACATTTCAGAGGGCCTCTCTCCTGGGAGCACACTCCAAGATGTCTTTTTCCACATGTCTGATATTTTGGTATTGGGGCACGGGGTTGGCTATGAAATGTTGCCCTAGATTGTCCGCCGCTCTGGCCAACACTCTCACTTGGGGCCTTTCTGAATCCGGGGCCTTGCGCAGGTTGGGACACCACTCCCCTGACGAACCTTCTTGGAAAGCTCCTGATCCCGGTTCCTACTCCTCCTCCTCCTCCGCCTTGGGTTCCTATCTTCCTCTTCCTATTTTCTTTTTCCTTCACACTCTACTCACTGCCATTTTCAACAATTGAGGCTTTCTACACTGAGGTGGCATAATCTGTCAGCTCTAGTACCGCCACTCGGTTTTGGATCCACTGTTTCAGACCAAGCTGAAACCTTCGCGTCTTCTTCTCTTCAGTATTCATGAACTCAGGCACAAATCATGATAGCTCAGTAAACTTGGCCTCATACTCTGCCACAATCATCTTATCATGTTTCAACTCTAGAAACTTAATCTCCATTTGGGTTTCCATAAACCTAGGGAAATACTTTTCTAAGAACAGTCGGGTGAATCTATCCCATGGAATCACAGCATCAGTCTCTAGGTTTTGTTTGGACTCCCACCAGTAATTGGCATCTCCTTTCAGCATGTAAGAAGTAAAAATGGTCTTGTGTCGTTCCTCTATACCTAGTATCTCGAAGGACTTTTCTATCTCTTTGAGCCACGCCCGTGCTTCAACGGGGTCGGCAGATTCTAGAAACTCCGGGGGTCTGAGAGATTTGAAGGCCCTAAAGGCAGTGGCTGTAGTCTGTTGGGCAACATGTGGCTGTGGTGGAATAGGCTGTTGGTTTAGATTTGCTCTTAATAGTTCCATAAACTCATTCATGGGGTTTCCTTCCTGATGGGTATCCTCAGCCTCTTCTTCTACATATTCTTCCTCATCATATTCATTATAGTCTAGGTCCTCTTCACTTTCTCCATTCACTACAGGGTCAGGTTCATTCCGTTGTTGGTTAACAGATTCTGCAGGCTGTGCCCTGGTTCCTCTTCTACAGGGTGGCATTGTTATGCTAAGGAAAATTTGTCAATATAGTTGCAATGTTTTACAATTGGATTAATTTATACATATGTAAGCATGTTATTTACTATTTAGCATGATTTTATTAGGTGCAATAATGTGGAAATCTATTTCTAAATAACTACTAGATATATATATATATATATCATAAGGTCTCCCACTTATATCTGGGGGACAAAACAACTAACCGAGTTCATACATGGCCTGAATATAATACATCATTACTTGTCCTGAATACTGAAATGCAAATACATATGTCAAGCACCCTGAAGGGCTAGGAACGCTATCTACTACTAGCTATCCTATCAAAATTGGTTACAAGTCACCCAGCCTTCTTCAAGGTCCATAATTAGTCACTAGTCCCTCAGTCACTGTCACTGCGCGTGAGGTCACGCACTTTCCTCATCGTTCCTGCCAACATCAGCTCTGCATCAACTACCCGGATGTATCCTCCAATCGCCGTCATCCTCATCTAAACCCGGGTACGGAGCTCGATCCCATCAATCTCCCTGTGAGCTATGGCTGGGGAAGCAGCTCTGAAGTCCCCTGGGTATCCAAGTCTGATGGCTCTCTCAGCTGTCAGTGCCTGGTGTAACTCCACAATGCAGGAAGATGCCACAGTGATCTCAGCTTTAAGCTGAGCCACCATCCAGTCGTGTACAACTACATGTATGGTTGCTGGGGGTGGTAGAGGTGAGTCTGGCTCGCTAGAGGATATGTCATAAGCCTCGTAGACCTGTGCATATATCCCGTCCTCCTCATCATCATCAGCATAGGGCAAAGGGCTCTGCATCCTTGGGTGTGGTGTAGGAGAGCGAATAGTCGGGAGAGGGTACATCTCTACATCCCTCCATCCTAAGTCGTCGCCCTGAGAATCTCTACATCATCAACTATGGGAACAGGAAGGTCAGTCTCCTCCTTCGGAGCATCCTCAGTAGGGTCATCATCTGAGTCATCAATGGGTGGGTCCTCCAGCTCGGGAGTAGGGTCACACTCAAGAACAATGACATCATCAACAGGGTCAACCTCCCTCATAGGCTCCACTGGTACCTGACACAATAGGCAAGGTGTTACTAACTTAGAGTCAGAATTCCCTTGGGGTTAAAACTGTCAAGACTACCCGTGTAGCCCGACGACGAGCTCGACTTGAGCTCTAATTGATTATTTTATTATTTCTATGTCTACGTATTTTATATCCTATCGTTTCCAAGATTTGATAACCTAAGGCTCTGATACCATTTCTGTGGCGCCCCAAAATCCAGGGTCAAGAATCTCGAAGGCCACGCCATATAAACCACTATAAACCTCATACCTCACACCATAATATATAAATACTCACACTTTACAACCCCACACTTATCACACACACACACACACACTTACAGGTTATTGTCTTGGAAACGAACCGTTCATTACTAGAGTAGATCAAACCACAAAGTGATAATTATTACAACCCAAAAGTAATTAAGTCTTACCGGGGAATAACCTTTAGGTAAGGTTAGTCCGTCGGCCAAATATACGTTTCTTATGTATTACCTTACATAAGTCATACTTATAGATAAGCCGAACTAAAAATAACTGAAAACCAATCCAGCTTATTCGGACTACCTGCGGTATAACACCAAACAATCTACGGAATAACTGGCCATTTCCTACCCTTTTCCTGGCTGTGGTTCTCATGGTAGGCATCTTGATTCACTGTTGTGTTGTGTCATTTAAAAGAAAGCAAGAGTGAGCTATAATGCCCAGCATAATAATGTATAGTATGAAAATGACTGTATGATAAACTTACGTAAAACATCATATATGATAATTACGTTTTATTCGAAAATAGTTTCCCTTGGTGATACACACCTTTTATGAAAACAATCCTTTAGTGGATTTCATTAACCTGCGAATACCTTAATAGTAAACCCAGCACCTAGGCTTGGGTTACGGTATTGCATCACAATTCTAATTGGAAGATTAGGACATTCGTTGGAGCCACCGCATAGGATGATCAGTTATACTACAATAAAAGTAACCTTTTCTACTAGTAGAAGGACGACACCTTCGTATCCCAGTTATCACCCTTGCCGCATACGGGCTATGTGTCCTCATTTCGGGTATACACACACTTCGCAGGTCCTTAGGTACATATTGTACCGTCTCCTACGGTACCAGCAGTCTATCCAATACACGAAGTAGTTGGATCCTACCCCTCCCTTGTCCTTTAGGAAATCCTATCATATCTCGAGAAATCGAACCACATCGAAGTTCCCCCAAACGTTTTGCTTGTTTGATAGGCATAGCTTTACTTCATATATATATATATATATATATGTACTTCCGAAAGTTTTCGGAGGAAGTACTAAAGATGTGAGTTGACCGTTGTCAACAGATAATTTAAATAAGGGGGGGTTTCTCTTTGAAACTATATTCAAAATAAAAAAAATGAGTCGAGATAATATTCTCCGACGATCTGTAATTATTCGAATGATTTTCCAAAAATCAGAAAGTATTTTAAATCACGTTCTATAATTTTTAAATCATAAATAAACCCTTTAATAAATAATAATTAATTGAATTATAATCGATGAATAATTAAACCTCGAATGAGTTTACTTTAAAAGAATATTTGAAATAATATTCCTCAACTAATTTATGTTTACGTAATTTAATAATCTTTAATATTTAATCGGGTTTGAAATAAATAATCGTTGGAGTATACTTCTCCCATAATAAATGAATATGCATATAATATTTATCATTCGAACAATAAAATATAGTTGAGGGAATATGATCTTGGGAAATTGTTTTAATAAAAGTTTGAGGTATTTTAATATTTCGTAAATGGACGTCGAGTCCCTTTAAAATGTACTACTATGGACTTGTAATTGCCCTATAATATCACCGGAATTATTCCCGCGTTTTCATCTTAAAATCCCGACCGAGTCTCGGTCTTATAATTATACGTCACGCTTAAAGCGGAATTAAATATTTGACGATATATACTTCTCGTACAACATCGCTACATTATGCGAAAAATTCAATTATTGCGTATCATGGCCAGCATGGTATTTATGCAATGATAATAAAACAATCTTTTCACAACACAACAGTAAATGGAGTTGGGTTCGTAAACTTGCCTGGGTATCTCGAGGTGGAGGATGCTCTAGGTTCCGCTCGAAAATCTATAATCATGAACATAATTCATTTCGTTAGGTCCCGTTCTAATTTATGGCTACCCGCACTCATGCGCTAATTATTATGCACCCTCTCAACTTATTTTATCCTTATTATTCCTTTAAGTCCTTATTCACATCATGGTCGCTTCCTTTTTCAAAGTACCTTAAGTTCATTTTCATTTTCGCCGTCGGCTCCACTTATGGATTCTACGGCTTCTAATCGCGCGGTCTCGACTCCGATATTTTTGTAAAATTGAAAATTCATTTTTCTCACTTGAAATCTTTTACGGCAGTTATGAAACTAAATATGCTACTCTCTGTAAAATTTCATGATTTATGAAGCTTCTTAAGTCGATCCTTTATATTTTCAAAGTTCGTAATTCGTAGCAGTTTTTGTCGCGTAAATCACTTTTAGTAAAACGGCCATAATGTTTGATCCGTAAATCGGAATCAAGCGATTCAAGCGCCTAAACGATCCTTATAAAATTTTCTATCATAATAAAGGGTTGTTTTTCAAGAAACTATAGTTTACATCTTCGGTACCTTCTGCAGAAACTTAAAGTTACATTTTGTTCATTTTAGTGAGATTACGTTTACGATCGGAGTTTCGTTTACACCTTAGATCTTTATACTACCACCAATAATCAACATATCATCATCAACACACTAAATCCTCTCAAGAACATCATGTTCTTGAGGCAACAACAATCAACATTAAATCTACTTAACTAAACATCAAGATTTCAACAATACCACTACCAAAACTAGGTTTACAACTACATACTAAAAGGATCTTGAACTTAAATCTTAAATAAGTTTGGGTAAAAGATTTTTACCTTTATTGAGATATTGAGATGTGTTCTTGATGATGGTGAAGTCTTTGGAGTACTTAGTATGGTTTTTGGAACCTAAAACAACCATTGAAATCAAGAAACCAAAGAAGAGTTACTATTCATACTATTCATTCTCAACTTTTTTGATTTTATTTCACCCTTCAAACCTTGACAAAAAGAGATCAAATATTTATCTTACCTTAGTTTGGTTGTTAGGAAGCTTGAGAATTAATGGGAGGATTTATCCATGGCTAGAACTTCAAGATTTGATTTTGATTTCTTGGCTTTGAAGAAGAAAGTCGAATGGGGCTTCTTTGGGAGAGAGGGAGAGATTTTATATGCTTGCTCCTTGGTTTCTTATAGGAAATGAGGTTGTGATATCTTATATTGATTGATATTCTCTAGTTTAGAATCATAGGTTTTATTCTTGTTGCCAAATCCATGGACAAATCTAACTAGCTTGTAGTAGATTACAAGCTAAGCCACTTGCTTAGCTTCCGTAGCTTACTATTCTATTAGCCTTGGTTGATCATCCTATCTCTAGCTCAATATTTGATAAATTAACCATGGTTACTTTCTTACCATGGTTAGTTAGTGCATTACGTTTACTTAATCATTTACGTGCTCGCTCGGTCGCTTAAATGTTTTCGTAATACTTCCTCGTATATGGTTCGCGACGTAATTCCTTTCGTATTTATTCCTTATGTTTTGAATTATCATACTTGGGTATAAATCTGTAGGGTTTTAAATTCATAATTATATTATGATTCCCTTAATCCTCGATGATTCGTATATATGGTCATTTTTCAAAGTTCGTTTTTTTCGAAAATAAATAGCATTTACATACACTCATTTGGTACGTATAATCATAATATCAACTCCGAAACTCATTTTCTCATGCACTACATAGTGTGGGCTCAAAAGTTTTTCCCGTCTGTCAGGGTTACTATTCATTAAACGTTTTACAAGGTCTCAAAAATTTGAGTTATTACATACACCATGAGGAAAGACATTGGAAATTGCCACTAATTTTGATGATTCTGATTCGGAAGGGTTGAAAATCCTCCATGTAGACCCGATGATCGTCACACGATAATATGAAATTCTGAAGATTCTTGGCTGATGAGAATCACTGATTCCTAACTCTTATTTTATGATATGTTTCTACAATTAAAGGTCCGATGGAATTGGGGGGAAGTCCTCCCAATAGAAGACATGGAATTCTGAAAGGCCGCCGGCCAATGAGGAAATTAGACGGCGGATCTGATACTTATCCATTTATCACCTGAAAAACCAAATTAGATGATAAGCCTAGATTTGATCTTTAGTTGGTTACATATAAACTCGATAATGATGGTAACCGAAGTACGGTGAAGAAAACTAAGAGGAATTTTGTCGCTGGCATACGAGAAACATGAAACAAGAAGTTGATTATAAGAACGACAACCATGAAAGACCACGAGAGTGTACGAGAGTCTACGATATTATAAAATTAAGAGCCTAGACAAGGAAAAATACATGAAACACCTCTAAGAGGCATTTAAAATGCTGAGGCACCAGTAGATGGTATTAAATCCTATAATTTGTGCGTTTGAGGTAGGATTTGAAAATTTTTGGGCCACATGATGTCAGAGAGGGGAATCAAGGCAAATGTTGATAAGACTCAAGTGATCCTGGTTACAGAACCCTCATGTTCCATCCAGAACATAAGGAAACTAAAGAATGCAATTTAGGGAAGGTTCATCTCTGAATCCATTGACCAGTGTTTGCCTTTCTTCACAATATTGAAAAAAAGTAAAAAACTATATATATGGACTGATAAAAAACAAGTACTCTTTGAGGAATTGAAGAAGCAGATGATCAGAACACTCGAAGAAGTACTGAATCTATGCATGGAAAACTCCATTACGTAATTGAGATTTTTCTCTATGAGAAAAGACATAGAGGTTCAGAAACCCACCTACTAAGAAAGTAAAGTTTTGTATGAATAACTCCACTATCGAGAAGTTCGCATTAGTTATGACACGACGCAAGGAAATTAAACTGTATTTCCAAGTTGCAAGATTAAAAAACTAGCCACTGGGGGGGTAATGCACAGCTCTGAGGCTAGTGTAAGGTTGTTTAAGTGGAATACTGAGCCTGATGAATTGAATATAAACATGTACCTTGTTTAAGGTTCAATAATTGGCTGACTTCATAGTTGAATGCCCCATTGACTACCAAGAAGCCGGAGGCAGGAAGAGATACCCCATGAGGGAAATGAAACATGTAAACAAGGGAAAAAGATGATACTAAAGTGATATTCGTCGGTTCTCTATTTTGATCGACCAGAAAAACAATAAGTAGAAGATATATTTTATCTTGCCATTGGATTTCTCGATAATGAACGACGAAGACAAATATGAGGCCTTGGTAGCCATAATTGGCTTAGCTGAAACCCCAAGGGTCAATAACCTCAAAAGTTTGTGAAGACTCAATATTAGTGATTTCTCAAGTAAATGGGGAATTCAAAGCAAAGCATGGGACAAAAACAAAATATGAGAGGCTTCTAAAGCCATGACTCAATTTAATGAATGCTACATCTCGAGTGAGGAAAACATGAAGGCTTTTGCCTAGGAAATAGAATGTTACACGAGAAGTTTTTACTTTTAAGCCCCTAAGATGCAAAAACTAATACAAAACTGATAGCACCGATATGTGTGAGGACTTGTTTCCTAAGAGACTCAACTTGAAACTAGTCAGTGACCCGATGATGTAATGGGAGCATGAAAAACGCTGAAAGTGATTTGGAGCTTCAATCTGACTGCAAGCACTTTATACAAGAAGTAGTTCGTGTTCCTTACTTGAAGTGCCCGAAACCTTAAAAAATGGAGTAGGCCTTGAATGAAGGACATGATAAGAACCGTGAGCTATGCTCGGGGGGCAAGCTTGTTTCTCAAACATATTTTATTTGGGTTCCGTTGGTCGGAGATGATGGCCGATGATAAAGATAACGAAAAGAAAATATGATGGATGCGAGAAGCACATACCTAGCCAATGCCCAAAGGTAATTCCTGATAATAATCATAAGTTACTTCATGAGATGGATTGAAGCTAAACACATAGGTATGATAACCACCAAGCAAGTGACACAATTTTCTTGAGAAAGTGTGATACCCGAATATGGATCTCCACGAATCCTAGTGACGGATAATGGACTAAAGCTCAACCACAAGAATTCAAAAAAATCACGAGGAAAGTTACCGTGATTCCTACTTTATGCCTATCCAAAGTGAATGAGAAAGCCGAGGCAGACATGTGAATAGTCCTTGATGGATTGAGAAGGAGACCGAATATTCGAGAAATGCTTCGACAGACTATTTATTTTTCATGTCATGGGTGAAGCGTGCCACTTAAAAAGTAAATGCAGGATATACATCATTATTGTTAACCTACAAAAATAAGTTTGAGATGTCATTTGGAATCACGCCATCCTAATGGTTGAGGCTTTTGAGTCTAAGAAGAACGAAGATGGCATGACACATGCTCTAAATTTGATTAAGCCAACACCGAGATTGCTGAGGATCAGAAATGAGTTACTTATCACACAAGAAGTAAAAGAATGATTTTATTGACAGTGGCCATTACTGCCTGGAGAGATTAATGCACCCAAAGTTGAGCAGAAAGGAAATCCGAATCTCATGTTTCGAAGGGCCGCATCTAGTCAAGAAAAGAATTAGGATGAGTCTCCTACAAGCTTGAAAATGTTTTAAAAAAATGGGGTATTTAGAATTGACACACTTTAAACCGGAATATTTAATTAAATCGAGCATCCAAATAGGAAATCGCACTTAGTCAGAAGAACTAGAAAAAAGGCTCATAGATGCCACATTCCACCAAACAGAAGGCTCGTAGAGGCCACGTTCCATCCAATTGAAGGCAAGGAGAAGGCACGTTTTATCCAAACAAACGCTCGTAGAGCCATGATTCTATCCAGTTAAAGGATCAAGGATTGCAAGTGGCAAGATGAGAATACTATTATAAGTTAGAGCCCATAATAAGATTCAATTTGATATATTATAAGCTTAAATCGGGATAGCGAGCAAAATGTTATGGCTGTTGAAAGGCTTATAGCTCATAATTCGGGATTCCCCATCTAAAGATTTAGGATTCGGGGTCTAAGGGATCAGAATCCTGGTTCAAGGGGTTAGGACTCGTGATCTAAAGGTATAGGATTTGGGATCTAGGGTATCAGAATCCTGGTCGAAGTGGTCAGGTTTCTAGATCTAAAGGTACAAAATTCGGGTTCTAAGGGGTCAGGATTTCTGATCTAAAGGTATATGATTCGAGATCTAGATCGAATCATGGTCTTAGGGGTCTAAATTTGAGATCTAAAGGTACAAAATTTGGGTTCTAAGGCAGGATTTCTAATCGAAATTTGAATGGTTCGACCAGGATCCTGACCGAATGGAATCCTGGACGAAAATCCCACGACCAAGACATATCAATCTATAATTCGGTCAGGATTCCTGGTCAGAAGGGGATTTCTGAGAAAAAATAAAATAAAATTCCGACCAAGATTCTGGTCGTGCAAAATCCTGATCGAATTCTCCACGACCAGGGTATTTAAGCCCATAATTCGGTCAGGGTTGGGGTCCCTATACCGAAAATATATTTATTATTTAATAATAAATATAAGGAGTAAAAATATGATTAGAGATAATAATATTAAAGTGTGAGTTGGATTTTATTCGAAAATTTTTAACCCGGTTTGGGCTATTATTCGAAAAAAATATTTTATCCGAGTTGAATTTTGTTCAATATTTTTTAACCCGATTTGGGCTATTATTCAGAAAATTCTATCCGGATTGAATTTTATTCGATATTTTTTTAACCCGGTTTGGGCTATATTTCAGAAAATTTTATCCTAGTTAAATTTTATATGAGATTTTTAACCCAGTTTGTTCTATTATTCAGAAATTTTATCCGAATTAAATTTTATTCAAGATTTTTTAACCCAATTTGTGCAATTATTCTGAAATATTTTATCGGGGTTGGACACTTCTTATATGGGGCTTATATCATTCAAAATATTGAATGAAATAAATGTTATTATTTTTCAATAATAATATTAAAAAAAATTGAATTAAAAAAAATTGTGATCGACAAAGATTCTGCTCGAGTAACATTCTGCTCGAAATCTCCACAAGCAGACTAAACTGGACCATAATTCAACCACACATGTTCGAATGCGAGGAGAATAAACTCCAAAAATGCAGTTTAGTGCATAAACTTATGAGCTTCTAACAACTGGCCCCTAAAGTTTTAAAAGATACAAATTTGACCTTGGCATTTTAGAAGTTATAAATTTAATTCTGAAGTTCTAAAAATTTACAAAAAAGTCCCTGCCAAATTACGAAAAAATACTCGGACGTGCTGAAAAAATCCTAAAATATTAGAAAAAATTACGAAAAATACGAGGAGGTACAAAAAAATTCCGAAAATATTAGAAAAAATTACGGAAAATACCAGGAGGTACAGGAAAATTCCTAAAATATTACAAAAAATTATAAAGAAATACTTATGAGTACAAAAAATTCCTAAAAAAATAGGAAAAATTACAAAAAATGCATGTTGGTTTAGGATAATTCCTAAAATATTAGAAAAATTAATGAAAAATAGCTTTTGTTTAACAGATAATTCCCAAAATATTAGGAAAACTTATGAAAAATGCCTGTTGGTACCAAGTATTAGGAAAAATTATAAAAAATACTTGTTGGTACTAGATAATTTCCAAAATAGTAGGAAAATTTATGAAAAATACATTTTGGTACCAGATAACTAGGAAAATTATGAAAAACTACATGTTGTTACAAAATAATTCATACATATTAGGAAAAATTATAAAAGATACCTGTTGGTACCAGATAATTAGGAATATTATGAAAAATACATGTTAGGTACCAATTAATTCCTTCAAATGTAGGCAAAAATACATGTAGGTACGGAAAAATTCCTAAAATATTAAGAAAAAATGAAAAAAATATCTTTGAGTACGAGAAATCCCTGAACATTAAAGGAAAAATACCAGGAAATTCTTAAAATATGAATAGGTAAGAAAATGAGTATGTAAAATTATGAAAATTCCAGAAAATATCATGAAGTCTCGGATTAGGCAACTCGTCGTAACCGGCGTAAGTCGTTCCACACTTTACACTAAAAATGATAGCCCTGATAGGGTAAGAGATAACTTAACTTTTACGAAATATCGAGTGTGTTTCCCAGAATTTGGAAGAAAAATGATAGGGAATAAAAATAACCCTAATTGCGGAGTTAATATCGCATTAATTAGACCTGTTTGGTCTAAGGGAAAATCCTAATTAATGAGGCACAAACCCCTGATTATTTATTAATTCCATAATTAATAAATGGGATAATTAAACAGTCTAATAAATGTGATCAAATAAGTAACTATTTCTACGAGAAGTAGCCTCCAAGCAACCTAAATTCAGAAGAAAACTTATTCCTGCTTTCTAGGACTCCAAAGTCCAATCAGAGGTGAAGATTTACTCACCAAGTCATAAAATTCTACCCTAATTCGTAGACTCTTAACGTCTATATAAAAGGTCTTACCCCTTCAAATTTATAAAAATGTTTTGGAACACAGCTCTAAGCGTCACAACGCCCGAGAAGGCTCTACAAGCCACGGGGCCATCACCGAGAGTGACGTTTTAGGCTTAATCCTCGAAAAGGACAAATAAGTCACTAGTCCTTGGTGAGCCCTTGCCGCCATAGCTCCAAGGGCATCACCAAGAACTACATTTTGGGTTGATCCTTGGCATACACCAAGGTACGTAGGCATCTTGTGACGGTAGATTCAAGCTACCAAAAACAAGCGCAACCATTAAAGGACAAAACTTATCAAACCCTAACATTAAATACGCGTAATAAATAAATCTACATTTTTTATCCATAACATTATTAAAATAGATTTAATGTACACTTCAATAATATAGTCTTCTATTTCATACTGTTTAAAATTTTCAGTCAAAGCTGGATCAGTTTGACTACAAAAATTTAAACATGACAAATAAATTGGGATAAAGGGAGTACTGGTTAAGTATTCGGAGGTGAAGTGCGTATTTTTCGGTTAAATGATATACATTTACACTTTTTAGAATTAAAGAAGTCCATTTCAGTATTTTATTTTAGGGACTATTAATGAGGTAAAAAGTTGTTCCTTAAAAATGTTTGATGGATAAAAATAATTCACTCTAATTCCGATAGGAAAATATAAATTATTCATGTTCGGCTAATAACTTAATCAACTTCCAAGAATTGAGCCTTTGATGGAGATATATTATGAACAACTTTTCAATAAAAAAAACCCTCTGATATTATAACGGAGATCCGTAGAGAATATTTGGTTCCATTATAGAATTTTATGAAAAATTGTAAAATTTTAATTTCGTAATTACTGTAGAATAATAATTATATTTGATTATAATAAAGAGATTACCAATTGAAATTTGAAAAAAAAAAGATCGATTTAAATTTGATTCTATCGTGCAATAATTTTGGATATGTGTGATTTTACCAGAGAACCATTTTAAATATTTCATTAAATTTTATTTTTTTTAAATAAAAAAATTGTACAAGTTCATTTCTAATTTAGTAATTAAAATTTGTAATTATATATGATAAAATATGAAAAAAATTATGTATTTATATTTTTTTTAAAATAATGATTCTCTTTGGCCACCCATCATCCATCTCATTATCAATATTGGAGGAACATGTAAATTTGGACAATAAAAAAACAAAAAATAATGTAGTTAAAAACATCTTAAAATAGAGAGAGTGGTATATGAGAATTTGAAGAAGCAATCAGTTGAAATAGACATGTACTAAATCCTAAAATGTCAAAAGAAACATTATGGAAAGTATAACTAAGGCACGAGTCATTTCCAAACAAGTTGAATGTTATGAGTCGCATGTTTGCCACATCTTAATCTCCCCCGATCCTGCTACGTACCCAAACAATCATTCAAAATTTATTCTAAAATGACATATGATGTGATTTAATTAGGAGGACTCATATTTATGTACGAGGGGTTCATATCATCTAATAAGGGAATAACCAATCGTATATTAACAACTAAGCATTTTGAAACCATTTTTGAACAGCTTTTCAAGAACCTTGCATTTCACTTAAACAATTACTACAACTAATACTAGTACAATTGCCATATTATTCGTTCTTTCCCCTTTAACAATATATATACTATGGGGACTTATCCCCAGCCAACGTTGGCTGAGATACACCAGCCACAATGTTTTATTGCGGTAGCTCTCACCTGCCACCATATTTCATTGTGGTTTCCGCAATGAAATATTGCGGCTGCTGTATCCGCAATAAAATATTGCCGCTGGTGTATCCCAACCATCGTTGGTTGTCGATAATTTGCCATATACTAAAACCCTATAATAATAGTATCCAACAAATTTGTTTAGTTAAATTACAGAATTATCGATGCCGATCCCAAGACTGCAAAATTGCAGCCACAGGTTTTATTTGTGCATCTTGGTTGGATATTGAGGCCTGGACAAGCAAAGGCCAGCGTTCCATGTCCATGTTGGAGTTAAATCAACAAATGAGAATACGGGGGATATTACCTTGATTACTAAAGTATGCAACTTGCAATACTTTTTGTTGAGTGGCATCTATGACACTTTATAATGCTCTATTAAGCTTTGAATTGATGCATTTATAGTCAAGTTGTTGGTGTTATAATGTGTTTTCTAGTGTTTTTGCATTTCTGGCATTAATCCAGGAATCAGGTGAATTAGCATTGTTTTGGTGCTAATATGGTGTTAGGATGATGTCCAGGGAATAAAGCTCGGGAAGCCAGCTCAATTACAGCAAAAATTAAAGAAAAGAAGAAGTTTTTCTAAAAGCACGGCGCGCCCGCGCTGGTCTAGCGCGCGGCCGCGCCCAAACAACAGGAAGACAGCGCGCCCGCACTGATCACCATTGCATGCTAAGGTTCAGAACAATAAGGCTATTGAATGAAGTATTTAATGAAGTTAGAATCCCATGTTTGTCTCATATAATATACAACTCACTTTTACTCTCTTAGTTATAATTATTAGTTTAATTCGTAGTTATAATCAACCTCAATTTGTTATCGTCTTAGCATTGGATAATAACCATATCATCGGTCCATAAGTGCATAAATCATATAGTTAACGAAATCAGTCTCTGTAGGAACGAGCTAGAAACAATTCTATATTACTTACGATCGTGTATACTTACGTGTATATTAGCACGTGTTTAGCCCTAACAAGTTTTTGGCGCTGCTGCCGGGGACTGTAGTGTTAAATTTTAGTTTATGTGTTTGTCATCAATGATCGTTAAAGGTCATTGACTCGAACATTGTTACTTACCTACTCTTTTTCTTGCCGTATTTCATTTACTCTAGCGATCGTGTATGCATACGCGTTCGCGAGCTCGTAGGAATTCTGGATAAAGACGAGGAAGAAGTTGTAGAGGAGCGAAGGGAAGATTTTGAGGACAAAGAGAAAGTAGTAGAAGAAGAAGAGAAATTCGAAGAACCGCCTTTATTAGAGATGAGAGATCAAGCAGATAATACTAAGGCTTTGATGGACTATTCTAAGCCTAAGATCAATAATATTCAGTCAAGCATCATCAGGCTAGCCTTCCCGGCTAACACTTTTGAGATCAAGTCGAGCACGATTCAGATGATACAGAACTCAGTTCGGTTTGGGGGTTCTCCTACTGAAGACCCAAACATGCACATTAGGGATTTCATCGAAATCTGCGACACTTTCAAGTTCAATGATATGTCTGAAGATGCTATCAAGCTGTGACTATTTCCATTATCTTTGAGGGATAAAGCGAAGTGTTGGTTACATTCTCTACCACCAGGGTCTATCACCAGATGGGAGGATCTTGCTCAAAAGTTTCTTACTAAATTCTTTCCTATGGCGAAGACTGCTGCAATCTGGAATGCTCTTACTCAGTTTGCGCAGCAAACTGGTGAATCTCTGTGTGAGGCTTGGGATCATTACAAAGAGATGCTAAGGAAGTTCCCACACCATGGCATGCCTGATTAGATGATTATCAACTGTTTCTACAATGGTTTAGGTGCGCAATCTAGACCTATGCTTGATGCAGCATCTGGTGGAGCCTTATGGGCTAAAAGCTACAATGAAGCATATGAGCTGATTGAGCTAATGACAGCCAATGAATACTAGAATCCTATACAAAGAATGTTGCAAGGAAAGGTAGCAAGAATTCTGGAAGTGGATCAAGCTACTGTTATAGCTGCTCAACTTCAAGCTTTGACGATGAAAGTGGACTCTTTGGCAAAGTATGGAGTTAATCAAATCACTAGTGTTTGTGAGCTTTGTGCGGGGGCACATGAAACTGAGAAGTGTGCTATTTCTAGTAAATCGGCTCAATTTGTGAGCAACTTTCAGAGATCACAGCAGCAAGCTCCAGCCACTTATCATCTGAATAACCGCAATCATCCTAACTTCAGCTGAAGCAACAATCAGAATGCGGTGTAACAATCTTATCAGCCATACACAGCAAAGCAGTATAACCCTCCTGGTTTTCAGCAATCGCAATATGCCCCGAGGCAACAACTTTAACTTCAACAGTTACCTCAAGCTAATGAAAAATCTGAATTGGAGGAGTTAAGGCTCATGTGCAAGAGCCAAGCTGTTTCTATCAAGACCTTGGAGAATCAGATTGGCAAATTGCTAATGCATTACTGAATCTTCAACCTAGCATGCTTTCGAGCGATACTGAAGTGCCAGGCAAGAAGGAAGCTAAGGAGCATGTTAAAGCAATCACATTGAGGTGTGGTAAGGTTGTGAATCCCGAAAAAAGCTAAGGCTCTAGATTCTGAAGTGGAGGCTGAAGAAGAAGAAGTGCAGAAGGAAGTAGAAGTGGAACCAAAGAAGATTATTGTTGAGCACACTCCTCCTGAGGGTAATATAGGGGAGAAACAGATCTATTCTCCACCTCCTTTTCCTAAGAGGCTGTAGAAGAAGAAGCTGGACAAGCAGTTTGCGAAGTTTCTGGAGGTGTTCAAGAAACTTTATATCAACATACCTTTCACTAAATCTCTTGAACAAATGCCTAGTTACGCGAAGTTCATGAAAGGTATTCACTTTAGGAAGGTGAATCTTGATGACTTAGAGACCTTTGCTCTCACGGAGGAATGCAATGCGGTGCTGCAACAGAAATTACCTCTGAAGCTTAAAGATCCTGGAAGCTTCACTATTCCTTGCACCATTGAAAATGTGTCATTTGATAAGTGTCCATGTGACTTGGGAGCTAGCATCAATCTGATGCCCTTGTCAATCTTCAAAAAGTTGGACTTGCCTGATCCAAAGCCTACATACATGACTTTGCAGTTGGCCGATCGTTCTATTACATTTTCGCGAGGTATTATGGAGGATGTCTTGGTCAAGGTGGATAAACTCATCTTCCCTGCTGATTTTGTAATTCTTGACTTCGAGGAGGATAAGAAAATTCCTATAATCTTGGGAAGACCTTTCTTGGCTACTAGCCGAACCTTGATCGATGTGCAAAAAGGTGAGATTACCGTGCGAGTGATGGATCAGGATGTGACTTTTAATGTGTTCAATGTCATGAAATTCCCTACGGAAAATGAGGAGTGTTTTAAGGTAGAGATGGTCGATTCTGTAGTTAATTCTGAACTCGATCGATTGTTAAGGTCTGATGCATTAGAGAAAGCCTTGTTGGGGAATTCTGATAGTGAAGATGATGAAAGTGATGAGCACTTGCAATATTTGAATGCTTCTCCCTGGAAGCGAAAGATGGATATGCCTTTTGAATCTCTTGTATTGGAGCAGCTGAAAAGTTCTCCGAAGCGCCTCAAGCCATCTATTGAGGAAGTTCCTACTCTTGAGCTTAAGCCTTTACCTGAACATTTGAGGTATGCGTTTTTAGGTGATGCATCTACTTTGCCTGTTATTATTGCATCTGACCTTTCAGGCAGCGATGAGGAGAAGCTTTTGAGAATTCTTAGGGAATTCAAATCGGCAATTGGTTGGACTATAGCAAATATCAAGGGAATCAGCCCTTCGTATTGTATGCACAAATCCTGCTAGAAGATGGAAGCAAGCCTACTGTTCAGCAACAGAGAAGGCTAAATCCGATCATGAAAGAGGTTGTGAAGAAGGAAATCCACAAGTGGCTAGATGCAGGGATCATCTATCCTATTTATGACAGTTCATGGGAGAGCCCAGTTCCGTGTGTGCCAAAAAAAGGTTGTATTACTGTGGTAACAAATGAGAAGAATGAGCTTATTCCTACACGAACAGTCACGGGGTGGAGAGTTTGCATGGATTATAGGAAGCTGAATAAGGTTACAAGGAAGGATCACTTCCCTCTTTCTTTCATTGATTAGATGCTTGATAGATTGGCTGGGCATGATTACTATTGTCTTCCGGATGGCTATTCTATTGGATTTATATCGCAGCGGAGGCATGGTAAAACACTTTTTACACATATAAAATCCAAATAAAAGCATATAAATCGTGATTAAAACATATGAATCGATTACTAACCTTTAATAGCGATCCAAAAGCAACAATCGGAGATCCTTAGCAGCTGCTCCTCAAACGTGAAGCACTCCACCGGTATCCACCAAGAAAATGATGCTAAGGAGGAGGAGGTGGAGAGAATTAGGTTTTCCGAAAACTTTTGGGTTAGAATAAAAATAGGGTTTATAATAGTATATTTATAGGCAAAATTTTCAGCTGAAATTTTCCCATAAAATATTATTATTATTAACCCATTTATTATTCTCATTAATAATTAAAACACCTTTTAATTATTAATCCTTTTTCTAAACACTTTAGAAATAATTCTCTCTCTTGATTTAATTTCCAAAAATTAAATTCTTAATTAATAATATTAAGAACTTTTCTTAATTAATTTATAATCAATTAAATCTCATTTAATCAATTATTAAATTTGCCAATTAATTATTTATTTCATAAATAAATAATTATCAGCCATTATTAATTAATTCCTCCACCATTAAATCATTCTCTTTTTATGGTGTGACCCTGTAGGTTCAATATTAAGCCGGTAGTAGAAATAAATAATAATAAAACTATTTTATCATTATTTATATAAATTCTCTAATTTATTAAATATGATTAATTAATTAATAATATTTATTCTACATCGTGAGGGATACTTCTCAGCATATCGCGACTATCCGGATAATACGAATTCACTGCTTAGAATACCAAGAACCTATTCAGTGAATAGTTACCGTACAATAAACTCCTTCTACCCTACAATGTCCAGATTAAATACAAGGCATGGATCTTGTGTCAAGCCTATCTAATTTAATCACTTGCTTACCATTTACTATGCTTAGTTCTATGCAAATTAGAAACTCCTTTCTAATTTCATTCACTCTGGCCAGAGATTCCTGAACTAGCATAAGTGGATCAGCCTTGAACATTCGCTTCCTTCACTGGAAGGGGTAGATCCTTTATTGATCATACACTATCTTCGTGTACAAATTCCTATACCCAGTAGAGCCCTAATAATTGTCCCTAGAGACTAAGAACTAAACCAAAGCATAGTTCAGTGTACACAAGATGACTATGATGACCTCAAGTCTAAGGATACTTGTACAACTATCACTATGTGAACAACTGCTGACACGTGAGTGAACTCTATCAGTTGTTCAGCTGTGCGAGTCATGTTCAGTGAACTTATTCTATAATAAGCACCTACATACTAGCTATAGTGTCACCACACAAATGTCTATGAGAACAGACATCATTCATAATGAAGCAAGCATAGTATGTACCGATCTTTGCGGATTATTAATTACCAGTTAGTAATCCTATGATCAGGAACTATTTAAGTTTAGAGTTATCATCTTTTAGGTTTCACTATTATGATCTCATCATAATTCATAAAAAGCTTTACTCTAAACTATGGTATATCTTATTTAAACACTTAAATAGATAGAGCCCGTAATAAAAACAAAACAAGTCTTTTATTAATATCAATGAAATCAAAACAGATAAAAAGTTATTCCTAAATCCTAATACATGATTGGACTTAGGACATATTCCTTTCAATCTCCCACTTGTACTAAAGCCAATCACTCTGGTATCTAATACCCATCTTGTCTTTATGACGATCAAAGTGGCTTTCATAAAGTAGCTTTGTGAGTGGGTCTGCTATGTTGTTATGTGTGTCAACTCTAATTCAATACAATACAAGAAATGTTATCGCGCTCCCACTAACCCTTTTGTAAACACATGGTTCATTTACGTTTTTCATAAAATCAAACTCTTTGATTGTCTCATCAAAACGGATGTTCCATCTACGAGAAGCTTGCTTTAAACCAGATATGGTTCGCAGCAGCTTACACACTAGGTTTTCATTTCTCTTGGAAAGAAAACCATCTGGCTATTTTCCAGATTTCATAGTCGTAGTAAGCAGCATTCGCAAGCAAAATCCAAACTGATTATAACAGGGCTACAGGTAAAAGGTTTCATCAAAGTCAATCCATTGCCTTTGTTTGAATTCTTTTCCCAAAAGCCTGGCCTTAAAGGTCTCCACCTGGACATCTGCTCTAATCATTCTTTTGTATCCCGTATACATAGATTTCATTCCGGATTTCATGGCACTATGCCATTTCTCTGAGTCAACACTACTAATAGCCTCATTATAGGTCTTAGGGTCATCTTCATCAATGATTGACAACTCATTGTCATTCTCAATGACAAGGTCATAATACCTCTCAGGTTGGCGAGACACTCTCTCTGACCTACGAATGGGCTGTTCCACAGAAGGTTGTTCAGTCAGAACAGGTGTTTCCACTTGAACCGTAGTAGTTTGTGCTTCTTGAACTTCATCAAGTTCAATTTTGCTCCCACTGTTTCCTTCAAGGATAAACTCCTTTTCCAAGAAGGTAGCATGTCTGGAGACAAACACCCGATGATCGGTGTAAATGTAATACCCTATAGTCTCTTTAGGATATCCCATAAAACTATATTTTACGGATCGATATTCCAGCTTATCTGGGTCAACTTACATGACATAAGCTGGACATCCCTAAATCTTAACGTGTTTAAGACTCGGTTTCCTTTCTTTCCATATCTCATACGGAGTTTGAGGAACAGATTTGGAAGGCACCTTATTCAGTAAATATGCTCAGGTTTCTAATGCATAACCCCATAGGAATACTGGAAGATTTGCATAGCTCATCATGGACTGAACTATGTCTAACAAAGTTCGATTTCTCCTTTCAGATACCAATCTAGAGGCGTCCACTGGGAGACTATACCATTTACTTTGAGATAATCCAGAAACTCTCCATTCAAGTATTCACCACCTCGATTTAATCGAAGAATTATAATACTATGTTTGGTTTGTTTCTCCACTTCACACTTATACTCTTTGAACTTTTCAAAGGCTTCAGACTTGTGTTTCATCAAACACATATCCGAATCTAGATCTATTATCCATGAAAGTAATGAAATATGAACATCCACCCATGGCTTGCGTAGACATTGGTCCACATACATCTGTGTGTACCATTCCTAGCAAATTTGTAGCCCTCTCTCCATGTCTACTAAATGGAGACTGTAGTGCCACAATGAAGTGAGATTTTCATCATCCCTTTTCTTTTATTAGTTTGTTCAATCTGAAGTAAATTATGTCACATTTATACAGACCATTATTTAAAGTACCACGTCCATAAAGAATATTATCTCTAAGAATAGAACATTCATTATTCTCAATAATAAATGAAAATCCAGCCAAGTCTAACATGGGAATGGAAATAATATTCCTCACAATCGAGGGAACAAAATAACAATTATTTAAAACAATAGTCTTGCCCGTAGGAATATGTAAATAAAATGATTCTACATCTTTAGCAGCAACTCTTGCTCCATTTCCCAGCAGTAGAATCACCTCCTCTTCCTCAAGAGTCCTACTTCTCCTTAGTCCCCGCAACAAATTGCAGATATGAGAACCACAGGCGGTATCTAATACCCAAGTAGAAATTTGATTTAATGACATATTCACTTCTATCATGAACATACCTGAATCAGAAGCGGTAGTCTCACTACCCTTCTTCTTCTTCAATTCTGCAAGGTAAACCTTGCAGTTCCTCTTCCAGTGCCCCACCTTGTTACAGTGAAAGCAAACAACTTTGCTATTGGGGTCTTCAGCTTTTGGTGGAACCGGCTTTTCTTCACCTACTTTTTTCTTCTTGGAAGGGTTCCTCTTCCTTTTCTTAGGATTGGAACATTCACCAATTAGAAGAACAGAACTCTTCTTAGGGGGAAAATTCGATTCTGCAGTCTTCAACATGTTGTGGAGTTCAGGTAGGCTGACATCTAACTTATTCATGTGAAAGTTCACAACAAACTGCGAGAACGAACTCGGAAGCGATTGCAAGACCAAGTCTTGGCTCAGCTCCCCATCCATGGCAAAACCAAGTTGTCCAAGACGTTCAATCAAATTGATCATCTTAAGTACATGGTCATTCACAGATGATCCCTCAGACATCCTACAACCGAACAGTTCCTTCGATATCTCATATCGAGCTGTCCTCCCTGCCACATCATACAACTCTTGTAGATGCATGAGGATAGTGTGAGCATCCATATGCTCATGTTGCTTCTGTAGCTCAATGTTCATGGAAGCTAGCATGATGCATTGAGCAACATTTGCATCATCTACCCATTTACGATACACAACATGTTCATCATTATGTGCATCACTAGCAGGTTCAGTAGGCTTAGGTGAGTCAATCACGTATTCCAGCTTCTCAATCCTGAGAACAATTCTCAAGTTTCGAAGCCAGTCAACATAATTAGGACCAGTCAACTTGTGAGCATCTAGTATGCTCCTGAGTAATAGTGTAGAAGACATAATGTATATAGTAAATCTGTAAATGATAAACACATAACAACACTTAGAAAATATTCAATTTCATTTGAAAAAACACTATATGAATCGGGTCTTTATTCATAAGTGGCTCCCACTAGTTTATCTAATTTATTCAACCCCCTACGTGAAAAATTAATCATTCATAATGCTAGTGGGAATAGGGATCCTACATTCCATTACACAGCCCCGGCTGTGGCACGAACCGCCATGTAATGTTCAATAGGCAGACAACTCTTGTCAATTACATCTTATGTTATTCCCTAATCAAACTTTAGCCTCTTGAATAATTGAGTCACGGCTGTGGCACGACAAACTCAATATTCTAAGTCAAGTCTAACCCAACATTCCATACAATTGAATCAGTCCCCAAAGGCCCACGGCTGTGGCACGTACCGACCTTTAGATTCTAATTCAATGTACACATCTCTATGTAATAGAAAAGTATTTCTTATTTCGAAATCAAAGCCCTCGGTTGTGGCACGAACCGACAATGATTTAAAAATAAGAACTACTTTCTATCATGTTGGAAGGCTATGACCGACACAAGCCCGTTGTATCATTGGCCAATTACTACTTGATATTATTTAATTTTAGAGGGATTATATTATGTTACAATCATAATCATATTATAAAGAAATTCTTCCTTTTAAATTAAATATTTCAAATCAATAATCGATAATCAGATGATTCCCAGATCGGGTGGAGCATTGTCAAGAGGCGTCACTTAATAACCCTTTCTTACAGATAGAAATCTGTTGTTGACAGAATCATCCTTTCTCTCATATCGAAAATTCATATTCAATTACGTGTTTCATAAACACAAGAATCTCATGATTGTATTCATAATATTATTATTAAGGTTATGAAACAATTTCACTATACTAGGTTGTCTAACAAACGCCTTATGTTCATTTAAGTTCACCTAAATCTATCATCGCATGATAAACTAAGCATATATCACATATATAAACATGAATAAACATCAAGATAGACATGTTACATCATCTAGCATATTAGTCTAAGCATTATACATCTCTATGTATCACATGAGGCATTTAAAAGCAGTTAAAACAGTTAAAAATAGCTTTAAAACACTTTCGGAAATATAAAAAGTTCAAAACTTTTATATAAACTAAAATTTGATCACTCCATTAGATCCGTCTCGGAAAAATGAATCCAACGATATATTGCACGCCCAAAACGGAGTTACGAAACTCCCAGAAATCAAATTTAAAAATAATAGACGGGCTGTAACGCATTACAGGAACGCGTTACAAGCCCTGTAACGCATTCTGGTAATGCGTTACAACCGTTTTAAGCCATTAAAAGGTGTAACGCATTCCGTGAATGCGCCACAGTGTGTAACGCATTCCCGGAATGCGCCACACCCTCCCGCGCGCGTGCGCTACACGCGCCTGCAGCTGCCGCCTGACAGCTTCTCGAACTCCGTGCAGCCGTACCTTTTCTGTCTTCTTTTTTTTCCGTGCAGCAGTAACATCACAGCAGACTGCTCTCTTTAGCAGCCAACAAAACAAACATATATATATATACTATATATACATATATTTACTTATTTAATTACGAATTTTAATTGCAACAACTTCAAAAATTCATAATAAAAAATCTATACATCGTAAAATTATGAAAAAAATACCCAGACGATCTACAACACTTGTAGAACCCAGATCAACATTCAAAATTATTCTCAGAAACGATTTCTCATCAGACATAATTAATCCATAATATAACTTGTAAAAATCATAATTAATTCATACAAGCACATAAAATTCTGAAATTTTTACCACAGATCTATATGCATACAACCTTGCTCTGATACCATTGTTGGATTTATATCGCAGCAGAGGCATGGTAAAACATTTTTTACACATATAAAATCCAAATAAAAGCATATAAATTGTGATTAAAACATATGAATCGATTACTAACCTTTAATAGCGATCCAAAAGCAACGATCGGAGATCCTTAGCAGCTGCTCCTCAAACGTGAAGCACTCCACCGGTATCCACCAAGAAAACGATGCTAATGAGGAGGAGGAGGTGGAGAGAATTAGGTTTTCCGAAAACTTTTGGGTTAGAATAAAAATAGGGTTCATAATAGTATATTTATAGGCAAAATTTTCAGCTGAAATTTTCCCATAAAATATTATTATTATTAACCCATTTATTATTCTCATTAATAATTAAAACACTTTTTAATTATTAATCCTTTTTCTAAACACTTTAGAAATAATTCTCTCTCTTGATTTAATTTCCAAAAATTAAATTCTTAATTAATAATATTAAGAACTTTTCTTAATTAATTTATAATCAATTAAATCTCATTTAATCAATTATTAAATTTTCCAATTAATTATTTATTTCATAAATAAATAATTATCAGCCATTATTAATTAATTCCTCCACCATTAAATCATTCTCTTTTTATGGTGTGACCCTGTAGGTTCAATATTAAGCCGGTAGTAGAAATAAATAATAATAAAACTATTTTATCATTATTTATATAAATTCTCTAATTTATTAAATATGATTAATTAATTAATCATATTTATTCTACATCGTTAGGGATACTTCTCGGCATATCGCGACTATCCGGATAATACGAATTCACTGCTTAGAATCCCAAGAACCTATTCAGTGAATAGTTACCGTACAATAAACTCCTTCTACCCTACAATGTCCAGATTAAATACAAGGCGTGGATCTTGTGTCAAGCCTATCTAATTTAATCACTTGCTTACCATTTACTATGCTTAGTTCTATGCAAATTAGAAACTCCTTTCTAATTTCATTCACTCTGGCCAGAGATTCCTGAACTAGCATAAGTGGATCAGCCTTGAACATTCGCTTCCTTCACTAGAAGGGGTAGATCCTTTATTGATCATACACTATCTTCGTGTACAAATTCCTATACCCAGTAGAGCCCTAATAATTGTCCCTGGAGACTAACAACTAAACCAAAACATAGTTCAGTATACACAAGATGACTATGATGACCTCAAGTCTAAGGATACTTGTACAACTATCACTATGTGAACACCTGCTAACACGTGAGTGAACTCCATCAGTTGTTCAGCTGTGCGAGTCATGTTCAGTGAACTTATTCTATAATAAGCACCTACATACTAGCTATAGTGTCACCACACAAATGTCTATGAGAACAGACATCCTTCATAATGAAGCAAGCATAGTATGTACCGATCTTTGCGGATTATTAATTACCAGTTAGTAATCCTATGATCAGGAACTATTTAAGTTTAGAGTTATCATCTTTTAGGTTTCACTATTATGATCTCATCATAATCCATAAAAAGCTTTACTCTAAACTATGGTATATCTTATTTAAATACTTAAATAGATAGAGCCCGTAATAAAAACAAAACAAGTCTTTTATTAATATCAATGAAATCAAAACAGATAAAAAGTTATTCCTAAATCCTAATACATGATTGGATTTAGGACATATTCCTTTCATATTCGGGATATAATCAGATTTGTATCACTCCAGAAGATCAATAGAAGACAACATTCATATGTCCTTTTGGCACTTTTGCTTTCCGAATAGTTTCTTTTGGGCTATGTGGAGCGCCAGCCACTTTTCAGAGATGTATGATGGCTATTTTCTCTGATATGATTGGAAATAATGTAGAAGTGTTCATCGACGATTTCTCCTTCTTTGGAACTTCTCATGACGAATGCTTCCACAATCTTGGGTTAGTGCTGAAAAGGTGCGTTGAAACCAACTTGGTTCTGAATTGGGAGAAATGTCATTTTATGTTGCGCCAAGGCATCATTATTGGTCACATGGTTTCTAATAAAGGTTTAGAGGTGGATAAAGCCAAGGTGGGGGTGATCGAAAATCTTCCTCCACCAATATCTGTTAAGGGAATTCGCAGTTTCCTTGGTCATGCGGGTTTCTATAGGCGATTCATCAAAGACTTCTCGAAGATTTTGAAGACATTGTGCAATTTGCTAGAGAAAGATGTTCCTGTCAAGTTTGATGACGAGTGCCTTGCTGTTTTTGAAACATTGAAGAAGAGTTTGGGTATGGCACCTATAATAACTGCACATGATTGGTCTGCACCATTTGAAATGATGTGCGATTTGAGTGACTATGCAGTTGGCACAGTTCCTGGGCAATGTAAGAACAACATATTTCATGTAGTCTACTATGGTAGTAAGACTCTTAATGGTGCTTAACTGAATTACACCACTACTGAGAAAGAACTTTTAGCTATTGTCTATGGTTTTGAGAAATTTTGATCTTATCTACTTGGGATGAAGGTGATAGTTTTCACTGATCACGCTGCAATTTGATATCTCTTCTCGAAGCCTAGGTTGATTCGATGGGTTCTTTTACTTCAGGAGTTTGAATTAGAGATCAAGGACAGAAAAGGGACTAAAAATCAAGTCACCGATCATCTCTCGCGTTTAGAGGATCCAATTACTACTTCACAAGATAAGTCTTTGATTAATGAATCTTTTCCCGACGAGCAGTTATTTGGAGTGCAAGCAAAAGAACTGTTGTTCGCCGATATAGTGAACTACCTTGTGAGTAACGTTATGCCTCAAGAGTTGACTTCCGCTCAAAGAAAGAAGTTTCTATATGAAGTGAAGTGGTATATATGGGATGAGCCATTTCTTTTTCATCAATGAGCTGACCAAATCATCAGGAGATGTGTTCCATACAGCGAAACGGGAGGGGGGGGGGATCTTGCGAGATTGCCACTCAACGGCTTATGGAGGACATTATGGTGGAGAAAAGACAGTATCTCGTATTCTTCAAGTAGGTCTCTTTGGGCCAACTTTGTTTAAAGATGCTCATCAGTTCATTTTGAAATGTGATCGATGTCAACGTGTGGGTAATATGTCCAAGAGGGATGGGATGCCTCTTAATATGCTTCTCGAGGTTGAAGTCTTCGATGTTTGGGGAATTGACTTCATGGGGCAATTTGTCTCATCTTGTAATAATCAGTATATATTGTTGCCGGTTGATTATGTGTCAAAATGGGTTGAAGTTAAGGCATTGCCAACGAACGATATGAAGGTAGTGCTTAATTTTCTTCACAAGCAGATATTCACAAGATTTGGAACTCCAAGAGTCAAAATAATTGATGAGGGGTCGCATTTCTGTAACCGCAAGTTCACTGCTATAATGTAAAGATATAATGTGAATCATCTCATTGCTACGGATTATCATCCTCAGACGAATGGTCAAGCCGAGGTATTTAACAGGGAGATCAAGCATATTTTAGAGAAAGTTATGTGTCCATCGAGAAAAGATTGGTATTTGAAGCTTAATGAAGCTGTTTGGGCATATCGAACAGCGTACAAGACTCCGCTTGGGATGTCACCGTATCATTTGGTTTATGGTAAGGGGTGTCATTTACCGGTGGAGCTAGAGCATAAAGCGTATTGGGATTTGAAAAAATTGAATTTGGATATGGATGCAGCTGGAAAGAAGAGGATGCTTCAATTGAATGGGCTCGACGAGTTTCGACTTCAAGCTTATGAGAAAAACAAAATGTATAAGGAGAAAGTCAAGAGATGGAACGATCGAGGTCTAGTGCTCAAATCATTTGTGCCAGGGCAACAAGTTCTTTTGTTCAACTCTCGTCTCCGTCTTTTTCCTGGAAAGTTGAAGTCAAGATGGTCAGGGCCGTTTGTGGTCAAAACTGTGTTCCCAGCGGGGTAGATTTTTGAGAATGATCCAAGCCAAGCGTTCAAAGTAAATGGTCAGAGGTTGAAGCATTACGATGGTGATACGGCAAACCGCGAGGTGGTCCGTGCCGATTTGTTGTCCGTTTGATCTCGAGTTTCTACGTCAAGGTAATGACGTAAAGCAAGCGCTTCTTGGGAGGCAACCCAAGTTTGTTGTACATTAGTAGGTAGAGGAAGCAAGAAGAAAAGAGAAAAACATAAAAAACAGAAAAATAGAAAAATATAGGGCCAACTTCAGAAGCTTAGCGCGGCCGCACTGATCTAGTGTGCGCAGTCGTGCTGGAATTACATAAACAAGGCACGGCCACACTGATCTAGAGCGCGGCCGCGCCGATTTGGCAGAAGTTGGGTGCGCCCGCGCTGGTCTAGCGCACGGCCGTGCTGGGGTCCCGAATCAGAAAAAAATAAAAGGCAGTTTTATGAAGAGAAAATCGGGATTACTATGGAGCATGTACAGCTTTTGTGGGGCATTCTTCGGGGCGATTATGTGGATTTTGGGATGGTTATTTACCAGGGTATTTTGAGGTTCTTGAGAGGAGGTACTACGGGTTCTATACCCTATGCGTCCGTTGTGACGAAGCTGTGCGTGGCAGTTGGTGTTCATTGGCCCGCACATGAGCAGCTGCTGCTTCTTAGTGCTCTTATCGATAGTTCGACGATGTTGAACATGATAGAGTGGTATGGTGGAAAGCCCGATCCTAAGGGGCTTGGATATTCTTATGACCATCTGCCAGGTGGAAGGCCAGCTCCTCAGGCATATGCTAGTGGCATGACGTAGGCGAGGAAGGCAGCTTGGAGAGCTGAGTTAGGTGAGGCTGGTCCATCGCAGCAAGAGTAGGAGGAGGAAGTAGCAGATATTGGAACTGGTTTGAGCACGATGCAGTATAGTCGTCTGACAAGGAGGATGGATGCGATGCATGACATCCACAGCAGGTTTGCACGAGATCTCACCCAGACATTGGGAACAGCTTTTAGAGCCATGTGTGTTGATATCCAGTGGCCAGTATTTGGTGAGGATTCCGTGTATCCACCTCCGGACACGCCTGACACTCCACCCGTTGAGGGTGAGGATCCTGATTCTGATTAGGTATGCCTGATTCCTTACTATTACCTTCATTGAGGACAGTGAAAATTTTACGTTTGGGGGTAGTAGTTGAATGAATATGTTTTGTGTGAGTCGCATATAGTTTGCTTATTCATGATAGTTTAGTTCATATAGTTGCATTTTTTGCCATGTAGTGCATTTTTTGCCATGTAGTTTTTTTTGGTAGTTGTTATGTTAGTTTGTTCATGTAGTTCATGCATTTGCATTATAACATGATCCCGCAGATGATTTTTCCGATTAAGTTGTAATATTGATGCTAGTGTAGTGATGTCGTATTTAGTAATGATGAGTCGTATTGAGTTGATTTGCATGCTAGAGACACTTGTATTTCACTAAGTCTTATAGGTTGCTTGAGTGCTAGATCATGATCATGGTTTGTTTGTTTATCGAGGTTTAATCGCTTGTTTATATTTAAAATTTAGGATATTCTCTTAATAATTAATAACATGGATTTTTAGAAATTGGAGTAAAAATTGGATTTCATTGCTAGTTGTTGTGGCTAGGTATCAAATGGCTAGTAGCCGGCTCATATTTATATGAGTAGTCTAGGGTTGAACGAGATGGAGCGAAATGCACTCGTTCAGAAATTGTGAAAAGAAAGAAAAAAAAATAAGTGTTATGAATAATTGATCACGAGTGGGCTCTTTAGTACTCGAGTTATTAAGTTCTTAGGGGACTTTGTGCCTAGTGACCTAAGGCTTTTATAGTCTGGGATCCGCTAACCTAACGCTCGCTACATGGGTACTATTGTATAAGTCTTTTGTGGACCTCACTCATTGCACGATTAAATAAGAATATTTGTGTTGTTTTGTTTGAATAAAAGCATGAATCCATATAAAACTCCACTATAAGAATTGAAGTGTTAAAAGTTATTTTGAGTCTAGCCTTTTATTTATTTATAACCTTGCGATTGACTTGATGAGTAATGAGTCATGATTATTGATCTAGTTGTGATAGTATATTTGTAAGCATTTGCACACACGCACGTCTCTAGTTTGTAAGTTGATTTGTATGGTTTGACTAATCTTTATGCGAGTAACTGCACTGGTTGAGATGTTGCTTGTTGATTGGTTTGGTTATTCTATTGGGACCGCTGCATTCATTTAGTTGCATTCATGCATTTTTGTTTCTTGTTCTTTGAGTCTGTTTATGCTTGAGGACAAGCAACAATTCAACTTTGGGGGTATATTGAGTGGCATTTATGATACTTTATAATGCTCTATTAAGCTTTGAATTGATGCATTTGTACTCAAGTTGTTGGTGTTTTAATGTATTTTCTAGTGTTTTTGCATTTCAGGAATTAATTTAGGAATCAGGTGAATTAACATTATTTTGGTGCTAATATGGTGTAAGGATAATGTCCAAGCAATAAAGCTCGGGAAGCCAACTCAATTGCAGCAAGAATTAAAGAAAAGAAGAAGGTTTTCTAGAAGCACGACCAGCGCGAGCGCGCCCAAACAATAGGAAGACAGCGCGCCCGCGCTGATGAAGCGCGCGGCCGCGCCGGGTCGGGATGCAGAAATCCTGATTCTACTCAAATTCTCATTGGAGGACTTCTACTTGCTTGGGCTGCTATATATACTTAAATAAAGGACATTTTCCAGAGGAGGGACGTTCCAGAGCACAAGTAGTGGCGTAAGAAGACCGTTTTAGCACAATTCAACGAAGACGAAGAATATCTTATTTTTACTTATGAATCTTTGTTCTAAGTTGTAACTTGGATGCTAGTTTTCTTATTCGTGAACCTTACTTATGTTTCGTACTTGGTTTTATTACTTAATCAGTATAAAGACTACGTTTATTATACCATACTTTCATCGGAACCCACGTTGATGATGAGTCCGATTATGGGGTTAATTGTTATCATGGGGTTCTGGCGGATTTACTTATGGATTTTTTAGTTAATTTGTTTCGATAACTTAGTGTATGGTGAATGTATGATAACCTAGTATTGGTTGTGCTTATTCGTCTTATGAGCGTCACGAACTTATAAGATAGCGTGTTAATCTTTAATAAAGCGACATTGAATTGAAGGATTTAGAACTTGCCATTCTATCATAGGTTCACGTGTTATTATTACGCATGATTTGTAGGTAATTTTAACCATCTTACTTGCCCTGTGTAATCATGATAGATAACTTGTGCTTTAAGCCATTATGTTGTCAAATTCTATAGACATATAGGGTCTCAATATAATTGGTGTCTATTCAGCTTCTATCTCTTTTGTGGATGTCTGCTAGTATGTTATTCGTCCAACGAAAGTTGGCGTTTAGCAGTTTTGTGTTATCTGATTAGTGTCATCACCGTTGCATGCTAAGGTTAAGAACAATAAGACTATTGAATGAAGTATTTAATGAAGTTTGAATCCCATGTTTGTCTCATATAATACACAACTCTCTTTTACTCTCTTAGTTATAATTGTTAGTTTAATTCGTAGTTATAATCAACCTCAATTTGTTATCGTCTTAGCATTGGATAATAACCATATTATCGGTGCATAAGTGCATAAATCACATAGTTAACCAAATCAGTCTCTGTGGGAACGAACTAGAAACAATTCTATATTACTTGTGATCGTGTATACTTGCGTGAATATTAGCGCCTGTTTAGCCCTAACACTTCCTTCCATGTATGAGGCCCCAGAATTATTTGAACATCCTTCAAATTTGTTAATCTTGCGGCTGCATTGACTACATGATGAAGAGGGGGGAAATCTTATATTATATAATACGTTTTGAAGTACTAGGGATTCTTGGTTTATTATCCTTCCACAGTTTTTATCATTTTCGGGGAGATGTTGATTTTCTTAATTCTTGTTGAGGTCATTCTGGAAAATGAGATCGTTTTAGTATATGTCCAAGTTCATTTTTCAATCTTCAAAGCAGTTATCTTCTTTCCCATGGTAGCTTTGTCCAGGTATTTGAGAAATGTTAAATGCATTTGGAATTAGGTAAGTCTTATGTGAATAATGCCATAGGCTCATGTTTCTATCGACCTAATTTTTTAAAATATGTCATCAAAATTTATTTTTAGTTAAAATTTTTATAATTTTTATATATTGTGCACATACACACACAAACCGAGGGTCTTTCGGGAAATAACCTCTTCATTCTTATAAATGAGGGAAGGCCGCGTACATCTTAACCTCCCCAGACCCTGCAAAAATGAGATATACTGGGTATATTTGGGTTAGTATGGTTACTGAATTTAGGAGGGGTGTATTCAATTGGGATTTTATAAGATATTTTTGGATTTTGAAAATCATAGGGTATTCAATTTGGATTTAAAAATTCCTTTAAAATCTGATGTTATTCAATAGGGATTGAAAAACGTCTTTTAAAATCTGGGGGTATTCAGTTTAGATTTAAAAAGTCCATTAAAATCTGATAGTATTCAATTTGGATTTTAAAAAATCCATTAAAATCTGGTGGTATTCAAAAGTCCATGATTTTTTTTATTTTATAAAAATGTAGATTTTGATGGATTTGCTAGTGTTTTTTGTGTTTTCAGAAATCTTAGCAACATCTAAGAGATTTTGATGGATATGTAGAAATCACTACTCAAATCAGCAAGACTCTACGAGATTTATTCAACAACTCCGCTAAAATCGGCGTACAATTAAAATCTGCCAAAATCAGCAACAATCATTCAAAATCAATGGATTGTTATAAATCATCTAAAATTTGAAATGAATACACCCCAAAAATATAAAAAGCAGCTCCTCCCCTACCCTCAAATAAACAACCCCAATGGGTGCGCCGCCATTGAAATCAACTCAGCCTGTTGCTAATCACACTGCTATCAAAATTAAAACTGAACTAAAATTTGGAGATACTCCTCCAGCTATGATTTCAGTAATGATGTTAGCAATAATAATATTAATGACTCCCTCGCTTCTCTATTGTCACAAGTTGTTGAGAGTCCTCCTAATCTTTATGCTCCGATTTCTCCTAAGCTTTCGTTTAATGACAACTTAAGGCGACATAATTGTGGCGGTGCTGATGCTTCAGAGGTGGTCGTTTATGCTTCTGACAAGTCATTTATGAGTATGAAAAGTACTAAGTCAATCCTCATAAGCAAGATGCTCGGTTTAAGAGAACTATCAAATTTGGTTTTTAGGTAAAGGGGGTGAAGTTGTTGTTGTTGATGATGAGGATGATCCTTTTTTGGACCAAGATTTTCCTGATGAGTTTAAGAAAATAAGGTTTAGTAAGTGGGATGTGCTTCAGTTTTTCATTTTGATTTTGATTGTTGTTGCTTTGATTCGTAGTTTGACTATTGTTTATTTTTTATAAAGAAGAGATTGTTTGAAATTGAATTGTGGGGATGTCATGAATTTAGGAAATTAGGGTTGAATTGGTAAAGTAAATTAAGAGCCAAGTCTTTATTTCTCTGATCAACAATAAGATGCCATTTGGCTATTTGGTGTATGGCCTGTCCAGTACAGTAGTAGTTTTATTGGGCATGTCCAATAATAAAGTTAAGTTGTCACTATATAAACTGGCACACCCTTTATGTGCAAGGCATGAATGGAATTATAAAAATGCTATTTTGTTTTCTTTCCCTTTCTAGCCAATCTACTTTGTTTTATTAGTTGCAGTCTCTATTACTTGTACTAGTTTATGAGTAACAGTGACAAAGTGGTATCAGAGCAACCCCATGCCATGGCTGAAACTGTGAAAACCACCCTGCAAAAGCATGGAAACTCGATTAATGGTCTGGAATCAAAATTGGACCAAGTGCATCTGGTGATGATAGAAGAAGCACATAAGAATGCAGAGAATTTAGAAGGAGTCAAGAACCAGATGGCGTATCTCACATCCACTACAGAGCAGAATAACAAAAGGTTCGATGACCTGATGGAGACTATGGAATTTTTTAAAAGAAACTGGAAGGGTAAATATGGTGAAAATATGGAGGCAGGATCTTCAAGCAAAACTAGGAAGCAAGTTGGGGCTAAAAACACAAGATACCCACCTGGTTTCAGATTATGACACCACACCCCAACCCATTTCGCTACATAAACTGATATTACCCACTGGGAAGAGTTGAGACATAACCATCAAGGGATGGCATCTGTACCTATGGGGGAGGTTCCTGTTATGCTAGATCCATTCCAACAACAGATGCAGAATATGCATATACATGAGACACAAAAGGTAAGGCCTCAATCTTCTCAAAACTCTCATTATATACACCCTCCCTTTACACCTTACTCTGCACCACCACACACACCCCAATCATACAACCAACAACAACCACTCCTTCCACCACTACTACTTCAGTACTACAACACCCTTGGCTATTTTCCAGATGGCACCCTACCATACTTTCAAAACCAACAAGGGTTCCAGAACCAAGGGTTTCACAGTTTTCAAAACCTTCCCCATGTTACTCAACCCTTGTATCCACCACCACTATATCCTCATCCTAACACTAGAAGTGTACACACTTATTCAACCATACCACCTATTACACAACACCATCACAACCAATTCCATTATCCTCACATCCAGTATCAACCAAACCCCTATAATAAGAATCAAACTTTTCATAATTACTATCACATCAGGGATAACCATCAGTTTGTCCCTTACAAGTTCCCTAAAATAGATTTTCCCAAATTTTAAGGAAAGGACCCGAGGGGGTGGATCTCTAAATATGAAAAGTTCTTCCAACTTAATCCTTCCTTGAGTAATAGGAAGAGTGTGGTGTATGCTACTTTAGAACTGGATAGAGAAGCTGATACCTGGTATTAATAAGTACAGTTAGAACAACATGACATACTATGGTTGGAGTTTGCTAGATTGGTCTATCGTGGGTTTTTAAAAGAAGGGTATGAAAACCTTGAAGGCTAGTTTAATAAACTAGTACAAAATGGAAAGGTGGATGCGTATATTACCCAATTTGAGGAACTAAAAAAATATATGACGTTGCAAAACCTTAACCTGGGGAAACAGTATTTTATAAATAGCTTCTTGTGTGGCTTGAATGCTGAGATATCCAACACAGTTTATTTGCACAAACCCAATAGTCTTAAGGACGCAAGAGATAAAGCAAGAGCTCAAGAATGTGTAATTGAGGCTATGAAAAAAGGGGAAGGGCCTCTGCTAAACCTTTTGTGACATCCAGTAGCATAGGGTTTAAAGGAGCAGGAATAAAGAATAATGATTATGTAAAGAGCTACTCCAATGCTGTCAAGGGTCCAGGGAAACAAGAAAACAGAGTTATAAGAAGATTTCCATACAACGAGTTTAAAGAAATAATGAATAAGGGACTAAGGGATCAGAAACGGGAAAATTAGCTGTCATATGGGAAGAACAAGCTAATACCAAAGAGGTGGAAGGCTCTGATCCAAAAGTCTCAATACATGCTCTCAATGGCACCACTGGAATACATACTCTAAGCTTGGCTGGTAAGATAAGAGAAAACAAGTCAATACGGTTGCTAATTGATAGTGGTTCCACACATAATTTTATATCTACCTCAACTGTTAAAGAATTAAAGATCCGAACGGAGCCATGCTCTCCCATATTTGTTACAGTGGCATGTGGAAAAAATCTCCAGTATAACCAGCAAGTTAAAGCAGTAGTCTGGTTCATGGCTGGGGAAAGGTTTCAAGCTGATATGCTGGTATTTCCAGTTTGGGGTCATGACATGATCCTTTATATTGATTGATGAGGAGAGTGTCATTTGTAGTGTTCAATTTTGACAAGAATCACATTAGTGTGTACTGGCAAAACATGAGGGTGAACTTAAAACAATAAGTGTTTGCAACTAAAGTCAAAGTGATGCATGACTCCAGAGGTGGTAACAGGGTGTATAAAGGGGATGTATGTTATATTATTCAAGTAAGAGCCATAGAAGAAAATAAACAAGAGGAGATTCCTGAAGAAATTGCCACAATGGTTCAAAAATTCAAGGATGTGTTTGATGAACCCGAAGGACTCCCTCCTCATTGAAGCCATGATCACAACATGCCATTGAAGAATGAAAATAATCCTGTAAACTCCAATCCTTATAAATGCCCCTATGCTCACAAATCTGAAATTGAAAAGATTGTGAAGGAGATGCTTTCTAGTGGAATCATTAGACATAGTTTCTCATCCTATGCCTCTCATGTTCTCTTAGTTAAGAAGAAGGACAACTTATGGCGATTATGCGTAGACTACAGGACCTTGAATTCAATGACAATAAATGATAAGTTTCCTATTCCTGTAATTGAAGAATTATGGCTGAATTGAGAGGAAGCTGTGTTATACACTATGTTGTATATTAGAAGTGGTTATCACCAAATCAGGGTCCAAGGGGAAGATATTTCCAAAACTGCTTTCAAGACACATGAAGGGCATTATGAGTTTATGGTCATGCCTTTTGGCTTGACCAATGCCCCAGCCACCTTCCAGAGCCTCATGAACCAAGTGTTTGCTGATCAAGTTAGACACTTTGTTCTAGTGTATTTTTTGATGATATTCTAGTCTATAGTCCTTCCGTGAGAGATGACCAACACCTAAGACTGGGAAGGTATTAAGATGGTTCTTAGGTATTACAGGATAATATAGGAGGTTTATGGCTAATTATGGTGCAATCAGTAGGCCTCTTACACAACTACTGAAAAAGGGAACTTTGCTTGGAATCCAGTTGCTGAAGAAGCATTTAAATAACTAAAAGCTGCAACGATGAGCACCCATGTACTTGCCTTGCCTGACTTCAACAAGGCATTTATGCCGGAGACAGATGCTTGTTACACGGGCATTGGGGCAGTCCTTATGCAAGAGGGAAGACCAATTACATACTTAAGTAAATTCTTGCCAACAAACACTTAGGACTCTCCACCTATGAGAAAGAGTTGATGGCCATAATTATGGCAGTTGAAAAGTGGAGGTACTACCTACTTGGAAATAAATTCATCATTAAAACAGATCATGAGGCCCTGAAACACCTAATGGAGCAAAAACTCACTACTGTGCTGCAATATAAATGGATGTCTAAATTGTTGGGATATGATTATGTGGTACACTACAAGAGGGGAAAAGATAATCTGATAACAGATACTCTTTCAAGATTTAATGTGTTCAGTGGAATTTATGTCATCTTATAACACTCTGTAAAGCTTTGAATTGATGTTTTGTACTCAAGTTGTTGGTGTTTTTAATGTATTTTTATAGTATTTTGCATTTCAAGTATATATAAAGGATTTAGGTGATTTAGCATTGTTTTGATGCTAAAGTGGTGTTAGGAATGTGTTAAGAAGATTTCTCATGAAAAGACCAATTCAAACCAGCAACAGAGTTTAGGATTTTTCCAGAAAGTCAGCGCGTCCGTGTTGTAGTAGCGCGCGCCCGCGCCAGGATTGCAAAATGTCAGCACGCCCACGCTGGTGAAGCGCGCGCCCACGGCGGGTCGATTTCCTGGAATCCTGTTTCTACTCTAAATTTGATCTTCAGGACTTCTAATCTGCTTGGGCTGCTATATAATCTAAAATAAAGATCGTTTTCATAACAAGACGTACCAGAGCTGAAGGAGAAGGCGTAAGAAGACCGTATAACATAATTCAACCAAGGCGAAGAGGATCTAGTTTATTCTTGTGATTCTTTATTTCAAGTTGTAATCTTGGATGCTAGTTTTCTTATTTGCTAAACCTATACTCTTGTTTCACGTACTTGGTTTATTTATTCATTATAAAGACTACGTTTATTATACCATGCTTTCATCGAAATCCACATTGATGATGAGTCTGATTATGGGCTAATCATTATCGTGGGGTTCTAGCTGTTTTTTTATGGATTTCAATAGTTAATCTTGTTTCAATATCTTAGTGTGTGGTGATTGTATGAACCTGGTATTGGTTGTGCTTATTCGTCTTATGTGCGTCGCAAAAATATAAGATAACATGTTAATCTCTAATGAAATGACAGTGAATTTAGAGGTTTAGAACTTGCCATGCTAGCATAGGTTCATGTAGTTGTTATGCATGATTCATAGGTAATTTTAACCATCTTACTTTCCCTATGTAATCACGATAGATAACTTGCGCATTAAACCTTTGTGTTGTTAAATTCTATAGACATATAGGGTCTCAACATATTTGGTGTCTATTCGGCTTCTATCTCTTTTGTGGATGTCTGGTAGTATGTTATTCGTGCAATGAAAGTTGGCATTTAGTAGTTTCGTGTTATCTGATTAGTGTCATCACCATTGCATGCTAAGGTTATGAACAAGAAGACTTTTATTTAATTGCATGTTAGTTAATATCTTAGTTATAAAAAAATCCAACTTGTTATTCGTCTTAGCATTGAATAATAACCATATCATTGTTACATAAGCGCATAAATCATTAAGTTAACCAAAAGAGTCTTTGTGCGAACAAACTAGAATTAATTTTATGTTACTTGTCAACGCGTATACTTGCATGAATTATTAGCGCGTGTTATATCCCTAACAAGTTTTTGGCGCCACTGCCGGGGACTCGGTGTTAATTTTTAGTTTATTTGTTTGTCATCAGTGATCGTTAAAGTTCATTAACTCGGACATTGTTACTTACTCTTTTCCTTGTCGTATTTCAGGTACTCTAGTGAGCGTATATGCATACGCGTTAGTGGTCTTGTAAGAGAACTCTAGATCAAGCCGAGGAAGAAGTTGTGGTTCGACATGAAGTTTTTGAAGAGAAAGTTAAGGAAGAAGAAAAAGTTGAGGAAGAAGCTATAGTAGTGATGGGATATCGAGCATAAAATCCGAAGGCTTTGATGGACTATTCTCAGCCTAAGATCAATGATATTCAGTCCAGTATTATCAGACCATCCATTTGGGCTAACACTTTTGAAATCAAGTGGAGCACGATTCAGATGATACAGAATTCAGTTCAGTTTGGGGTTTCTCCTATAGAAGATCCCAACATGCACATCAGGGATTTCATCGAGATCTGTGACACTTTCAAGTTCAATGGGGTGACTGAAGATGCTATCAAGCTGAGGCTTTTCCCATTTTCTCTTAGGGATAAGGCTAAGTGTTGGTTACATTCTCTGCCAGCATGATGTATTACTACTTAGGAGGATCTTGCTCAAATGTTTCTCACTAAGTTCTTCCCTATGGTAAAGACGGCTGCAATCACGAATGCTCTTACTCAGTTTGTGTAGCAAACTGGAGAATCTTTGTATGAGGATTGGGATCTCTACAAGGAGATGCTTAGGAAGTGCCCACACCATGGCATGCTTGATTGGATGATTATAAACTATTTCTACAATGGTTTAGGCGCACAATCTAGACCTATGCTCGATGCAGCGTCTGGTGGAGCCTTACGGGCCAAAAGCTATAATGAAGCTTATGAGTTGATTGAGTTAACGGAAGCTAATGAATACCAAAATCCAACACAAAGAATGTCGCAAGGAAAGGTTGTAGGAATTTTGGAAGTAGATATAGCTACTGCTATAGCTGCTCAACTTCAAGCTTTGACGATGAAGTGGATTCTTTGGAAAATTATGGAGTTAATCAGATTACTAGTGTTTGTGAGATTTGTGCAGGAGCACATGAGACTGAGCAGTGTGTTATTTCTAGTGAATCGGCTCAATTTCTGAGCAACTTTTATAGATCACAACAGCAAGCTCCATCCGGGGAGATTGCTAATGTGTTGCTGAATCGTCAACCTGGCACACTTCCTAGTGACACCGAAGTGCCAGGAAAGAGGGAAGCTAAGGAGCAGGTTAAGGTAATTACATTGAGGTCTAGAAAGGTTGTGAATCCTGAAAAAGCTAAAGTTCCAAAATCTAAATTTGTGGCTGAAGAAGAAGAGCCGAAGGAAGCAGAAGTGGAACCAAGGAAGACAGCTGTTGTCAACACTCTTCCTGAGGGTAATACAGGGGAAAACATGTCTATCCTCCACCTCCTTTTACTAAGAGGCTACATAAATAAAATATGGATAAGCAATTTGCTAAGTTCTTGGAAGTTTTTAAGAAACTTCACATCAACATATCTTTTGCTGAAGCTCTTGAACAAATGCCTAGTTATGCGAAGTTCATGAAAGGTATTCTCTCTCAGAAAGTGAAGCTAGATGACTTAGAGACCATTCTCCAATGGAGAAATGCAGTGTTAAGCTGCAACAGAAGTTGTCTCCGAAGCTTAAAGATCCTGGAAGCTTCACTATTCCTTGCACCATTGAAAAAATGTCATTCGACAAATACTTATATGACTTGGGAGCTAGCATGAACTTGATGCCTTTATCTATCTTCAAGAAGTTGGGTCTACCTGATCCAAAGCCTACATATATGTCCTTGCAGTTGGCCGATCGTTCTATTACATATCCACAAGGCTTTGTGGAAGATGTATTGGTCAAGGTGGACAAACTCATTTTTCCTATTGACTTTTTTATTCTTGATTTCGAGGAAGATAAGAAGATTCCCATAATCTTGGGAAGACCTTCATTGGCTACTAGCCGGACCTTGATTGATGTGCAGAAGGGTGAGCTCACTATGCGAGTTCAGGATCAGGATGTTACCTTCAATGTTTTTAATGCCATGAAATTCCCTACTGATGAAGATGAGTGCTTTAAGGTTGAGTTGATCGAATCTGTGGTTACTTCAGAATTAGATCATGTGCTAAAATCAGATGCCTTAGAGAAAGCCTTATTAGGGGATTTTGATAGTGAAGATGATAAAAACGACCAGCAGTTACAATATTTGAATGCTTCCCCTTGGAAGCGAAGATTGGAAATGCCTTTTGAATCTCTTGGGTTAGAGGAGCTTAAAAGTTCTCCAAAGCGCATCAAGCCATCAATTGAGAAAGCTCCTACTCTTGAGCATAAGCCTTTTCCTGGACATTTGAGGTATGCATTTTTTGGTGATACATCTACTTTGCCTATTATTATTGCATCTGACCTTTCGGATAGTGATGAAGAAAAGCTTTTGAGAATTCTTAGAGAGTTCAAATCGTCAAATGGATGGACTATAGCAGATATCAAGGGAATCAACTTTTCTTATTGTATGCATAAAATTCTGCTAGAGGAAGGAAGCAAACCTACTGTTGAGCAACATAGAAGGCTAAATCCGATCATGAAAGAGGTTGTGAAGAAGGAAATCCTCAATTGGCTAGATACAGGGATCATCTATCCCATTTCTGACAGTTCTTGGGCGAGACCTGTTTAGTGTGTGCCAAAGAAAAGAGGTATCATTGTGGTTGCGAATGAGAAGAATGGGCTAATTCCTACTCGAACAGTCACAGGGTGGAGAGTTTGCATGGATTACAGAAAGTTGAACAAGGCTTTAAGGAAAGATCACTTCCCTCTTCCTTTTATTGATCAAATGCTTGATAGGTTGGATGGGCATGAGTACTACTGTCTTCTAGATGGCTATTCGGGTTATAATCAGATTTGTATCGCTCCAGAAGATCAAGAGAGGACTATATTCACATGTCCTTTTTGTACTTTTGCATTCAGGAGAGTTTCTTTTGGGCTATGTGGTGCATCAACCACATTTCAGAGATGCATGATGGCTATCTTCTCTGATATAATTTGAAATAATGTAGAAGTGTTCATGGACGATTTCTCGGTCTTTAGAACTTCTTATGATGAATGCTTGCATAATCTTGGGTTAGTGCTGAAAAGGTGCGTTGAAACCAATTTGGTTCTCAATTGGGAGAAATCTCATTTTATGGTGCGCCAAGGTATCATTCTTGGTCTCAAGGTCTTTAGTAAGGGTCTTGAGGTGGACAAATCCAAGGTGGGGGTCATTGAAAATCTTCCTCCACCAATTTCTGTTAAAGGAATTCGCAGTTTTCTTGACCATGCGGGTTTCTATAGGACTTTCATCAAGGACTTCTCTAAGATTTCGAATCCGTTGTTCAATTTACTAGAGAAAGATGTTTCTTTCAAGTTTGATGACGAGTGCCTTGATGCGTTGAGAACTTAAAGAAGAGTTTGATTTCGGCACCTGTCATAATTGCACCAGATTAGTCTGAACCGTTTGAAATGATGTGTGGTGCAAGTGACTATGCAGTTGGAGAAGTTCTTGGGCAAAGGAAGAACAACATATTTTATGTGGTCTACTATGCTATTAATACCCTCAATGATGCTCAAATGAACTACACCACTACTGAGAAAGAACTTTTGGCTATTGTGTATGGTTTCGAGAAGTTTCGATCTTATTTACTTGGGTTGAAGGTGACAGTTTTCACTGATCACGCTGCTATTCGCTATCTCGTCTCGAAGAAGGATTCGAAGCCTAGATTGATTGGATGGGTTCTTTTACTTCAGGAGTTCGAATTGGAGATCAGGGATAGAAAACGGACTAAAAATCAAGTTGTTGATCATCTCTCTCGTTTAGAGGATCCAAGTGCAATTTCACAAGATAAGTCTTTGATAAATGAGACTTTTCCCGATGATCAATTGTTTTTAGTGCAAGCAGAAGAACCGTGGTTCGCCGATACTGTGAACTACCTTGTGAGCAACGTTATGTAATAATATCCCATGGTTTTTAGTGCAAACAGAATCTACTATGTAAACAACTGAGGGTACTTTTCTCGCATATCACTTTCCAGTTCCCAGGTTGACTCTTCAAACTTTGGGTTTCTCCATAATACTCTTACTAACATTACAACTTTATTTCTCAATATCTTTTCTCTCTTTTTTAGAATCTCTATCGGATTCTCTACATACGATAAATCTGCCTAAAGTTCTATCGGCTCATACTCGATTACATGCCTAGAATCTGGATTATAATTTTTAAGTATCGATACGTGAAACATGTTATGAATATGTGATGTGCCAAAAATAAACATTTTAAATTGAAAGCGCACAATTTTCGTTTTAATATTTTGAGATTCGTTCCGCAAAGACTATGTAATTTTCCGCAATCTTAATTTCTAATTTAGGCGAACTAGACCAATTAAATTTTGAGAGAGGATTACTTAGCTAAATTATTCGAATTAATTATTCAAATAACGCTAACTACTGCTGGCTAACAATTTATCAACTACATATTAATGGGCCCGAAAAAAAAATAGATTAACATAATCTAAAACAAATGATTTAGAAAACTAAAAAAAACTAGAAGATGAAGAATACAAACGACATGGGCTCAATTAGAATTAGAAGGGGAAATTAAGGTTATGGGCCAGAAAATAAATAAATCAAAATTAAATTAACTCGGACCAAGAAGTGAGTTGGGTTAAAACTAGAACAATGGGCCTAAGCTAAATTAAATCTGAAGCCGAATAAGTAAATTGACTCTAACACAAATAATTTGATTAACATTAATTAAAATTGCTAAGTAGCATGCTAATTTTAATTACTAATTAATACTTACTATATTTAATGAGTAAACTATTAACGGAAAATATTCCGAGACATAGAAATATGGGCTGGAAAAATGCATCTAACCAAATTAGTGGACATTAATTAAAGTAACTAAAGTACCAATTAACTATTACATAATATGACTATACAAATTAATTATCAATATTAATGACTAACCACTACTATTAATTAATATACTAAAACTATGGGCTTAAAAAAGTATTTTGAAGATTGGGCTTGGGTCAGAAAGGCAAGACAAATATGGGCCATAATTAGTAGAGAGAAATCAACTTAAAAGCAGCAAGCAATTTTGACAAATGATCTACGTTAGTTAATGCTAACAATATGAAAATGAATATTAATGACAAGTATAATTAACACTAATTAATACTATAATGTGATTGACTAAAATCCAAACGGAAAAGAAAGATGAGAAAATAAAAATATGAAAATGGTGCACTAATTAATAAAAGTTGAAGCATATAACATCTAAAAATAAATCAAAATTGCAATTGGAAAAATGAAATGGTGAGGAAATCAAGCGCGTGCAAATGGCTCATGGCAACAACAAATGGTTGACGTAAATATACACTAACGGAGAAGTAAAATAAAAGTAGAGCAATACACTTTTTACATACTATTCAATATAACAGAAGTTAACCAGCAAGCAAGCATATCACAGAATAAATGGATCTAACTGAAATAAATATTAGGAACCCCAGCACAAATAGATTTTGTGTTTGAGCACCACCGGAACAAAAGAAAGTAGCCGGAAAAGGCTGATCTCGCCGAAAAATTAAGTTTTGCCGGAAAATCTAACATGAATGAGGACCAAAAGTAAGATCTATAAGTTAAATTAATAATTTTGACACAAGCTAAAAGTAAATTTAGAATATTAAATTAACAATTAAACTAAATCTAAAGGGCTCCTTTCAAATCCCCAAATATGTAACTTGTGAGATTTAGAAAGATATCATAGCTCAATGAATTATAAAGATAACCATAATAAAAATAATTGCATTAATATAAAAAAATAGTGTTTACAAAGATGAAGAATGATTGCAATTTGAAAAGTAGATCTACAACTTTTAAGGAAATGAGGCTACTACTAAAAATGAAAAATACTAGGTTAACTATATGCTACTTGGTGTGGTTTACAAGACAAGGGGTGGGTACTTATAGGATAAGAATTAGGGTTTTAGGGGTGTTGGCTAAATTGAAGCCATATATTTGCCATGTGTTTTGGTAGAATCTTGACCCTTGAATGTAGACAACTCCCATTTTCCTTTCCTTTCTTTTCTTTTCTCCTTTTTCTTCCTTTTCTTCTTCCACTTTTGCCCTTCTTTTATTTTTCTTTTCTTTTTCTCCTTTTTCGCTTTTTGTACAAAATACCTATAAATGCAACAAATTAAATTATTAAATTCGGGAGCAAGCAATAAATAGGTATTAATTAATGCAAAATTATGAGATTATCAATATGCTCCATGTGTGGGGGTAACGCCAATTCGTAAGGTACCTTGCCGACATGTTTCAGAATTTTAAAAGGTCCAACGTATCTAGGACTCATCTTTCCTTTCTTTCCGAATCTTGACAATCTTTTCCATGGTGACACTTTTAGACACACTAGATATCCGTCTTCAAATTCCATATCCTTTCTTGATTGATCTGCGTATTTTCTTTAACGATCTTTGCTGCTATTAACCTTTTCTGGATGACTTCCACAACTTCTTTTGTCTGTTGTACCAATTCAGATCCAAGTATCTTACGTTCTCCAACTTATTCCCATTACACTGGTGATCGACATTTGCGTCCATAAAGAGCTTTATAAGGAGGCATTCTGATACTGGCATGATAACTGTTATTGTAAGAAAATTCCACTAAGGGCAAATGCTCATCCCAATTTCCTTTGAAATCGATGGCACAAACACGTAGTCTGGATTGTTCTCTCGCTCTGGCCGTCCGTCTGCGGATGATAAGCCATACTCATGTTTAATCTGGTTCCCAAGCATTCTTGAAAACTTTTCCAAAATCTTGAATTGAATCGTGGATCCCGATCAGATATAATAGATACATGGACTCCATGACGCACTACTATTTCCTTCAAATACATGTGAACCAACTTATCCAGTGAAAATCTTTCATTAATGGGCAAGAAGTGAGCTGATTTGGTTAATCTGTCTACTATAACCCAAATAACATCATGGTTCTCTTTCATTCTTGGTAATCCGACTATGAAATCCATAGCAATATGCTCCCACTTCTACTCTGGAATCTCTAAAGGTTGTAATAATCCACTTGGTCTCTGGTGCTCTACGTTAACTCTTTGACACGTGTAATATTTGCTAACCCATTCCGCAATTTCTCTTTTCATATCTGGACACCAATAATTCTCTTTTAAATCTCAGTACATCTTGTTACTTCCGGGATGGATTGAATACCTTGAGTTGTGCGCTTCTTGTAGAATGTCATTCTTCAGTTCCGTTACTAGTGGAATCCAAATTCTGAAAGAAAATCTTAGAATACCTTGATCATCTTTCTGAGTGCATAATTTTTCTCCAACCAAATGATTGATATCTTGATCCATAATTTCCTCTTAATATTTCTTTATCTTCTCTAGCAATTCTGGCTGAAACGTCATACTATACATCTTTGCTTCATTAGGCTTACAAATTTTGACTTCCAATTCCAACTTCTGAAATTCCTTGTATAAATCTTCAGGTACTGTTAACACGTTCAGTCTTTCCTTTCTGCTTAATGCGTCCGCTACTACGTTCGCTTTTCCTGGATGATAGTTAATCGTGCAATCATAATCTTTGATCAGCTCCAACCATCTTCTTGAAGGGTTTTTAGCACATAAACGCAGCGAAAAGGTAAATTTAATCTTAAAAAAAAACCGAAACCCTCCGCAGGATCCATGCGAAAAAATAATATGTTAGGTCACACACACACTGTAGAGGGGGTGAATACAGTGTATAGTACACTCAAATCGAACTTTAAGAACTTAAGTAACAGAAAACAAACTTTATTGAAATAATAAACTCTGTTATAGTAAGGAACTGTTACCTCTCAGTGATGAACAAATATCACGAGAGCTGATAGGGTTACAATGAATAATCTTTTCTAATAATGATAACACTTATAGTGTAAACCCTATGTCTGTGTTTATATACTACACAGTTACAAGATAATCGCTAATTGATATGGAATATAATTCTGCTTCCTAAAATATATCAATCAGATATCTTTTCTTCCAAGTATTCCATTCTTCACGGAATTCCTTCTTCATGCATATCTCTTCTTATGTTTATCTCGATCTTCTTTCCTTTAATCAGCTACTGTCCTTATCTGATTGTCCTTCAGCACTTAAGTTCTGATATCTATCTTCTGATGATTATCTCCTGATAATATAAGTACTGATATCCTTAAGTCCTGACTTCCAGTATAAATACTGATCAACAGTTAAGTAATGATTTATCCTGTTCACGTAAGATCTGAAAGCTAAACATAAAACATATTAGCCATGACATTATCAAATATATCTAACAATCTCCCCCAACTTGTAAATTAACAAAATATACAAGTTTAACAGATATTTGATGATGTCAAAAACATTAAGTACAAATGCATGAGAAATAGACTAGATAACTACAACTTACAGTCCTTAAAGTTTTTACCAATTTCAACTTCTGATAACAACTTCAATCTGTATAAATGTCAGAATTTAAGCAGTTGTAGATCTTCGACTTGGCTTCTTCATTTTCTGATCTCTCTGATGTCAGGAGTTGTTCTGAGATAGTTCTTCAACAAACATTTCTCAGCATATCTTAGTTCATCAATCATTCTCCTTTTAACACCTTTAAGTTCTGCAGTATCTTCACCAGTTTGAAAGATTGCAGCTCTGAGATCATTAATCTTTGCTTTTCTCAACTCCTGATCTAGTCTTATGACATAAGCTTTGTCAGACTCAAGATTGAATTCAAGTCCCTTAATACCAAGATACGTTCTGATCTGTGCAGTATTAGGCTTCATATCAACAATATCACCATTGTGATCTCTGTACTTTGGAACATATATGCTGTCAGACTTAACAGAATAAAGCCTTTTCTGTCTCTGAATCTGTTCTTTTAAGTAGTTTGCAGCAGTCTCTGTTATTCTGTCATCCACTTGAAGTAAGAAAAGTACATGCTCCAATTCTTCAAAATACTTCAAAGAAATGGCATTTTGTCTTATATGATAAACCCTACCATCTGTCATGAAATACAACATGATGTATTCTTTCAAGTAGGTATGGTAAACCATCTGTACAGATTCCAGTTGATTCAATCTCTCAGGAGTTGCTCCAATACCTGGTTCACTCAAGGAAGTTGGATCATTTGTAGTGTTGTGTACTCTTCTTTCATCAGCACTTCCCAATCCAGTTTTATCTCTAGCTTCCTTTCCAGTAACTACTCTTGCTTCAAAACCACTTGCAGTAGTCTTCAAAGATTGAGTCTGTTTTGCTTTAGTGAATCCTGGTAGAAGTGTCTTTGATCTATTTTCTGATATTAAGTTAACTTGAGCTCTGTCAGAGGTTACTTGCTTCTTCTGAATATCAAAACTTACAATTTCTTGACTCTGAACAACTTGAGCCATGTCAGAGGTTGTTTTAAGAACTTTTCTTGAAGTCAGAGCAAGATCATCTTTTCCATCAGTAATTTCTTCTTCCTCAGGAGGTACATAAGCCTTGATAGGTTCATCAACCTTTTCTTTACCCTTGGATCTTGGATCTATTTGTGGTTGTGATCTAGCCAATGTTGCTTCAGTATGTGTCCTTTCTTTGATCACAATGCCTTTAAGTTTTGGAAGTGACTTTTTACCAGAAGCTTCAGATTTAGATGTGACTTTCTCTGATTTAAGTCTGGCTTCTTCTTCCTTTAAACTTTCCAAGTCCATCCCTGGATTTTATTGAAGAAATAACTGTCTTGACATTTCCTCATCAAGATCTAGAAGTTCATCAGAACTTATCCTTTTACCAGCAGCATAACTTATTCTTTTCCCAGTATCAGAACTTGTTCTGTGACTAGCTTGTCTTGATGTAAACCTTCTACCTTGACTATGACCACTACCCATTCCAGAGTTTCCTTGGTCATCTTTTCCATCATCCTTTCCTTGCAGTGTCTTGTTTGTTTTGCATTTGGACTTAATTACCTTCTCCCCCTTTTTGGCATCAGCAGGTAATAAAAGAGAGATAAGTAGTTCCACTGAGGTCTGGATTTCAGTAAGTTGCGATTGATGAGAAGCTTGATTTGTCGGAATTTGATCAATCTGAGCTTGTTATTTCTCTTGAGTTTTCTCAATATAAGCAACCCTGTCAATGGTAGGTTGGAAGAACTTTTTCTTATCAAGTTTCCAAACTTGTTCCTGTTTGATAAAGTTCTCCTGAATCTTGTGTAGCTCTGCATGAGTATCAGAATGAAGACCTTGTAGATGTTTAGTACTCAATGCAGTGACTCTAAGCTGGGTTTTAAAATCATCAGAATTTAACATTTCATCAGCTTTAGTCAAGTGCTCAGCAAGATGTAAAGCATTTGGAACACATGAAACTGAGTTCCATTCCTTAGTCCACTCCTAACCTGCAGGAGTTTCACTCCAAGGCACTGGTGCATCCCTGATAACAAACTCCTTTAACAATTCAGACTTAGGAAGAGTCGGTGGAGGAGTATGTCCTGAAGGACCTGCTTCATCAGCATCTACAGTTGTAGCAGCTTCACCAGTATCTCCAACATTTGCAGCATCAGAACTTAAAGAATCAGTATCTTCTGATAAGACAACAGTGTGAGTAGCAATGGAGGCTTCAACATCCTCTAATTGCTGATCTGATACTAAGTTCTGATCAACAGCCATATCCTGATGCTCACCTAAAATCTGATCATCAGCATCTTGATGCAGAGAAGGTGTTGTTGATAACTCTGGAGTTTGAACAGCATCAGTAATAGGTGTTGTGGAAGGATTATTTGCTGTTGGAGCTTCTAAGAAAAGTATTGCAGGCACAACCAGGTTCTGAATATCAATTTCAGCACTTGTGCCTGGATCAACAAGAGACACAGATGGTGAGTTAGCCTTGTCAGATACAGCTTCCTGAGATGGAGTTGATGGAGAAGAAGTGACTGGAGCAAATTCCTTGTCTTGTGAGATCAGAGATTCCTGATCCCCTTCCTTAGCTGCTTCCTCCTCATCATCTGAAACTGGCCTTTGTGCCCTCTGTTTCTTGTACTTCCTTATTGATTTGAATTCCTTGGGAGTTTCAGGAACTGTCATACGTCTAAGCCTCTTGAGAAGCCTAGAACCCCCAATTTCAGAATCCTTCTGAGAAGTTGCTTTCTCAGCTTCAACCACCACAGGTTCTGAAGAAGGAATCTGTTCCTCAGAATCTGATTCATCTCGCAAAGTAATTCTCCTCCTCTTTTAAAGTGTTTGAGGAACAGTCTTTGTTCTCTCTGGCTTAGAGGATGTAGGCTTCACAGTAGGTGCTGAAGAAGAAGGTTGAGCAGTCTGTGAAGTGGAGAGATAGGATTTGAGATAAGTTCTGAGGGTAGGTTGAGTAGAATGAGAGGTAGGTACTGAAGTTGATGGATTTTGGTTATGGTGAGTTGGTTGAACATTTGAGTAAACAGATTTGTAAGTAGCAGGATCAGCATTTACCAGAATCTGTTTCACTGACTGAGGAATCTGTAATGGTCTCACCATTGATTTCTTTATGTCAGCATTTATCAGGTCGTTAAAGTACCTTTTTGCAACCTTAAAAGGTGGGGTTTGAGTGCTGACTAACTGGGGTTCATCAGTACAGTAAGTGTAAATAAGTTGACAGAATCTAGCAAAATAAACAACATCTCGATCCTCTGTCATCCTATCCCCAATAAAACCAATTATTCCAGTTGCAAAATCAAAATGAGTTTGATGGATAATAGCATACCCTATGTGCTGACTTAGAATTGGGATAACATCAAAATTTGAACATTTGTTCCCAAAAGCTTTGGTGATGCAATCAAAGAAGAAACTCCATTCTCTTCTGATATTAGCCCGTTTCAACTGTCCAAGTTTCGTCAGACTCTTTTCATATCCCAATTCAGCCATTAACTCCCGAAGGGCTGAGTCCTCTGGAACTGAGAAAATACAATCCTCTGGAAGATGTAAAGCCCTGTGTACTGTACCAGGAGTGACTACAAAGGATGAATCACCCACTTGAAAGATAATACTGGGAGTTCCACGGTTACCACCATCATCAAAAACTCCAGTCCTCCAGAACCTCAGAACTTGTTGACTTGAAAATAATTCAGGCTGAGTTAAGGCGTACCCAACCTCACTATGTGCAAGAAGATCTTGCACAAAGTGCAATTCAGATGGAGCGTCAGCATGATCAAGAATTGCAGCATAGTTGTTTGGAACAAACTTTGCTCCATCAATGATTAAATCCTTTGGTGCCATATGAAAAAAATATTGAGTTTCAAGGATGCCTGTTAGGTGTTTGAGATAAACAACGGAAAAAGTAAAGTGAAGGAGAGTAAAAGTAAGAAGAGAGATAAAAGATGAAGAAATTAAAAAGATTAAAGAAATCTTCTCTCTGCTGTACTTATACAAAAAAATATTACCGTTGGACACCTGTCAGACATGCAGTAATAACGGATAGTTACTGGGCTCGAGAAAACAGGAATCATTACTTACCCAGTTGCCTAGTTTCAAGGAAAAACCGTTCCATTTATCAAGAGAATCAGTTTTAATTCAAAATTTAAACTGTTAGCACTGATTGAATTATTTTTCATTGCATCATTGAAATTCTGAAAATACATCACATGAAAATGACCAAGATAAATTAGATATATAAGTGCTGAAAATGAGTCAGAACTTAATATAAAACAAAGGTTATATGGTCATCAGAATATCAATCAGGATTTATCAACACAAGATAAAATAACTCAGAGACAAAATCTTGAAGTAAAAATAATTTTTCATTAATATATCAAGTCAATACATTTATGAAATGGAAATTTACATCAGTACTTATACAAGATTTTCCCTAAGCTCCTAATCCTAACGTCAACAGCTTTAGTCCTAGCTAAGAAGCCTGACAAAGCTGAGGATGAAGAAGAACAGGAAGAAGACAAGATTAAGTCATCTTCCTCTTCCTATCTTCGACGAACAAGATGGCGAGCCGTATGATTCGCTCTTGCTGACGGATAGCTTCCCGCCTTTCCTCCTCCAATCACTCCAGATAGCGATGGTAGTCCATATAGAAGAACAGGAGGCGTGTCAGTACCTCCTGTGGGACAGAGTCCCATATCTCCTCAGGAATGGATGTGACATGCCATTCCTGCTGCCACTCGGCACAACTTAGCTCCATATTGAAGGTTTGGTAGTTCAAAAACATGTTGTATCTGACCATTGTGTTTTTGAAAGAAAAAGTATGAAGATAAGTGTGTGAGAAGAATGTGATGGAAAGACTGATGTGAAGTGGTTGCTTATATAGGCAAGAGAATGCCAAGAGACGCAAAGATATTTAATGCTGACAGGTAGAATTAATTCTACCTCATCTCCCTAGACTTTGAAAAAGAATAACAGTCATTGGAAAGAGGAGTCATGGTCTAGACCGCACAAGACACAAGAAACAGTGGACTGTTCAAGGACAAATACCATTAATCCTAATCATAGTGACTATTACTCTTCCACTTCAACATATTTTAGTTCGAACTGAGACTGTTATCAAATTTTATTCACAGATAAGCCAAGTAAAGGATTAGACTGAGAAATCAGAACTTAGACCTATACCAGAACTTAACAGTCATCAGAACATAATTTCTTAACTCGAAAAAGGAATGCCTATCTTAGTAAATACTCATACAAGTTCTGAATTATGGACGTCAGAACTTAATCATCAGAACGTGTAACTTAGAACTTGTCCTCAGAATTTGTGCAATAATGACACAATGATTGTTTATCTAAAATAACATAGACCACCACAGAAATTTTCATCATTCAGATGGAGTGATTAGTGTGTGCATTAAGCTAAAAACAGACAAAGAGTAAAGTCTGATTCACTTCAGTACATCTTAGAAATAAGGCATAACTAAAATTTTGCTAAAGATCTGTCATTGTCCTGAAACCTACTGAAGAGTGAGTTTATGCTTGAGTCCACCTCAACTGTTTTGTGCTAATTTTATGCATCTTTTGAAATTCTATTTTACAGTGGCTTCTCAGTGTAAGTGAGTCACGACTGTTTATCAGAATTTATGCTATTATCAGAGTATTTCTCCAGTAATCATAGAGTGTAAAAAGTCACCAAGAAAATATTTTGCTTTTCTAATGCATATTTACTTAATACCAGCAATGCACTTGGGTCGTCCCTTCCATATTTTTACTCTAGATCTCAAAGGAGTACCTGATTTTAATCTTTGATCTTTTTGCTGTTTCTTTTGATAAGAGAGGTTTATCAGCACTTAGTACATTCAGCAGTTTTACTAGTATCAGAACTTAACAGATGAGTAGCATTATTCTAATTTGTGACTCAGTAATAAGATATACAAAGTAAACTTAACTAAGCTCAGTTATCAGAATTTGCTAGTGTCATAAGATTTCCACTGAAATAATTACTTCTTCCATGGAATCATTTGTTTATTGAAGACTACTAGGTCAGTATCTAGCACAGTTATCCTCATAGGATTGAATAGGTACTAGAACAGACATATCACTTATCAGAGTTTAGAAACATATATCAGACAACAGTCAGTACTTAAAGACATTTATCAATTAAGCACAGAATACACAATGAGATTAATTCTGTAAATACTGAGCATAAAGTCTGATAATACAGAACAAGTCTAAGCAGATTTAGAGAAAGAACCTGAAACCATTCCAAGTTCATTTACCAATCTTGTAAAAGTAGCTTCACATAATGGTTTTGTGAAGATATCTGCCAACTGTTGATCTGTGGGAACAAAATGCCATTCCACTGTACCTTCATCCATATGTTCCCTGATGAAGTGGTACCTGATGCTGATGTGCTTTGTCATTGAGTGTTGAACTGGATTACCTGTCATAGCAATAACACTTTGATTATCACAGTAAATAGGGATTTTGAAATATGTTAACCCATAATCCAGTAACTGATTCTTCATCCAAAGAATCTGTGCACAACAGCTTCCTGCAGCAATATACTCTGCTTCTGCAGTTGATGTGGAAATTGACTTTTGTTTCTTGCGGTACCAAGAAACCAATCTGCCTCCAAGAAATTAGCAGCTTCCACTTGTGCTTTTCCTGTCAATTTTGCAACCTGCAAAATCTGCATCTGAGTAACCTATTAGTTTAAAATCTGATTCTCTAGGATACCATAATCCCAGAGCAACTGTTCCTTTAAGATACTTAAAGATTCTTTTTACAGCTGTTAAGTGAGGTTCTCTTGGATCTGCTTGAAATCTTGCACAAAGACAGGTAGCATAAATGATATCAGGTCTACTAGCAGTTAGATAGAGTAGAGAGCCAATCATACCTCTGTAGTCAGTAATATCTACTGATTTACCGGTATCCTTATCCAGTTTTATTGCAGTGGCCATTGGAGTGGATGCACTTGAACAATCTTGCATTCCAAATTTCTTTAGCAAGTTTCTGGTGTACTTGGTTTGACAAATAAAAGTGCCTTCCTCATTCTGCTTGACTTGAAGGCCCAGAAAATAGCTAAGTTCCCCCATCATACTCATCTGATATCTTGACTGCATTAGTTTGGCAAACTTCTTGCAAAGTTTGTCATTTGTAGATCCAAAAATGATATCATCAACATAAATCTGGACCAGAAGTAAGTCCTTTCCATGGTTGAGGTAAAACAGTGTTTTGTCTATTGTCCCTCTGTTGAATCCACTTTCCAGAAGGAACTGAGCTAAAGTCTCATACCATGCTCTAGGAGCTTGCTTAAGTCCATAAAGTGCTTTGTCAAGTCTGTAGACATAGTCTGGATGTTTGGTATCTACAAAACCTGGAGGTTGTTCAACATATACCTCTTCCTCCAATTCTCCATTGAGAAAAGCACTTTTCACATCCATTTAAAAGACAGTAAACTTTTTATGAGCAGCATAAGCCAAAAATATCCTTATGGCTTCTAACCTAGCAACTGGTGCAAATGTTTCATCATAATCAATTCCCTCCTGTTGAGAATATCCTTTTGCAACCAGCCTTGCCTTATTCCTTGTAATTATGCCATCACTGTCAGTTTTGTTTCTGAATACCCACTTTGTACCAATAACAGATCTATTCTTTGGTCTTGGTACTAGGGTCCAGACTTTGTTTCTTTCAAATTCATTCAACTCTTCCTGCATTGCTTGCACCCAATCAGCATCTTGAAGAGCTTCTTCCACTTTCTTTGGCTCAGTCTGAGAGAGAAAAGAATTGTAAAGACACTCATTTGAAGTACCTGTTCTAGTTCTGACACCTGCATCAGGATTTCCAATTATCAAATCAGGTGTATGTGATTTTGTCCACTTCCTTGCAGATGGAAGGTTTTCTCTAGAACTGGATGCTCCCCCATGATCCATGCTATCTTCATTTTCATTTTCTGATGCTCCCCCTGAAACTATGCTCTCTGAGTTGGATTCTTCAGTATTTAGATTTTCAGCACTATCAGAACTTGGCTTATCAGAACTTGACGAATCAGAACTTGAGGAGCCAGATGCATGTTCGGATGTTTCTTGAGATGTGGTAGGATCTTGAGTATGCTCCCCCCTGCATAGGTGCATCTTCCTTTAACGTAGTCACCACAGTTTCAATAACATCAGAGTTTAATCCATCAGAGTTTGCAGTATCAGGACTTAGACTGTCAGGATTTTCAGTATCAGAATATGAGTCTTCATTTGCAAATCTCAGCTGATCATGGTCAATGAAATCTTTAAGACCAGTGATCTTCTTGTCATCAAAAGAGACATTGATAGATTCCATGACCACTTTTGTTCTCAAATTATAGACTCTGAAGGCTTTTGTGGAAAGTGGATATCCAACAAAGATTCCTTCATCAGCTTTTAGATCAAACTTTGATAGCTGTTCAGGATGAGTCTTGAGAACAAAACACTTGCATCCAAATACATGAAAATATTTCAGATTTGGCTTCTTTTTCTTCACCATCTCATATGGTGTTTTTCCATGCTTGTTAATGAGTGTTGCATTTTGAGTAAAACAAGCAGTCTGCACAGCTTCAGCCCAGAAATAGGTTGGAAGCTTTGCTTCTTCAAGCATTGTACGTGCAACTTCAATGAGAGTTCTATTCTTCCTTTCAATAACTCCATTTTGCTGTGGAGTTCCAGGAGCAGAAAATTCCTGCTTTATTCCATGGCTTTTGCAGAACTCTTCCATTATCAAATTCTTGAACTCAGTGCCATTATCACTCCTTAAAATTTTCACAGAATCTTTGACCATTTTATCCAGCTGTTTGACATGATCAATCAAGATAGATGCAGTTTCACTTTTTGTGTGCAAGAAATACACCCATGTGTATCTGGTGAACTCATCCACTATGACCAACACATACTTCTTCTTTGCAATAGACATGACATTTACTGGACCAAATAGATCAACATGTATAAGATGATAAGGCTCAAGAATTGATGAATCAGTCTTGCTCTTGAATGAAGATTTTCTTTGTTTGGCTTTCTGACATGAATCACAAAGACCATCAGGAGCAAATACTGTGTTTGGAAATCCTCTCACAAGATCTTTCTTGACCAGTTCATTAATATTGTTGAAATTTAAATGAGAGAGTTTCTTATGCCAATTCCAGCTTTCTTCAATTGATGCTCTACTTAACAGACAGATTGCAGAGCCATCAGTACTTGTTGAAAGCTTAGCTTCATAAATGTTACCACGTCTGTATCCTTTCAGAACAACTTTGCCTTTAGATTTACTCACAATTTCACAGTATTCTTCAAAGAAATCAACATGATAACCTCTGTCACAGATTTGACTTATACTCAGTAGGTTGTGTTTAAGTCCTGAGACCAGAGCTACTTGTTTAATTATGACATTTCCATGATTGATATTGCCATATCCCAATGTTTTTCCAATGTTGCCATCTCCATAAGAAACACTTGGGCCAGCTTTCTCCACAAAGTCTGATAGCAGGGCCTTATTTCCAGTCATATGTCCTGAACATCCACTGTCCAGAACTAGAATATTTTTCCTGTTGCCCTGCAATCACAAAGACCACTAATTATTAGTTTTAAGGACCCAGACTTGCTTGGATCCTTTGGCCTTATTAAGTTTGTTAACATTTGCAGCGGATTTAGCATCAGAGTTTATGTTAACATTTTTCTTATCAGAATTTACACTATCAAACTTTGAATCAGAATTTACACTAGAAGGAACAATGGAAACTTTCTTCAAAGAAGGTTTTATTTGATAATAATCATAGTACAAACTATGATATTCCTTACAAGTATAAATGGAATGCCATAAACTACCACAATGAAAACAAGGATTTTGTGGTTTGTATCTAACAGACTGACTCTTAACTCCTGATTTTGAAGGTAAGGAGTTAATATTCTTATTTTTCCTGCAAAAAGAAGCCAGATGGTTAGAACTTCCACAGTTATGACACGTTTTCCTAGGAGCATCAGGAACAGGTTTATAATCATTGCTTTTATTCACACCTTCCTTTCCATTCCTATTTTTCCTAGGTGATTTTACCTTGTTTGCATTCTTGACATCTTTCAGCTTATGCTTAAGCTGCTTCTTTGTCATTAAGCCTATGTTCACTGCAGCTGTCTTTTCCTGTTTTAGTTTGTCAGAAGTTAATTCCTCTTTAACTTCCGATTTCTCATTTTCAGACTTTACAGTTACAAACTTAATAGGTTTGAACTTTGGCTTTTGCTTAACAACAGGCTTAATTTCTTCAGTTCCTTTATCATTCTTATCTTCTCCATAACCTAAGCCCTCTTTCCAGTTTCCACTACTTAGCAAATTTTGAGTTGTTTTGCCAGAATTAGTCCAAGTCCTGATAATCTCTCTTTCCTTTTCTAACTCAGTTTTTAGAGATTCATTTAATTTTAGCACTTCATTCCTAACATAAAAAGCATCATCTCTATCCTTCTGAGTTTGATGGAACATGACTAACTCTTTTTCTAAGAAATCATTCCTTTTCTTAAATGCAAGATTTTCAGAAGTTAATCTTTCACATGTTAAAGTTTGGTCTCTATAGCTAACAAACATGGTTTTAAGATATCTTCTCAACTCATTAATATCATCAGTATGAAAAGCATAAGTAGTCTGAGGTACCTTTGTTTCAGCAGCTTCAGAACTGCTCTCAGCACTTTCTTTATCAACATTTGCCATCAATGCATAGTTCTCCTCACTTTCAGAGTCTGAGGTGTCTGTCCAGCTTTTCTGCTTTGTGACAAGAGCCTTGCCTCTGTCACCCTTTACCTTCTTGCAATCAGGAGATATGTGGCCTTTCTTACCACAGTTATAGCATTTAACACTGGTGTAATCTCCTCTATCAGACTTTCCTCCTCTGCCTTCAGATCTTCTGAAATTCTTCTTATCAGAACTTATGTTATTCCTGGAAAACTTCTTTCCCTTCCTGAACTTCCTGTATGCAATCTTTGTGATTCCTTTCACCATAAGAGCACACAGCTTCATCATCTCCTCATCAGCATCAGTCTCAGGCAAGCTTTCAGAATCTGAGTCATCATCACTCTCAGAACTTGATGACTCAGTATCAGACTTTATGAAAAGAGCTTTACCCTTGTCTTTCTTTGAGGAAGCTGCTTTGGGGAATTCTTCTTCAGCCTTAAGAGCAACTGTCCTTGACTTTCCTCCTTTCCTCTTGCTTCTTTGTTCCATCTCCAGCTCATGAGTCTTGATCATTCCATAGATTTCGTCAAGAGTTGTTTCATCAAGATTGTAGTTGTCTCTTATTGTCGTTGCCTTCAAATCCCAGCATTCAGGAAGAGCTAACAGGAACTTAAGGTTTGAATCTTCAAGATCATACTCTTTATCAACCAATGACAAATCATTCAAAAGTTTGACAAATCTATCATATAAATCATTCAATGACTCATTAGTCTTTGAGTCAAAGTGTTCATACTCTTGAGTGAGTATTGTCTTCCTGTTCTTCTTAATTGTGTCAGTTCCCTGACATCTTGTTTCCAGAGCATCCCATATCTCCTTAGCAGTCTTGCCGTTGATTACCCTATTTGACATTACATTATCAATGGCACTATGCAGTAAGTGTCGTACCTTAGCATCCTTAGCAATTGATGCTATGTCCTCAGTAGTATAATCACTCTTCTCCTTTGGTACGGTCATTGCTGCTTCACCTGCAACTGCAACAGCGAGTTTGGTTGGTTTGTGAGGACCTTTCTTGATTCTATCCAGGTATTCTGGATCTGTTGCTTCCAGGAACATGGTCATCCTTACCTTCCATATGGGATATTCAGATGGTCTCAGTATGGGGACTCTGATGGTCTCATACCGACTCTGAATTTGTGTCTTTGGTGGTTCCTCAGTTGTGGTAGGCTTAGTTGGTGTTTCAGTGTCCGACATGATTGTGTTTGGATCTTTAACTGTATGTAAGTTAACAGATAGGCTCTGATACCAATTGTTAGGTCACACACACACTGTAGAGGGGGTGAATACAGTGTATAGTACACTCAAATCGAACTTTAAGAACTTAAGTAACAGAAAACAAACTTTATTGAAACAATAAACTCTGTTACAGTATGGAACTGTTACCTCTCAGTGATGAACAAATATCATGAGAGCTGCTAGGGTTACAATGAATAATCTTTTCTAATAATGATAACACTTATAGTGTAAACCCTATGTCTGTGTTTATATACTACACAGTTACAAGATAATCACTAATTGATATGGAATATAATTCTGCTTCCTAAAATATATCAATCAGATATCTTTTCTTCCAAGTATTCCATTCTTCACGGAATTCCTTCTTCATGCATATCTCTTCTTATGTTTATCTCGGTCTTCTTTCCTTTAATCAGCTACTGTCCTTATCTGATTGTCCTTCAGCACTTAAATTCTGATATCTATCTTCTGATGATTATCTCCTGATAATATAAGTACTGATATCCTTAAGTCCTGACTTCCAGTATAAGTACTGATCAACAGTTAAGTACTGATTTATCCTGTTCACGTAAGATCTGAAAGCTAAACATAAAACATATTAGCCATGACATTATCAAATATATCTAACATAATATTTAATTCGTAGTTCAGTATGTTTACCTTAAGAAGCTTTACGTTAATGGAAAGATGGAGGTCTTTAATAGCGATCCAAGAACGATGAACCGAGATCCTTAGCAGCTGCTCCTCAAGTATGAAGCACTCCACCGGTATCCACCAAGAAAACGATGTAATGAAGGAGGAGGAGATGGAGAGAATTAGGATTTTGTAAATCTTTTTGGTTGAGGCAAAAATAGGGTTTATAATAGTATATTTATAGGCAAAATTTTCAGCTGAAATTCTTTCCATAAAATATTATTATTATTAACCCTTTATTATTCTCACTAATAATTAAAACACCTTTTAATTATTAATTCTTTTTCTAAACTCTTTAGAAATAATTCTCTCACTTGATTTAATTTCCAAAAATTAAATTCTTAATTAATAATATTAAGAACCTTTTCTTAATTAATTTATAATCAATCAAATCTAATTTAATCAATTATTAAATTTGCCAATTAATTATTTATTTCATAAATAAATAATTATCAGACATTATTAATTAATTCCTCCACCATTAAATCATTCTCTTTTATGGTGTGACCCTGTAAGTTCAATATTAAGCCGGTAGTAGAAATAAATAATAATAAAACTATTTTATCATTATTTATATAAATTCTCTAATTCATTAAATATGATTAATTAATTAATCATATTTATTCTACATCGTGGGGGATACTTCTCAGCATACCACGACTATCCGGATAATACGAATTCACTGCTTAGAATACCAAGAACCTATTCAGTGAGTAGTTACCGTGCAATTAATTCCTTCTACCCTGCAATGTCACGATTAAATACAAGGCATGGAACTTGTGTCAAGCCTATCTTATTTAATCACTTGCTTTCCCATTCACTATGCTTAGTTCTATTTAATGTAAATTAGAAACTCTTTTCTAATTTCATTCACTCTGGCCAGAGATTCCTGAACTAACATAAGTGGATCAGCATTGAACATTCTCTTCCTACACTGGAAGGGGTAGATCCTTTATTGATCATACACTATCTTCGTGTACAAATTCCTATACCCAGTAGAGCCCTTATAATTGTCCCTTGAGACTAAGAACTAAACCAAAGCATAGTTCAGTGTACACAAGATGACTATGATGACCTCAAGTCTAAGGATACTTGTACAACTATCACTATATGAACAACTGCTGACACGTGAGTGAACTCCATCAGTTGTTCAGCTGTGTGAGTCATGTTCAGTGAACTTATTCTATAATAAGCACCTACATACTAGCTATAGTGTCACCACACAAATGTCTATGAGAACAGACATCCTTCATAATGAAGCAATCATAGTATATACCGATCTTTGCAGATTATTAATTACCTGTTAGTAATCCTACGACCAGGAACTATTTAAGTTTAGAGTTATCATCTTTTAGGTCTCATTATTATGATCTCATCACAATCCATAAAAAGCTTTACTCTAAACTGTGGTATATCTTATTTAAACATTTAAATAGATAGAGCCCGCAATAAAAACAAAACAAGCCTTTTATTAATATCAATGAAATCAAAATAGATTACATAAAAGTTATTCCTAAATCCTCATACATGATTGGACTTAGGACATATCTCTTTCACTTCTCTGTCTCATGTTAAGCTCCTTTTGCGTGAATATGTACTTTAAACTTTTATGATCCGTATAGATGTCACATCTTTCTCCATATAGGTAATGTCTCCAAATATTCAAGGCTAATACTATTGCCGCTAGTTCCAAGTTATGTGTAGGATACTTCTGCTCATGAGGTTTCAGTTGTCGAGATGCATATGTGATAACTTTATCATCTGGCATCAAAACACAACCTAATCGCTTATGAGAAGCATCACTATAAATTACGAAATTTCCTTGATCATCTGGAAGTGACAATACAAGTGTCGTGATTAATCTCTTCTTTAATTCCTGGAAACTTTCTTCACACTTCTCATTCCATATGAACTTCTCACTTTTTCTAGTAAGCTTCGTCAAAGGCATCACAATCTTTAAGAAATCTTGAACAAATTTTGATAATATCCCGCTAATCCCAAGAAACTTCTTACTTCTGTTGGTATATTTGCCCTTTCCCAATTCATAATAGCTTCAACCTTTGTTGGGTCCACTTTGATTCCTTCATGACTTACCACGTGTCCTAAGAATTAAACTTATTGTAACCAAAACTCACACTTTGAAAACTTTGCATACAACTTCTTCTTTCTTAAAATTTCCAAAGATATCCTTAGATGCTCCGCATGATCTTCCGTTGACTTTGAATAGATCAAAATATCATCAATAAACATAATTACAAACTTATCCAAATATTCCTTGAAAATTATGTTCATCAAGTCCATAAATGCTGTCGAGGCATTGGTTAATCCAAAAGACATCACTAAAAATTCATAACGATTGTACCTTATTCTGAAAGTTGTCTTTGGTATATCTTCAGGATTGATCTTCAATTGGTGATATCCGGATCTTAAATCAATCTTAGAGAAATACTTGGCTCCTTTCAGCTGATCAAACAAGTCATCGATTCGAGGTAACGGATACTTATTCTTAATCCTAAGTTTATCGAGTTATCTATAGTCGATGCATAACCTCATGCTTCCGTCTTTCTTTTTAATAAATAATACCGGTGCACCCTATAGGGATACACTGGGTCGAATCACTCCTTTCTCCAATAGTTCTTGTAATTGCTTTGCAAGTTCCTTCATTTCAATTGGCGCCATTATGTAAGGAGCTTTGGATACTGGTTACGTTCCAGGTGCTAAGTCAATCGCAAACTCAATTTTCCTATCTGGAGGAAGTCCTGGTAATTCTTCTGAAAATATGTCTGGAAATTCATTTACCACAGGAAAATCTTCCAGTTTTGCTGGCTCCTGACTTTTGTCTATCATATATGCAATGAAGTGCTCGCATCCTTGTCGTAATAGTTTCTTAGCTTGAATCATCGTCAAGAATTTCTTTGCTTGCTTCTAACCTTTAAACGTTACCGCTTTCTCGTCAGACGTCTTCTACCTTCTTGTTACAACAGTCTATCTGAGCATCGTGCTTAGATAGCCAGTCCATTCCTAAAATAATGTCAAACTCTCCTAACTTAAATTGTATCAAGTCAGCGTCAAACTTATTGCCAGAAAGCTCGATCTCACAGTTCTTACACACTTGGTTTATAGATATACACTCCTGATTTGCTAATTCTATCATCATAATCACACTTAAAAATTCAATTGGGCAATTCAACTTATCAACAAAATTTTGAGAAACAAATGATCGAGTTGCTCCCGAGTCTACTAGCACTTTAGCACATAAAGAATTCACAGTAAGCGTACCTGCCAGAACATCAGTATCCATGATAGCATCTTTCACATACTTGTCATAAACTCTAGCTTTGGGAGGTTCATTCACTGTTGGAGTAGCTCCCATGATTCGCAGTATATTTTTGACTGGAACTGATGCCTTGCAATCCCTGGCTATGTTTCCTGGCTTCCTGCACTTGAAACAGGTATAACCAATTGCTAGAACTTTGCCTGCCTGATTTCTGGTAGGCTGATCCTTGTTGACTGGCTCCCTGGATGGCTGATTACGGCACTCCCTTGAATAGTGCCCCCTCTAGTTGAATCTGTAGGAGACTACATTCAACTTGTTGCAAACTCCTCCATGCTTCTTTCCACAGACTCAATAATCTGGTAGAGCTGGCCTCTGCTGGGTTGGTGGGTTCCCAGTGGCTGGACGATTTCCTTATCCTCCATTGCCTGTATTCTGCCTATTGAAATTCCTTCCGGGCTGAAACTTGCCTTTCCTCTGATTGAAATTTGGAAACTTCCCTGTCTAGGACGGTCCTTCATTCCCTTCAAACTTCCTCTTCTTACTCTCTTTCTCCATCTGAGACATTTTACTCTCTATCTCGAATCCTAGCTTTCTGCACAACTCCCACATACGTGTCCAATTTAAATATGGCTACCTTCGCACGGATCCATGACTTGAGTCCTTGCTGAAACCTCTTGGCCTTCTTCCTATCAGTATCCACATATGATGGCATAAATCTAGAGAATTCCTCAAACTTATTTTCATAATCTGCCACTAACATATTCCCCTGCTTGAGCTCCAAAAATTTCAATTCTATTTGATCCTGAACAAACTGAGGGAAATATTTCTCTAAAAACAACTTCTTGAATCTATCCCATATAACATCATTTGTACCTTCCAATGTCTTAACAGTTTCCCACCAGTAGGTGGCTTCATTCTTCAGATAGTAACTTGCAAACTCAGTCTTCTGCTCCTCTCTCACCTTGACTAAGAAAAATGCCTTCTCAATTCCCTTCAATCAGACCCTTGCCTCAATAGGATCTACAGAACCTTTAAACTCTGGTGGGTTCACCGCCTGAAAGTTCTTAAAGGTTACCTGAGGATTAGTCTGCCTCTGCTGTTGTTGAGTCAAGTGGACTGTCTGTTGATCAAAGATCTGAAGAATCTGGGCTACAGAAAGGGTCTATGGGACCTGGATTGACATTTTGGTTATTGTTGTCTTGGGTGTTGTTGTTATTGTTGTTGGTTTCTTCATTTTGGTTGGTGGAACGGCTGTTTCTTCTGGGAGGCATTTTCTGTAAAAAATCAAACAATTTATTTAGCCTTTAAATCAAATTCTTTTATGAAACATTTTCTTGCAAAATAGAATATCTCTTTTTAAAAACATTTTTAATCGTTGAACTAAGTAAATTACATGCTTCTTTACAGAATGTAAACAGTTAAGAGAAAAAGGGTTCAGGTAATGACAAGAGTTTATAAAACAGGTATAGTAAAGTAAATGAAAATGCTGGAAAAGGAAGGCTACTGATATATATGTCAAAGTTTGGTGGTACAAGCGCAAAATGTTTTATTAAAGGCAAAGGTACAACAGGTTTATCCATTATTCAGCAATTCTTGTTTATTTATATACCCACTAAAAGTCTGATAGCACACAATACACACTATTATACATATATTAGTTGTCACGTCATCTCTGTCGTCTAGATTCAGGGAAACTCTGGCCCACCAAGCCTCTCCAAATCCTCCAATACCTCTCTGGCCCATCTCATAAGAGCATTTGGGGCTGCATACTCACAAGTAGCTCCATGAAGTCTAGCCTCAAGTATTCTCCGAGTCACTTGAATCTCATTTCGAAGCTCCCTCACATTCCTATCAACATCTGTGGTCCTTATGATATGTTGTAGCTCTTGGATCTTTGCCAACATGGATTCTCATTCCATAAGAAGAGCCTCATACTTATAGTATGGGACATGGTATAAAGTAGACTGAAAAGATGCACCCAAAACTGAATGCCCAGTGGAGTCGGGATCAGCAGGTGGGGGTTCTCGAATAGGTGGTCTCACACAAGGAAGTGGAATAGCTTGCAGTGGTGCAACCGTCGCAACATGTATTATAGCTGACACTGGTGGAAGAGCAAGACGTGGATCATATAACAGTCTTCCGACTGAAGGCTCTGAATAATCAGATGATATTGAGATAAAGGAATCTGTCATCGCCGCTATCTGATAATTACGCTGCTAAATAAGAATCTCGAATCTCATCATTAATCATACTAAAATCTACTATTTAGTCACACTCAACCTCTCGACGTTCTATTTCTTTATTTCTTAAATCTAATCTTAACCCTCTACCCATTCCCGACAATCTAAGCTTGTGGCAGTGACTTTAAACCGTAGCTCTGATACCAACCTGTAACGCCCTTCAAACTTGGGTAAGAAGTTTGGGGTCCACAACACACACACCCCCCATAATTAAACCTGTTTATGAATGTAATAATATATATGCACTGACCCTACTTACCATAATCCACAAATTAATGCAGTTTAAAGTATTCCTACAAGCCACAACCTTATTTATATTACAAACGTACCAAATACCAGTTTATTTATCTTACAACTGAAGTTTAAACTTTATTAAAAACTATCAACACAACTAAGCCAAACATCATCTGCTAGTCTATTCCATCTCAACCTGGATACCTAGCTCACACACTTGTCTGGGGATCCTCGCTACCACCAGTTTCCTTTTTCACTGGAAAAGAATATAAACAGATTTGCAAGAGTGAGCTAACTAGCTCACCAAGTCACAATTACAATAACTGAGATTAACAATGATCAATTGAAATGATATAAGGAATCAAGTTTACAGATAAGTGATAATTAGGATTGGATATTCACTTTTATTTTAAAAACAAAGGTTAGGCTGCTAATCAGTCACGCACTAACCCCGAGCAAGGCTCCCAACTTTGCTCTATATACTGGATTCAAGGCACATATTGGCCTATTATGACCAAGAATCTGGTCCGACCACGAATCTGGTCCATATTTGAAAACAATCCAATTCTAGAATAATAATATGATAAACAATGTAAATGAATAACTGAATCATAAACAACATTTATTTCGAAGCATAGGGTGATTCATGATTCCAACAAGGTATAACAATGGAATCATAAGAAGTGGCTTTCAATCAAAAAAAGGATCAGAAAATAGAAGACCAAGGGTTCAAGGGTTACAAGGATTGGTCTTCTATGAAATAAAGCAAAAAGGTCGGTATATCAAGCAATCCAGTATCAAGAATCAGTATGTGGTATATATGTATTTGTGGAGTAGTATCGTATATGTATAGTTCGTATCGGAGAATTCAACAATCAGTGGTTTACAAAGAATAAGGCTTATGGCTCAAGATCAATAAGAATCAGGGTTTTGGGTTAAGTACTTCAAAGTACTTGCAATATAGAATAAGAACTGTTTGGAGTAATTGCAACATAAAGAAGAGAGTTCGAGAATACTTGCAATTATAGTATAAGAAAGTTCAAGGATACTTGCCTTATTAATTCACTTTCACTTTACTAACACTTGCAATTGGTTTTCACTCGTCAACCACTTGCATTCCCTTTCTACGTCTCGTTTCCTCTGTTAAACATCACATGTACTTATCAATACTCATTGTCATTTCGTTCTATTCGTTACAAGCTTTAACTACCCTTTGTTTCACCCAAATCCGACGTACGGATTGAAAGTTATGAATAAAACAGTCAAACAATGCATGTACCATCATATTACGCATCAATTAGATCACATATAACACGTAGCATATAAGATATTCAATTAAAATAATTATTCAAAGAAGATTCAAGGTTAAAATGATTTTCCAGGTATTTAATACGAATTTTTGAAAATTTTCCGGAATTAAAACGGGTCTCCGAATCATTTTAAAATTAAATAACAAGGTTTGAATACCCGGATCATAATTTAAAATGATTTAATACTAAATATAAAAGTTATGCAAAAAGTCAGGGGCCAGCTTGTAATTTTCGTCTTCTCCGACGACCTGGCGGCGCCGGTGGCGGCGACACTGACGGCCGTCGTGCCCCCTTGCCCAGAATCACGTAAAATTGTGCAGATCTGTGGTTCTATCTTCCAGGAATATGTTGCTGCGAATAAAATGTACAAATAGCTCATGGTTTCGCTGGAAACTTCGCCGAAGTTTTTCGATGCCGTCACGAGCGTTTTTCCGGCGAGTTCAATACAGATAGCTAACACAGAAATCAAATACATTAAGCGACTCAACAATTTACGATCTACACATCTGTAACCTTCAAATCCACCCAGAATCAATGAATCAAAAGTTCTCAATTTTGATTAAGAACATTCATCGTTTTAAACCCTAATTTCAGTTTTACAGAATCAAACATCATTTTCTCTATGTTATTGACCTTTATTTTTGACATATAATATACCAAATTGACCAGAAAAATATTATCTACACGATGGAATCATCAAATCATATCAACAATATCAAGAACAAATTTTTATAATTTAATCTTTAATAAATTCATAATAAAATAATTAGATAAGAAAAATACCTTAATTTCTGCACCAAAATAGTTGATTGATTCAGAAAGAGTTTTTCGAGAGCTTCAATTTGATATATTGCACCCTTGAATCAGAGTTCGATAACGCCTTCCTTCGTGCGTTTGATTTTCAAGAACGCAACGTTTTTAGGGTTTTTCTCTATAATTTAATAGTTGTAACTGACTGATTGTGATTATACGACTAAAATGAAATTAAAAAGGGCTATTTATATTTATAGAATATTGGATCATGTTGGATCGTATTGGATCGTTAAATTAGTTGCTTAGCCGCTAAGTAACTGCAAAAATAATCTGTTTTAATACCCGTATTGGATAATTATCCAAACCGGGCTTTTTATAAAACACTTTATACGAAAATAATGTAATAATATCCCGTCTTTCGAGAATACGGGTTTTGTTGATATATCAAAATGATTATCGTATTGAAAATTGTATGTCACGACGCATACGGGTCAAACCGTAATCCGGATTGAAAAAGTTAAAACACGGAAAATGTCTGAAATTATCAGATTAGGTTAGGAAGTAGTTTTTAGAAGAGTTTCGGGTTGTAAAAACGTAGAAACGGTAGAGGTTGAACGATTCCCGATTTTATAAAATAGTTTTGTAATTATACAGAAAATAATTGTTAAATCTGTAAACCATTATAAAATCAAATAACGATCCAAAAATTACTAGAAAAATATCATAATTATCCATATTTTATTCTGGACATAATAAAATTAACATACTCACATTTAATCACATATATAGATATATTTATCAATATCAATCAACATATAATTCACATAATAATCACATAATAATCATATAATAATCATTTATTGATAAAATAATTACAAGTGATATCCCGAATATTACAAAGACTCCGGAGGAGTTTTATTTAGACTTGATCGTTGCTACGTTGTGTGTGCCCGAGACTCATTGAAAGTTCAAGAGGGGCACGAGCGAGTATGCCACTTTCCCTGCATCGTGCATGAACAGGTTTGCACATGCATGGAATTCTTTTATTTGTGCGAACATCATGCCATCTTCTCATGTGCATGATGTTACTGTGGATCATTCACGCTTGTTATGGGGCATTCTTCAGGGAGACTATGTGGATCTTGGGATGGTTATCCATCAGGGTATTTTGAGGTTTCTTTGTGGGAGTACTCCGGGTTCTATACCCTATGCGTCCATTGTGACGAAGTTGTGTGTGGCGGTTGGAGTTCATCCTCCTATCGACAGTTCTACGCTGTTGAATATGCAGGAGTGGTATAGTGGTAAGCCTGATCCTAAGGGGCTAGGTTATTCTTATGCCCATCTACCAGGTGGAAGGCCAGCTCCTCAGGCAGATACTGGTGGCACGACTCAGGTGAGTAGAGCAGCATGGAGAGCTGAGTTGGGTGAGAAGGCCGATCATTCGGGTTCGCAGCAACAGCAGGAGGAAGAACAAGGCAGTGTTGGTTTGAGTTCAGCGCAGTATAGGCGCTTAGCGAGGAGGATGGATGCGATGCATGACAACCATAGTCGATTTGCACATGATCTCACCCATACGTTGGGGACTGCATTCAGAGCTACCAGAGTTGATATCCAGTGGCCAGTTTTGGTGAGGACTCTGTGTATCCGCCTCCAGACACTCCTGACACTCCACCCGTTGAGGGTGAGGATCTTAATTCTGAGTAGGTATGCCTGATTCCTTACTATTACCTTCATTGAGGATAATGAAAAATTTAAATTTGGGGGTGATAGTTTAAGGAATATGTTTGTGTGATTCCATATAGTTTGCATATTCATGATAGTTTAGTTCATATAGTTGCATATTAATCATGTAGTTTTTTTATTTTTGTTATAGTATGTTGCATATAGTTCATGCATTTGCATTATATCATGATCCTTTAGTTAATTTGCCGATTGATTTGTGAAATTGATGCAAGTGTGGTGATGTCGTATTTAGGGATGTTAAGTCTTATTGAGTTGATTTGCATGCAAGAAGCAAGATTCTTTTCACTAAGTCTTATAGGTTGATTGCGTGCTAGATCATGATCATGGTTTATTTGTTTGTCGAGGTTTAACCACATGTTTATAGTTGGAATGCATGATATTCTCTTAATGGTAAAATAACATGGTTGTTTAAAAATTGGAGAAAAACATAAGATTTCAATGCTAGTTGTGGCTAGGTGTCAATTGGCTATTATCCAGCTCAAATTGATATGAGTAGTCTAGGGTTGAGCGAGATGGAGCGAAACGCACTCGCTCAAAAATTGAAAAAAAGTGATAGGGAGTAAATAAGTCCTGATTACGTAATTAATATTGCATTAATTACACATGATTTAGGCCACCAGGCCCAATAAGAAGATGTATAACATTCAGACCAAAAAGGTTAACACATTGATCAGGCCTGATGGAACAAAGAAGGCCCAAAAGCCCTGAATGTTAATTAATTTCGTAATTAATTAATAAGGAAAAAATCAGCTGTCAAGAAGAGTCCCAATAAGGACATAAATCCTAGTAGATTAGCCTCCAAGGGACCTAAAAGGATAAGGAATCAGTTTCCTACCACTTGGGACTCCAAAGTCCATTCTAATTCAGGAACTTGCTCACCAGGTCTCCTAGATCTAGTCCAATTCAAGGACTCTCAACATCTATATAAGGGGTCTCACCCCCACCAATCAGAACTACGGTTTTTGACATGATCCTTGGCAATCAGCAAGGTACGTAGGCACTTGTTAAGGCAAATTAAGTCACGAAACACAAGAGCAATCAAATCGAACCTCAAAGTTCACGTTCCTTAGTAGTAGATACAACAATTATTATACCTTAGTTTTTTATCCATAACATTTGGCGCCGTCTGTGGGAAAGCACAAAAACAACCATGGCGTGAACACGGAGAACAAGCAGCGTCCTTGAAGGAGGAACACCCACAGGGACAACCCAAACGATTTCTTCAACCGTGGAGGTGTCTCCACATTCAACCTATGCTGTCACTCAAGGAGGAGCCTAGATAGGGGCAACTGAACCTCAACCTCAAGGAACGACCCCCTCGGTTCCTCAAGGTACGAATCCCCAACTTCAACAACTACATACACCTGTGAATTCTCGACCCATTGGGTATGAGTATTCAACTATTGTGACCACTAACCCCCATATGGGATGCCCCTTTATCCCGAGGTTGGAGGAAGTGGACATGCTGGACGGAGTGAAGCACGGGGGAAATCACCCCCCTACATATAAGGTTTGGCTCCTATCCCGAGGATCTGGAATTTTATGGTCCTTATACTGAGAGAGACTCCGAATCTTCGGATGATGAAGTGGCCCCGCGAAGGAGACGTGCTGGCAAAGAACCGATGGCTGATGGTAACCAACGTCCTAGGAGCACCCGATGGGTAAATCACCAAGAAGTGCAGGAGAGAATCAAGGCCCATGAGGCTGAGATTCAAAGGCTGAAGCACGACTTGGAGGCGCACCAGGTTCCCAGGCCTCCATTACCACCTAGAGGGAGAAATCGTCCTCCAATCATAGACCTGGATGGTCCGACACAAAGAAGGGTTGTAGCCCCAAGAGCTGATCCAAGCAATCTTCTTCCCCTTGGAGATCCTGATGATCCTACTCCACCATTCACTGAAGAGATAATGAATGCCCATATCTCAAGGAAGTTCAAGATGCCCACTATCAAAGCATATGATGGCACGTCTTATCCCGCTAATCATGTCAGGACATTCTCCAATGCACTGTTGTTGCAACCCGTGAATGACGCTATTAAGTGTCGAGCCTTTCCTCAAACCCTGTCGGGTATGGCTCAAAGATGATATAGTCGCTTTCCCCCGAACTCTATTGGGTCCCTCAGAGAATTAAGTCAGGCTTTTATTAAGCAATTCATCAGCGGGAGAGTGCATGAGAAAAGTTCAGCATCCCTCATGAGTATTGTGCAGGGAGCGAAGGAATCCTTGAGAGACTACCTGAATCGTTTCACGAAGGAAGCTTTAAAAGTCTCGGACCTTGATGATAAAGTAGCCATGATAGCACTGCAGCATGGAACTAGGGATGAGTTCTTCAAGATGTCCTTGGTCAAGCGCCCCCTGAGAGCATGTTGCAGCTTCAAGATAGGGTCGGAAAGTACATCAAGGTGGAAGAGAGCATGAGGAAGACCATAGTGAGCAACGAGCCCGCTGGTGGCAAGAAGCTGAAAACTGATCTGGAGTATATCGCTAAGGACAAGTATCCTAGAACTGAGCAAAATCCTGATTCAACCCCTAAGAAGGGAGGACCTGGGAAAAAGTTTGCTGAATATGCTAAGCTGAATGCTCCTAGAAGCCATATCTTGATGGAAATCGAGAAAGACCAAGATATTCGTTGGCCTAAACCCTTGAAGGCAGATCCTGCCAAGCTAGACAAGAGCAAATATTATAAATTTCATAAGGATGTTGGTCATGACACCGATGAGTGTAGGCAACTGAAAGATGAAATAGAGTTCCTCATTCGGAAAGGAAGATTGAACAAGTACACTGGGGAAGAAAGAGATAGGAATAACAATGGGAGAAAGAACTTTGAAGATCGTAGGAGGGACCAAGACGATCAGGGGCGAAATCCCCAGCCTAGGGGACTAGTGATAGATACGATCTTTGGAGGACCACGACCCCGAGGGCCTGTGATAAACACAATCTTTGGAGGACCAACTACTGCTGGATTATCCAAAAACTCCAGGAAAGCATATGCCAGGGAGGTTATGCATATCATTGGAGAAGCCCCGAAGAGGGCCAGGACAAGAGTAACAATGACTTTTGATGATTCTGACCTAGAGGGTGTGAAATTTCTTCATGATGACCCGTTGTTCATAACACCTATAATAGGAAATAGCTCGGTTAAGAGGGTCCTCGTAGAAAATGGTGCTTCAGTGGATATCTTGCTCCATGACACTTTTTTAAGAATGGGTTATAATGACTTCCAATTGACCCCAACCGACATGTCGATATATGGATTTGCGGGAGTGGAGTGCCCCGTAGAAGGGATAATCAAGTTGCCAACAACCATAGGACAGGAACCAAGGCAAACAACACAAATTTTGGACTTTATGGTGGTGAAGGCTAGTTCAACTTACAATGCTATCATGGGGAGAACAGGGATACATGCCTTCAAGGCAGTCCCTTCTTCCTATCATTCAGTTATGAAGTTTCCCACCCGGACTGGGATTGGAGAAGAGAGGGGAGATCAAAAAATGGCTAGAAGTTGTTATGTGGCCTCACTAAGGGCAGATGGATATTTGAGAGAATGATGAGAAAAGAGGGAAGCCAGCAAAAGACCTGGTTTCGATTCCTTTAGCTCCCGAGGATCCTGAGAAGGTGACTTTCGTTGGAGCCACACTAGATGAGCCCCTTAGAGGAAATTTGGTGAAATTTTTGCAAGAAAATTGTGATGTGTTTTCATGGTCAGCAGCTGATATGCCAGACATAGACCCGGAACTGATTACTCACAAGTTGAATGTGGATCTAAATCGGAAGAAAGTGAAGCAAAAGAAAAGAAGTTTTGCTCCAAAAGGCAATAAGCTAAAAAATAGGAAGTAGAGAAGCTCTTAGAGGCTGGTTTCATTAAGGAGATACAATTTCCAAAATGGTTATCAAACCCTGTAATGGTGAAGAAGGTAAATGGAAAATGGAGGATGTGTGTGGACTTCACCGATCTGAATGACGCATGCCCTAAGGACTGTTTCCCGTTGCCAATGATAGATACTTTGATAGATGCCACTGCTGAACATGAGATGCTGAGCTTCATGGATGGATTTAGTGGATACAATCAGATTAAGATGCATAAGGATGACATCCCTAAGGTATCATTCATCACTGACTTTGGTGTTTATTGTTATCTTGTTATGACATTTGGTCTCAAGAATGCAGGAGCCACCTATCAAAGGTTGGTAAATAAAATTTTTAAGAATCTTATTGGCAAGACCATGGAGGTCTATGTTGATGACATGTTAGTCAAGAGTCTAGTGAAGACTGATCATATAACTCATTTAAGGGAAGCTTTCGAGGTCCTGAGGTACCACAAGATGATGTTAAATCCTACAAAGTGTGCTTTCGGAGTAGGATCTGGAAAGTTTTTGGGATTGATGGTCTCCAATAGAGGAATTGAGGCCAATCCCGATAAAATAAAGGCAATCCTGGACATGGAACCACCAAAAACTATTAAAGATGTTCAAAAGCTCACTGGAAGGGTTGCTGCATCGGGACGATTCATCTCCAAGTCTGGGGACAAGTGCTTGTCGTTCTTCAACTCCTTAAAGAAGGTTAAGGATCTTGTATGGAGTGAAGAAAGCAAGAAGACATTCGAGGAATTAAAGAAATATATGAATCAAGTCCCGTTGTTGGCCAAGCCAGCTTTAAATGAAGTTTTATACTTGTACTTGGCCGTTTCAGAGAATGCCTTGAGCGCTGTATTGGTTAAGGAGGAACTGAAAATATAGAAACACGTATACTATGTCAGCAAAATTCTGCATGGAACTGAGTTGAATTATTCAACTATTGAGAAGTTTGCTTTAGCCTTGGTATTGGCTTCGAGAAAGCTGCGTCCTTACTTCCAAGCTCATAAAATTGAGGTGCTAACAAATCAACCCCTGAGAAATATCATTCACAGTCCTAAGGCTAGTGGGAGGTTGATCAAGTGGGAAATAGAGCTGGGAGAATTTGACATCAAGTATAAACCACGAATGATAATAAAAGCCCAGGCATTAGCTGACTTCTTGGTGGAATGTACCATACCCAACCAAGAAGTCGGTGGGCAGGAAGATACCATACCTCAAGACAAGGAAGTTGGTAATGGGGACAAAGAAAAGGATAATAAGGAGAAAAAATATTGGGTTCTCTATTTTGATAGAGCATCAAAAACAAATTCAAGTGGAGCAGGTTTGGTTTTACAAAGCCCTGATGGGTTCTTGATTGAGTATGCCATGAAGTTAGACTTCTCGACCACAAACAATGAGGCAGAATATGAAGCTCTAATAGCTGGTCTCAGCCTAGCAGGGACACTGAGAGTACAGAACTTGAAGGTTTATGGAGACTCGAAGTTGGTCATATCTCAGGTTAAGGGAGAGTCTGAGGCAAGATGATACAATGGCTAAGTATGTCCGCCTAGTAAGGGCTGTGATGATCCAATTCGATGAATGCCATATTGAGCACATTCAGAGGGAGGAAAATGCTAAGGTAGATGCATTATCGAAGTTTGCTTCATCTCAGATAGAAGAAAGTTCAGGAAGTGTATACTTTCGCATTCTGAAGACACGGATCATTGATGTTAAGCTTGTAGCTCATATAGGTTTGGGGACGTCATGGATAGATCCCATTAAGACTCATATTCAAACCGATTGGTTGCCAAATGATGCTACTGAAGCACGGAAGTTGGTTGTTCGAGCACTAAGATACTCTTTGATAGATGGGATTTTGTATAAAAGATCTTATGTGGTTCCTTATTTAAGGTATCTCAGTCCCGATGAGGCATGCTTGGCTCTTGAAGAAGTACATGAAGGTATCTGTGGGCAACACTTGGGGGGCAGAGCACTAGCACATAAGATAACCCGTTTAGGCTTCTATTGACCAGAAATGATGGTTGATGCCAAAGAGTATGTGAAGAAGTATGACCGCTTTCAGAAGCATGCACCTGTCGTTAGACAACCCCTTGAGATGCTGACCTCCATAAACTCACCTATCCCCTTTGCTATGTGGGGAATGGATATACTTGGACCTTTCCCCATGGCCATGACACAAAGGAAGTTTCTGATTGTAGCCATTGATTATTTTACTAAATGGATTGAAGCCAAGCCTTTGGCCAAAATCACAACTAAGCAGGTTGCAGAATTCTTGTGGGAAAATATCATGTGCCGGTATGGAACTCCCCGCATCCTAGTCACTGACAATAGAACACAGTTCAATAATGAGGAATTCAAGAAGTATTGTGAGGAGAATGAAATTGAATTACGATTCACCTTTGTGGCTCACCCGCAAGCCAATGGGCAAGCGGAAGTGGCAAATCGAATAATCCTGGATGGACTAAAGAAGAGGATTGAGAAGTCGAGGAGTAACTTGGTGGATGAAATACTCCCAATATTATGGGCCTATAGGACTACCTGTAGAGTCACGACTGGAGCAACTCCCTTCATGTTAGCATATGGGGCACAAACAGTTGTTCCTGTAGAGATATCACATTCCTCCCTCAGGATTCAAGCTTTCAATGCTAAGGAAAATGAGGAAGGGCAAAGGTTAGCCCTGGATCTAATTGATGAAGTGCGAGATGAGGCACATGTGAAGATAATGGAATATCAGAAAAAGGCTTCGTTCTACTACAACCTAAGGGTTAAGGAAAAGTTCTTCAAATAGGGTGACTTAGTCTTGAGGAAGGTGGAAACTTCTGGTGTAGGGCAGAAAGGAAAATTTACCTCAAATTGGGAAGGGCCATACAAGGTCAAGAGTGTTCAGGGTAGAGGAACCTACAAGCTTAAGACTATGGATGGTTTTGAAGTCCCGAGAACTTGGCATGCACAAAACCTGAAGGTTTACTATGTGTAAAATAGTTAAAGCACAATTATCACTTGTCGGAATGACAAGTAGGTTTAAAAGCACCTTGAAGCTTTGCTTACTTAGGATTTTTATATATTTGATAGAAGATATATTTAGGTTTTATCAGGGTTGAACCCATCTCATGTAAGGTATCGAGAATACCAAGTCATAATGAAAAGTATTCAGTTTAATTTAGCCTGCTGAATTGTTGTATTATGAGGTCAAAACCAAATCATAAATTTGAGTTCGGAAAAACTACGACAATACTAAGACAAAACAAATCAAAACATCCAAAGTCAATTATAAAATTCAAAAATGACTGAAGAAAAGTAATGTACATAGTGTAAGAGAGTTAGGCCTTAGAAGGCTCGGATTCTTCGGAACCGCTATCAGAAGTCTCCTCGGACGTCTCCTGAGTTGGCCCATCGGAAGTTTCTTCAGAAGTCTCCACCGAGGTCTCCTCAGAACTACCCTCGGACGACTTAGTGCCTTAGAAGATGCTGGTTTTGGAGGCTCTTCCACCCTCGCCTTCTTAATAAAAGGCTTGGCCTCTTCCTCAGAAGAAGATTCCTCCTCTTCAGAGCTGGATTCAGGCTCCCTCCTTTTTTGGCCTTGACCCTGGCTTCCTGATGATGCTCTGATCGGGGACGCTGAAGTGCCATCCTTAATAAGATCAGTGAGCTTATCTGCAACGCCTCCAAGTGCAGGGACTTGTGCAGGGTAAGGGAAGGAAGATTGTTCAAGAACCTCAGGAAACTCGTCCTGGATAGCCTCCACAGCAGCGTCCAGCCTTCCTTATAGCTGACTGGATGAAGGAGGGCATCGTGCTCTACCATTAAGTCCTTGAATTCTTGAGTATCCATCCAGCCGTCAAAGACCTTGTCCTTCTGGGCCTTGAGAATAACAATCTTAGCTCGGGCCCTTTCAAGATCGGAAGTTGAGGAGGCAAGTTGGGCTTGAAGAGCCTCTATCCGCTGGTTAGCCTCCTCCAGCTTCTTGTTTGTGTCTTGTAGGCCAACTTTCCAAGCCTTGGCTTGGTGAATTGCCCCTTGAAAGTGGATATTCGCCTACAAGAGACAAAGGAAACATGAGAAACAAGAAAAATTATGACAGAAAGCTATGGATACCAAAAGAAAAAAGACGTACCGTCGCCAAGGCCTGAGCTCCGAAAAGCTCATTGGCCTCCAAGTCCTGTTGAAGGACAAGGTCATGATAATCTACAGGGGAAATGGAATGCATAGACCATTCCTTGGTAAGTGCTATGTTGCTCACAATCGAGCCCTTCCCCTGGATTCCCCAGGCAGGTTGGAAGAAAGCCCCTGGTTTCTGTTTCATACACAAGGGTTGGCTGGGGCCCTCCTCGTCTCCTTCCTTTTCCTGGAGAAGGAACTCTGGGAAGCGATCCCCAAGACGCGGGTCTTTGAAGACCTTCCCGGCACATTTCATCCTGGTCGTTTCCAGGTCTTTAGGCTTAGTAGCCTCTTCAATTTTCTCAGCAACTGTAATGAATAAGTGAAGTGGATTAAAAAATTAGTAAAGTAAAAAAGTAGGAGAAACGAATACGACTAGAAAAGGAAGAAAACATACCTTTCTTAGGAACAGGAGAAAGGCCACGTTCCATGAGAACGGTCTCCCTGATAAGATCCCAAGAGTGGGAAGTCCTATTATCTTGAGTAAGGAGGTTGAAGGCCCTGGTCTCCTCCTCAGATAAAACTATATCATTCGGGTTCCCATCCACAGCTAGCCCAAAAGACGAACGAAAAAGGGTGCCCCAGTCGCCGCCCTCCCAAAGGACGTAGAGAAACTCCTTCTTCCACCCTAAGTTATTGTCAGGGATGGACTTCCCATTCACTATGTGGGGGACAGTAGGACGCTGGTTCAAAGAAACCCACCCCGGATTCTTGTCGGGGCTGTTCTTGAACTGAAATTTTTTTCTAAACACTGCAACCGAAGTAGGAAGGTTATTCTTGGCGCATTACGATAGGTAACAAAGAATCAGTCTCCAAGAGTTTGGAGGGAGTTGTAAAGGGTTGATACCCACATCAACTAGCAGAACAGGGATAAAAAGATGAAAGGGGAGTCTGATACCTGCCCTTAGAGTGTCCCTGTAGACGCATAGAGCGTCTTTCTTCCATTGACAGGCCCTGTCGGCTGGACCCGTAAGAACCAGCTTGAAGGGCTCATTGATTTTGAAATAAGTACTCAACTTATCCAACTCCTTTGCATCCCGGAAGATATTGATGTGATTATGCGCGTCCAGATGCGCGTTAGACGGGTACTCATCTCCTCGAGTATTGATCATGTCAATCAAGGAAGTGTACCTTGACCAGATGGGGAACTCATTTGACTTCTTGGCCACATTCATCTTGGCCAAACGGGTCATTTTCTTATCAGCCATCTGAAAAAGGGGCACAAATTTTTAATACAAATTTGATGCAAAAACTAAGCATGAGAAGACAAAAAGAGAATGCAAGAAATATACCTAAAAACTTGTAGAGCCTGGAGAGAAAGCGAGCAAAAACTTAGAAAAACTCTGAAAAAAAGACCTAGGGTTTTTTGTGAGAGAAAAGAGGAGAGCTCAAGAAGTAAGAGATGAAAAGTAAAAAGTGAGTGACTCCACTCACTCCTTTATATAGGCAGAAAAAAGGGAGATGAAAGGGCAGAAAAGCCCATTAAGCAGAAGGCCCAAAGAAAAAACCCAAACTCTGGAATGTTCTAGAATATCTGTGAACTTGTTAAGTTCTGGAACCTTCCAGACTATCTTCAATGATTCTTAAGGCCCATCTCAAATGCAATTAGGACTTAGAGAAATAAAGGCCCCAAAATGAGGCCCAAATCCAAAAAGGATTTGGAAAAATAAGCCCAATAAAGGCCCAATCCAAGTTGGATTAGGAAAATCCCAATAAAGACTATAGATCAGGATTGAGATCGAATTTGAGATTGTGAATCCTGTTCGAATTCTTTCAAACAGGCGCCTGAAAAATGCACGTAAAAAAGACCAGGATGGAGGTCGAATTTGAAGTCGTAGATCCAGTTTGAATTCTTTCGAACAAGCGCCTGAAAAGCACCCATTAAAAAACCAGGATGGAGGTCGAATTTGAAGTCGTGGATCCAGATCGAATTCTTTCGAGCAAAATCCAGAAAAGCACCCATTAAAAAATCCAGGAATCAGGTCGAGACCCTGGTCGTGATTCCTAGTCGAAACATCACGAACATGAGTCAAAAAAGGACCAAAAATTCGACCAAAATCCAGGTCGAGGGTTGGACTAGAATTCAGGTCGAAACCCTGGTCGTGATTCCTAGTCGAAACATCACGAACATGAATAAAAAAAGGACCAAAAATTCGACCAAGATCCAGGTCGTGGGTTCGACTAGGATTCAGGTCGAAACCCTGGTCGTGAATCCTAGTCGAAACATCACGAACAGGAATCAAACAAGGACCGAAATTTTGACCAAAATCCAGATCGAAGGTTCGACTAAGATCCTGGTCGAAGTCTAGGTCGTGTAACCTAGTCGAAATTCTTCGACCAGGATTAAAAAGCTGTCCCAAAATTCGACTAGAATCCAGGTCGAATTTTCGACTAGAATCCTGGTCGAAAAAGGGCTGTAAATTGGAAAAAGTTTCTGAGAAATTACAGAAAATTCGGAAAGTTCCAGAAATTCAGAAAAGTCCCGGAAATTAAGGGAAAATCCTGAAAAATACCAGAAAATTATTAAAAAGAGGGAAAAAGGTAAGAAAATAATGGGAAAGTTTTCAAACAACCCTGAAGCCGTGTACAAGGCAAGTCGTTGTAAATGTGTAGGTCGCTCCACACTTTACGCAAAACGATACTCTATAACGGAATGAATGAACTTATCTTCTGCGAAACCTAGTCACTGTTTCCCAAAAGTTGGGAGGGGGAAATGATAGGGAATAAATAAGTCCTGATTACGTAATTAATATTGCATTAATTACACATGATTTGGGCCACCAGGCCCAATAAGAAGATGTATGATATTCAGACCAAAAAGGTTAACACATTGATCAGGCCTGCTGGACCAGATCAGGCCTGATGGAATAAAAAAGGCCCAAAAGCCCTGAATGTTAATAATTTCGTAATTAATTAATAAGGAAAAAATTAGTTGTTAAGAAGAGTCCCAATAAGGACATAAATCCTAGTAGATTAGCCTTCGAGGGACCTAAAAGGATAAGGAATCAGTTTCCTACCACTTAGGACTCCAAAGTCCATTCTAATTCAGGAACTTGCTCACCAAGTCTCCTAGATCTAGTCCAATTCAAGGACTCTCAATATCTATATAAGGGTCTCACCCCCACCAATCAGAACTACGTTTTTTGACTTGATCCTTGACAATCAGCAAAGTATGTAGGCATCTTGTTAAGGCAGATTGAGTTACGAAACACAAGAGCAGTCAAATCGAACCTCGAAGTTCACGTTCCTTAGTAATAGATTTAGCAATTATTATACCTTAGTTTTTGATCCATAACAAAAAGAAAGAAAAAAAAAGAGAAAAATATGTGTGTTATGTATAATTGATCATGGGTGGGCTCTTTAGTACTCGAGTTATTAAGTTCTTAGGGGACTTTGTGCATAGTGACCTAAGGCTTTTATAGTATGGGATCCACTAACCTAACGCTCGCTACATGAGTACTATTGTATAAGTCTTTTGTGGACCTTACTCATTGCCCGATCAAATAAGCATATATGTGTTTTTATGTGTTAGCAATAAAAGCATGGACCCATGTATAACTCTGATAATAAAATTGAAGTGTTATAATTCATTTTGAGTTTAGCGTTTATTCTATTTATAACTTTGTGATTGCATTGATGAGTAGTGAGTCATGATTATTGATCTAGTCACGTTAGTAAATCTGTTAAGCAATTGCACACACGCACGCTTCTGGTTTGTGAGTTAATTTGTGAGATTTGATTGAACTTGTGCGAATAACTGCATTTGTTGAGATGTTACTCGTCGATTGGTTAAGTTAAACTATTGGGATCATCGCATTTATATACATTTTTATTTCTTGTTCTTTGAGTCTGTTTATGCTTGAGGACAAATATTGATTCAAGTTTGGGGGTATGTTGAGTGGCATTTATGTCATCTTAAAACACTCCGTAAAGCTTTGAATTGATGATCAAGGCTATGAGGTTGTTGATGGAGAGCTAAGAAGAGAAGGCAAGTTGTACATTGGCACTGGAAATCAGCTCTGAGGCCAAATTATGAGAACTTGCATAGTAGCAGTGAAGGAGGACACTCTGACATAACATCCACAGTTAAAAGAATTGAAGATCAATTTTATTGGCCATCTATCAGGAAATAAGTACATGCATATGTTAAAACTTGAGACACTTTTCAGAAATGCAAGCCAAAAATGCAAGCCTGAACATGTTCCTTACCTAGGCCTCCTAAAACCTCTCCCAATTCCTGATCATGGAGTACTATTTCACTCGACTTCATATATGGCCGACTAAAGTCTAACGGAAAGGATACAATCCTGGTAGTGGTAGATAAACTCACCAGGTACGGGTATTTTATTGCTCTCAGTCACCCCTATATAGCCACCACAGTAGCTCAAAAGTTACTAGACATAGTCATTAAGCTGCATTGGACTCCTACAACCATTATTTCGGACAAAGATATTATTTTAGTGAGTCAATTTTGGAAGGAATTAATGAAAGTTACGAGGACTCAAAACAAGTTAAGTATATCCTACCACCCTCAAACCGACGGCCAAATAGAAAGAGTCAATCAATGTGTAGAAATGTACCTTCGTTGTATGGGAGGGCTTAAGCCAAAACAGTGGAGAAGTTGGTTGCCACTAGCTGAGCTTTGGTATAATTCCTGTTATCACACAACAACTGGTATGTCTCAGGGCTCTGTATAACCAAGACCCGCCATCGCTCAACTTTTAGCAATCTAAAGCCACCAACCCCCATGTCAGGAAATTTGTTCAAGACAGGGTCCAACTGCAGCAGATCCTCAAAGAAAACTTATTGAAGGAACAAGAACGTATGACCTGGTACACGTTAAAAAAAAAGAATATAACGACAATTCATTGAAGGGGACGAAGTGTACTTGAAGCTACAACCTTACAGACAAGGTTCGGCGGTAATGCGCAAGAATCATAAATTAGCAGCGAAATACTATGGTCCGTACAAGATTTTACAGAGAATTAGTGCAGTCGCTTACCGTCTAAACCTGCCAAGTGGATCAAATGTGCACAATATCTTTCACGTTTCGCAATTGAAAAAGAAGATAAGCCTTAATAAGGTAGTGCACACAGATCTACCCGGAGTGAATAATGAGGGTGAACTGAGTGTAGTGCTAATTGTTATCCTGGACAGGAAGTTAGTGAAACGAGGAAACAACCCAGCCACTATGGTGTTAATTCAGTGTAGCAACGACAATGAGAGTGAAGCTACTTGGGAGTTTTAGGATGTGCTAAGCAAGACATTCCCAAATTTCAATCCTTGAGGCCAATGATTCTTTAAAAATGGGGGAATTTGTCATGAATTGAGGAAATTATGTTTGAACTGGTAAAGTAAATTAGGAGCCAAGTCTTTATTTCTCTGGTCCCGAGCTATGACAACAGAACTAGCGGGTACACACCTTTAGTCGCGTCAATTGAGCATATCTTCGAAGTAAACAAGAACATGGGGCTGTTTAGGAAGCTTGAGGCTCTATCATCTTGGCAAAGAAAAGATAAGAAGAAATATTGCGAATACCATGAGTCATCTGAACATAATACACATGAGTTCTGACAGCTCAAGGATGAAATTGAAGCTTTAATCAAAGAAGGATACCTCGGAGAATGGGTAGTGAAAGAAGTGCGAAGGCATAAAAATAACGCCAACAGAGGAAAAGAGGTAGGGGGTCACACGCCCCGTGGGCCAAATAGTGAAACCCTGGAAGAAAACAAATTTGTTAGAGATGGCAGCATCCGAGTAATATACGGAGGAGATCCTGGAATGGAATATATCAACCGAGCCTTGGCTAGGTACGCCAGAGAAGCTTGGTTCAGACCTTTTTTTGACATTCATAGGGTGGAGACTCGGCCACCCAAAGTATTCAAGGGAGAATCCATGGACATCACCTTCACAGAAGCAGATGCTCGGTGGGTGCACTACCCCCATAATGATGCTTTGGTTATCTCCATCCAGATCAGAACAAAGAACATCTATAGAGCTTTTGTAGACAACGGAAGCTCGGAAAACATCCTTTACTACAACACATTCAAGAAGATGGGGCTACGTGACCGAGATATGTCAGGAGAAGATTCTTGGGTCTATGGTTTTTCTGGAGAAGGAGTCTGCGTCATGGGATCAATCCGATTACCATGCACTCTAGGAGAAAGTCAGTTGGATGTAACAAAAATGCTCGAGTTCAAGGTTCTAAATCAAGAATCATCCCATAATGTACTGCTAGGGCGTCCCTTCCTTAGGGAGATGAGGGTGATCACCTCGATCCACCATCTTACCATCAAGTTTCCAACTTTAAACGTAGTCGGTAACATAAAAGGCTCCCAGTATGATTCCAGGAAATATTACAGACAAGCCATGAGAGGCTTCAGGAGAAAAGATAGAGAAATTGGGGATGCGTTAGATGATGAACGGGAAAGAAGCATCGAACAGCCAATCAAAGAAATTCAAGTCCATTACTATGTCGAACAGGAAAGTGAATGCTCCTCTAAATTTCCTTCAGCGACACTGTTCTTGGAAGATACTATAAGAATTAAGATACTAGATGACGAAGAATCTCCGGGCCAAGGAGTCCAAGCATATTTCAATAGGGAAAAGCTTGAAGGGAGACTCGATGTCTTGCAGAGTCTTGGACTGGACACATATAAGGTAGATGCTTCTCTCCCTGAGAACGCGCCCTTATCATCAAGAAATGTAAAAGAGGTTGATGCCCCTGATGTACAGGGTGCTCCCTCAGGAAATAAAGAGGTTGATGCCCCTGTTATACAGGGCGCGCCCTCAATAAACAAAGTGGTCGATGCTCCCTCCCATGGGGATGTGCCCTCTCAGGAAAGTGATGAGGATCATAATCAGCTCGACTTGGACCCTCGAATACCCATGCCATTAGAAAAAATGGGTTCAGTGGAAGATACGATCGAAATCAAGGTCGATGAAAAAGATCCAAGCAAAGTTTTGAAGATCTGTTCACAGCTGGATCCATTACTGAGAAAATGACTTTCTATATATCTCCTGGAAAACCTTGATGTATTTGCATGAAGTCATCGTGACATCGTGGGAATTGATCCAGAAGTCATGAGCCATAGACTAAATATTGATCCCAAACATAAAGGGGTTCGAAAAAAGCGTAGGGTTGTAAGCGGAGAGAGGACTATAGTCTTGGCAGAAGAAGTGGATAGGCTCTTGGACGTTGGATTAATTCGAGAGTCCTTTTACCCAACAGAAAATGGAGAACGTGCGTGGACTTTACCGATCTTAATAAAGTATGCCCAAAAGATAGTTTCTCTTTGCCAAGAAATGACCAACTGGTCGACGCTACGGCAGGACATGCCCTACTGAGTTTCATGGATGCATACTCTGGTTACAACCAGATTCTTATGTATGAACCTGATCAAGAACACACCTCCATCACGGACAGAGGTCTCTATTGGTACATCGGAATGCCATTCAGTCTAGTCAATGCCGGAGCAACATACCTAAGGCTAGTGAATAGAATGTTCAAGAAGCAGATTGGAAAATAATGGAAGTCTATGTGGACGATATGTTGGTAAAATCCAGAAGAGCGGAAGACCATATAGCGGACTTGGCAGAAATGTTCCACATCCTAAGACAATTCAGGATGAAGTTGAACCCACAAAAATGTATGTTTAGAGTCGAGTCAGGGAAATTCCTTGGATTCATGGTAAACCACCGTGGAATCAAAGCAAACCCGGAAAAGATCAAGGCTCTGATAGACATGAAATCTCCCACGAGCGTTAAGCAAGTGCAAAGTTTAACAGGAAGGATTGCGGTACTGAATCATTTGTGTCAAAATCCTCAGACAGATGTAAGAAATTCTTAAAGGCAATTAAGGGGATGGGAGAAGACTTTGTGTGGACCTCGGACTGTGAGAAGACCTTTCAAAAAATCAAAGAACAATTGGGGAATCCTCCCATGTTGGCCAAGCCCGAGGACGGAGAAACGTTGATTTTTTATTTAGCAGTCTCTAAGTATTCGATCAGCGCAACACTGGTGAAAGAGGAAGAAGGTTGACTGTCCCTAGTATACTATGTGAGTAAAAGGTTGCAAGACGCAGAGACTAGGTATACTAGCATGGAGAAATTGGTATACGCCCTTATCCTTGCGGCAAGAAAGTTAAGGCCTTATTTTCAAGCTCACCGAATAGAAGTCCGCACTGCCTCTCCTCTTAGGCATGTTCTACATAAACCAGAATCGTCGGGAAGAATGTTAAAATGGGCCATAGAGCTGGGACAATTTGATTTAGAATATTGCCCTCGCACAACAATCAAGGGATATGCACTAGCATATTTCATACTTGAGTTTGAGTCCGAGGTAGATGGTAAGGCTATAGTGTTGGCAGAACCTTCCTCACAGGGTGATACCCCTGCCAAAGTGAGAGAAGAGTTCCCACACCCTTGGTGGATCTTACACGTTGATGGGGCTGTGAATAAAAATGGTGTGGGAGCTGGAATCATCTTAATTACCCCAGTAAACATCACCTGATAAGCGCAATTCACTTCAAGTTTTACGTCACCAACAATGATGCTGAATATAAAGCATTAATCAAAGGCCTGATGATAGATTTGGAAGTGGGAGTTGTGAACTTGATCACTCGAAGTGACTCAGAATTGGTAGTAAACCAAGTCAACGGGGGTTTTCAAGCTCGAGGACCCTGAACGGAGCTATATATGAGATGTGTGCGATGTCTGCTAGAAAAATTTGGAAGTCCTAAACTAGAAGGTGTGCCTCGGGAAGACAATAGTAATACTGATTCCTTGGCTAAAATGGGATCATGGATGGATATCGTGCTGCTTGGACAAATTCCTTTGGGGATCCAAGAAATCCCGAGTATCCCGGAAATAGTGGTATTCCAGACTCAAGTGGTACCACAAGAGACTTGGATGACTCCGATTCATAATTACATTCAAAAGGGAACAGTGCCAGAAGATAAATCACAAGCTCGGCACCTTCACTATCAGGCTACGAGGTACATCGAATATGATGGAGTATTGTACAAGTGTGTGGACTTGGAAGAAGGAAACTACATCCTTACAGAGGTGCATGAAGGCATTTGTGGCAATCACTCGGGGGTGGTTCGTTGGCATTAAAAGTCATCAGACAAGGATATTACTAGCTAATAATGAAAAAAGATGCCTTCAAGTTTGTTAAGGCATGCGATCGTTACCAACGATTTGCCAACTATTCTAATGCACCAGCAACGTCTATCACTTCGCTGACCAGTCCTTGGCCTTTCGCGTTTTGGGGAATTGATCTCATTGGAGAATTACCCAAGGCCAAGGGGGGTGTGAAATACGCTGTGGTGGTCGTGGATTACTTCACAAAATGGGCAGAAGCTATGCCACTGACCACGATCACAACAAAGAAAATCAAGGATTTTGTCTTCAACTCCATAGTCTGTAGATTTGGAATCCCATATAAACTCATATCAGATAATGGAAAGTAGTTTGACAGTAAAAAATTAAGTAAGCTTTGTGAAGACTTGAACATCAAAAAGGATTTCGCTGAAGTTTACCACCCGCAAAGCAATGGCCAAACAGAAGCTATTAACAAAATCATCAAACATGCTTTGAGGGCCAGGCTGGAAGAAAAGAAAGGAGATTGGCTGGAAGAGATGCCCATGGTTCTTTGGTCTTATAACACGACTCCTAGATCCACTACAGGAGAATCTCCCTTTTTGTTAACTTACGGGTATGAGGCTTTGATCCCCGTAGAGATAGGAGCTGGATCTTTGTGAAGGGATTTGTTCAAAGAGGAAGATATGAAAGTTAACCAGAGGCTCCACTTGGATCTGTTGGATGAGGCTAGGATGAATTCTCAATTAAAGCTCACGACATATCAGCAAAGAGTTGTAAGGTATTTTAATAATAAAGTGAAGTCGGTACCGTATAAGGTGGGAGACCTTGTATTACGAAAGGACATGCCAAATACTAAGATCGCTCAGCACGGGGTGATTGGCGCCAGTTGGGAAGGACCATACAAGGTCAATGCTATACTCTAGAAAGGGACTTATCGCTTAGAGGACTTGGATGGCAAGCTTATTCCCCGAGCATGGAATGCAGAACACTTGAGGAAATATTATCAATAGGCTGTGGCCTCGGCCCCCTCGTTTCTGCGATCAATTTTTATATAATAGACTAGTAGTAAATAAATTCGTCCTAGCCTATGGGGTATTATGCATGATTGCTAGCCTTGGCTTTAGCCGAAGGATAAAAAAATTTCAAATAATTTCCCCACAGAGCATAGTAGCCATGGGACTGGTGTAATTTCTACACTAGAGCGCATTATCAATAAAAAGAAAAATTGCTTCAATTGTTTGTTTACTTGGCACCTGCACTGTAAAAAGAACCAGGGCACGCCCTGAGTACCACGGTAAAGAGAAGTTATTCAAACTATAGATTTCCATGATGTGGGAACAAGTTCCATTAATATGCTAAGTAACTTCCTCTAAATGTTGAAGGGCGCGTCCTGCGGTAAGGCACGCCAAATACAGTCGACCTTAGAAAAAAATGAGTTCTAAAACTGAAAGCAGAGACATAAGGGCGCGCCCTTACGAGAAAGCACGCCTCGCATAATAGGAATGCATACAAGTTTGAAAAAGAACTAAAAGAACAGAATCCTGTATAGGTAAGGCGCGCCCAAATAATTAAGGCATCTTGATAGATTTCATGTGCATGTTGGAAGATATAAAATTGAAATAGAGCCGTACGATAAGTCATAATGCGAAATTAAAAAGTAGCAGAAACCATATTGTCATACAACTTTGCACTACATCAAAAGAGGGCTGACACCTCAAAGTATTTGGAAACATAATTAAAACAAGACAAGTAAATCAGGGCGCGCCCTCAATATTGTCAATTGGGGGAATGGACTGGAGAGGAATGGTAGGATCAGCCTCAGGCGCGTCCTTAGGGGCCTCCTATGTTGGCGCGCCCTCGACATCTTCTTCTAGCCCAAGCTCTATCCTCCTTGCCCTGATCTCTGCAGCATGTTCTCTTTTAAACTCCACCATCTCAACCATGGTCTCCTCCCCAAACTTCTCAAAGGTATAGTCAGGGTCATTGGCAATGAATCCGACCCTGTAGAAATAAAATCCATTATCGAAAGCAGCATATGTTACCTTCTTCTTCTCATCAGGCCATCCTTCATTCTACTACTCCTCCAGGTACTCAATCCTCAGATTGGCACCATCTAACTCAGTGTGAAGAAAAGTGGCCTTCTTGTTAGAAATTTCAAGCTGAGAAGTTAGGTTGGCCACCTCACCATTGAGGAAGAAGATATCAGAATCCTTAGCTTTGATGTACTTAGCATGAAGAAAGTCCTTGTCTTTCAAGGTATTCTGCAGGATGTTGTTATCACCTTGCAGCCTTTCATGGTGCGCCCTCTCTGCTAAGAATTTATTCACCATCTAGCTGGAGTGGATGACCAGTTCGCAAGATGCCTTAGCTGAAGCCCTGGTGGCATCCTCCAGACTCATAGCTTTCCATTGCTCCACTTCCTCATTAGTAACATAAAGGGAGCCCAATGGACCAAGGGAATGTAGAGCAGCAGAAGAACGCGACGGTGCGCCCTCTGTCCTTAGTTTTTTGGACGCGCCCTATTGATCAATAAGATCAATGACTGGTCTTTTCGGGATAGGAGTAAACTGTGGAATATGTATTGGAGTAGGTGCAGAGGTCTGGGCCTTGGGAGCATCCTTCTTGAGAGGTTTGGACTTGGGTTTCTCCGAAGGGCGCGCCCCAAAGGATCTAGGAATCTTAGGAGGAGCCATATCTACACAAAACATATAAAGATGATTAGTAAGTGTAAGTAGAGGCGCGCCAATATTTTGGGCGCGCCCACATGAGACTAAAAGTGTCAAATATGATATAAACAGTACATGAAAAATGAATACAAATGCAAAGAGATTATATATCACGAATGCAAGACATGAAAAGAAAGGCAACTGGGAAAACTAAGTAGGACGCGTCTTGATAATAAGGTGCGCCCTCCAATATGAAGTCTATATTCCAATCTAAGTGAGGTTCACTCTGGGTAGTGTTGTCTTCGTGCCCCTCCTCATCCTCTTACGCACTACTATCCACTTTCACCACATGGGTTAGGGGACCACCTTTCCAAAATTATTTATAACTATATTTGGTCCCCACACGATCAGATAAAATACCAACTCGCATTAAGTTGGATTCAGTTATAAGTGTCTTCAGGTTCCACCTTGCCGCAACAACTCTTAGAAAGGCCTATGCCCTCTCTTTGGGCGCGCCCTCAAGATCCCGAACAATTGGTTTGTCTGATAAAAGAAGATACAAGAAAATAAGGAATATATGTGCAGAAAAAGTTAGAATATAAAAAGGAAGAAGAGGGCGCGCCCTTACTTGGATATGTGTTGAATCGAATCCTAACCCTGGGGATATCGTAGAGATAAAAGAAATTCTCTTTCCATCCTTTCTCATGGCTAAATTTTCCCGATAAAAAGCCTTTCATGTTATGCTGCTTGTCTACGACCAAGTAGAAGTAGCCATGGTCAGACCTCATGAGGCTGAAGAAGTGGCTCACCTCTTCCATAGTAGGGGTGTGGAAACCAAGGTCCTTATACATGATGAATAAGGCTAAAACTAGTTTGTAGCTATTGGGGGACAATTGTAGAGGGGCCCAGTCATAAAGCTCAATCACATATCTCAGATATGGGTGAAGAGGCCCACACCCAGGGAAACCAGCTTAGCACTAGTCACCATCCTAGGAATTCTGAAATTCCTGCCATAATTGAAAAGGCGAGGGCGCATCATGCTCAGAGGGCACGCCGAAATACCTTCCATATCATACTACTCCATCAACCAGCCTAATTGCTCGTCCGAGCAATTGGAACAGAGTCCCATATAGAATAATTTCCCTTGTTCCTTTCTGAAACATTTCTTCACAGCCTCCTTGCAAACTTCATACTTGCTCCAGTCAAAATCCGGCTCACTATCAGATACTTCCCAGTGCTTGAAAGGAATGGGAGAAGGGAGAGGAGAATTAGAAAACTGATAGGAGTCTTCATCAAAGAAATTGGATTCATCTTTGAGTTCAGGCGATTCATCTCCAGACGCGCCCTCTGAATGAAGAGGAGTGGGTGCGCCGTCTCTTGGAGATGGACTTGGAGAAATCACCCTGTAAGAGACCTTGGATGGACCAGCCCTAACATTTACTCCAATCTCTGTGTTCCTATACCTATCAGCATTAGGGGACTCCAACCAGTCAACATCATCAAGCTCAGTTGTAGTCGGTGCAGGAGATCTCTCCTTCTGGACTAGCTTTTGTTTCTCATGCCTACGAGACAAGGGGACATTTTCCATGGAAGAACCATTCAAAGAATCAACCATCAAGGTACCTCGTTTAGAATCGTGAACAAGGCACGCCACCTGATTCAGAAATTCAGGAGTGTGGTGGGCGTTTGGAGGCTGAGGTTCGAAGTAGGTGTTTGGGGATGAATAGATTCCCATCTTGGTAAGGAAATCCTTGAATGGATGAAAAGGAGAGGACGCGCCCTCGTCTTCCAGCTGTCAAGAAAATCAAGAAAGGTTGAGGGTGCGTCCAGTTTAAAAAGTAAAAGAAGAAAAAATAAAAGCAATGAAAGGCATGCATTGAAATGATAGCATGCCCCAATAAAAAGGATGGGTTTAACAAATATCCTATTGTAACACAAAACGGGCCTTATTGTAAGAAGGCGCTCCATAGAAATCCTAGTCTATCACAATAAAGGGATATTCCCTTGACTAAAATAAGGCGCACCCTGTTGAAGAATAGGGCGCGTTCTAGGATCCATCTCTGACTAAAACCTGACATTAATATTAGGATAGGTTTATGAGGGCACACCCTAAGTTGCTGGTAAGCTCTAAAAGTTGGTACGGTTGTGTACAAATTATAAGTAATGGTTTTCTAGGCATAAGCATACTAACTGTTGAAATTCTCAAAAAACACAAATTTGAAATTAATTATCCTATAATTTAGGATCAAAATGGGCAAGTATAAATATATACACCTATATATACACGTATACATACAAGAACACTATATTTCAAGAAATGGAAGATGAACAGACTCCAAACACATGCAACACAAAATATGTGATAAAACTCGAAAAAGAGAGGAGTTTCATGTACCTTTTCAGTTGGCGAAGAACATTACCCAGAAAAACTGAAGAATCGATGGAAGATTAAGCCAGATTCCAAGTAAAATACCCTCCCGCCGCTGTGGTAATTTTTTGAAGAAAAGAGAAGTTAGAGAGAAAAAGTAAAAGAAAAAAGTAAAAAGAAATGATATGACCGGTATTTATAGCTGAAAAATGACAACTGTCAAATCAATCACGTCGATCACAATTCCCTAAAAATAAGGGGAACCATTTCCAAACCGTTTGAAATTCCAGGACACGCCCTTGGGAAGGCGCGCCTTATTTGGCTATCATAGCAGGATTGAAATTTTAAGAAAAAGTTGGGAGGCACGCCCTATTTAGGGCGCGCCCTGATAAAAAGCATCGATGAATATGTTTATACAAATTTTGATAAAGATGAGTAAAAATTCCAATCCCATTTCCAATGACATATGGAATTTGGGGGTAGTTGTTATGCCAAAAAATTGGTAAAAACTATATTCAGACTGAAGATAAGAAAACAATCAAAATTAAAATATAAATGCCTGAAATCAGGGAGAAGACAAAGGGGGTTTCCTTATGTGTAAGGAATAAGGCGCGCCCTATTGATAGGGGCGGCGCGTCTAATGAATATGAAACTAAAAAAAAGGCAAAGGCAAAGGCGCGCCCTCAACCTAGTGGGAAGGCGCACCCAGTTACTAAGTAAAGGTGAGGAATTCCCTGATTGAATTACTTCCTATGGTGAGCCTTAGGGCACACCCTGAATGGACAAAAGACTTTGGGAAGACTTCACATTGACTACTTGGCCGGGTTCTTTGGAAGATTCAAGGAAGAGGGAGATTAATATTACTAACCTATTTGATGCAGGTACTCTATTGAAGAACTCCTTCCTGTAGCATATATACAGGAAATATGGTGTTCATGGTCAGAGACCTCCAGTGGTATGCCTGGACGGAAGGCCTCCTCCTGTAGTCAATGATTATCCTCATTAGGGATGTGGGGTAAATTCTGGTGTGTGCTTTGGGAGCTCGGTCTCTGTAGTCAACGGGTGTCCTCGTTGGGAGACTTCGGAGTATCCTGCACTTTGCACCCAAAAGCTTGGGATCACTTGTCATGTAATCTGGTAGGGGCTCCTTATCGGGGGAAAAGGATGCGTCCAATATTTAGGGTGAACCACGGCTATACCTGCGTCCACAGTCTAGAGAAATAGCTGGTAGCGGAGGGTTATCCTTGGCCAGGGAGATGCCTTATCTGTGAAGTCTCGAAGCCGCGGACGAGCCTTTGGCCTTTGTGGTTGGGCCTCATCGGAGGACATTTCTAAAGCTAGTAGAAGACGGTTTCCAGTGGGTTTCCTACTGGGCCTCTGGACAAAAAATCTAAGCCCGTTTGGTTTATTATTCCCCAAGAACTATGTTGGCTTGATTCCCTATAAATAGGGATACGTAGGAAAATTGTAAGGGGTCAGAAGCGAGAGTGAAAATGAGCCACCACTAACCTTAAGCAATCTCAGCCACCAATAATCATCACCACCAAACACTGTTCATACTTCCCGACGAACACTGTTCATCGGATCCACCGGTTACTGTTCACGTTTCCGATAAAGAACCACTGTCATAGATCTTGTTTCCGGCCACGAACCTTAAACTTTGTTGCTACCAGATTCCTCCGTCAACAGTTAGGATATGATCTTCTTCTTTTTTCAAGTTAGTTAGATAGACTTGTAAATAATGTGATTGCATTCTTGTTTTACATAATGAAAATGGAATTTACTTCCATCAAATAAAGCTTTTTTACTGCGTGATACATGGTATCGGAGCGAGTTTCATCTATTCTACAGTGATCCACATCAGGTTCATTCATTTCTTTATAAAACGATTGATCATCAACTGTTACTTATTCGTCAATTTGTCAATTTGTCAATTTGTGCATCATTTGTGCGTGCTTTAGTATATATTCAATCATGAGTAGAATTGTATAGATTAGTAATTCATTTTCTGAAAAATTTGTTGTGTGTTCCGTAAAGTTTATTCTTGATCTTCATTCTGAGAATCTTGATCTAAATCTTCTAAGCATCAAGAATCATCACTTATTATGAAATTCTTCATCGATTAGTTTTTACAAAATCTGAGATTGTGTATAAGTCATGGAAAGTACTAGTTCAGCAATAATCATAGCTAATAATGATCATTCTAAAACATTTGACATCCATCCTTCATACACTACTACTTACAACTAGTTTCGATCAAATTTAATGGAAACAGATTTACGAACTGGAAGAGATCAATGATGTTGACTCTTTAAGCTAAAAACAAGTTAGCATTTGTGAATGGAACGATTGTTAGACTTGATGCTGATTCTCCAAACCTGATAGCTTGGAAGAGATATACTGATTTAGTCATATCCTGGTTACTTTACAATTTAGATGAAAACATAGCCAAGAGTGTGTTGTTTCTCAATTCGCTAGAGATATTTGGAAAGATTTAGAAGATTGATTTGTATTTGCATATATTGCTCAAGTATATTCCCTTGAGCAGAAATTGGCTGAAGTTACCCAGGGGAAATAAAACATCTATGAATTCTTTATTCAGATCAAGTCGATTTGGGACAATATTGATGATGTGAATCCATTTCTAATACCGTACCTGTGGTAAGTGTAGTTGTGAAGTTAACAACAAGCATCTAAAGAAGCAGCATGGGTAGAGATTGCTACAATTTTTGATGAAGATAAATGTTCAGTTTTGGCCGTAAGAGGATACATTCTCATGATGCAGCCTTTGCCTACTATTTCTAAGGCTTTTAAACTACTTATGCAGGCAGAAAATAACAAAGAATTTTCAAATTCAAGCAACACTGATTCAATGGCCTTTTATGATGACAAGAGAAACTCTAATTCTGGAAGTTTCAGGCCTAACTATAAGCCAGAGAAAAGTGCTAATAAACCTTTTGGTGGTTTGAATTCCAATGATGGAAACAATGCTAATAAGTTCAATAAGCCCAAACTTAATTAAGTTTGCACATATTGCAAAATTTCAGGACACAACAATGAAAGATGCTTCAAGTTACATTGGTATCCTCCTGGTTTCAAAGTGTTCCCTAACAAGAAATTGCTGCTCTTTCTCAGAATAGTCCTGTCAACAATATTCCTCAATCTGAGAATAAAGAAACTTCTCATTTCTCAATTGACCAGTACAATCATCTCATTGGGTTACTAACTGCTCAGAAGATTCATAAACATAGTGAAGACACCTCTGTTCATGCTACTTTGGCAGGTAAAACCTGTTTGTTAACTGTATCTTTATCTTCTCAATGGCTCTTAGATAGAGGAGCCACATACAATATTTTCCCAAACATTTCTATGTTTACTAGTCATTAAGAAATTGGATATACTGATAGCAATATTACTATTCCTGATGGGAGACAGATCAAAACTTTACACATGGGAACTATACATTTATCTGAAGGCATATTTCTTCAGGATGTTTTACATGTTTTAGAATTCCAGTTTAAGCTTCTCTCAGTACACAAATCATGTAAAGATTTAAATTTCTCAATAATGTTTTGTGATGGAAAGTGTTTCATACATGGCCTTTCTCAGAGACATCAGCCAATTCCTCTTTGTAATATGAGAAATGGACTTTATATTGTTGATTATAAGGACTTGTTGACATCATCTTTTTCAATCTTAAAGTACTGCTTATATGCTATTAAGGAAGCACAGTCGTGGCATCTAAGACTGGGGCATCTTCCCTTTCGTCAAATGAAATTTTTGTCTCCAGAATTGTCCTTTAAGGAATTGTTAGGTAATGAATACAATACGGGGGTGGTGAATGTATTTTTGATTATTTTTAAGCTTTTTGAATTATTATGGATGTGGTGAACAAAGTAATCTAACTTGTAGAGATAAGTGTTTTAACAGGAATAATAAAAACATGCACAAGAACACACTATCTTCAAAACTCACTTAATTTTATATTAAAATCAAGTATGTCTTGCTACAAATTTCTGGATTCTTTGTTGATAAAGAACTCAACTTCTTTCTTTAGAGAGTTACAAGATTCTTAGATCTATTTGTTACTTCTTAAACAAAACATCCAAGCATCCAGTATTTACTTTATAAAACAGTAAACACTGGTGTTACACAGCATGTAATAGCATGTACTAAACCCTACTTTAAGTTAACTAAATCTTTCTATTTCTGGCTTTGTGTATCTTTACAAATCGTGCATGTCTGTGACTTTATTTTTTCAGTTAATCTTGGCCTTTGATCTTGTCAGTTAATCCAGAACTCCAGTTTGTTATATAGAGAACTCGACATCTCGATATGTATAATGAATTATCGAGATCTCTTAGTTCTCGACAAGTTCTTGACTTGTCGAGGTCTCTGAGTTCTCAAATGTGAACTTGACTTGTCGAGGTCTCTAAGTTCTCGATTATGAACTTGACTTGTCGAGGTCTCCAAATCTCTGCATGTAGAATTGACTTGTCAATATCTCCGATCTTCATATCTTTACTTTGGCTTGTCGATATCTCTAAGTTCTTGAATGCAGGAATGACTTGTCGATATTTCCAATCTTCATATTCTCATTTGGCTTTTCGACATCTTTGAGACTTCTCGATAAGTTATTCTGGACTTCTCAATAAGCCATTCTGGAGTTCTCAAAAGACTTCTCTATAACACTTGACCTGTGACTTGTAGATTTCTTGACTTAAAATATTTTTCCCAAAACAGATTTATTCAACTCCAAGCTTCTTCACAATGTCTCTGAGGCATGATCTTCATGATCTTCTTCTAGAGTTTATTCTTAAGCTTGAGACTGTTTACAGAAAAATACTCTAGTTCAACTTATTGACACTTTTACAGACTCAAGTAACACAATACATAATGCAAACTTAGATTATCATATAACTTACTTAGGGCTGTCAATTTGACTTAGTCTTGTTATAATACAGGTATGTCTGGCATAACAATCTCCCCCAATTTGTGTGAAGATTGTTTATCACAAATTCGTGACTGACAACAAGACTAACCCCAAGCTACAATGAACAATAAAACTTTACATAAAAAATTGACAGAAATACAATATTTATACATTAGGTGATTTCTTGAGTTTGACAGATACAATCATCAGACAAATGTCTCATCTCCTATTTCTTCTCTAATGAGGTCCTTTAACTTTACAAGTATTTCCAGTTCCTCTATGATTGGTGTCCCTCTTAAAGCTTCTACAAGTTTGAGTTTGTCAGGTAATGGATAACCACTCAATAAATCAATCCTAAATTTTAAGAATCCGTCAACTTTGATGTTTAGAAATTGTCCATCCTTGGTAATTCTGCTCACCCCTTTTCCTTGAGATCTTCAGATTTTTGTATATACATGTCTATCTGCTCCATATACTTTCTTTTCCTCGCCTCACTTTCGGCCTTGTTTCTTGCTCTTCTTTCTTCCCTTTCTACCAACCATTCAGCCAAAACAAATCTCCATGCCTTAGTTACAGTATCCTTATCCTTCAGTAAGCTTATCACTCTTTTGATCTCTGTGGGTGAAAATGTGTCCATTAGGTTCCTGCCAAGAAATGTGAAGGATCCATCCTAATAGTAGATTCTAATTTCCCTTAGTGTTAAAACCCAAACTCTGACCATTTCTTCAGCTAATTGTTGAAAGTATTCTTCATCTGAGATGCACCATTTCAGAGGTAGAAAATCACTTTAATTGAAATAGTTCCAGATTGCCCTCTCAGTTACTTGCAGTTTCTTTGATTTTCTCTAAACAGATTAGTAATGAATTTTGGTTGGTAGCTTTGTAGAAGGTAGGTTTGAGATTTTCTTTAGAGATGTTTGGCTTGAGGTGATTTGTATTTTCAGTAAGGTATTGGAAGTTTGTTTGTACAAGAATTTGGGCATTGAGGCTTGAGGTGGTTTAGTATTTTAGTTTGTTGGATTAGAGGGTTGAGCTTGGTTAATTTGGATTGGTAGGGATTCCTTTTGTGGTTTTGAGGTGTCTTCCTTCTTCTCTCTTCCCATCTCTTCTTCTCATCTTGCTTTTTCTCATCCTGCTTCTTATCTTTGCTACCAGGTGCTCTAGAAGTTTGACTTGGATTTGAGCCAGAAGGTGGTTGATCATTTTGCTTCTGCTCATCATCATCCTTGTCATCCTTATGTTGTATTGTAAGTTTGGTAACATGGTATCAACATTCACAAGGTACCTTTCAAGGATTCTAATCATATCTTCATCTTCAGTTTTCTTGTGCTTCTTGCATTTCAGATCAGATTAAAGAGCCATTATCAGTCTCATGCTTCCTCTCACACAATTCTTAGGAACATTGAAGATTTTGCATCTTTTAGACTGAGGACAGATGTAGGCCACCCCTTTGCTTGGATAGAGATAGGCTTCAGGAAAAGCATCTATTTGATCCTTCTTGAGTTTATGTAGTAATTGGTGTCCTCTCGAATAACTGCATGTACTTTATCAATCACTACATCCATCTCAGATACTCTCAGTTTTTGAATATTGGAGAGAGACACCTCTAGATATCTGTCCAATCCACAATCATTCACATTAGCTACAATCCTCTTCTCTAGAAAGTTATCAATCTTGACAATCACCACTCTAACGAAATTGATGTTGTTGGACAATGCTCTTTTGTAAGTGATGTAGTTGTTGCGGAGAGACACCCTCAAGCCTGCTAGAAGTTCAATGAATTCTTGATCTTGACAGGGTCCTTCTGCAGCTTTTAGAAGTCTGTCCTTTCCAACATCTTTAGATAGTTGAGCTTTTGAAGAACTTTGACCAGCTTGAGTAGAAGATGTCAATTTGCTAGGCTCCTTTGATTTACCAGCATCCCTAGATTGTTGAATCCTAGCTTCTATCTCCCCCTAGTCTTGAGAACATGTATGAGTAGGGGAGTTGGAATTTCTGGTCTCACAGTCTCAGGAAGTGCAGGCAATGGAATGTTAAGTTTTTCCATGATGGCTCCCAAAGATACAGAGTTTTGCATTTTTAAATGCTTATGGGAGTCCACCAAGATCTGTATATCTGCCTGTTTACTCTGCACTAGAGTAGTGAGAGCTTTCACTTCAGCTGTGAGTGAGTCATTTGAAGACTGCAAAGTTGAAACTTGGTCTCGAAGAGCTTGAATTTATAGATTTGTTGATGTAGAGGTGGGTTGTTGAGAGCTTGATGGAAGAGAGGTACCAAAAGTGTGTTGAACAGCTTGTTTGATTCCTTCAATGAGCAAAGCAGAAGGCTCATACCTACTTTGATAAAGCTAGTTCAACTTGATCTTTGTATCATTGGAGTTAACAATATGTTGTTGAACCACCTCATGCAAAGCTATGAAGGATTGTCTGAGATTTTTGACATCCTTTTCTAGAGAGGTCAAATTAACTCTTGCCATTTGATCAACAGTTAGAATTTAGAGGTGATTGTGACTTGAGAAGGAATAATTTTATCAATCTTTTCTCTCACTAGCTTCCTAGTCTTGTCTTCATGACCAGTTAATTTTATTTTTATTGCTTTACCAAACAAGTGAAAAGCTTTGAGTTGAGCTTTGTGAACCTCATTAACTGCATCATGGACTTCCTCATGAGTCAAAGCTTTTGTATTTCTTCCCAATATGGTTAAATAATCTTCCTGAATTTTGCTAAAATAGCTTCCATCTAAAGGCTGTAATCTTTGTTCAGCCAGGCATCACAGTTGCCATCATGTTCAACTTCATTAACAATTTTGGCTTGTTGTTCTTGGACCTCTGTCTGATATATGAACATAATGGCCTGATAATCCTGGTTAGACATATCAGAAGTTAGCAGCTGTTGAGAGATTTGAGCAAGTCCAGACAACTGATCAACTAGAAGATCATATACAGTTGTTGGTTGAGCTTCAGCTGACTATAACCATTAGGAGATGAGGTGTGGTTGTTGTGGTTGAGAAGTAGAAGGTTAATATGATGGGATTGAACCACTTGTGACTAAAGTCATAGTTTGACTCACAGATTGCTCTGTGGTTTTGACAATTTGTTGTTCCTTACTTATGATGGGAACCTTCATTTTAATTGGAGGGGAGTTAGCTAGGTTACTGTCATGTACTCTAGCCTCAAACCCTTGCTCATATTACAGTGAGCTTGCACTTGAATGTGCTAAACTTGCCTCCCCTATAGCAGGATCATTGGAAAATTGAACTCCTAGCTTTAATTGTTAGTGCAATTCCATCTAGGGTTTTGAGGGGAGTTGTTCCTGTGACAGAAACCTCCAATTGAATTGGAGAGCATTTAGATAGCTCCCCCTCAAGAGTACAATTCTCAAACCTTACAGCCTGTGAAGGCTAATTTACACATAAAGGTGCATCTGTAACTATCATGGGGTCTTCAATAAAAACTGATGGATCTCCCATGTTTGTGATGGTTTAATCAAGGTCTACCCCAGCTAGTAGCCTCTCCCAATCTAGATTTGGTGTCTAGGTGGTGATCACAATATCTTGAACCATGTCACTTGAAGTTGGCAACACTTGACGATTAGATTTAAGTGTTTGATTATAGGATGAAGAAATTTTAGAAATCAGATTTTAAATCTCAGATTGGAGTGTTGGAAGCTCCCCCTGAATAGAAGAGGGAGCTTCAAGTGATAAGCTCTCCTTGTGTGTGCCATCCTTATTTCATACACTTGAATGTGTTCAAGTGATGGTGTTGACTCTTTACAAGATGCACTAGGGAGAGTGCTCTTTTCAATAGAGACACCCAGTTGAGAGGATGCCCCTAGAGTCTGTTTTTGTCCCTCTTTTACAACTGCGTCCTTTTGAGAGGATGCAGAGGTGGCTTGAGTGGTCAGCTCTAAGTTTTTAGCTTTCTTTGGGTTCTTGACCAAGGTAGACTCTATATGTGTGTCATCTTCACCACTCTCATTGATAATTGGTAGAGGTGCCTGCTTTCTCTTCATTTTACTCACTTCACCCTTTTTGGAGGATGAAGTGGTTGGCTTCCTAGCAACTATTGATATAGAAGAAGGGGTCTCAGTATTGGAAGGTCCCTGTTGGTGTTCCTGCGTTTGTACTTCCACATGTTCAGAGACCATTACTGCGCTAATTTGACTTACAATAGACCTTATGTCAGGCATAGGATAGGGATAAGTCCTAAATTTCTCCAACATGAATGCAGTTAATTTAAGACCCACATGCACCTTATTCTTTGTAGTTAGTGATCCAGATAGAATTTTGGACACTTGCTTGCAATTGCCTATTAATGATCTATCTACACTATCTGTGACGCCCCCAAATCCGGGGTCATGATTGGGTGTCACTACACAAGTTTAAATAATAATAAAACCTGTATACTAAAATAAATATACAGATAACCCCTTATATTCGGGATTGCTTACAGGTTATAGTATGAAATAAGAATCTAACCTTCTAAAGTTACATTGTCCAGATACAATTCCATTACCTCATTACCAATGCCCTTGTATTGATCACTCTGACATCTCCAAATTTCTTCAGCTGGAATCTCACCACTTTCGCTGTCTATTAAAAGCTATTCACTTTGCCCTCATTTGATACTGAAAGAAATAAGAGTTCACAAAGCAAGAGTGAGCCAAAAATGCCCAGCAAGTATCATAAATGGTTTCCAGGTATCAGATCAGGAAACTCCTGGAAACGATGGTTGAATGATTTTAAAAACGTTTTTACATATTTAACTAGTTGAGAGAACAAAACATTGGCCCTCATTGGCCTTTAATCATAAATCACATTTTTCCGTAAAAGGATAGTAATTGTTTCAATATTTCATCCTTTTGAATTAAATCTTGGTGTAAGTTTGTAATTATGAACTATTAGGAAAGGAATGTCATTAATGGCGATCACCAATAAATTAGACTGGACACTAGAAACCAATATATGCACTATAACCTGCTGATCAGTCAGGAAATAGTGCGGATCTATACCCAACTGCATAGACCCAACCAACATATGGGGCACCCAGGCAACTATGGCCTAAAAGGGTCCGGTCCATCCCTGACCCATAGGATCCAGCTTATCACTGGTCCTAATAGTAACCGTCCAGCCCGTAGAGTATTTTGATATCAAATCATTTCGATTTCAAAACATCCCAAATTAGGGTTCGCAAATAACCCGAACGAATGGGTATTTGCTCAAGAGAGCAATCGAACTCTAGGAACAATAATGAAAAGAACTAGCATAATAAGAGTAATTGCAGTGAGATATAAAACAGTTAACTATTCTGAACTTAAAATAAGAGCGAATAAATATTTGCAGTATTTAAGGAGAAAGGTTACGAATACTTGCCTCAATTGATAATCCTCTGATCTTTAACTAGCTGCCATATCACTCAGTCCTGTCGCATCTGTATTACCCTTGACGGGCTACTTGACCTTTCTTATCATTTACCCTCTTAGGTTTATCTTTATTCTGAATCCACTCGTTTCAGTACTACACGCAATCAGGCTTTACATCTACAATCTCTATCTGGCTTTGAACGTCTCGCACTATGTGCATCTATCACAAATAATACTATTCAATGAACTGACAATATATAATTGACTAGTCTATACACTTATCCCTATCGTCTACCCACCCGATATTAATAGATAAGAATCACATCTCATTCAGATAACGTTTAAAAGACATGCTGACTCATTATTCACATAATACGTATACATAGGGCAGGTAATTATATTATTCTCATAACACATAACCACATAATTCATGTAGCACATAAGTTGAATCGACAAAAGATAGGTCTTAATACGTTTAGAATTGAAATCGGGTCAAAAAGAATATTTTATCGATCAATAACCGACTCAGAATGCTTCATAAAACAAACACCCTTTGGATACAAAAGAATTTAGGTCTCGAAAATATTTTTAATAGAAGCAGAATATTTTTCTGAGTCTAGAGGCGTTCATTTCGTATTAAACGAACAAATAGTTGATTTATTATGAATTTTTTAACATTTTTCGGAATTAAAACGGTCTCCAAATTATTTAATAATTAAATATTAGGCTTCGAACACCCAAATTTGACTTCAAAATAATTTTATAATAATTATCGAGCCTTAAAAATAATTTAAATTAATATTTTAAAGCTCGATACTATTTTTCAGAATTTTTAAATTAATTTTAAATAATTAAATCTTATTAAATAATCAATTAGTTAATTAATAATTAAATTAATTAGTCAATTATTATTTAAATTAATTAAGTAATTAATAATTAATTATCAACTAAAATTAATTAATTAAATGATTAAGATTTATTTCAGAATTAAAAATAATTTTTCAGAACTAAATATAGATTTTTAGAAATTAAAAATGAATTTTTATTAATAGAACAGAATTTTAAAATAATTTTTAAAATAAAAAACATCAGAAACAGAATTCAAGTTTTGCAATTGAGGTTTACAGGATCGAAACCGGGTTTTGATAAAAAATAAACGGGTTGGGGCTGGGCTGTCAAGAACGACCCGCTGGTGTTCTTCACAACCCAGAACCCGGCGAGGTTCCGGCCACCTAATTCGAGTTCGTTTAACTGTATTTTGATCAATTAACTGCTCAAACACGTTCCCTGTGACTGCAGCATCAAAACCCCCTTGCACTCAGCGATCGACGGTCCCCGTACCTCCTTCTCCGGCCAGATCCGCCATTGTCGCCGGTGGGAGTTCGAAAAATCCGGTCACTACCTTACAGGCTTCCAACAGAGAAACTAGATACATAAATCAACTTAAAACTTCACGATCTACACTCCTGTAACCTCCAAATCCGCCCAGAATCAACAAAATTAAAAATCCTAAATCGGATTTAGAACATTCAAACATTCAAACCCTAATTTTATTAATTCGAAGATCAAACTCAAATTTAACAATGTTATTGAATTCCAAATTTAACATATAATATACCAAATTGACCAGGAAGAAATAATCTACATGATTATGCCATCAAATCATATCAAAAACATCAAGAACAAAAATTCATATTTTAATTCATAAATAATTCAAATTTAAATAATTAAATCAGAAAAATACCTTAATTTCTGGGCAAAAACAGATGGTGGATTAAGGTAGATTTTTTTGAGAGCTTCGTTTTGATATATTACACGCTTGAATTGAAGTTCGGTAACGCCTTCATTTGTGCGTTTGATTCTCGGGAACATATCGTTTTTAAGGGTTTTTCTCTGTAATTACTATATTTTTACTGGTTATAAATGAATAAACGAATAAAATGAAATAAGAAATATGCTATTTATATTTACGAAATATTGGTTCGTTCTAGATCATTTTGGATCGTTAAATTAGTTGCTTAGCCGCTAAGTAACTACAAAATGATCCAAAAATAGATTACTTAGCCGCTAAGTAACTATAAAAACGATACAATTTAATACCAGAATTGGATAATTATCAAAACCGAGCTTTTCATAAAACACCATATACGAAAATAATGTAAAAATATCCCGTCTCTCGAGAATACGGGTTTTGTTGATTTATCGAAATGGTTATCGTATCGAAAATTTTGCGCCGGGCCGCGCACGGGTCAAACCGTAATCCGGATTGAAAAAGTCAAAACACGGAAAATGTCCGGAATTACCAGATTAGGTTAGGAAGGAGTTTTCGGAAGAGTTTCGGGTTGCAAAAACGTAAAAACGGTTGAAGTCTGACGATTCCCGGCTTTATAAAATAATTTTGTAATTATTCATAAAATAATTAATAAATTCATAATTCATTATAAAATCATATAACACTGCAAAAATTACCAAAAAAATACCTTAATTATCTATATTTTATTCTGGACATATTAAAGTTAACAGACTCATATTTTATTATATACAAACATCCAAATATTATTATCAGTCATCAGATAATTCACCAAAAATTCATATAATATTCACATAATAATCATATATTGATACAAATAATTACACGATATTTCCCGGATGTTACATCCTTCCCTCCTTAAAAGGATTCTATCATCAGAATCACGCTAAGGAATAATACTGATACTTTTCAAGTATATAACTTTCATCATTTTCAGGTTCATCTCTCAACCTTATAACTTTTCATAACTTTAATATATGATATCAATCTTTCCTTAATAGCCTCTCGCTAACATTATATTCTATTTGTTGTTTGTATAACTCAATTCAACTCTCCATCTCCTATATATAATGGAGCTAAATTACTCCTTCTGGATATATACATATAATCGTCCTATGAATTCGCTATACGGGTAGCGGTGAAGCCAACTCACTTCTATTTATCCTGTCTATTTTACTATCGAGGAGGGACCAGCATAACACATCCTAATTCTCTTTTTCTTTCTAATTCTAGTAACTCATGCTTATGTGCGTTTCCAACTGTTACTCGGTGTTGAATCTCATCCTCATATATTTCTTCATTCAAATAACCTAATTTGTAATCGCTACCCATCACATCAGAGGCTTTTTAACCGTTCCTGTAATCTTCTTCTTTATTTGTAAATGATGCACTGAGACCAAGGCATATTTTGCTTTTTGTCGTTCTCGTAACTCGAATCAACCTTCATTTAATACGTAGGGAGCTAAATTACCTTTCTTAATCATATACATTTGAACATCTTATGAACTCGTAATGCCTGTAACAACAAGGCCAACTCATTCGTAATCGTTATATCTATCTCATTATCTTGATGGACTAACTTAATTTATACCAATCTGATTTTCTTTCTAATTAATAATTTGCGATATGCACCTTCCATTTTCCTGACTGTTCTACTTTACTTCTCGCGTCTCCTTCAATTTGGTTAGTCTGGCCTATGATCGCTTTCAATCGTATTCGAGAACCTTTTGCTGGTATTTTGTACTTTCCATCCGTCTGCGCCCGATATACCGAGCTCATGGCGTCTGATGCTTTGAAATGTTCTAAATCTATTCAAAGATAAAATTAAAAGAAAATCTCGACATTTGCATTTAACTCATCACGTCTTAGTATTTTTTTCAATTTCTTTTCAATCACTAACACGTATATTCATCGAGTGAACTCTTTTACTATCTGAAAGGAAAAATCAATTTGGAATAGAATGAACCATAATTTTATTCAAAACCGAACTTTTGGTACTAATACTAATTTTGTTATCATATCAAATTAGATATCAATATGAACTTTGATGCTCACAAGTCAACATCAATCATCTATATTAATACCACCTTTGATATCTAACAACAAAGTAAGTATCAGTATAATCCAGAAGTCGGATCAAAACCTGTTCTCAATTTCTAACTTTTCCAATTCCTTTATCCACTCCCCAGCAATCTTAGTGATATTCACTCTTTCTTTTCTATTCAAGACATCTGTCTCTGAATGGATCTTGCTTGGTTGGTAATTAACCATACCTCTGTAGCTCATAAGTAATTATAGCCAGAGTTCATACCTTTGTAGCTTAGAACGCAGTTGCTAATCTTTTATCCTTCGCATGTATATCTCCAGGTGTTCAACTTGGTCTTCCTTAATTCTTGAATGGGCGAGGATGTATACAATTACACTTTCCAATTACTCCTTATATACTATGTTCATTTAATTCTTCAAATTTACAATTTTCTGATAACCGATGCGTGACTTCATACCTCCATTCTCTTTTCTCCATGATCACCTTTGTATATCACAAAGTACTCTTTATTTCATTATTCTTTCGTTCCATATTTCTGAAGTTTTTCTTTTCCCAATATCTCATTCCTACTGGGTTATACGACACATGACTTTTGACACCAGCTCGACTCCGTACAGTAACTGATGAGAAATTTCTTACCTCATTTCTCGAGGTAATCTTGGTAAATCATTCGTTAGAATCTTCGGAACTTCAATTTAATTATGGAGAATTCCGATATGAGATTCATTGTATCGTTCTTCTCTAATAGTTTTCCACGAATACTGTTGTTTAATCTTCCCTGCTTACGCGTATTCTTTCTATGAAATTCTTGTCTTCAATTGCCGGTGTTTTACTTCATTCCCCTATTAGTTCTGGCATATCTGATGTTCACAACATATATCCTGGATTATTTTATAACATTTCTTTATCATTCTTTTGATTCCACTTCTTTTCTTATCTAGTTCTTCATTCTCATTACTCATTAATTCTTTTAACATAAGGAATGTCTTTTTCTTGATAAAATTAATATGTACATTATTAGATAAACCAGTTCTGAAGTTAATAAAAGGCTTCTATTTATAATATTTAAGTTCTTAATGACAGAATTATCATATTCATCGATATTTACTTTCTTAGCCTCACTTAAATCATCATTGATCGCATATTTGGTTTTTTTCCATTTGATCAACCTTTCTTCTTCCCAAGTTCACATGTGTACTTCGTTAGTCTTCGTCTTACCTTGGATACTTGGATTTGCGAGCTTTCGAAAACTTTTATTTAATCGCCCTTCAATATGGGTATACTTTCAAGTCCTTCCTGGAATGCTATTACAGATGATATAATCTCTTTGCTTTATCTTGAACCTTCAGTTCTTGAAAATTTTCTTCTTACTAGCATGTACCAATTACTTTATATTCCTCTTGTTTATCAAAAAGAGCATATTCATCTAGATAAAGTCTCGTACATGTTTGTGGTAACATCATGCTAATTCTACTGAACTTTCGATTCCTGCTAAGGCCATCACTTCCTTTAACTTGTTAACCGCTTTAATTTTGGATCTGAAAATCATGTTAGAGCTTGACTCAATCTAATTGGAATCCATCTCCATTTAGCCAACCATTAGTTGGTAAAGTTGATCAATTAACTCTTTTAACCGATCATTTAAACCAAGTAAAGACTAGCTAACTAGAATCAAAGACCAATTATATAAAGTCAGTTCGATCATAACATTCTTTCTCAAGAACCGAAGTCACAACCATTTAAAGTACAACTGGGAATGAGAATATACTTCTTTATCCTTATATGTAGAGTAATATCTGAAAATTTGGGCAGCACCTCCCCTATGTCATCGATTACCAGTCGGACTCAAGCCGACACAATCAATCTACCAAATCGTCAACAGTCACATTCATCCACTTCCATCAACCAAATTCATCCATCCACCCTAGTTCAAACTATATCATTCCGATTAGTATAGGTATGATTAATTTGCATAACATATATCTTTTGAAATGAGACTTAAGGTCTTAAACCAACAATGATTACTATAACCACACTTTTCTCAGTTCTTTCAGAGTATTACAAATTTTTATCAGTAAGCTTTAAGATTTATCTCGTGTCTCAAAATTTTATTTCGCGAGTATTTAACTTATCTCTTATCATTACTAATTGGGTATAGTTACTTTTGAAAATTATGCCGCATCCTTCAACGAGTTACACCAATCCTTATTCTTTGACGATATACACTCAATTTCATGTGTGAGTCTGTTGATCTTTTGCTAACCATGCAGGGTCTTAATTATTATCATCACCATCATGTGAAAATTCCATCATCAGGTTGTTATTTCTTAAAAGGTCTCGCAGTCGAATCACCATTACTTTACCTCCACTTATGTTCCCGTATCGAACCTTTGTCTCTGGCCAGCTTATGGGTAATAAATTCACCATAAAACTTATTTACTCAAGGTAGAGAACTTCACAATTTCTGGAAAAACACATTCAGAATTTATTTGCAATTAAGATTTCTTCAATCTTGAATCTTCACGATAAATATCTTTCCGCAACGAAAGGATGTTTCACGAATTGATTGCCTGTTTGAGTCAGTGTTCAAAATTTCCTTGATCTTTGATTGTTGTCTCGACATTCGTTCGCTTGCATACAGCCTTACTTCCTTAATTAATAACTAATTTATTCGTTACGGTTCGCTAACCATCCATTTCACGCCAAAATCCTCTGAGTTGATGCGCGTCATGTTACCGCAATCTATCACACTGATGACCTCCTCGTAACACGAACAACTGTCTGACTTGATGTCTTCGCCACGTCCATGTTATCGATAAATTCCTTCTTCCTTACCCGCCGATGTCCCTCATTTATCGGTTTGCAGTCGTATCTATGTTTGTTGTATGATTCCATGTGCCACACTATTTTATTTCTATTGAAATCGTCAAAGAACAGACTTTACGCAAAAGGAAAGTTTGCGAATATTATTTTGATTGAAAACTGAATAAGGAATAACAATGCCACAAACGATTGGGGAAAATTATAATTTAGTAAATTGAAGGAAGAAGAATGAGTGAAGATTTAGATTTGAATGAGACAACCATATTCGTACTCAAGATGGCCAGTCTTTCATACTATATGGCATATAGCACATGATTAGGTGGCGTCCCACCTGACTCTTCATCATTTCGATAAAGCGTCATACCACAACAGTGCTTGTCTCAATCAGAAATTAGTGATTTGAGGAGAGAATCAATTCAGAAGGCATACAACAAATTTTCTTTCATCTTCACCTCATATGGTTTATCCATAGAAGAAACTTATACGTATTCAAGAAAGAAGAACATATGCTATCGTATTAAGAGAAGGAATGTCGATGTTGATCACCTTCCACGCTTCACCTACGTATGCCTTCAGAAACCAGTCAAATGAGAGATTCATAATTTAGGTCACTTTATATCTTCGAAATGTCGCTTGGAAATGCCTCCATATTAAATGCTTTAATGATTTGATCGTAATCCCGTCCCTACAAAATTTATAATTATTACTTCCAACTTTTTCTATACCACAAAAATAACCATCGATCCCGCAACGCTTCAATTTTGTCGATAGGAATACTATTTTTCTCCATTTATCTGGAAGATTCTTCCATTTTCTCCAGTCATCCAATGTCCGTTCAAATTACGAATCTCGTTAAATATTAGCAATTTCATGAACTGGGTAAATAATATTTTTAACAGGTTGATTTAATCCTTAATATTATTAAACAAAAATTTATGTTCGTCTTTCACGGAAAACTTTAAACTTTCTTCTTACTAGTAGGTCTACTTGGTCTTCCAGATTAACAATACGGAGTCTATATCCATTCTTCTTTTTAGGTCATTTTCTGTTTATAATAACAAGAACATAAATAGTAATTCGACAACCAAATTGTAAAACTCATTTCATACAAAAAATCTTCTGAAAGTTGATTAAGAAAATCTTCTCTGAAATCTCATTTTAAAATTTTGAAAATCAATTATTTGGTCGTCATTACTATATAAGTTACTTGCTATTCTCTTGATTCGCTAATGAAATATCTAATTAAAGGAATGCCCATATAAGGGTCTCTCCATTTTTAGTACATCTTATACTCTTCCTTGGATTCTGCTCGCACTTATTAGTCGACGAAACTTCATTTACCTTCGTATATCATATATTCGCAATTCCACTGCAATGTTGCCATTTAGTACTGTCTCTGATATTCTTCATCGTTTTTGACGCTATGCTTGCAACCACGCAGGCGATTTGATGTTCGGTTTATGGATAGGGTCGCATCTTCTTGCTAATCTTACCTATACCTAGTAAGGTAGATATCATTCCTTGCGCAGCCCCCCGATAAGTGATAGGAATCTTCTCATAGCGGTGGTGCCTTCGAAACGTGCAATGTGGGTTCTTCATCAGCTTCCATCAACTTGTTGCCTCCAGCGTGATGCTCGTCCTACTACCTAATCCTAAGTTATATCATACCCAAAACTCACCTAGCCTCTCTTACGCGAAATTCTCACAAGACTCATTCGCATCTTTTTCAAAACCGCATGAAACGTAGGGTAGCATATCCAGTCTCCGCCGATCTATCAATTCCTCATTACTGTAGGATCGGACAACTCAATATACCTATACCGTTGTGATATTCGCCTTAGACTTGCCCCAACAATCTTGGCTTATCAATTCCGTATCGGACCTGCCAATCCTCATTCACACTCAATTCAAAATTAAAATGAGTATGCCTAGGGTCTTTCCTATCTCATATAACATATCACTCCTATCTTACCCTTGCCTATTCTTATTTCAATGACCAATAACCTGTAGCTCTGATACCAACTGTGATGCCCCCAAATTCGGGGTCATGATTGGGTGTCACTACACAAGTTTAAATAATAATAAAACCTGTATACTAAAATAAATATACAGATAACCCCTCATATTCAGGATCGCTTACAGGTTATAGTATGAAATAAGAATCTAACCTTCTAAAGTTACATTGTCTAGATACAATTCCATTACCTCATTACTAATGCCCTTGTATTGATCACTCTGATATCTCCAAATTTCTTCAGCTGGAATCTCACCACTTTTGCTGTCTATTAAAAGCTATTCACTTTGCCCTCATTTGATACTGAAAGAAGTAAGAGTTCACAAAGCAAGAGTGAGCCAAAAATGCCCAGCAAGTATCATAAATGGTTTCCAGATATCAGATCAGGAAACTCCTGGAAACGATGGTTGAATGATTTTAAAAATGTTTTTACATATTTAACTAGTTGAGCGAACAAAACATTGGCCCTCATTGGCCTTTAATCATAAATCACATTTTTCCGTAAAAGGATAGTAATTGTTTCAATATTTCATCCTTTTGAATTAAATCTTGGTGTAAGTTTGTAATTATGAACTATTAGGAAAGGAATGTCATTAATGGCGATCACCAATAAATTAGACTGGACACTAGAAACCAACATATGCACTATAACCTGCTGATCAGTCAGGAAATAGTGCGGATCTATACCTAACTACATAGACCCAACCAACATATGGGGAACCCAGGCAACTATGGCCTAAAAGGATCCGGTCCATCCCTGACCCATAGGATCCAGCTTATCACTGGTCCTAATAGTAAACGTCCAGCCCGTAGAGTATTTTGATATTAAATCATTTCGATTTCAAAACATCCCAAATTAGGGTTCGCAAATAATCCGAACGAATGGGTATTTGCTCAAGAGAGCAATCGAACTCTAGGAACAATAATGAAAAGAACTAGCATAATAAGAGTAATTGCAGTGAGATATAAAACAGTTAACTATTCTGAACATAGAATATGAGCGAATAAATATTTGCAGTATTTAAGGAGAAATGTTAGGAATACTTGCCTCAATTGATAATCCTCCGATCTTTAACTAGCTGCCATATCACTCAGTCCTGTCGCATCTGTATTACCCTTGACGGGCTACTTGACCTTTCTTATCATTTACCCTCTTAGGTTTATCTTTATTCTGAATCCACTCGTTTCAGTACTACACGAATCAGGCTTTAATTCTACAATATCTATCTGGCTTTGAACGTCTCGCACTATGTGCATCTATCACAAATAATACTATTCAATGAACTGACAATATATAATTGACTAGTCTATACACTTATCCCTATCGTCTACCCGCCCGATAATAATATATAAGAATCACATCTCATTCAGATAACGTTTAAAAGACATGCTGACTCATTATTCACATAATACGTACACATAGGGCAGGTAATTATATTATTCTCATAACACATAACCACGTAATTCATGTAGCACATAAGTTGAATCGACAAAAGATAGGTCTTAATACGTTTAGAATTGAAATGGATCAAAAAGAATATTTTATCGATCAATAACCGACTCAGAATGCTTCATAAAACAAACACCATTTGGATACAAAGAATTTAGGTCTCGAAAATATTTTTAATAGAACTAGAATATTTTTCTGAGTCTAGAGGCGTTCGTTTCGTATTAAACTGACGAACGGTTGATTTATTATGAATTTTTGAACATTTTTCGGAATTAAAACGGTCTCCGAATCATTTAATAATTAAATATTAGGCTTCGAACACCCGAATTTGACTTCAAAATAATTTTATAATAATTATCGAGCCTTTAAAATAATTTAAATTAACATTTTAAAGCTTGATACTATTTTTCAGAATTTTTTAAAATTAATTTTAAATTATTATATCCAATTAAATAATCAATTAATTAATAAATAATTAAATTAATTAATCAATTATTATTTAAATTAATTGACTAATTAAATAATTAATTTTCAACTCAAATTAAATAATTAAATAATAAACATTTATTTCAAAATTAAAAATAATTTTTCAGAATTAAATATAGATTTTTAGAAATTAAAAATGAATTTTTATTAATAGAACATAATTTTAAAATAATTTTTAAAATAAAAAACATCAGAAACAGAATTCAAGTTTTGCAATTGAGGTTTACAGGATCGAATTCGGGTTTTGATAAAAAATAAACGGGTCGGGTCTGGGCTGTTAAGAACGACCCGCCGGTGTTCGTCACAACCCAGAACCCGGCGAGGTTCCGGCCACCTAATTCGAGTTTGTTTAACTCGATTTTGATCAATTAACTGCTCAAACACGTTCCCTGTGACTACAGCATCAAAAGCCCCTTGCACTCCGCGATCGACGGTCCCCGTACCTCCTTCTCCGGCCAGATCCGCCATTGTCGCCGGCGGGAGTTCGAAAAATCCGGTCACTACCTTACAGGCTTCCAACAGAGAAACTAGATACATAAATCAACTTAAAACTTCAGGATCTACACTCCTGTAACCTCAAAATCCGCCCAGAATCAACCAAATTAAAAATCCCAACTCAGATTTAGAACATTCAAACCCTAATTTTATTAATTCGAAGATCAAACTTAAATTTAACCATATTATTGAATTCTAAATTTAACATATAATATACCAAATTGACCGGGAAGAAATAATCTACATGATTATGCCATCAAATCATATCAAAAATATCAAGAACAAAAATTCATATTTTAATACATAAATAATTCAAATTTAAATAATTAAATCAGAAAAATACCTTGATTTCTGGGCAAAAACAGATGCTGGATTAAGGTAGAGTTTTTCGAGAGCTTCATTTTGATATATTACACGCTTGAATCGGAGTTCGGTAACACCTTCATTTGTGCATTTGATTCTCGGGAACATATCATGTTAAGGGTTTTTCTCTGTAATTACTATATTTTTACTGATTATAAATGAATAAACGAATAAAATGAAGTAGGAAATATACTATTTATATTTACGGAATATTGGTTCGTTCTGGATCGTTTTCGATCGTTAAATTAGTTGCTTAGCCGCTAAGTAACTACAAAATGATCCAAAAATAGATTACTTAGCCGCTAAGTAACTATAAAAATGATATAATTTAATACCAGAATTGGATAATTATCAAAACCGAGATTTTCATAAAACACCATATACGAAAATAATGTAAAAAATATCCCGTCTCTCGAGAATACGGGTTCTGTTGATTTATCGAAATGGTTATCGTATCGAAAATTTTGCGTCGGGCCACGCACGAGTCAAACCGTAATCCGGATTGAAAAAGTCAAAATACGGAAAATGTCCGGAATTACCGGATTAGATTAGGAAGGAGTTTTTGGAAGAGTTTCGGGTTGTAAAAACGTAAAAACGGTTGAAGTCTGACGATTCCCGGCTTTATAAAATAATTTTGTAATTATTCATAAAATAATTAATAAATTCATAAATCATTATAAAATCATATAACACTCCAAAAATTACCAGAAAAATACCTTAATTGTTTATATTTTATTCTGGACATATTAAAGTTAACAGACTGAAATTTTATTATATACAAACATCCAAATATTATTATCAGTCATCAGATAATTCACCAAAAATTCATATAATATTCACATAATAATCATATATTGATACAAAAAATTACACGATATTTCCCGGATGTTACACTATCTATCATATGTATGCCATTTACTTTATAATTTAAAGCAGACGTAATCAATCTAGGAAGAAATATTTCCTTACCTCTTGATACTAATGGCAATGTTAGCCTGGTGCTCAATTCCTCCGAGATGTAGTGTTCTACATTGATCTGTTTATTGTGAGACATTGAGTAGACCAGCTTCTGTACAACACTTAAAATGTTGTCAAACCCTGACTTTCTCCAGGTGAAGGGCCTTATTACTGAATCAAAAAGAAAAGACCATTCCCTCCTCAGGTTCTTTTTGTTCATGTTTGCCAGATTAATCTTTTCAGAATAATTGATGAAGTCCATGAATTCATAAAGCTCATCCTGAGTTGGATCTCCACCAGCTTGTCAGTAGGTATGCCCAAAGCCATGTCGACATCCTTCTCAGAGATCTCCACCTGTTGGCCCTTGATTTTACAATTTATCACAATTTATGCAGCCTGATTGTCATGCACCACTATTCTTGTCATTGTTGTAGTCCATAAGTCCCTTAACACATCCAAGTAGAATATAGGATTAACAGTAAGAGCCCCCACAAAGTATGTTTCAGACAGGAACTTCACAAAGCTTTTGAAAGCTTTAGGAGCTCGATTTGCATCCATAAATGCAAGAAAGTTTGTTTCTTTTGGGATAAAGGGTACAATATTGTTTGATGTCATTGAGTAGGGTATGAAGTTTAGTGGGTAAGAAAATTTGAAGAGAAAGAGTTCGAAATGAGAGAGAAATCGATTTAGATTTGAAAATCACTTAGAGTTCGCGAAGGCGTAAGGATATGTATGTCGAGATGTCTGTGTATTTATAGTAAAAGGTAACTGACTTTTCGAGAACTAAAAATGGACGTTTGGGATTTGCTTACCGAGAAGTCATTTTAGAAGAAAAAAATACATATCGATATGTCATTTTCCCGACTCTTATCAAGAACTAGAAAATGACTTGTCGAGATGTCTAATGAATACCCAGTTTGTCCTAAAAGGACTGAATTATTTCTAATTTTTATTTGAATAAATCAAAATAAAATCAGAATGATTTTGTCAAAAGTATTTTACCAAAATAATTTATTATATTAAATTATCTCAGTTCTGAGTTATTTATAACTCTAACAAAATACTTGTAGAGAACTTTGTGAGTTAATACTTATAGAGAACTCTACAATGACATATCGATAAGTCATAATAAAGCTGTTAGGAATATGTTATGAACTTGATGATAAGTTTAACAAAACACCTTAGTAGATTTAACCTAGTGATTTTTTAGCTCTCGACGAATGTTCTGTAATAGTCCCGACTGATGCTCTTTATAATCCCGACGGATGACCTCTGAACATCCATCGAGAGTGTAGCTTATGTAACAATAAGTATTGTAGCACATATCTACAAACAACAATATATTAGTTGAGTAGATTCTGTAGGATTCTATAAGTCATGTTGACTATTAGTTTGATATACATAATAGGGTGACTAATTGTAAATATAAGATGTCTTGTAATTCTGTATAAGTGAAATAGAGTCAAGTGGCATAAAAGGCTCTCGACGGATGGTCTACAAAGACTCCCGATGGATGATCAATAAAGGCTCCCGACGGATGACCATCAAAGTCTGACGAATGATCTAATTCAAAATAGCAGTTGACAGTGACAACACAGTCTCATGCGTCGGGTGTTTGCAAAAGGAATGTGGCAGCCTAATTGCAGGATTTAGAGAACAAGAAGCATTACCATTTCCATGCAAAAGTTAAGATATTCAAAGATGCTGGAAAATGTAATGAAGCAGCATGAAAGAAGACTAGAGACAATTTTGTTTTACTTGTTTATCTTTTTATCATGTATCTTGGTGATATATAAACCAAGTGTAGCAAGCAGAAAAAATAACTGAGATAGATAGAATTTTTCAAGAGAGATACAAAAAGTTGTATCTGTTAAGAATCTCTCAATAATTCTGTAAGTTTACTTGTAAGCAGCTGTGTGCTATTCAAGCATCACAGAGTTCTCATTTATATATATATATATATCTGGTGGATAACTTCAAATCCACCAGAAGGTTTTAAAGCCTTGTGTTTTATTGCTTTGTGTTTTGATTTCTATTTTCTTTTTATTCTACACTTCTTGAAAAATCAAACACAGTTATATATTAAGTAAGAACATTCTTAAAATCAGAAAAAGAAGCCAGAATTACATTAAACCCCCCTTCTGTAATTCTTGTTGCATTGATTGGGAATAACAATTGGTATCAGAGCAAGCTCTTGAAGTACAAAGAGTGTAAAGATCATCAATCAACAAGATGAACAGAAAAGATGTTGGAGTAAAGATTCCATTTCTGGACAAAGACAACTATCACCATTGGAAGGTGAAGATGCACCTGCATCTCCTGTCTCAAGATGAAGCTTATGTGGACTGCATTGAAAGAGGTCCACATGTCCCTATGAGATCTGCTACAGGAGATGAAGCATCAGTCCCAAAGCCTCAAGAAGAATGGTCAGATCCAGATAAAGAACAAGTTCAAAAGGATAAAAAGGCCATCAACATTTTGTTTAATGGTGTTGACAGTGACATGTTTGACAACATCATTAACTGGAAGACTGCTAAGGATGTTTGGGATACAATACAAGTTATATATGATGGAACTGAGCAAGTAAGGGAGAACAAGATGCAACTCTTGATTCACCAATATGAGCATTTCCACAGTGAAGAAAGTGAGTCACTCATCGATATTTTCAGTAGATTTTAAAAACTATTGAATGCTCTAAAATTTCATGGAAGGGTCTATCAAACAAAAGACTCGAACCTCAAATTCCTTAGATCTCTGCCAAAGGAATGGAAATCTATGACAGTCTCACTGAGAAATTCTCAAGATTACAAGGAATTCACCTTGGATAGACTGTATGGTATCCTAAAAACCTATGAGCTTGAAATAAAGAAAGATGAGAAGATGGAGAAAGGAAGAAAGAAAGTAGGATCCATTGCATTGGTTGCTGTGCAAGAAAAAAAGAAGGAGATAAAGGTTGAAGCTGTTGATTCTGCACCAAACTCTAGAGTTTGTGAAGGCAAGGGAAAAGGGCTAGTAGCTGAACTTGAAGACCATTTTAGTCAAGATGAGATGGATGACATAGATGAGCATCTTACTTTTCTATCCAGGAGATTTGCCAAGCTCAAATTCAAGAAGAATTTTGGAGCAGCCAAGTCATACGGAAACATGGTTGATAAGTCTAAGTTCAATGTTTCAAGTGTGGCTTGGCATGTCATTTTGCTACTGAGTGCAGAAAGTCTGATTCTGGTAAAAAGAAGTTTGAGCCTGTTAAATATAAGAAGAAATACTTTGAGTTACTCAAGCAAAAGGAAAGGGCTTTCATCACACAAGAAAATGACTGGGCTGCTGTTGAGCGGAATTTATGACACTTTATAATGCTTTATTAAACTTTGAATTGATGCATTTGTACTCAAGTTGTTGGTGTTTTAATGTGTTTTCTAGTGTTTTTTGCATTTCAGGCATTAATCCAGGAATCAGGTGAATTAGCATTATTTTGGTGCTAATATGGTGTTAGGATGGTGTCCAAGGAATAAAGCTCGGGAAGCCAACTCATTGCATCAAGCATTGAAGAAAAGAAGAAATTTCTCTAGAAGCACGGCGCGCCCGCGCTGTCCCAAACTACAGAGAGGCATCGCGCCCACGCTGATGAAGCGCACGGCCGCACCGGGTCGGGATTCCAGAATCCTGATTCTACTTGTTTTCGAAGTGGAGGACTTCTACTTTGCATGGGCTGCTATATATCCATATATAAAGGACGTTTTTTTATAGAGAGACGTACCAGAGCACAAGAAAAAGGCGTAAGAAGACCGTTTTAGCACGATTCAACGAAGGTGGAGAAGATCTTGTTTTTACTTGTGATTCTATATTCTAAGTTGTAACTTTGGATGCTAGTTTTCTTATTCGTGAACCTATACTCTTATTTCATACTTGGTTTTATTGTTTATTCAGTATAAAGACTATGTTTGTTATACCATGCTTTCATTGGAACCCACTATGATGATGAGTCCGATAATGGGCTAATCGTTATCGTGGGGTTCTAGCGGATTTATTTATGGATTTATTTAGTTAATTTGTTTTGATGCCTTGGTGTGTGGTTATTGTATGATAACCTAGTATTGGTTGTGCTTATTCGTCTTATGAGCGTCGCGAACTTATAAGATAGTTTGTTAATCTTTAGTGAAGCGATAGTGAATTTAAGGATTTAGAACTTGCCATGCTAGCATAGGTTCATGTGTTATTGTTATTCATGATTCATAGGTAATTTTAACCATCTTACTTGCCCTGTGTAATCATGATAGATAACTTGGGCATTAAGCCATTATGTTGTTAAATTCTATAGACATATAGGGTCTCAATATAATTGGTGTTTATTCAGCTTCTATTTCTTTTGTGGATGTCTGGTAGTATGTTATTCATGCAATGAAAGTTGGCGTTTAGCAGTTTCGTGTTATATGATTAGTGTCATCACCATTGCATACTAAGGTTAAGAACAATAAGGCTATTGAATGAAGTATTTAATGAAGTTAGAATCCCATGTTTGTGTCATATAATATCCAACTCTCTGTACTCTATTAGTTATAATTGTTAGATTAATCGTAGTTATAATCAAAACCCCAATTTGTTATCATCTTAGCATTGAACAATAACCATATCATCGGTGCATTAGTGCATAAATCACATAGTTAACCAAAACCAGTCTCTGTGGGAATGAACTAGAAATAATTCTATACTACTTGCGATTACATATACTTGCGTGAATATTAACGCGTATTTAGCCCTAACAACTGCAGATAAATTGGAAGAAGATGAAGATACATGCTATGTCAATCTAGCACTTATGGCCAAATCAGATGAAACAGAAACAAGTTCATCAATCAATCAGGTAATCACTACTAACCTAGCACATTTAACTAAATCTGAATGCAATGATGCCATCAGTGACATGTCTACTAAACTGTATCATTTATGTGTAACTCTTAAATCCCTCACAAAGGAAAATGCCAAAATTAAAGAAAACAACCTATTTTTAATTGAGAGGAATAATGTGCTAGAGTCTCAATTTATTGAATTTGAAAAATTGAGAATTGAATGCAAGATTGCTAAAGATGAACTAACTGAATCCTTAATGAAAGATGAGATTTTAAGAAAGCAACTTGAATGAGAACAAGAAGTAATTAAAGAATGGAAATCATCTAGAGATGTCCATGCTCCAATTACTAAAGTTCAATGTATAGAATCTTTTTGTGATGCAGCTTGGAAAAAGAGCAAGGAGAAACTAGATTCTAATATGAAAAATGGTAACTTGACATATGTTGAGTCGACGGATGATGAGGAACATCCGTCGGATGAGAAAAAGGATCATCCGTCGAGTCAAACAAAGTAAGTTAGCAAATCTCAGTTAACTAAGCTTAACGAGAAGTATGGATCAGTTTCTAAGAACTTTGTTCCAGGAGAATCTAGTCAAGTGAATCAGAATAAAAGAATCAATGTAGGTATCTGTCTATCAAGCAATTGAAAGACATACTGGAGAAAATTGAAGTGAAGGCAGAGTTAAAAAGGAAAAACAATAGAAATGGGAAAGTAGGAATTAACAAACATAATAACTACACACCTGATAAATATGCTCCTAGAAAAATCTATGTTAAGTGTGGTAGTGTAAATCATTTATCTGTTAATTGCAAACTTGCTATGCCTACTCCTATGCCTGCACCACTTTCATTTTCTAGCATGCCTACAATTCCTGTCAATGTTATGCCTGCAAAAAATTTGAATGCACATTATGCTAATATGCAATTTGCACAAAATCCATATTATGCTGCTTTTAGTATGCCACAAATCCATTTAGCATGCCTTACTGGAATAACATTTTTGCGAAATTATGCCCTTTCATGTTAAACAATCTGTGCATGATAATTTTGCAAGATGAATAGTTTCAAAGGTCCAACTCAAATGACAAATGATGAATCTGAAATACCCAAGTCAAATGAGGTCAAACCTAAGAAACCAAAGAAAAAGGCTAACAAGGCAGGACCCAAGGAAAATTGGGTACCAAAATCAACTTGATTTGATTTTGATGTGTGCAGAGAAACAGAAAGAATCTTTGGTATCTGGATAGTAGTTGCTCAAGGCACATGACTGGAGATTCTACCCTGCTCACTAAGTTTAAGGAAAGAGCTGGCCCAAGTATTACTTTTGGAGATGACAGCAAGGGTTATAATGTGGGATATGGATTGATTTCAAAGGATAATGTCATTATTGAGGAAGTTTCCCTAGTGGACGGTCTCAAGCACAATCTATTGAGTATCAACCAACTTTATGATAGGGGCAACTCAGTTACTTTCAATGTAGAAGCCTGTGTTGTGACAAACAAGAAAAGAAACAAAGTGGTTCTCACTGGAATGAGAAAAGGCAATGTGTATCTAGTTGACTTCAACTCAACAAATGCAGAATCTGTAACTTGTTTTCTCAGTAAAGCAAGTCAAGATGAAAGTTGGCTATGGCACAAGAAGCTGTCCCATCTAAACTTCAAGACCATGAATGAGTTAGTCAAGAAATAACTGGTTAGAGCAATTCCTCAAGTGGAATTTTTAAAGGATGGATTGTGTGATGCCTGCCAGAACGGAAAGCAGATTAAAGCACCATTCAAAACTAAGCTTGAATCAACAATTGAAGAACCTTTGCAACTGTTGCACATGGATTTATTTGGACCAGTCAATGTATTTTCCATCTCAAGGAAAAGATATTTCCTAGTAATTGTAGATGATTTCTCAAAGTTCTCTTGGACATATTTTCTAAAATCCAAAGATGAATCTAGTGAAATCATCATCAATCACATAAGGCAAGTTAACAATCATCCTAATTTCAAAGTTAGAAAAATCAGGAGTGATAATGGAACTGGGTTCAAGAATTCTGTGATGAGATCATTTTTTGAAGAGAATGGGATCAAGCATGAGTTTTCTGTAGCTAGAACTCCACAAAAAAATGGAGTGGTGGAAAGGAAGAACAAATATCTTATTGAAGCTGGTTAATGATTATCGTAACTTCACCTTTTCAACTTATATCTGGTTAATGATTATCTTGTGCATGACAACGGTTTTCAGAAAAACGTTGAGACAAGGTTAGATATATGAGATCACCTTACAACAATATTTTTATACAGTTATAAACTGGAACTCTGTGTATATTATACATGGAAGAGGGTTTCAAAGATTTTGGAAAGTATATATACATATATACTAAATATTTTGTGACTTCGTCGCATTAAGAGGTCAAACTTGGTTCATTTCTTTTTGACCAAGACTTTCATGGTGCTATGAGAATGCTCATATATTGTTTATCATTATACATATTATTTTGGTGAGCTTGTTGCTCACCCTTGCTTTCTTCTTTCATCACACAATAACAGATAGACAAGATGAACAAGACCAAGCTCCCAATTCGTGAGCGGATAGGAAACGTTCAGCAGTTTCCTGTAGGCGTTGATGCCGCCGTTGCTGAGGTAGGAACTACCAATAGGCTAGGTTTTCAACTATTGATGTACCAGACTTGTGTATATTATGAATTATAATAATGGCAAAGAATATGTAAATTTATTCAGAAACCCTTTTGAGGTGTAATGACTTATAATTATGGAATAAAATGACTTGTGTTATTTTTGGTATTCATCTCTGAGACTATAACTTGTGGTGTGTGTGTGTATATTGTGGGTTCACATTATGCAGTAGTTGGTTGACTGTTAAGATTAAGTATTGATAAGGGAAATGGAACTCGTGACAACCCGAATCCCCGACCCCGGATTTGGGGGTGTTACATGACGCCTCTTGACAATACTACACCCGATCTGGGAATCATCTGATTATCGATTATTGATTTGAAATATTTAATTTAAAAGGAAGAATCTCTTTATAATATGATTATGATTGTAACGTAATATAATCCCTCTAAAATTAAATAATATCAAGTAGTAATTGGCCAATGACACAACGGCTTGTGTCGGTCATAGCCTTCCAACATGGTAGAAAGTGGTTCTTATTTTTAAATAATTGTCGTTTCATGCTACATCCGAGGGCTTTGATTTCGAAATAAGAAATACTTGTCTATTACATAGAGGTGTGTACATTGAATTAGAATCTAAAGGTCGGTATGTGCTACAGCCGTGAGCCGTTGGAGACTGATTCAATTGTACGAAATGTTGGGTTAGACTTGACTTAGAATATTGAGTTTGTCGTGCCACAGCCGTGACTCAATTATTCAAGAGGCTAAACTTATATTAGGGAATAACATAAGATGTAATTGATAAGAGTTGTCTGCCTATTGAACATCACATGACGTTTCATGCCACAATCGAGGTTGTATGATGGAATGTAGGATCCCAATTCCCACTAGTATTATGAATGCTTAATTTTCACTTAGGGGGTTGAAAAAATTAGATAAACTAGTGGAAGATACTTACGAATAAAGACCCGATTCATATAGTGTTTTGAAATGAAATTGAATATTTGCTCAGTGTTGTTATGTGTTTATCATTTACAGATTTACTATATTCGTCATGTCTTCTGCACTATCACTCCGGAGTATAATAGATGCTCATAAGTTGACTAGTCCTAATTTTGCCGACTGGGTTCGAAACTTGAGAATTGGTCTCAGGGTTGAGAAGCTGGAATATGTGCTGGACTCACCTAAGCCTACTGAACCTGCTAGCGATGCACATAATGATGAACATGTTGTCTATCGTAAGTGGATAGATGATGCAAATGTTGCTCAATGCATCATGCTAGCTTCCATGAACATTGAGCTACAGAAGCAACATGAGCATATGGATGCTCACACTATCCTTATGCATTTACAAGAGTTGTATGATGTCGCAGGGAGGATAGCTTGATATGAGATATCAAAGCAACTGTTTGGTTGTAGGATGTCTGAGGGATCATCTATGAATGACCATGTACTTAAGATGATCAATTTCATTGAACGTCTTGGATAACTTGGTTTTGCCATGGATGGGGAGCTGAGCCAAGACTTGGTCTTGTAATCACTTCTGAGTTCGTTCTCGTAGTTTATTGTGAACTTTCACATGAATAAGCTGGATGTCAGTCTGCCTGAACTCCACAACATGTTGAAGACTGCGGAATCAAATTTTCCCCCTAAGAAGAGTTCTGTTCTTCTAATTGGTGAAGGTTCCAATCCTAAGAAAAGGAAGAAGAACCCTTCCAAGAAGAAGAAAATAGGTGAGAAAAAGCCGGTTCCACCAAAAGCTGAAGACCCCAAGAGCAAAGCTATTTGCTTTCACTGTAACAAGGTGGAGCACTGGAAGAGGAACTGCAAGGTTTACCTTGCAGAATTGAAGAAGAAGAAGGGTAGTAAGACTACCGCTTCTGATTTAGGCATGTTCATGATCGAAGTTAATATGTCACTAGATCAAATTTCTACTAGGGTATTAGATACCGCCTGTGGTTCTCATATTTGCAATTCGTTGCAAGGACTAAAGGGAACTTTGTTAGACAGGGTTCGGTCCATGATGAGCTATGCGAATCTTCCAGTATTCATATGGGGTTATGCATTGGAAATGTGGCGCCCTCCAAACCCGGGTCAGAAGTTTGGGGTCCACACACACACCTTAATTATAACCTGCTTATAACAATAATAAAGATACTAATAATATATGCAATGACCCTACTTACCAACCACCACGGATCGCAACAGGTTAAAGTATGCACACAAGCCAAACACACTAATATATTACAAACCGTTCAAATCCCAACTATTTCAAATTCAAACTGAGTATTAAACATTATTACAAACTTAAATTATTCCAAAAGAAGCCTACTAGCTCAGCTTTCTCAACATGAACCCCTAGCTCTCGCGCTGGACTGGGGATCCTCTTTACCAACTGGTTCCTTTTTAACTGGAAAGAATATAAACAATATCGCACAAATGAGCTAACTAGCTCAGCAAGTCACAATGACAAAACTGAGAATAATGATCATCAGGTGAATATGTTTATGATATCAAGTAAACAATGGATTATGATTTAGAATTGGATATTATACTTTTAATTTAAAAACCAAGGTTAGGCTGCTGATCAGTCACGCACTAACCCCGAGCAAGGCACACAGCATTGCTCTAACTACTGGATCCAAGACACACATTGGCCTAACTTGACCATTATATGGTCTGACCACGAATCTGGTCCACAATTTTATAAAAACAATCCAATTCTAACATAATAACAGAATATGCAATAATAAACAATAACCGAAATCATTAACAGCAATAAATGTTTAACAATGAAAGGGTTTCAATCCTTGTAAAGATCAACAAGGTACTTTCAAAGCTTGAATGCTGGGTAATGAAAGAATTGGATAACAAAGGAAACAACGTTTCAGGGTTTCAAGGATTTGGTCTTTCAAAGCATAAGATATCAAGGATTGAGTATATAATAATTCAGTTCAGTGTCTGGTATTTAGTTTGTATGTATTTGTGGAGTAGTATCGTAGATTTGTGGTTCTTGTTTGGGTATACAATAATCAATGGATTAGAAAGAATATGGTTCATAGCTCAAGAACAATAACTGAAATCAGGATTTAGGTTTCCGTGCTTCAAAGCACTTGCAATGTCAACAAGACTATCAAGAATTACAGTATCTCGAGAAAGTTCAGAACACTTGCCTGATATTAGCTTACTATCCTGCACTTGCTTTCAATCTCAATAGTCTTACTCCTCAACTACCTGTTTCCCTTTCCTACGCCTTGCCTCTTCTGCTCACATATCATAAGCATCTATCAATCATCAACTCACAGGATTCTATTCAACACATACTTCTATCTACCCTTCGTTTTACCCAAATCCGATTAACGGATTGAAATCTATGCAATAACCAAGTAAACACCGAATATATAGACCGATAGTCAAACAACAGGTCACGTATAACACATAATACATCACATAATCAATGACATATCATCTATAAAGAAGTCTCGGGTCATAAATATGCTTTCGGGTATATAAAAATGATTTTTAAAACATTTTTCGGAATTAAAACGGGTCGTTGGATCAATTTCGGGTTAATAAACAGGGTTCGGTTGGCCCTCCGAAATAATTTTAGAATAATTATCGAGCCTTGGAAATAATTTAGAATAATATTTTAAAGCTCGAAACTATTTTTCAGAATTTTTAAATCATTTTAATAATTAAATCTAATTAAATAACTAATTAAAATCAATTAATAATTAATTAAATCAATTAATCAATTAATTTTTGAATTAATTGACCAATTAATCAATTATAAATTAACTGAAATTAATTAACTAATTAATTCAGATTTATTTGTGAATTAAAAATAATTTTCGGAATTAAAATAATAATTTTCAGATATTAAAAATGAATTTTTATAATAAATATAAATAGGAAATATGATTTTTAAACATTTTATAAACAGGAATCCTATTTTTGAAAACTTTGCAAACTACAGGGAGTAAACTTCACCATCTTCAAAAATACAGGGACTAAACTGCAATTTTACAGTTTCAGTCGCCGGAAAATCGGGGGTGGCCGGAGAAGACGATCCCGGCGTCCTCACCCCACCAACACCTCCAGATCAACACTACACAACACCAGGAACTTGTTCATGCATTCAAAACATTCTAATCATCCCTGTTCTGGCCGGAAATTGGCCAAGAACATCGCCGGTTTCCGGTTAACATCGCAAATCTTTAAAACACAACTCCCTTCGATTCAAGCATCCTCTGTTAACGAGCTATATATCAATCGATTGCAAATTTTATAAGGAACACAACCCACTATAAATCAACAGCTAATAACCCCTGAATCAAAAACCCCCCAAATTTCAATTGAAAACATTCATACGGGTTATAAACCCTAATTTTGAAATTCGAAAATTAAACCCACTTTTGAGCATGTTATTGAACTCCAAATCAGACGTATGACATATGAAAATCATCAGGAAAACAAGCTTTACAACATGCAATCATCAAATCATACAAACAATCATCCGAACAAAAATTCATATTTTCAATAAAATAAATTCGAAAATAAATAATTTTTTAGAAAAATACCCTTGATTTCTACAGTGAAATAAAGCTCAGAATCTGATAGAACACCTCAAATCCTTCGTTTTGGTTACTCAAGTTTTAAAAACAGAGATCGGTAACGCCTTCGTTTTGCTGTTTGATTCTTAGAACAGTTTTAAGAAATTAGGGCTTTTCTCTGAAAATTATATAATTAACTATCTGCAAATGATTTTGATACGAAATAAAATACGGTAAAAGGCTATTTATAATTATGGAAAATTTGTATCCCGTTGGATCATTGCGGATATAAAATAGTACGTTTATCTGTAAAAACTGATCCAAACGGTATCGGTTTTCGGGATAATTATCCAAATTAGTACAATTTGTACTGCGGTCTTGTTCTCAGCGCCTGGTTACACGTATTACGAAGTGATAATTGGGATAGTTTAATAAAAAGCTCCCGTTTATCGAAAATACGGGTTTTATTGATTTACCGAAACGAATATTGCATCGAAAATGTTGCGCCGGGACCCGCGCAGGACAAACCGTAAGCCGGATCGAAAAAGTCGAAACATGGAATATGCTCGGAATATTACAATTAGGTTAGGAAGGAGTTCTCGAACGAGTTTTGGGTTCCAAAAACGTAACAACGGTTGACATCTGTTGGTTCCCGTTTTTATAAAATAGATTTTAATTACCCGGAAAAAGATTTTAGAAATTTCATATGATTCTTATAAATCCATAAACCAACATAAAAATAATTAGGAAGATATGACAATTATCTATATTTTATTTTGGACATATAAAAATTAAAATACTCAATTAATATTATTTTTGAATATTCAAGTACAGATAACACTTAACAATTAACTCACAGAATAGATACTGAACACACATAATAATTGTATAATAGCAAAAATAATTACACAATATATCCCGGATATTACATCCTTTCCCCCTTAAAAGGATTCTGTCCTCAGAATCTCTAAGAAAACAAATGAGGGTACTTTTCTCTCATATCACTTTCTAACTCCCAGGTTGGCTCTTCAACCTTTGGGTTTCTCCACAATACTCTTACTAACTTTACCACTTTATTTCTCAATACTTTCTATCTTGCCTCTAGAATCTCTATCGGACTCTCTACATATGATAAATCTGCCTGAAGCTCTATTGGCTCATATTCTATTACATGCCTGGAGTCTGGATTATATTTCTTGAGCATCGATACATGAAAAACATTGTGAATGTGCTCCATGTGCGGAGGTAACGCCAATTCGTAAGCTACTTTGCCAACGTGCTTTAGAATCTCAAAAGGTCCGACATATCTTGGGCTTAGCTTCCCTTTCTTTCCAAACCTCGTTAGTCCTTTCCATGGTGATACTTTCAGTAATACCAAGCTTCCTTTTTCAAATTCCATATCTTTCCTTGATTGGTCTGCATATTTCCTCTGACGATTTTGAGCGGCTATTAATCTTTTCTGGATAAGTTCAACAACTTCCTTTGTCTGCTGTACCAGTTCAGGTCCAAGTATCTTGCGTTCTCCTACTTCATCCCAATATATTGGAGATCTATATTTGCGTCCATAAAGGGCTTCATAGGGTGGCATTCCAATGCTGGCATGATAACTGTTGTTGTAAGCAAACTCTACCAGAGGTAAATGTTCGTCCCAACTTCCTTTGAAATCAATCGCATAAACACGTAACATATCCTCGTTTGTCTGGATCGTTCTTTCACTTTGGCCATCCGTTTGGGGGTGATAAGCTGTACTCATATTCAGTCTTGTTCCCAAACATTCTTGAAAACTCTTCCAGAATCTTGAATTAAACCTTGGATCTCGATCAGATACGATAGACACTGGAACTCCATGACGAACTACAATTTCTTTTAGGTACATATGGACCAACTTGTCGAGCGAAAATCTTTCATTTATAGGCAGAAAATGAGCTGACTTGGTAAGTCTATCCACTATAACCCAAATGGCATCATGATTAGCCCTTGTCCTTGGTAATCCAACTATGAAATCCATGGTAATATGTTCCCACTTCCACTCTGGAATCTCCAATGGCTGTAGCAATCCGCTTGGTCTTTGATGCTCTGCTTTAACTCTCTAACAGGTATAACATTTGCCAATCCATTCCGCAATTTCTCTCTTCATATCTGGCCACCAATAATTCTTCTTTAAATCTCTGTACATTTTGGTACTCCTCGGATGGATGGAATATCTTGAACTATGTGCTTCTTGTAAAATTTCATTCTTTAACTCTATCACTGGTGGAATCCAGATTCTAGATGAAAATCTCAAAATGCCTTGATCATCCTTCTGCGTGCATAATTCTTCACCTACCAAATGATTTATATCTTGATCCATTACATCTTTCTGACATTTCTTTATTTTCTCCAACAACTCTGGCTGGAAAGGCATACTGTACACTTTCGCTTCTTCAGGTTCGCAAACTCTAATTTCCAATTCCAATTTCTGAAATTCCTTATATATATCTTCAGGTACTGATAACTCATTTAACTTTTCCTTCCGACTTAATGCGTCTGCCACCACGTTCGCCTTACCGGTATGATAATTAATCGAGCAATCATAATCCTTGATCAATTCTAACCATCTCCTTTGCCTCATATTAAGTTCCTTCTGGGTAAATATATATTTCAAACTTTTGTGATCCGTGAAAATCTCACACTTTTCTCCATACAAATAATGTCTCCAAATCTTCAAAGCAAAAACTATAGCTGCTAGCTCCAAGTCATAAGTAGGATACTTTTGTTCGTGTGGTTTCAATTGCCTTGACGCATACGCAATCACCTTGTCGTGCTGCATAAGAACACATCCTAATCCTTTGTAGGAAGCATCGCTATAAATTACGAAATTCCCTTGATCGTCTGGAAGTGACAAAACAGGTGTTGTGATTAATCTCCTCTTCAATTCCTGAAAACTTTCTTCACACTTGTCATTCCATATAAACTTTTCATTCTTTCGTGTAAGCTTTGTTAATGGTGTGGCAATCCTTGAGAAATTCTGAACGAATCGTCGATAATATCCTGCCAATCCCAAGAAACTTCTTACCTCAGTGGGTGTTCTCGGTCTCTCCCAATTCGTAAGTGCTTCGATCTTTGCCGGGTCCACTTTGATCCCTTCGTTACTGACAATGTGTCCTAAGAACTGAACTTCTTGTAGCCAAAACTCACACTTCGACAATTTAGCATATAACTTCTTTTTCCTTAAAATCTCCAAAGTTGTCCTTAAATGTTCCGCATGATCCTCCTCCATCTTTGAATAGATTAAAATATCGTCTATAAATACTATAACGAACTTGTCCAAATATTCCTTGAAAATTCTGTTCATCAGGTCCATAAACGCTGCTGGGGCGTTGGTCAATCCAAAAGACATCACTAAAAACTCGTAATGTCCATACCTTGTTCTGAAAGCTGTCTTTGGTATATCTTCTGGTTTGATCTTCAGTTGATGATATCCCGATCTTAAATCGATCTTGGAGAAATACTTGGCTTCCTTCAATTGGTCAAACAAATCATCAATTCTGGGTAACGGATACTTATTCTTGATTGTCAACTTGTTGAGCTCCCTATAGTCGATGCACAGTCTCATGCTTCCATCTTTCTTCTTGACAAATAATACCGGTGCACCCCGCGGGGATACGCTGGGTCTGATTACTCCTTTCTCTAACAATTCCTGCAATTGCTTTGTTAGCTCTTTCATCTCAACAGGCGCCATTCTGTACGGGGCCTTGGATACTGAATCTGTTCCAGGTGCTAAGTCGATCGCAAATTCAATTTCTCTATCTGGAGGAAGTCCTGGCAATTCTTCGGGAAATACGTCTGGAAATTCATTCACTACTGGGATATCTTCAAGTTTTGCTGGCTCCTGACTTTTATCAATCACGTATGCTACGAAATCCTCGCATCCTTGCCGTAGTAACTTCTTGGCTTGAATCATCGTTAAGAACTTCTTTACTTATTTCTGACCTTTTAACGTTACTATTCTTTCGTCTGGCATTTTCACCATTACTTTCTTATTTCGACAATCTATCTGAGCATCATGCTTAGATAACCAATCCATCCCTAATATCACATCGAATTCTCCTAACTTAAATGGTATCAAATCTACACAAAACTTACTACCAAAAATCTCAACCTCACAATTCTCACAAACTTGATTCACAGCTACACGTTCTTGATTTGCTAACTCCACAGTCATTATTTCA